>NC_134844.1:73303243-73962826 GCF_965363235.1 Mytilus galloprovincialis
CCCCCTTATATAATTCACAGCAAAGTCCCTACGGCAAAGCTTTTGTCCACACTAGGTACACTCGATAGGCACTTGCCTAAGGTTGCCTGGACCCAAATACCCAGGTGGGTAAAGTTACGGAACTTTTTTTTTTGAGGTCCAAAGTTGGGGTCGGGTGACCCTACCATCCCCCTTATTTAATTCACAGCAAAGTCCCTACGGCAAAGCTTTTGTTCACACTAGGTACACTCGATAGGCACTTGCCTAAGGTTGCCTGAACCCAAATACCCAGGTGGGTAAAGTTACGGAACTTTTTTTTTTGAGGTCCAAAGTTGGGGTCGGGTGACCCTACCATCCCCCTTATATAATTCACAGCAAAGTCCCTACGGCAAAGCTTTTGTCCACACTAGGTACACTCGATAGGCACTTGCCTAAGGTTGCCTGGACCCAAATACCCAGGTGGGTAAAGTTACGGAACTTTTTTTTTTGAGGTCCAAAGTTGGGGTCGGGTGACCCTACCATCCCCCTTATTTAATTCACAGCAAAGTCCCTACGGCAAAGCTTTTGTCCACACTAGGTACACTCGATAGGCACTTGCCTAAGGTTGCCTGGACCCAAATACCCAGGTGGGTAAAGTTACGGAACTTTTTTTTTGAGGTCCAAAGTTGGGGTCGGGTGACCCTACCATCCCCCTTATATAATTCACAGCAAAGTCCCTACGGCAAAGCTTTTGTCCACACTAGGTACACTCGATAGGCACTTGCCTAAGGTTGCCTGGACCCAAATACCCAGGTGGGTAAAGTTACGGAACTTTTTTTTTTGAGGTCCAAAGTTGGGGTCGGGTGACCCTACCATCCCCCTTATATAATTCACAGCAAAGTCCCTACGGCAAAGCTTTTGTCCACACTAGGTACACTCGATAGGCACTTGCCTAAGGTTGCCTGGACCCCAATACCCAGGTGGGTAAAGTTACGGAACTTTTTTTTTTGAGGTCCAAAGTTGGGGTCGGGTGACCCTACCATCCCCCTTATTTAATTCACAGCAAAGTCCCTACGGCAAAGCTTTTAACCACACTAGGTACACTCGATAGACAATTGCCAAAGCTTGCCTGGACCCAAAGATCCAGGTGGGTAAAGTTACGGAACTTTTTTTTTTGAGGTCCAAAGTTTGGGTCGGGTGACCCTACCATCCCCCTTATTTAATTCACAGCAAAGTCCCTACGGCAAAGCTTTTGTCCACACTAGGTACACTCGATAGGCACTTGCCTAAGGTTGCCTGGACCCAAATACCCAGGTGGGTAAAGTTACGGAACTTTTTTTTTGAGGTCCAAAGTTGGGGTCGGGTGACCCTACCATCCCCCTTATATAATTCACAGCAAAGTCCCTACGGCAAAGCTTTTGTCCACACTAGGTACACTCGATAGGCACTTGCCTAAGGTTGCCTGGACCCAAATACCCAGGTGGGTAAAGTTACGGAACTTTTTTTTTTGAGGTCCAAAGTTGGGGTCGGGTGACCCTACCATCCCCCTTATTTAATTCACAGCAAAGTCCCTACGGCAAAGCTTTTGTCACCACTAGGTACACTCGATAGGCACTTGCCTAAGGTTGCCTGGACCCAAATACCCAGGTGGGTAAAGTTACGGAACTCTTTTTTTGAGGTCCAAAGTTGGGGTCGGGTGACCCTACCATCCCCCTTATATAATTCACAGCAAAGTCCCTACGGCAAAGCTTTTGTCCACACTAGGTACACTCGATAGGCACTTGCCTAAGGTTGCCTGGACCCAAATACCCAGGTGGGTAAAGTTACGGAACTTTTTTTTTTGAGGTCCAAAGTTGGGGTCGGGTGACCCTACCATCCCCCTTATATAATTCACAGCAAAGTCCCTACGGCAAAGCTTTTGTCCACACTAGGTACACTCGATAGGCACTTGCCTAAGGTTGCCTGGACCCAAATACCCAGGTGGGTAAAGTTACGGAACTTTTTTTTTGAGGTCCAAAGTTGGGGTCGGGTGACCCTACCATCCCCCTTATTTAATTCACAGCAAAGTCCCTACGGCAAAGCTTTTAACCACACTAGGTACACTCGATAGGACAATTGCCAAAGCTTGCCTGGACCCAAAGATCCAGGTGGGTAAAGTTACGGAACTTTTTTTTTTGAGGTCCAAAGTTGGGGTCGGGTGACCCTACCATCCCCCTTATTTAATTCACAGCAAAGTCCCTACGGCAAAGCTTTTGTCCACACTAGGTACACTCGATAGGCACTTGCCTAAGGTTGCCTGGACCCAAATACCCAGGTGGGTAAAGTTACGGAACTTTTTTTTTTGAGGTCCAAAGTTGGGGTCGGGTGACCCTACCATCCCCCTTATTTAATTCACAGCAAAGTCCCTACGGCAAAGCTTTTGTCCACACTAGGTACACTCGATAGGCACTTGCCTAAGGTTGCCTGGACCCAAATACCCAGGTGGGTAAAGTTACGGAACTTTTTTTTTGAGGTCCAAAGTTGGGGTCGGGTGACCCTACCATCCCCCTTATATAATTCAAAGCAAAGTCCCTACGGCAAAGCTTTTGTCCACACTAGGTACACTCGATAGGCACTTGCCTAAGGTTGCCTGGACCCAAATACCCAGGTGGGTAAAGTTACGGAACTTTTATTTTTGAGGTCCAAAGTTGGGGTCGGGTGACCCTACCATCCCCCTTATTTAATTCACAGCAAAGTCCCTACGGCAAAGCTTTTGTCCACACTAGGTACACTCGATAGGCACTTGCCTAAGGTTGCCTGGACCCAAATACCCAGGTGGGTAAAGTTACGGAACTTTTTTTTTGAGGTCCAAAGTTGGGGTCGGGTGACCCTACCATCCCCCTTATATAATTCACAGCAAAGTCCCTACGGCAAAGCTTTTGTCCACACTAGGTACACTCGATAGGCACTTGCCTAAGGTTGCCTGGACCCAAATACCCAGGTGGGTAAAGTTACGGAACTTTTTTTTTTGAGGTCCAAAGTTGGGGTCGGGTGACCCTACCATCCCCCTTATTTAATTCACAGCAAAGTCCCTACGGCAAAGCTTTTGTTCACACTAGGTACACTCGATAGGCACTTGCCTAAGGTTGCCTGAACCCAAATACCCAGGTGGGTAAAGTTACGGAACTTTTTTTTTTGAGGTCCAAAGTTGGGGTCGGGTGACCCTACCATCCCCCTTATATAATTCACAGCAAAGTCCCTACGGCAAAGCTTTTGTCCACACTAGGTACACTCGATAGGCACTTGCCTAAGGTTGCCTGGACCCAAATACCCAGGTGGGTAAAGTTACGGAACTTTTTTTTTTGAGGTCCAAAGTTGGGGTCGGGTGACCCTACCATCCCCCTTATTTAATTCACAGCAAAGTCCCTACGGCAAAGCTTTTGTCCACACTAGGTACACTCGATAGGCACTTGCCTAAGGTTGCCTGGACCCAAATACCCAGGTGGGTAAAGTTACGGAACTTTTTTTTTGAGGTCCAAAGTTGGGGTCGGGTGACCCTACCATCCCCCTTATATAATTCACAGCAAAGTCCCTACGGCAAAGCTTTTGTCCACACTAGGTACACTCGATAGGCACTTGCCTAAGGTTGCCTGGACCCAAATACCCAGGTGGGTAAAGTTACGGAACTTTTTTTTTTGAGGTCCAAAGTTGGGGTCGGGTGACCCTACCATCCCCCTTATATAATTCACAGCAAAGTCCCTACGGCAAAGCTTTTGTCCACACTAGGTACACTCGATAGGCACTTGCCTAAGGTTGCCTGGACCCAAATACCCAGGTGGGTAAAGTTACGGAACTTTTTTTTTTGAGGTCCAAAGTTGGGGTCGGGTGACCCTACCATCCCCCTTATTTAATTCACAGCAAAGTCCCTACGGCAAAGCTTTTAACCACACTAGGTACACTCGATAGACAATTGCCAAAGCTTGCCTGGACCCAAAGATCCAGGTGGGTAAAGTTACGGAACTTTTTTTTTTGAGGTCCAAAGTTGGGGTCGGGTGACCCTACCATCCCCCTTATTTAATTCACAGCAAAGTCCCTACGGCAAAGCTTTTGTCCACACTAGGTACACTCGATAGGCACTTGCCTAAGGTTGCCTGGACCCAAATACCCAGGTGGGTAAAGTTACGGAACTTTTTTTTTTGAGGTCCAAAGTTGGGGTCGGGTGACCCTACCATCCCCCTTATATAATTCACAGCAAAGTCCCTACGGCAAAGCTTTTGTCCACACTAGGTACACTCGATAGGCACTTGCCTAAGGTTGCCTGGACCCAAATACCCAGGTGGGTAAAGTTACGGAACTTTTTTTTTTTAGGTCCAAAGTTGGGGTCGGGTGACCCTACCATCCCCCTTATATAATTCACAGCAAAGTCCCTACGGCAAAGCTTTTGTCCACACTAGGTACACTCGATAGGCACTTGCCTTAGGTTGCCTGGACCCAAATACCCAGGTGGGTAAAGTTACGGAACTTTTTTTTTTTAGGTCCAAAGTTGGGGTCGGGTGACCCTACCATCCCCCTTATTTAATTCACAGCAAAGTCCCTACGGCAAAGCTTTTGTTCACACTAGGTACACTCGATAGGCACTTGCCTAAGGTTGCCTGAACCCAAATACCCAGGTGGGTAAAGTTACGGAACTTTTTTTTTTGAGGTCCAAAGTTGGGGTCGGGTGACCCTACCATCCCCCTTATTTAATTCACAGCAAAGTCCCTACGGCAAAGCTTTTGTCCACACTAGGTACACTCGATAAGCACTTGCCTAAGGTTGCCTGGACCCAAATACCCAGGTGGGTAAAGTTACGGAACTTTTTTTTTTGAGGTCCAAAGTTGGGGTCGGGTGACCCTACCATCCCCCTTATTTAATTCACAGCAAAGTCCCTACGGCAAAGCTTTTGTTCACACTAGGTACACTCGATAGGCACTTGCCTAAGGTTGCCTGAACCCAAATACCCAGGTGGGTAAAGTTACGGAACTTTTTTTTTGAGGTCCAAAGTTGGGGTCGGGTGACCCTACCATCCCCCTTATATAATTCACAGCAAAGTCCCTACGGCAAAGCTTTTGTCCACACTAGGTACACTCGATAGGCACTTGCCTAAGGTTGCCTGGACCCAAATACCCAGGTGGGTAAAGTTACGGAACTTTTTTTTTTGAGGTCCAAAGTTGGGGTCGGGTGACCCTACCATCCCCCTTATTTAATTCACAGCAAAGTCCCTACGGCAAAGCTTTTGTCCACACTAGGTACACTCGATAGGCACTTGCCTAAGGTTGCCTGGACCCAAATACCCAGGTGGGTAAAGTTACGGAACTTTTTTTTTTAGGTCCAAAGTTGGGGTCGGGTGACCCTACCATCCCCCTTATATAATTCACAGCAAAGTCCCTACGGCAAAGCTTTTGTCCACACTAGGTACACTCGATAGGCACTTGCCTAAGGTTGCCTGGACCCAAATACCCAGGTGGGTAAAGTTACGGAACTTTTTTTTTTGAGGTCCAAAGTTGGGGTCGGGTGACCCTACCATCCCCCTTATTTAATTCACAGCAAAGTCCCTACGGCAAAGCTTTTGTTCACACTAGGTACACTCGATAGGCACTTGCCTAAGGTTACCTGAACCCAAATACCCAGGTGGGTAAAGTTACGGAACTTTTTTTTTTGAGGTCCAAAGTTGGGGTCGGGTGACCCTACCATCCCCCTTATATAATTCACAGCAAAGTCCCTACGGCAAAGCTTTTGTCCACACTAGGTACACTCGATAGGCACTTGCCTAAGGTTGCCTGGACCCAAATACCCAGGTGGGTAAAGTTACGGAACTTTTTTTTTTGAGGTCCAAAGTTGGGGTCGGGTGACCCTACCATCCCCCTTATTTAATTCACAGCAAAGTCCCTACGGCAAAGCTTTTGTCCACACTAGGTACACTCGATAGGCACTTGCCTAAGGTTGCCTGAACCCAAATACCCAGGTGGGTAAAGTTACGGAACTTTTTTTTTTGAGGTCCAAAGTTGGGGTCGGGTGACCCTACCATCCCCCTTATATAATTCACAGCAAAGTCCCTACGGCAAAGCTTTTGTCCACACTAGGTACACTCGATAGGCACTTGCCTAAGGTTGCCTGAACCCAAATACCCAGGTGGGTAAAGTTACGGAACTTTATTTTTTGAGGTCCAAAGTTGGGGTCGGGTGACCCTACCATCCCCCTTATTTAATTCACAGCAAAGTCCCTACGGCAAAGCTTTTGTCCACACTAGGTACACTCGATAGGCACTTGCCTAAGGTTGCCTGGACCCAAATACCCAGGTGGGTAAAGTTACGGAACTTTTTTTTTGAGGTCCAAAGTTGGGGTCGGGTGACCCTACCATCCCCCTTATATAATTCAAAGCAAAGTCCCTACGGCAAAGCTTTTGTCCACACTAGGTACACTCGATAGGCACTTGCCTAAGGTTGCCTGGACCCAAATACCCAGGTGGGTAAAGTTACGGAACTTTTTTTTTTGAGGTCCAAAGTTGGGGTCGGGTGACCCTACCATCCCCCTTATTTAATTCACAGCAAAGTCCCTACGGCAAAGCTTTTGTTCACACTAGGTACACTCGATAGGCACTTGCCTAAGGTTGCCTGAACCCAAATACCCAGGTGGGTAAAGTTACGGAACTTTTTTTTTGAGGTCCAAAGTTGGGGTCGGGTGACCCTACCATCCCCCTTATATAATTCACAGCAAAGTCCCTACGGCAAAGCTTTTGTCCACACTAGGTACACTCGATAGGCACTTGCCTAAGGTTGCCTGGACCCAAATACCCAGGTGGGTAAAGTTACGGAACTTTTTTTTTTGAGGTCCAAAGTTGGGGTCGGGTGACCCTACCATCCCCCTTATTTAATTCACAGCAAAGTCCCTACGGCAAAGCTTTTGTCCACACTAGGTACACTCGATAGGCACTTGCCTAAGGTTGCCTGGACCCAAATACCCAGGTGGGTAAAGTTACGGAACTTTTTTTTTGAGGTCCAAAGTTGGGGTCGGGTGACCCTACCATCCCCCTTATATAATTCACAGCAAAGTCCCTACGGCAAAGCTTTTGTCCACACTAGGTACACTCGATAGGCACTTGCCTAAGGTTGCCTGGACCCAAATACCCAGGTGGGTAAAGTTACGGAACTTTTTTTTTTGAGGTCCAAAGTTGGGGTCGGGTGACCCTACCATCCCCCTTATTTAATTCACAGCAAAGTCCCTACGGCAAAGCTTTTGTTCACACTAGGTACACTCGATAGGCACTTGCCTAAGGTTGCCTGAACCCAAATACCCAGGTGGGTAAAGTTACGGAACTTTTTTTTTTGAGGTCCAAAGTTGGGGTCGGGTGACCCTACCACCCCCCTTATATAATTCACAGCAAAGTCCCTACGGCAAAGCTTTTGTCCACACTAGGTACACTCGATAGGCACTTGCCTAAGGTTGCCTGGACCCAAATACCCAGGTGGGTAAAGTTACGGAACTTTTTTTTTGAGGTCCAAAGTTGGGGTCGGGTGACCCTACCATCCCCCTTATATAATTCAAAGCAAAGTCCCTACGGCAAAGCTTTTGTCCACACTAGGTACACTCGATAGGCACTTGCCTAAGGTTGCCTGGACCCAAATACCCAGGTGGGTAAAGTTACGGAACTTTTTTTTTTGAGGTCCAAAGTTGGGGTCGGGTGACCCTACCATCCCCCTTATTTAATTCACAGCAAAGTCCCTACGGCAAAGCTTTTGTTCACACTAGGTACACTCGATAGGCACTTGCCTAAGGTTGCCTGAACCCAAATACCCAGGTGGGTAAAGTTACGGAACTTTTTTTTTGAGGTCCAAAGTTGGGGTCGGGTGACCCTACCATCCCCCTTATATAATTCACAGCAAAGTCCCTACGGCAAAGCTTTTGTCCACACTAGGTACACTCGATAGGCACTTGCCTAAGGTTGCCTGGACCCAAATACCCAGGTGGGTAAAGTTACGGAACTTTTTTTTTTGAGGTCCAAAGTTGGGGTCGGGTGACCCTACCATCCCCCTTATTTAATTCACAGCAAAGTCCCTACGGCAAAGCTTTTGTCCACACTAGGTACACTCGATAGGCACTTGCCTAAGGTTGCCTGGACCCAAATACCCAGGTGGGTAAAGTTACGGAACTTTTTTTTTGAGGTCCAAAGTTGGGGTCGGGTGACCCTACCATCCCCCTTATATAATTCACAGCAAAGTCCCTACGGCAAAGCTTTTGTCCACACTAGGTACACTCGATAGGCACTTGCCTAAGGTTGCCTGGACCCAAATACCCAGGTGGGTAAAGTTACGGAACTTTTTTTTTTGAGGTCCAAAGTTGGGGTCGGGTGACCCTACCATCCCCCTTATATAATTCACAGCAAAGTCCCTACGGCAAAGCTTTTGTCCACACTAGGTACACTCGATAGGCACTTGCCTAAGGTTGCCTGGACCCAAATACCCAGGTGGGTAAAGTTACGGAACTTTTTTTTTGAGGTCCAAAGTTGGGGTCGGGTGACCCTACCATCCCCCTTATTTAATTCACAGCAAAGTCCCTACGGCAAAGCTTTTAACCACACTAGGTACACTCGATAGACAATTGCCAAAGCTTGCCTGGACCCAAAGATCCAGGTGGGTAAAGTTACGGAACTTTTTTTTTTGAGGTCCAAAGTTGGGGTCGGGTGACCCTACCATCCCCCTTATTTAATTCACAGCAAAGTCCCTACGGCAAAGCTTTTGTCCACACTAGGTACACTCGATAGGCACTTGCCTAAGGTTGCCTGGACCCAAATACCCAGGTGGGTAAAGTTACGGAACTTTTTTTTTTGAGGTCCAAAGTTGGGGTCGGGTGACCCTACCATCCCCCTTATATAATTCACAGCAAAGTCCCTACGGCAAAGCTTTTGTCCACACTAGGTACACTCGATAGGCACTTGCCTAAGGTTGCCTGGACCCAAATACCCAGGTGTGTAAAGTTACGGAACTTTTTTTTTTTAGGTCCAAAGTTGGGGTCGGGTGACCCTACCATCCCCCTTATTTAATTCACAGCAAAGTCCCTACGGCAAAGCTTTTGTCCACACTAGGTACACTCGATAGGCACTTGCCTAAGGTTGCCTGGACCCAAATACCCAGGTGGGTAAAGTTACGGAACTTTTTTTTTGAGGTCCAAAGTTGGGGTCGGGTGACCCTACCATCCCCCTTATATAATTCACAGCAAAGTCCCTACGGCAAAGCTTTTGTCTACACTAGGTACACTCGATAGGCACTTGCCTAAGGTTGCCTGGACCCAAATACCCAGGTGGGTAAAGTTACGGAACTTTTTTTTTTGATGTCCAAAGTTGGGGTCGGGTGACCCTACCATCCCCCTTATATAATTCACAGCAAAGTCCCTACGGCAAAGCTTTTGTCCACACTAGGTACACTCGATAGGCACTTGCCTAAGGTTGCCTGGACCCAAATACCCAGGTGGGTAAAGTTACGGAACTTTTTTTTTGAGGTCCAAAGTTGGGGTCGGGTGACCCTACCATCCCCCTTATTTAATTCACAGCAAAGTCCCTACGGCAAAGCTTTTAACCACACTAGGTACACTCGATAGACAATTGCCAAAGCTTGCCTGGACCCAAAGATCCAGGTGGGTAAAGTTACGGAACTTTTTTTTTTGAGGTCCAAAGTTGGGGTCGGGTGACCCTACCATCCCCCTTATTTAATTCACAGCAAAGTCCCTACGGCAAAGCTTTTGTCCACACTAGGTACACTCGATAGGCACTTGCCTAAGGTTGCCTGGACCCAAATACCCAGGTGGGTAAAGTTACGGAACTTTTTTTTTTGAGGTCCAAAGTTGGGGTCGGGTGACCCTACCATCCCCCTTATTTAATTCACAGCAAAGTCCCTACGGCAAAGCTTTTGTTCACACTAGGTACACTCGATAGGCACTTGCCTAAGGTTACCTGAACCCAAATACCCAGGTGGGTAAAGTTACGGAACTTTTTTTTTTGAGGTCCAAAGTTGGGGTCGGGTGACCCTACCAACCCCCTTATTTAATTCACAGCAAAGTCCCTACGGCAAAGCTTTTGTCCACACTAGGTACACTCGATAGGCACTTGCCTAAGGTTGCCTGGACCCAAATACCCAGGTGGGTAAAGTTACGGAACTTTTTTTTTGAGGTCCAAAGTTGGGGTCGGGTGACCCTACCATCCCCCTTATATAATTCAAAGCAAAGTCCCTACGGCAAAGCTTTTGTCCACACTAGGTACACTCGATAGGCACTTGCCTAAGGTTGCCTGGACCCAAATACCCAGGTGGGTAAAGTTACGGAACTTTTTTTTTTGAGGTCCAAAGTTGGGGTCGGGTGACCCTACCATCCCCCTTATTTAATTCACAGCAAAGTCCCTACGGCAAAGCTTTTGTTCACACTAGGTACACTCGATAGGCACTTGCCTAAGGTTGCCTGAACCCAAATACCCAGGTGGGTAAAGTTACGGAACTTTTTTTTTGAGGTCCAAAGTTGGGGTCGGGTGACCCTACCATCCCCCTTATATAATTCACAGCAAAGTCCCTACGGCAAAGCTTTTGTCCACACTAGGTACACTCGATAGGCACTTGCCTAAGGTTGCCTGGACCCAAATACCCAGGTGGGTAAAGTTACGGAACTTTTTTTTTTGAGGTCCAAAGTTGGGGTCGGGTGACCCTACCATCCCCCTTATTTAATTCACAGCAAAGTCCCTACGGCAAAGCTTTTGTCCACACTAGGTACACTCGATAGGCACTTGCCTAAGGTTGCCTGGACCCAAATACCCAGGTGGGTAAAGTTACGGAACTTTTTTTTTGAGGTCCAAAGTTGGGGTCGGGTGACCCTACCATCCCCCTTATATAATTCACAGCAAAGTCCCTACGGCAAAGCTTTTGTCCACACTAGGTACACTCGATAGGCACTTGCCTAAGGTTGCCTGGACCCAAATACCCAGGTGGGTAAAGTTACGGAACTTTTTTTTTTGAGGTCCAAAGTTGGGGTCGGGTGACCCTACCATCCCCCTTATTTAATTCACAGCAAAGTCCCTACGGCAAAGCTTTTGTTCACACTAGGTACACTCGATAGGCACTTGCCTAAGGTTGCCTGGACCCAAATACCCAGGTGGGTAAAGTTACGGAACTTTTTTTTTTGAGGTCCAAAGTTGGGGTCGGGTGACCCTACCATCCCCCTTATATAATTCACAGCAAAGTCCCTACGGCAAAGCTTTTGTCCACACTAGGTACACTCGATAGGCACTTGCCTAAGGTTGCCTGGACCCAAATACCCAGGTGGGTAAAGTTACGGAACTTTTTTTTTTGAGGTCCAAAGTTGGGGTCGGGTGACCCTACCATCCCCCTTATTTAATTCACAGCAAAGTCCCTACGGCAAAGCTTTTGTCCACACTAGGTACACTCGATAGGCACTTGCCTAAGGTTGCCTGGACCCAAATACCCAGGTGGGTAAAGTTACGGAACTTTTTTTTTGAGGTCCAAAGTTGGGGTCGGGTGACCCTACCATCCCCCTTATATAATTCACAGCAAAGTCCCTACGGCAAAGCTTTTGTCCACACTAGGTACACTCGATAGGCACTTGCCTAAGGTTGCCTGGACCCAAATACCCAGGTGGGTAAAGTTACGGAACTTTTTTTTTTGAGGTCCAAAGTTGGGGTCGGGTGACCCTACCATCCCCCTTATATAATTCACAGCAAAGTCCCTACGGCAAAGCTTTTGTCCACACTAGGTACACTCGATAGGCACTTGCCTAAGGTTGCCTGGACCCAAATACCCAGGTGGGTAAAGTTACGGAACTTTTTTTTTGAGGTCCAAAGTTGGGGTCGGGTGACCCTACCATCCCCCTTATTTAATTCACAGCAAAGTCCCTACGGCAAAGCTTTTGTCCACACTAGGTACACTCGATAGGCACTTGCCTAAGGTTGCCTGGACCCAAATACCCAGGTGGGTAAAGTTACGGAACTTTTTTTTTGAGGTCCAAAGTTGGGGTCGGGTGACCCTACCATCCCCCTTATATAATTCACAGCAAAGTCCCTACGGCAAAGCTTTTGTCCACACTAGGTACACTCGATAGGCACTTGCCTAAGGTTGCCTGGACCCAAATACCCAGGTGGGTAAAGTTACGGAACTTTTTTTTTTGAGGTCCAAAGTTGGGGTCGGGTGACCCTACCATCCCCCTTATTTAATTCACAGCAAAGTCCCTACGGCAAAGCTTTTGTTCACACTAGGTACACTCGATAGGCACTTGCCTAAGGTTGCCTGAACCCAAATACCCAGGTGGGTAAAGTTACGGAACTTTTTTTTTTGAGGTCCAAAGTTGGGGTCGGGTGACCCTACCACCCCCCTTATATAATTCACAGCAAAGTCCCTACGGCAAAGCTTTTGTCCACACTAGGTACACTCGATAGGCACTTGCCTAAGGTTGCCTGGACCCAAATACCCAGGTGGGTAAAGTTACGGAACTTTTTTTTTTTAGGTCCAAAGTTGGGGTCGGGTGACCCTACCATCCCCCTTATTTAATTCACAGCAAAGTCCCTACGGCAAAGCTTTTGTCCACACTAGGTACACTCGATAGGCACTTGCCTAAGGTTGCCTGGACCCAAATACCCAGGTGGGTAAAGTTACGGAACTTTTTTTTTGAGGTCCAAAGTTGGGGTCGGGTGACCCTACCATCCCCCTTATATAATTCACAGCAAAGTCCCTACGGCAAAGCTTTTGTCCACACTAGGTACACTCGATAGGCACTTGCCTAAGGTTGCCTGGACCCAAATACCCAGGTGGGTAAAGTTACGGAACTTTTTTTTTTGAGGTCCAAAGTTGGGGTCGGGTGACCCTACCATCCCCCTTATATAATTCACAGCAAAGTCCCTACGGCAAAGCTTTTGTCCACACTAGGTACACTCGATAGGCACTTGCCTAAGGTTGCCTGGACCCAAATACCCAGGTGGGTAAAGTTACGGAACTTTTTTTTTGAGGTCCAAAGTTGGGGTCGGGTGACCCTACCATCCCCCTTATTTAATTCACAGCAAAGTCCCTACGGCAAAGCTTTTAACCACACTAGGTACACTCGATAGACAATTGCCAAAGCTTGCCTGGACCCAAAGATCCAGGTGGGTAAAGTTACGGAACTTTTTTTTTTGAGGTCCAAAGTTGGGGTCGGGTGACCCTACCATCCCCCTTATTTAATTCACAGCAAAGTCCCTACGGCAAAGCTTTTGTCCACACTAGGTACACTCGATAGGCACTTGCCTAAGGTTGCCTGGACCCAAATACCCAGGTGGGTAAAGTTACGGAACTTTTTTTTTTGAGGTCCAAAGTTGGGGTCGGGTGACCCTACCATCCCCCTTATATAATTCACAGCAAAGTCCCTACGGCAAAGCTTTTGTCCACACTAGGTACACTCGATAGGCACTTGCCTAAGGTTGCCTGGACCCAAATACCCAGGTGTGTAAAGTTACGGAACTTTTTTTTTTTAGGTCCAAAGTTGGGGTCGGGTGACCCTACCATCCCCCTTATTTAATTCACAGCAAAGTCCCTACGGCAAAGCTTTTGTCCACACTAGGTACACTCGATAGGCACTTGCCTAAGGTTGCCTGGACCCAAATACCCAGGTGGGTAAAGTTACGGAACTTTTTTTTTGAGGTCCAAAGTTGGGGTCGGGTGACCCTACCATCCCCCTTATATAATTCACAGCAAAGTCCCTACGGCAAAGCTTTTGTCTACACTAGGTACACTCGATAGGCACTTGCCTAAGGTTGCCTGGACCCAAATACCCAGGTGGGTAAAGTTACGGAACTTTTTTTTTGAGGTCCAAAGTTGGGGTCGGGTGACCCTACCATCCCCCTTATTTAATTCACAGCAAAGTCCCTACGGCAAAGCTTTTAACCACACTAGGTACACTCGATAGACAATTGCCAAAGCTTGCCTGGACCCAAAGATCCAGGTGGGTAAAGTTACGGAACTTTTTTTTTTGAGGTCCAAAGTTGGGGTCGGGTGACCCTACCATCCCCCTTATTTAATTCACAGCAAAGTCCCTACGGCAAAGCTTTTGTCCACACTAGGTACACTCGATAGGCACTTGCCTAAGGTTGCCTGGACCCAAATACCCAGGTGGGTAAAGTTACGGAACTTTTTTTTTTGAGGTCCAAAGTTGGGGTCGGGTGACCCTACCATCCCCCTTATTTAATTCACAGCAAAGTCCCTACGGCAAAGCTTTTGTTCACACTAGGTACACTCGATAGGCACTTGCCTAAGGTTACCTGAACCCAAATACCCAGGTGGGTAAAGTTACGGAACTTTTTTTTTTGAGGTCCAAAGTTGGGGTCGGGTGACCCTACCATCCCCCTTATTTAATTCACAGCAAAGTCCCTACGGCAAAGCTTTTGTCCACACTAGGTACACTCGATAGGCACTTGCCTAAGGTTGCCTGGACCCAAATACCCAGGTGGGTAAAGTTACGGAACTTTTTTTTTGAGGTCCAAAGTTGGGGTCGGGTGACCCTACCATCCCCCTTATATAATTCAAAGCAAAGTCCCTACGGCAAAGCTTTTGTCCACACTAGGTACACTCGATAGGCACTTGCCTAAGGTTGCCTGGACCCAAATACCCAGGTGGGTAAAGTTACGGAACTTTTTTTTTTGAGGTCCAAAGTTGGGGTCGGGTGACCCTACCATCCCCCTTATTTAATTCACAGCAAAGTCCCTACGGCAAAGCTTTTGTTCACACTAGGTACACTCGATAGGCACTTGCCTAAGGTTGCCTGAACCCAAATACCCAGGTGGGTAAAGTTACGGAACTTTTTTTTTGAGGTCCAAAGTTGGGGTCGGGTGACCCTACCATCCCCCTTATATAATTCACAGCAAAGTCCCTACGGCAAAGCTTTTGTCCACACTAGGTACACTCGATAGGCACTTGCCTAAGGTTGCCTGGACCCAAATACCCAGGTGGGTAAAGTTACGGAACTTTTTTTTTTGAGGTCCAAAGTTGGGGTCGGGTGACCCTACCATCCCCCTTATTTAATTCACAGCAAAGTCCCTACGGCAAAGCTTTTGTCCACACTAGGTACACTCGATAGGCACTTGCCTAAGGTTGCCTGGACCCAAATACCCAGGTGGGTAAAGTTACGGAACTTTTTTTTTGAGGTCCAAAGTTGGGGTCGGGTGACCCTACCATCCCCCTTATATAATTCACAGCAAAGTCCCTACGGCAAAGCTTTTGTCCACACTAGGTACACTCGATAGGCACTTGCCTAAGGTTGCCTGGACCCAAATACCCAGGTGGGTAAAGTTACGGAACTTTTTTTTTTGAGGTCCAAAGTTGGGGTCGGGTGACCCTACCATCCCCCTTATTTAATTCACAGCAAAGTCCCTACGGCAAAGCTTTTGTTCACACTAGGTACACTCGATAGGCACTTGCCTAAGGTTGCCTGGACCCAAATACCCAGGTGGGTAAAGTTACGGAACTTTTTTTTTTTAGGTCCAAAGTTGGGGTCGGGTGACCCTACCATCCCCCTTATATAATTCACAGCAAAGTCCCTACGGCAAAGCTTTTGTCCACACTAGGTACACTCGATAGGCACTTGCCTAAGGTTGCCTGGACCCAAATACCCAGGTGGGTAAAGTTACGGAACTTTTTTTTTTGAGGTCCAAAGTTGGGGTCGGGTGACCCTACCATCCCCCTTATTTAATTCACAGCAAAGTCCCTACGGCAAAGCTTTTGTCCACACTAGGTACACTCGATAGGCACTTGCCTAAGGTTGCCTGGACCCAAATACCCAGGTGGGTAAAGTTACGGAACTTTTTTTTTGAGGTCCAAAGTTGGGGTCGGGTGACCCTACCATCCCCCTTATATAATTCACAGCAAAGTCCCTACGGCAAAGCTTTTGTCCACACTAGGTACACTCGATAGGCACTTGCCTAAGGTTGCCTGGACCCAAATACCCAGGTGGGTAAAGTTACGGAACTTTTTTTTTTGAGGTCCAAAGTTGGGGTCGGGTGACCCTACCATCCCCCTTATATAATTCACAGCAAAGTCCCTACGGCAAAGCTTTTGTCCACACTAGGTACACTCGATAGGCACTTGCCTAAGGTTGCCTGGACCCAAATACCCAGGTGGGTAAAGTTACGGAACTTTTTTTTTGAGGTCCAAAGTTGGGGTCGGGTGACCCTACCATCCCCCTTATTTAATTCACAGCAAAGTCCCTACGGCAAAGCTTTTAACCACACTAGGTACACTCGATAGACAATTGCCAAAGCTTGCCTGGACCCAAAGATCCAGGTGGGTAAAGTTACGGAACTTTTTTTTTTGAGGTCCAAAGTTGGGGTCGGGTGACCCTACCATCCCCCTTATTTAATTCACAGCAAAGTCCCTACGGCAAAGCTTTTGTCCACACTAGGTACACTCGATAGGCACTTGCCTAAGGTTGCCTGGACCCAAATACCCAGGTGGGTAAAGTTACGGAACTTTTTTTTTTGAGGTCCAAAGTTGGGGTCGGGTGACCCTACCATCCCCCTTATATAATTCACATTAAAGTCCCTACGGCAAAGCTTTTGTCCACACTAGGTACACTCGATAGGCACTTGCCTAAGGTTGCCTGGACCCAAATACCCAGGTGGGTAAAGTTACGGAACTTTTTTTTTTGAGGTCCAAAGTTGGGGTCGGGTGACCCTACCATCCCCCTTATTTAATTCACAGCAAAGTCCCTACGGCAAAGCTTTTGTCCACACTAGGTACACTCGATAGGCACTTGCCTAAGGTTGCCTGGACCCAAATACCCAGGTGGGTAAAGTTACGGAACTTTTTTTTTGAGGTCCAAAGTTGGGGTCGGGTGACCCTACCATCCCCCTTATATAATTCACAGCAAAGTCCCTACGGCAAAGCTTTTGTCCACACTAGGTACACTCGATAGGCACTTGCCTAAGGTTGCCTGGACCCAAATACCCAGGTGGGTAAAGTTACGGAACTTTTTTTTTTGAGGTCCAAAGTTGGGGTCGGGTGACCCTACCATCCCCCTTATATAATTCACAGCAAAGTCCCTACGGCAAAGCTTTTGTCCACACTAGGTACACTCGATAGGCACTTGCCTAAGGTTGCCTGGACCCAAATACCCAGGTGGGTAAAGTTACGGAACTTTTTTTTTGAGGTCCAAAGTTGGGGTCGGGTGACCCTACCATCCCCCTTATTTAATTCACAGCAAAGTCCCTACGGCAAAGCTTTTAACCACACTAGGTACACTCGATAGACAATTGCCAAAGCTTGCCTGGACCCAAAGATCCAGGTGGGTAAAGTTACGGAACTTTTTTTTTTGAGGTCCAAAGTTGGGGTCGGGTGACCCTACCATCCCCCTTATTTAATTCACAGCAAAGTCCCTACGGCAAAGCTTTTGTCCACACTAGGTACACTCGATAGGCACTTGCCTAAGGTTGCCTGGACCCAAATACCCAGGTGGGTAAAGTTACGGAACTTTTTTTTTTGAGGTCCAAAGTTGGGGTCGGGTGACCCTACCATCCCCCTTATATAATTCACAGCAAAGTCCCTACGGCAAAGCTTTTGTCCACACTAGGTACACTCGATAGGCACTTGCCTAAGGTTGCCTGGACCCAAATACCCAGGTGGGTAAAGTTACGGAACTTTTTTTTTTGAGGTCCAAAGTTGGGGTCGGGTGACCCTACCATCCCCCTTATATAATTCACAGCAAAGTCCCTACGGCAAAGCTTTTGTCCACACTAGGTACACTCGATAGGCACTTGCCTAAGGTTGCCTGGACCCAAATACCCAGGTGGGTAAAGTTACGGAACTTTTTTTTTTGAGGTCCAAAGTTGGGGTCGGGTGACCCTACCATCCCCCTTATATAATTCACAGCAAAGTCCCTACGGCAAAGCTTTTGTCCACACTAGGTACACTCGATAGGCACGGAATTTTTTTTTTTAGCACCAAAATTGGAGTAAGGTGAAAAGCAAAGTTGCGCACCCTACATTGATACATAATATAGTTCTTAGTCATTTAACAAAAAGGAGGATTAAATCTGCTTTTTCGACACAAGTAAGTTTTCTCAATCGTTTTTGTTTTGAAAGGTTATCGTCTAAATAGTTTATACATTGTCTATAAGTTTAATCTACAGAAAATGTCATTTTTGGAACTATTTGACAGGATGCCGAAAGTAAGGAAAGCAATTTCACACAACACATTATTTCTAGTTGAAAAGTTTATAAAATAATAGGAACACTGTTAACACTTTAAATGATTTAACATAACACAGAAATGTATCAGCACAATATAAACAGTCAACTGACGACAAAAAATATTCAGAGTTGATCTTAATGAGCGATTCATTTTTTAGGAAACTATATATATAGCTACTTAAGTCTTTTGTAAAAGTAAACAAATGTCGACGGCGGACGACTACGGATTACAAACGACAAACATCAATGTTTGTGAAAAGCTCACACTGACCCCCTGTAGGGCAGATTATATATGATAGTGAATGTGTATTTACTAATACACAATATTACTTTTAACTATTATTTTCCACTAAGCAAGCCTAATAAACCCGTATATTTTAATAAGCATTCTTGTTACTGAAAAAAACCATGTTGCTAATGAAGCTGATAATAACAATTTGTTTTTCTTTTCTAGTATGGAACTGTAGATTCATGTGACATAAATTGTTATTTTTTTGAAAAAAATAAAGTAGAAGGGGGCAACAACAAAACATGTTTTAAAACTTTCCATTTATGTTCTACTGGTAAAATTATTAAGCCAGGGATTTCTTTACCACAAAATACCTAAACGTAATTCTTCCATAGATATAAGGATTTTGTTTTGACGTTTTGCTGTACCTGTAGAAACTTATTTCTATCGGGAAAACACATCCATTTTTACGGAAATATTTTTTACCGTGTCCGGAAATTAAGAAGAGATCCTGGTAAACTTATCAATCCGTCAAATAAACTTGTTCTGAAAGTTTACCAAATCAACACTGTAATTATATCATTGTATATTGTTTTTATTGGTATCAATATCGATTTTGTTATCAGTAAATTAAAAGAAAACTAAATATTACTATTATGTTATATATATACATATACACGTTCATGAATCTACAATCTATCGATACCCTTATCTTGGCATTGCACAAGGGCATGTTTTTCTCTGACTGTTTATGACGTCTTTATACTAAATAAATTGGATGTCGGGTGTGTACTGATTGATAATTAAGTCTTAGATGCATGATTTTTTTATTAGCTGTTAGTGGCTTTGAACTAGCGGTCAGTACTGAGAGTGTTATAAGATCTGTACTCAGTGTCTTTTGTTTTTGTTTTTAGGATGTACAAGTACCAGGCCACGTTGAATTGTATTTTTTCCTTTTAAAATAACAAGCTTTTCATAACACTAGTATATATTGATATGAGACTGATAAAGGAACCAAAATAGCAAAAACAAATATAGGTCAATGTGCTTGTTTCCAGATATAAGCCATTAAAATTTTGGCGGGAAAATGTTCTCCCTTGACTTTTCATAGTTTTATCATTGACAAGTTTAAGTTCTCATAAACTGTTAAAAATAACAACGATTTTATATTACTTTTACTGATGGCTTACAATGATACATGTTAGAGATTTATAAAAAGAAAAATGGGGGTCAATGGGCAAAATATGTTAAGGCATTCAAATGGATAAAACCAGAGGATTCCGAAATTCTGAAAAAAATTCCAAAACATGACAAGGGAACTTCCTTAATATGTTCACGTCAGAAACATTTTATGCAAATGAAGATTCTGTCTTGTTCATATCGCAACATCAGCATTCGAAAATTCCTAATTAGCAAAATCTACTACAACGGGAAACATCTTGACATTTATTAAACATATAAAATGTTTCAAAAAGTAAAAATAAACACAAAGGTGATGCTAAAAAGTTATGTAAAAAAAACAAAAAACAAGCAGAACACAAGCATACATCTGCGGGAGTTTGTCGCGCTGTTTATAATTGCAGAGGTGTAGAAGGAATCAACTTGTTGTTTGGATGTTGATCCTTATCACAGGTGTATGTCTGTCTGACATATTTGGGCAACAATTTTACTATTTTGGATTCATGATACTTAGATGAGAATTGAAAGCATCTTGCATAGCACGATCTCCTGTAAGTTTTCAGCTAGTATAATAATGTCTATCAACTGAATGCACTTCAAGAATCATATATTGATTAACCTTGTAAACATCGTAACAATGCTGATCCATTTCCTTTATCATGTACAGCCTCCATCCGCAGCTGTTTCTGTGCTATTCAACACCATGCAATCTCCAGAGGTGCGCCGGCTCAGTCTGACTCTAAAAGTGGATGGCCTACATTGCACTCGATGTGTCAGCTGATGTAACTTTTGCACTGTCAATGATTGATGCTTTCACCAGAGCATATTTTAAAGTCTCTTCTATCATAAGTCCATTATTTCCACTAAATGTCTTCAAATCGCTTAATAAATTTAATTGCCACTTTTCCAGATCTCATCTCTCTCACCCTATCTTCACTATGATGATACTTCCGCTTGTCTTTACAATTCTGAAATAAGCTTCCCCCTATCTGCTCCTACCGCTAATTAGGTTCTTTGAGCTTGCCATATTGTCTGTTCCGCAAAACCCCTGCACCCTACTTCAATACAAAGCACTAAGTCCTCAATCCCTATTGTTGGCAATCTGATACTTGATATTTTACCATCTTCCTTTCGTGTACCTCATACATCCTTTCTTCTAAAGGGACTTCAGTTCCGGCAAGACTATAGTAAAGCTCCAGTCTGTTACTCTTGCATGGATCCTATGGCCTTCAGATGTGCTGGCCATGCTCTCAAAAGTTTTTTTCTTACCTTTTTCTTCCTCCTCCTGAAGTACAACCTCGCTGTTAATGTGTTCAGTGCACTATCATGTCTCCATGTGTTCCTACAATTTTTCAGTGCCACTTGACAAGATGACAACAACACATGTTGTAGAGAAGCTGGTTTGTCTTTTCATAAGGTGCACATTGGATCTTCTATCAACCCCTATGTATAGAGATTTGATAGACTTGGCATTACATCATACACTGATCTCAGATTGATGCTGAAACGATATCCCGCCATACTCCAAATATCGCTCCTGGCAAAAACCTCGCTTCTAGTTCCTCCCAAATAGACCAGCCACCTTGCGGCTTCATAACTACCGCATTGCTATTACTGTTCTATTCTTTTACTTGCCGAACTTCCTGCTTTCTCTGCTTTTCACTTTCTTCTTGTCTTGATCTTCACTTTGGCTCCTCGAACTTTGCCATCTTTGCTGTTACTTACCATCATGACCTGTCGTGTTTTTGTAACTTTAAACTCTTCAGTCCACGAATTAAGTGAGTGGTTATTGCTGTTTAGTCACTATATTGTCAACGCTGCTGAAACTTCTTGTTACGCAGAACCAAAGTCATATTTTTTTTTAACCTCAACTTTGGACACGGAAAACTCATATAACAATAACGGCCATAGTGTTCTTGGCAAGACACCATGTTGATACATCCAAGCTTTGTATCTTCCTGGCAGACCACATTGGTCTATCTTCGACAGCCAATCTATCTATACCAGCTGCATAAGTATTTCTTTTATGTTTTACTGTCTACTGGTGTAGAGGCAAACTTTTCCCAAAAGCATTTTATCTCCGACTGTTGGGTAAATTCCTCTGCTAATTCGAAAGTTTCATCTCTCACTTTGCCTTTTTTCACAAGTAAACTTCTTGAATTAACTGGGTTTGAATTTCATTGTTGCCCAATTTATCATTCCTTCCAACATCTCTAAGGTCCATCTTCTCCCTAGTTCTGTGTTTGCTGTAATAGCATTAACGGTACAAATTTTCCTGCACCAGATTCGCATTTCGACAATATATGTCTTTTCAGTGATGTTTGTGGCCAAAATATTTGAAATCCAAAGCTTATATAAAAGATGAAGAGCTATAATCCAAAAGGTCCAAAAAGAATAGGAATCAGAGCTATGCATGAGGGAGATACATTCCTTAATTTATAATAATTTTTAATAACACAAAAATCCGTATTTTCATGCCAGTATTATGTACTGGCTACTGGGCTGGTGATACCCTCGGGGACTTACAGTCCACCAGCAGAGGCATCGACCCAGTGGTAGTAATAACATGAAAGGTACCAATTTTCCTGCACCAGATGCGCATTTCGACAATACATGTCTCTTCAGTGATATGCTCGTGGCCAAAATATTTGAATTCCAAAGCTTATATAAAAGATGGAGAGCTATATTCCAAAAGGTCCAAAAAGTATAGCCATATCCTTGAAAGGAATCAGAGCTTTGCAAGAGGGAGATGCATTTCTTAATTTGTAATAGTTAATAGTCATGTCCTCTATAAATGCTCTTATTGGTTTTTGTCTTCTATCTGATGACATTAATGGTCCTCTTCCTGGTTTTTCAACTGACTTCATAATGAGGATTCACAGCTGCTGCAAACAATACTATGACAATGTACATCCCATTAATATTCCTTCTCATTGTCTCGGCCAAGCTGTGTTGAAATCTCCTACTGTAAATACCATCTCTATGTGATCAAAGTATTCCTGCAGCATTGTCCTGTTGTGGTTGGCACAACGTACCTCTGTAATGTCAAATCTACCAGTTTGTGAGGTATGAATCCGTAAGCATAAGCAAGGTCTAGCCAAAGTCGCTTTTCTTCTCATATGATTCCCTTTAGATCTGAGTCAAAACACTAGTATAGTCAATACATCCGGATACCTCTGTCATGCTTTATTTCTGAACCGATAGGTCTATGCATTATTAATTACTTAACAGGAACCTTGTTGTTCCTTGCTAAAACTGGTAGGATTTTACCCTCGATGTTCAGTATAGAGATGGTTCAAAACAGCTAAACTTTCATGGAGTTCTTTCCCTTCAAAATAAAACATCTATTTGTTTTATACCATGCATCTATCATCTTTCTTTTTCTCCAAACTACTCTCAAAAACTTCTAGAATCGTCTGGTTAGCTTTGAACATATACTGTATGGCCATGGTACTGCTCTTGTTTTCTTCAAAACATCCTGCACTTTGTTAAACTTCAGTTCTGACTTATCAATTGCAAATACACATGTAGTTACTGTGAAAGTACTTTAATTCCTGGGTTTCAATTTTCGTGGTTTGAGCAAAATTAAAATGCTCGTGGGTTCTTAAATTCGTGGATTTTAGTTTTCTAAAATAAAGATATTGAAAAATTGAAGCCATTAGAAACGAAGATATAAATTGTCTGGATGGAATGAAACTGCAAAGTAAACCTTTAAATTGTTGACCAGTGTAAATTGTAGTGATCACCCTAATTAACTCTAGATCGAGTGATCAAAAGATTAAAGACCATCAAAAGTGTTAATAAGGCCATAAACATGTCG
Organism: Mytilus galloprovincialis; assembly: GCF_965363235.1. Classification (NCBI taxonomy): domain Eukaryota; kingdom Metazoa; phylum Mollusca; class Bivalvia; order Mytilida; family Mytilidae; genus Mytilus; species Mytilus galloprovincialis. The sequence goes on from NC_134844.1 coordinate 73,326,647, forward strand.
CCTAAAGAGAACAGTTACATAAACAAATGCTATAAAATTACTTTGAATTGTAAAATTAATTCTTATAAAAAGCAAGCCCAGCATGAAATGATTATTTCCCATACGTACGAGAATTATTAGGATATAGATGAACACTTTATCATAGTGTATCATTACCGAAATCAAACTTTCATGGATCAAAATTATTTTATTATGAAAATGAAAAGATCAAAAGTTGTACAGTTTAGGTTTTTATAGATTGAATGGGTATATATAATCCTGCCTGCAGTTGAAGTTCATAGTGCGTTTGCCCTGTGGCTACTATTACAGTTGTCTCAGATTTTGCATATTCGATATATTCTTTAGATCAAATCGCCGGGTAGTCAAACCTTAATATGAGGATCTTTCCATGTCTTGATTTGGACAATGACTGTTTTATTTCGTTTGACACTTAAATTCGTGGATAAAGCCATCCACGAAAACCACGAAAATTGGTTCCCCACGAATAAAAGTACTTTCACAGTATATTGGTTCCTCTCGCGTTGCCAGTTTCTTACATTCTTCCAGATCTTCCTCTCGCCTTTCATCATTTTGTGTTTTTTTTTTTATTTTCTTCGACTTCATCCTTTCAGTTGTCCAATTAACCAGATCCTCTGGCGCCAAAAAATCTCTTCATATACAGAAATTGTTGTGCTGTGAATTGAACTCGTTCATTTGCCCCATTATTTCATGTTACCAGTATATGTGTTATTGCTCTTGTTAGTGTTTTAAATTTTCCCCATGTTTCTTTCCTACTGTTGTAGAGGTAACCTTTCCTACTCCATAGCATCTCTTTAACTATTCCTTAACCTTCTGAAGTCCACTCTCAGATCAATGTTCTTATACTGTCTGCGGTTACTCTGACTTCGTGTTCTTTCTCTTTTCCCAGATGTAATCAACCCAAAATCTCTCCTTTCCTACGAAGTAAATAATGGACGTCAGTGCTCTCAACTTTTCCTGCTAATTTTGCTTTTAAGATGTTTTCCATGACATCATCATCGAAAACTTTCCATATCACTTTGTTTGCATTAGTTAGCTGCTTAATATTTTCCTTCCTTGGCGGTAACATTTCTCTTCTAACTGTTGGTTTTATCAGATTTATCTATTCTCCTTCCGTGAGGTGTAATATCTCTGTAAGCTGATTTGTGTGCTATCCCAACCCCAGTTCGCATGAAGGTTATGCTCACTGTGGTTTGCTTTCTGAATGGTCTGACCAGATATATCTGTGCGTTGGCACACATTTCATTCCACTTTGATGGATCTTCAAATATCAAGCATTCATGCTATATCGAAATATGGTTATGTGATGGATGTACAGACCAAGCTTCGATATCAAATCGAAATCGATTCGACTTTGTCGATATCGTCGACATCTGGCATATCTGAGATTGTCTTATGAAAATTGTTGATATTTACATCCGGGTATGTTTGTTTGTGTCATGGATGTTTGAAGCAAACATCGATATCGATACGATATCATGTTACCATTGCCTATATCGAAGATATTGATTTATTGTTACATCTTCGACAGGATTGACTCACATGCATCATCTAATCAGGTAAACTTTGTGCTATTCAATTGTATATGTATCTGGTGAGGTTCAAAGCATTTCGGCATACAGATTTTTTTTCACGAATTAAAGCTTTGCCGTAGGGACTTTTCTTTGAATTAAAGAAGGGAGGTGGTAGGGTCACAAAACCCAAAATTTGGACCTCAATTAAAAAAGTTCCATAACTTTGCCCACCTGGGTCTTTGGGTCCAGGTAACCTTAGGCAATTGCCTATCGAGTTTACCTAGTTTGGACAAAAGTTTTGTCGTAGGGACTATGCTATGACTTAAAGAAGGGGGTCGTAAGGTCACCCGACCCCAACTTTGTTCACAATAAAACAAAATCCGTAACTTTACCCACCTGTGTCTTTGGATCAATGCAACCTTGGGCAATTGGCTATCGAGTGTACCCAGTGTTGACAAAAGTTTTGCCGAAGGGACTTTGCTTTGAAATAAAGAAAAGAGGTGGTAGAGTCACCCGACACCAACTTTGGACCTAAAAAAAAAAGTTCCGTAACTTTACTTACTTTGGTCTTTGAATCCAGGCAACCTTAGACAAGTGTCTATCAATTGTACCTAGTGGGGACAAAATCTTTGCCGTAGGGTATTATTTTATGAATTGCAGAAGGGGATGGTAGGGTCACCCCACCCAAAGTATGGACCTCAATTAAAAAAGTTCCGTAACTTTACCGTCCTGGGTCTTTAGGTCCAGGGAACCTTAGGCCGTGCCTATCAATTGTACCTATTAGGGACAAAAGCTTTGCCGTAGAGATTTTTTTCGATGAATTAAAGAAGGCGGATGGTAGGTTCACCCTACCCCAACTTTGGACCTCAATTTAAAAAGTTCCGTAACTTTATACACCTGGGTCTTTGGGCCCAGGAAACCTTGGGCAAGTGCCTATCATTTGTACTTAGTCGGGACATAATCTTTGTCGTACGGATTTTTTTATGAATTAAAGAAGGGGGATGGTAGCATCACCCGACCCAACTATGGACCTATATTAAAAAAGTTCCGTTTCTCTACCAACCTGGATCTTTTGGGTCCAGGAAAACTCAGGCAAGTGCATCACTTTTGTACCTAGTGGGCAAAAAAGCTTTGCCATAAGGAAAATTTTATGAATTAAAAAAGGGGGAAAGTAGGGTCACCCTACCCCAACTTTGGACCTAAAAAAAAAAAGTTCCGTAACTTTACCCACCTGGGTATTTGGACACAGGCAAGTTTAGGCAAGTGCCTATCATTTGAAACCTAGTGGGCAAAAAAGGTTTGCCGTAGGGAAAATTTTATGTACGAAAGAAGGGGGATGGTAGGGTCACCCTACCCCAACTTTGGACCTAAAAAAAAAAAAACGTTCCGTAACTTTACCCACCTTGGTATTTGAGCCCAGGCAAGCTTTGGCAAGTGCCTATCATTTGTACCTAGTGGGCAAAAAAGCTTTGCCGTAGGGAAAATTTTATGAACGAAAGAAGGGGGATGGTAGGGTCACCCTATCCCAACTTTGGACCTAAAAAAAAAATTCCATAACTTTACCCACCTGGGTATTTGGGCCCAGGCAAGCTTAGGCAAGTGCCTATCATTTGTACCTAGTGGGCAAAAAAGCTTTGCCGTAGGGAATATTTTATGAACGAAAGAAGGGGGATGGTAGGGTCACCCTACCCCAACTTTGGACCTCAAAAAAAAAAGTTCCGTAACTTTACCCACCTTGGTATTTGGGCCCAGGCAAGCTTAGGCAAGTGCCTATCATTTGTTCCTAGTGGGCAAAAAAGCTTTGCCGTAGGGAAAATTTTAAGAACGAAAGAAGGGGGATGGTAGGGTCACCCTACCCCAACTTTGGACCTCAAAAAAAAAAGTTCCGTAACTTTACCCACCTGGGTATTTGGGCCCAGTTAAGCTTAGGCGAGTACCTATCATTTGTTCCTAGTGGGCAAAAAAGCTTTGCCGTAGGGAAAATTTTATGAACGAAAGAAGGGGGATGGTAGGGTCACCCTACCCCAACTTTGGACCTAAAAAAAAAAGTTCCGCTACTTTACCCACCTGGGTATTTGGGCCCAGGCAGGCTTAGGCAAGTGCCTATCATTTGCACCTAGTGGGCAAAAAAGCTTTGCCGTAGGGAAAATTTTATGAACGAAAGAAGGGGGATGGTAGGGTCACCCTACCCCAATTGTGGACCTCAAAAAAAAGTTCCGTAACTTAACCCACCTTGGTATTTGGGCCCAGCCAAGCTTAGGCAATTGTCTATCAATTGTACCTAGTGGGCAAAAAAGCTTCGCCGTAGGGAAAATTTTATGAACGAAAGAAGGGGGATGGTAGGGTAACCCTACCCCAACTTTGGACCTCAAAAAAAAAGTTCCGTAACTTTACCCACCTGGGTATTTGGGCCCAGGCAAGCTTCGGTAAGTGCCTATCATTTGTAGCTAAAGGGCAAAAAAGCTTTGCCGTAGGGAAAATTCTATGAACGAAAGAAGGGGGATGGTAGGGTCACCCTACCCCAACTTTGGACCTAAAAAAAAAAAGTTCCGTAACTTTACCCACCTGGATCTTTGGGCCCAGGCAAGCTTTGGCAATTGTCTATCGAGTGTACCTAGTGTGGTTAAAAGCTATGCCGTAGGGACTTGGCTATGAATTAAAGAAGGGGGAGGGTAGGGTCACCCGACCCCAACTTTGGACCTCCGAAAAAAAAAAATCCGTAACTTTACCCACCTGGATCTTTGGGCTTAGGCAAGCTTAGACAATTGTCTATCATTTGTACCTAGTGGGCAAAATAGCTTTGCCGTAGGGAAAATTTTATGAACGAAAGAAGGGGATGGTAGGGTCACCCTACCCCAACTTTGGACCTCAAAAAAAAAAAGTTCCGTAACTTTACCCACCTGGATCTTTGGGCCCAGGCAAGCTTTGGCAATTGTCTATCGAGTGTACCTAGTGTGGTTAAAAGCTATGCCGTAGGGACTTGGCTATGAATTAAAGAAGGGGGAGGGTAGGGTCACCCGACCCCAACTTTGGACCTCCGGAAAAAAATTCCGTAACTTTACCCATCTGGATCTTTTGGCCAAGGCAAGCTTAGACAATTGCCTATGGAGTGTACTTAGTGTGGTTAAAAGCTTTGCCGTAGGGACTTGGCTGTGAATCAAAGAAGGGAAGGGTAGGGTCACCCGACCCCAACTTTGGACTTCCGAAAAAAAAAATCCGTAACTTTACCCACCTGCATCTTTGGGCCCAGGCAAACTTAGACAATTGCCTATCGAGTGTACCTAGTGTGGTTAAAAGCTTTGCCGTAGGGACTTGGCTATGAATTAAAGAAGGGGGGTTGGGTTACCCGACCCCAACTTTGGACCTCCGAAAAAAAAATTCCATAACTTTACCCATCTGGATCTTTTGGCCCAGGCAAGCTTAGACAATTGCCTATGGAGTGTACTTAGTGTGGTTAAAAGCTTTGCCGTAGGGACTTGGCTGTGAATCAAAGAAGGGGAAGGGTAGGGTCACCCGACCCCAACTTTGGACCTCCGAAAAAAAAAATCCGTAACTTTACCCACCTGCATCTTTGGGTCCAGGCAAACTTAGACAATTGCCTATCGAGTTTACCTAGTGTGGTTAAAAGCTTTGCCGTAGGGACTTGGCTATGAATTAAAGAAGGGGGAGGGTAGGGTCACCCGACCCCAACTTTGGACCTCCGGAAAAAAAATTCCGTAACTTTACCCACCTGCATCTTTGGGCCCAGGCAAACTTAGACAATTGCCTATCGAGTGTACCTAGTGTGGTTAAAAGCTTTGCCGTAGGGACTTGGCTATGAATTAAAGAAGGGGGTAGGGTTACCCGACCCCAACTTTGGACCTCCGAAAAAAAAAATCCGTAACTTTACCCACCTGGATCTTTGGGCTTAGGCAAGCTTAGACAATTGTCTATCATTTGTACCTAGTGGGCAAAAAAGCTTTGCCGTAGGGAAAATTTTATGAACGAAAGAAGGGGATGGTAGGGTCACCCTACCCCAACTTTGGACCTCAAAAAAAAAAATATCCGTAACTTTACCCACCTGGATCTTTGGGCCCAGGCAAACTTTGGCAATTGTCTATCGAGTGTACCTAGTGTGGTTAAAAGCTTTGCCGTAGGGACTTGGCTATGAATTAAAGAAGGGGGAGGGTAGAGTCACCCGACCCCAAATTTGGACCTCCGGAAAAAAATTCCGTAACTTTACCCATCTGGATCTTTGGGTCCAGGCAAGCTTAGACAATTGCCTATGGAGTGTACTTAGTCTGGTTAAAAGCTTTGCCGTAGGGACTTGGCTGTGAATCAAAGAAGGGGAATGGTAGGGTCACCCGACCCCAACTTTGGACCTCCGAACAAAAAAATTCCGTAACTTTACCCACCTGCATCTTTGGGCCAAGGCAAACTTAGACAATTGCCTATCGAGTGTACCTAGTGTGGTTAAAAGCTTTGCCGTAGGGACTTGGCTATGAATTAAAGAAGGGGGGTAGGGTTACCCGACCCCAACTTTGGACCTCCGAAAAAAAAAAATCCGTAACTTTACCCACCTGGATCTTTGGGCTTAGGCAAGCTTAGGCAATTGCCTATCGAGTATACATAGTGTTGTTAAAAGCTTTGTCGTAGGGACTTGGCTATGAATTAAAGAAGCGGGAGGGTAGGGTCACCCGACCCCAACTTTGGACCTCCGATAAAAAAAAAATTCAGTGACTTTACCCACCTGGATCTTTGGGCCCAGGCAAGCTTAGGCAATTGCCTATCGAGTGTACGTAGTGTGGTTAAAAGTTTTGCCGTAAGGACTTGGCTATGACTAAAAGAAGTGGGAGGGTAGGGTCACCCGACCCCATCTTTGGACCTCCGAAAAAAAAAATCCGTAACTTTACCCACCTGGATCTTTGGGCCTAGGCAAGCTTAGGCAATTGCCTATCGAGTGTACCTAGTGTGGTTAAAAGCTTTGATGTAGGGACTTGGCTGTGAATTAAAGAAGGGGGAGGGTAGGGTCACCCAACCCCAAATTTGGACCTCCGAAAAAAAAATTCCGTAACTTTACCCAGCTGGATCTTTGGGCCCAGGCAAGCTTAGGCAATTGCCTATCGAGTGTACCTAGTGTGGTTAAAAGCTTTGATGTAGGGACTTGGCTATGAATTAAAGAAGGGGAGGGTAGGGTCACCCGACCCCAACTTTGGACCTCCAAAAAGAAAATTCCGTAACTATACCCAACTGGATCTTTGGGCTTAGGCAAGCTTAGGCAATTGCTGATCTAGTGTACCTAGTGTGGTTAAAAGCTTTGCCGTAGTGACTTGGCTATGAATTAAAGAAGGGGGAGGGTAGGGTCACCCGACCCCAACTTTGGACCTCCGAAAAAAAAATTCCGTAACTTTACCCAGCTGGATCTTTAGGCCCAGGCAAGCTTAGGCAATTGACTATCGAGTGTACCTAGTGTGGTTAAAAGCTTTGCCGTAGGGACTTGGCTATGAATTAAAGAAGGGGGAGGGTAGGGTCACCCGACCCCAACTTTGGACCTCCGAAAAAAAAAATTCCATAACTTTACCCATCTGGATCTTTTGGCCCAGGCAAGCTTAGACAATTGCCTATGGAGTGTACTTAGTGTGGTTAAAAGCTTGGCCGTAGGGACTTGGCTGTGAATCAAAGAAGGGGAAGGGTAGGGTCACCCGACCCCAACTTTGGACCTCCGAAAAAAAAATTCCGTAACTTTACCCACCTGCATCTTTAGGCCCAGGCAAACTTAGACAATTGCCTATCGAGTTTACCTAGTGAGGTTAAAAGCTTTGTCGTAGGGACTTGGCTATGAATTAAAGAAGTGGGAGGGTAGGGTCACCCGACCCCAACTTTGGACCTCCGATAAAAAAAAATTCAGTGACTTAACCAACCTGGATCTTTGGGCCCAGGCAAGCTTAGACAATTGCCTATCGAGTGTACGTAGTGTGGTTAAAAGTTTTGCCGTAGGGACTTGGCTATGAATTAAAGAAGTGGGAGGGTAGGGTCACCCGACCCCATCTTTGGATCTCCGAAAAAAAAAATCCGTAACTTTACCCACCTGGGTATTTGGGCCCAGGCAAGCTTAGGCAAGTGCCTATCATTTGTATCAAGGGGGCAAAAAAAGCTTTGCCGTAGGGAAAATTTTATGAACGAAAGAAGGGGGATGGTAGGGTCACCCTACCCCAAATTTGGACCTAAAAAAAAAAGTTCCGTAACTTTACCCACCTGGGTATTTGGGCCCAGGCAAGCTTAGGCAATTGTCTATCATTTGTACCTAGTGGGCAAAAAAGCTTTGCCGTAGGAAAAATTTTATGAACTAAAGAAGGGGATGGTAGGGTCACCCTACCCAAACTTTGGACCTCAAAAAAAAAAAAGTTCCGTAACTTTACCCACCTGGATCTTTGGGCCCAGGCAAGCTTTGTTAATTGTCTATCGAGTGTACCTAGTGTGGTTAAAAGCTTTGCCGTAGGGACTTGGCTATGAATTAAAGAAGGGGGAGGGTAGGGTCACCCGACCCCAACTTTGGACTTCCGAAGAAAAAAAATCCGTAACTTTACCCACCTGCATCTTTGGGCCCAGGCAAACTTAGACAATTGCCTATCGAGTGTACCTAGTGTGGTTAAAAGCTTTGCCGTAGGGACTTGGCTATGAATTAAAGAAGGGGGGTAGGGTTACCCGACCCAAACTTTGGACCTCCGAAAAAAAAAAATTCCATAACTTTACCCACCTGGATCTTTGGGCTTAGGCAAGCTTAGGCAATTGCCTATCGAGTGTACATAGCGTTGTTAAAAGCTTTGTCGTAGGGACTTGGCTATGAATTAAAGAAGTGGGAGGGTAGGGTCACCCGACCCCAACTTTGGACCTCCGATAAAAAAAAATTCAGTGACTTTACCCACCTGGATCTTTGGGCCCAGGCAAGCTTAGGCAATTGCCTATCGAGTGTACGTAGTGTGGTTAAAAGTTTTGCCGTAAGGACTTGGCTATGACTAAAAGAAGTGGGAGGGTAGGGTCACCCGACCCCATCTTTGGACCTCCGAAAAAAAAAATCCGTAACTTTACCCACCTGGATCTTTGGGCCTAGGCAAGCTTAGGCAATTGCCTATCGAGTGTACCTAGTGTGGTTAAAAGCTTTGATGTAGGGACTTGGCTGTGAATTAAAGAAGGGGGAGGGTAGGGTCACCCAACCCCAAATTTGGACCTCCGAAAAAAAAATTCCGTAACTTTACCCAGCTGGATCTTTGGGCCCAGGCAAGCTTAGGCAATTGCCTATCGAGTGTACCTAGTGTGGTTAAAAGTTTTGATGTAGGGACTTGGCTATGAATTAAAGAAGGGGAGGGTAGGGTCACCCGACCCCAACTTTGGACCTCCAAAAAGAAAATTCCGTAACTATACCCAACTGGATCTTTGGGCTTAGGCAAGCTTAGGCAATTGCTGATCTAGTGTACCTAGTGTGGTTAAAAGCTTTGCCGTAGTGACTTGGCTATGAATTAAAGAAGGGGGAGGGTAGGGTCACCCGACCCCAACTTTGGACCTCCGAAAAAAAAATTCCGTAACTTTACCCAGCTGGATCTTTAGGCCCAGGCAAGCTTAGGCAATTGACTATCGAGTGTACCTAGTGTGGTTAAAAGCTTTGCCGTAGGGACTTTGCTATGAATTAAAGAAGGGGGAGGGTAGGGTCACCCGACCCCAACTTTGGACCTCCGAAAAAAAAAATTCCATAACTTTACCCATCTGGATCTTTTGGCCCAGGCAAGCTTAGACAATTGCCTATGGAGTGTACTTAGTGTGGTTAAAAGCTTTGCCGTAGGGACTTGGCTGTGAATCAAAGAAGGGGAAGGGTAGGGTCACCCGACCCCAACTTTGGACCTCCGAAAAAAAAATTCCGTAACTTTACCCACCTGCATCTTTAGGCCCAGGCAAACTTAGACAATTGCCTATCGAGTTTACCTAGTGAGGTTAAAAGCTTTGTCGTAGGGACTTGGCTATGAATTAAAGAAGTGGGAGGGTAGGGTCACCCGACCCCAACTTTGGACCTCCGATAAAAAAAAATTCAGTGACTTAACCAACCTGGATCTTTGGGCCCAGGCAAGCTTAAACAATTGCCTATCGAGTGTACGTAGTGTGGTTAAAAGTTTTGCCGTAGGGACTTGGCTATGAATTAAAGAAGTGGGAGGGTAGGGTCACCCGACCCCATCTTTGGACCTCCGAAAAAAAAAATCCGTAACTTTACCCACCTGGGTATTTGGGCCCAGGCAAGCTTAGGCAAGTGCCTATCATTTGTATCTAGGGGGCAAAAAAAGCTTTGCCGTAGGGAAAATTTTATGAACGAAAGAAGGGGGATGGTAGGGTCACCCTACCCCAAATTTGGACCTAAAAAAAAAAGTTCCGTAACTTTACCCACCTGGGTATTTGGGCCCAGGCAAGCTTAGGCAATTGTCTATCATTTGTACCTAGTGGGCAAAAAAGCTTTGCCGTAGGGAAAATTTTATGAACTAAAGAAGGGGATGGTAGGGTCACCCTACCCCAACTTTGGACCTCAAAAAAAAAAAGTTCCGTAACTTTACCCACCTGGATCTTTGGGCCCAGGCAAGCTTTGTTAATTGTCTATCGAGTGTACCTAGTGTGGTTAAAAGCTTTGCCGTAGGGACTTGGCTATGAATTAAAGAAGGGGGAGGGTAGGGTCACCCGACCCCAACTTTGGACTTCCGAAGAAAAAAAATCCGTAACTTTACCCACATGCATCTTTGGGCCCAGGCAAACTTAGACAATTGCCTATCGAGTGTACCTAGTGTGGTTAAAAGCTTTGCCGTAGGGACTTGGCTATGAATTAAAGAAGGGGGGTAGGGTTACCCGACCCCAACTTTGGACCTCCGAAAAAAAAATATCCATAACTTTACCCACCTGGATCTTTGGGCTTAGGCAAGCTTAGGCAATTGCCTATCGAGTGTACATAGTGTTGTTAAAAGCTTTGTCGTAGGGACTTGGCTATGAATTAAAGAAGTGGGAGGGTAGGGTCACCCGACCCCAACTTTGGACCTCCGATAAAAAAAAAAATCAGTGACTTTACCCACCTGGATCTTTGGGCCCAGGCAAGCTTAGGCAATTGCCTATCGAGTGTACGTAGTGTGGTTAAAAGTTTTGCCGTAGGGACTTGGCTATGAATTAAAGAAGTGGGAGGGTAGGGTCACCCGACCCCATCTTTGGACCTCCGAAAAAAAAACCGTAACTTTACCCACCTGGATCTTTAGGCCTAGGCAAGCTTAGGCAATTGCCTATCGAGTGTACCTAGTGTGGTTAAAAGCTTTGATGTAGGGACTTGGCTGTGAATTAAAGAAGGGGGAGGGTAGGGTCACCCAACCCCAAATTTGGACCTCCGAAAAAAAAATTCCGTAACTTTACCCAGCTGGATCTTTGGGCCCAGGCAAGCTTAGGCAATTGCCTATCGAGTGTACCTAGTGTGGTTAAAAGTTTTGATGTAGGGACTTGGCTATGAATTAAAGAAGGGGGAGGGTAGGGTCACCCGACCCCAACTTTGGACCTCCAAAAAGAAAATTCCGTAACTATACCCAACTGGATCTTTGGGCTTAGGCAAGCTTAGGCAATTGCTGATCTAGTGTACCTAGTGTGGTTAAAAGCTTTGCCGTAGTGACTTGGCTATGAATTAAAGAAGGGGGAGGGTAGGGTCACCCGACCCCAACTTTGGACCTCCAAAAAGAAAATTCCGTAACTATACCCAACTGGATCTTTGGGCTTAGGCAAGCTTAGGCAATTGCTGATCTAGTGTACCTAGTGTGGTTAAAAGCTTTGCCGTAGTGACTTGGCTATGAATTAAAGAAGGGGGAGGGTAGGGTCACCCGACCCCAACTTTGGACCTCCGAAAAAAAAATTCCGTAACTTTACCCAGCTGGATCTTTAGGCCCAGGCAAGCTTAGGCAATTGACTATCGAGTGTACCTAGTGTGGTTAAAAGCTTTGCCGTAGGGACTTGGCTATGAATTAAAGAAGGGGGAGGGTAGGGTCACCCGACCCCAACTTTGGACCTCCGAAAAAAAAATCCGTAACTTTACCCACCTGGATCTTTGGCTTCAGGCAACCTTAGTCTTATTACACGGGGAAAACATTGTATTTAACACAATTAAGGTAGATGGGGTGTCTAAATTATAATCCATAGAATCTTTTAATAATTTGCCAAAATGTAGTTCATATCCTGCTTGTTTAAAAACATTAATAAAGAGAATGGGCCACCGGACTTATTTTCACGCTACAGGTTGTTCAAAATTGTCAAGATTTTGTATAGATTATGCATGGAAAACCCATTTTTCCGCCAGAAAACGCAAACCACACCATAGAATTTTGAGATAAAATATGAGAAGATAGCTTCAATATTATGCTTTCAGATAAGAAAAAGAAAAAATGGGGTCACCGGACTCGTTTTATTGCTACATGTAAAAATGGGTAAATTCCTAACACATTCTATTGTAAAAGTACCACTATCTGAATTATCTGCCCTTGCATTTGAGTTGCCTCCCCTTATTTGACAAAGTTGGAAAAAAATAAATCAAACAAAAGAATTCTTACTTTTGTAAAATACAATCATAAATATGATCAAACATGGCATTTTCTATATTATAATGAAAATTCTTACACATGAATTACCTACTACTATAAAAATTTGCACATTTCATCAAAGATCTAGACCTTGTTTTCTAGTATTTCAAAATCCAAGATGGAGGAAGACACCCTATCTACCTTAAAAGAAAATGTAACTTGTATGAATGTTTTATATTTGGTTAACTAGCTAAAAAACTTACCAGACAATTGGAAATCATTTATAAAAGTGTACAGATCTCCGTCTACCTCAGTTCAGTGTAGTACCGGAAATAATATCCGGTCCGCATATCATTTAAATATTACGATGGGCCATCGAAACTGCCCAGATTTTTCATGTATTTTTTTTTATCTTTTTAACTATGAGCGTACCTACGACCCACGAAGATATTTGGAATTTTGAAACATTTTTTTCCAAAGAATGACTTGTTTGAATATTATTGTGGGTCATATTTTAAAATGTACAGAAGCATCGAAAAAACTACCATTTTTCTACATTTTGTACTCGCTTAGGATTTTATCACACGATGGCAAACTAGGTTGTATTTATTAAATTAGAGGTTTCAAAATGCAAAGAAATTATACTATTTTGTTCGACATGTTAGTTTATTTTTTGCCTATTTAGAGGGCCGTTGGCGTTACTTATCGATTTTGTCCTTTTAGCAAACCTTCCAAGTTATCGAATCGAAGTGGGCGCGAATCTTGAAGACTCTAGTTTTATCTGAAAAAAAGAATTACGAGTGACATTTAAATCTTAAATAGTTTATGACACTATAGTCTTCTCAACATGTAAAGTAAGTACACTTCCGTTTAAATAATACAATGTATGCATTTTCAAAGGCAATCAAAAGAATAGTTTTGCCAAATCACGTGGTTGTATAGGCTTTAACTTCATTTCCTTCAGCAGCTTCCGTTTTGGTTTAGGTTAGACATTCAGACACAGTTTATATACTTTGGGGATACAAATCAAAAGATGTCACTGACTTTATTTTTTTCTGTATCCCCCTGTGCGATCTTAATACGACTGCGAGTTTTCCAATACAGTTTAGAATCAATTTCTAACATCAACTAGATTAAGTTGATTTAAATACATAAGCGGCATTTTGCAAATGTAAATTGATAACATTTTTATCATACACTTCAATGTAAAGCAGAATTTCTTTTCAACATAAGTATTTACAAAATTGAAAAGTTTTGTCTATTTACAATGATTAAAAATCAAATGAAGATAGGTTAACATAGTTATCAAAAGTAACAGGATTATAATTAAATACGCCAGACGCGCGTTTCGTCTACATAAGACTCATCAGTGACGCTCAAATCGAAATATTTATAAAGACAAACCAGTACAAAGTTGAAGAGCATTGAGTATTCAAATTTAAAAAAAGTTCTACCAAATACGGCTAAGGTAATCTATGCCTGGAATAAGAAAATCCTTAGTTTTTCGAAAAATTCAAAGTTTGGTAAACAGGAAATTTATAAAAATGACCACATGATTGATATTCATGTCAACACCGAAATGTTGACTATTGGGCTGGTGATACCCTCGGGGACGAAACGTCCACCAGCAGTGGCATCGACCCAGTGGTTTAAATAGTTATCAAAAGTACCAGGATTATAATTTGGTACGCCAGACGCGCGTTTCGTCTACATAAGACTCATCAGTGACGCTTAAATCAAAATATTTATAAAGCCAAACAAGTAAGAAGTTCAAGAGCATTAAACCGTTGCAAATGGAATAAAATGCAAACTGATGTTCAATCATTCTTAACTAATGAAGAAAATTCGGCTTTCGCTTCTCTAAAATAATGCTCGATTCCAAATCCAAAAGCTTTAATGTAAAAAAAAATATGAAATTGATTACTGAATGTAGATATAGGAATATGTGGTGTGAGTGCCATTGAGACAACTCTCCATCCAAATAACAATTTATAAAAGTAAACCATTATAGTTCAATGTACGGCCTTCAACACGGAGCTCACACCGAACAACAAGCTATAAAGGGCCCAAAATAGAAGTGTTATCATTTATCAGCAATATATTTATATTTAAGATATATACAGTAATGAAATCCATATTAAAATTCGCTATCAGTGTTAAGACATTCATTTGTTGACCTCAAACTAGTAGTATAAGACCTCAAACTAGTAGTATAAGACTTTAATTCATATCAATAACTGGAAAGCATTCTCTGAAATTAATTAAACTATTAATATTTGTCAAAACAAAGTGTTCTTTTTAAAAGAAGAGAAAAGAGAAACAAATGGTAAATTACTTCAGCTTGTCGTTTCTCCGCTGACCACCGTAATAAAAATTTATACAAAATTTCGAGGTATATAACAGAAAAAGTACCAATTCATCAACGCTCGATGACATTACATTTTTATAATTTATATATAAACAAGAATATCCAATATTTAAAAAAAAAAGTACAATATTCTTAATTAAAATGTTATAAATTGTGTAGATATGCTGAAAAATAGGGCTTAATCTCACAAATTTGTTTTGTTAAAACTTCGAGGATACGGTCGACACTGATTGGCTAATTGTCATTGTTGTCATGGAATCTGTTTTCTGTGGTTTTTTCTTTCTCCGCCGTTTCAGAATAATGAAAACTAGTCCATTCATAACTCCTCCAAGGTTATTCAAGGAAATAAAATAACCTTGTACAATATAACTTCCGGTACACGTCCAAGTAGAGCTGTAATAGAGTACACGGCCAATGAGAACCATTGTATCAAAAATACAGAAACGAAGAACGACATATTTCTGGCAGAGTTGTGGATACTTTTGATAGCTTGAGCCTCATGCCCCAAAACGTTAGCCGGTGCTTTAGTCTCCTTGTAAATTTTGATCCAAGTAGCAATGTAGAGGATAACGTTAACGACGACGACGACAAATGTCAGAATAGTCAGGTAGTAGACCCATAGATCTGCGCCTTTAATGGCATCAAAATGGCAGCTGCAAAGAAAAGAAAATTGTTAGACATTTAAAATCAACCCACAATATAACATCAATTGCTTCCTGTAATAATCATTTGAAGATACACACAATACATTTGATTAAAATCTGGCTTTTTAACATACACTGGGAAACAATTTAAGCTTTCAAATGAATAGCAATTCCATTAGCGCTATTTAAAATAGAAACTTTGGAACAATTTATATAGTTTAAACATATTTATTTATAGTGGATTAGGAAACAAGTTTTGCAACTTATATCCACTTTGCGGGTGCGAGTGCTGCCTTGTAGCGGCATTAGCCTTCTCTTTTTCGATATCTAAAAGGGTGTCTTTAACGTGCAAGATATATGGCTCTCTCTTAACACGGGTCAGCCATTTATCGACCCCTTCCGACGGACTATCATCGTTTCCTTAAGAACATACTCACAAATGGTGTCAAGGGAGAGCCGAAAATTGAGTTCCTGAAATTTTCATTCCGAACGGGAATCGAACCAGGAACCTTTGTGATAGTAGTCCGATGCACTTTTTTTTTCTCATTCAATAAAATTTTTATTCACAATATGTACAATAAAATGTGAATCGGCAAGTCTCCGAATTCACTAGTATTTAAAACAATTTTTGTTAATTTACCAATTTATGTGTTAGTAAATCTTAACAGAATTCCATGTAGATTGTATGTTTACTTTCTATACAGAGCTCGAAATAATGTTCATTCAATGATTGTCTATGAGAGCTCAAAATATTTATCAATTTTAAAATATAAAATATCGTCTATCACAGGCACTAAATTAAACATATTGATACAAGAGGAATAACTCTTAATGTCTTTCTACCTTCACGTCTACTGATGGACGTTTTAAATTAAAAGTTTGTAGCTACCCGATTCATGCGTGTACAGCAGCAGTGGATTCTTTTCCACAAAATATTTAATAAAAAGATGTAATTTGTTGGTCATTTTGTAATATGTGTGTTCATATTCAACATATTTGTGTATTGTAAAGATAAATAATCTTTTTGTACCTATATCTTTTTCTTCGTAAATTTTTAATTGTCTTGCTTTATATATATTGACAATCTTGCAACACTTAATAGAAAATTGACAAAATATGTGTTAACTGCTTTTGTATCAACCAAATATCCATGTAAGATCAGCTGATCATAATCCATGATTGTATGTTGTGTGTCTTTTAAAAGTACATTGTGTATTATGTCAATTAAATACCGTTTGAAATCGATCTGAAACATACAACCACTCCAAAGGTGAAACATATCCTCAGGGCTTGATTTGCATGACAAACACGTGTTACTATCTACCTTGTTAATACGTTGTAATTTATCAAGCGTAAATATAGTGTTTGTTGCCACCCTATAATTTAGACTAATACACTCAGACGGGATATGATATTGATTGACAACCCGGTATATAATGCACGAAAACACATTGAAGGGAAGTGTTTCAACCAAAACATTTCTGATGTGGGCGGCTCGGAAAACCCTTACAAGTAGGAGGAGTTTATAGAAAATTTTTGTAGTAGCCTTCGGGAATTCGGTCATATTTGTTCCGACCGTTAAACATGGAAATCTGTCAACATTAACTGGATTTATTGCTGTTAATTCGTTTTTCCACAATTGCGGTATTGCATTTAAAATTCTTCCGTATGCATTTATGATCACCCAACTTCGTAATTCTGGGTATTTTTCTTGTACTATTTCAATGATTGAATGCATTGTTCAGCAAATATGCAATCAAAATGGTTATTAAATGTGAAATCTATACTGAATGATGTTGGCTTATCATTTGTATGGGATAGCCAAGAAATTCTTAGTAAAAATAGTATAAAATATTATGTTAAACAAATCTTACAAGACCAATTTGTACAAAAATGGCACAATATGGCTGATAGTGCCTCAAGAGGGGAACTTTATTTATCATTTAAAAGGGATTTCTGTCTTGAAGGCTACTTGGTAAAACTAAATAAACAACGCAGAGTACAATTGAGTAAACTGCGATGTTCAAATTTAAAATTCCCTATAGAAGCCGGTAGATGGTTAAATATACCTCGTGAGGACAGAATATGCACATTATGTGACATGGGGGTGATAGGAAATGAATTTCATTATCTGCTAGTATGTTGTAACCCTAATATTGAAAGAATTAGAAAAATGCATATACCAAGATATTATTTTTTTAAGGTTCATCATAAGGAATTCATTTTCAAAATGGATACCAAAATGACAACTTTTTGTTTACACTATTATGAACAGTTTACTATTGTTTTCCAATAAAAGTCAAATGCAATGATATGTGTATGTTCTGAGGTCAATTATTTTGTACAGGTGGTCTGTATATGTGAGTGTTATTTTTTAAAAACATGCATTTCTTGTCGAGCTTTTCAAACTAACAACACATGTAAGCAAAAAAACTGGAACAAGTTATTGGAACATTTTCATCCCCAATTAAACATACCAAATGATTTGTTATCTTCACCCCCAGTTCCTGCCATACCTCTTTTATTTTCTCTCTCTCTGGTTAGGAAAGAACAGTACTTCAAAGTTTGAGCATGCTAAAAACATGGAGGCTGCCATGTTGCAAATAGGGGTTAAGAAAGTTTGAGGTCAATATAAGAATTTCTTTCCACTGTCAGTTCCAGTTTTATAACCATTGGTTAATTTTTAAATCTTCTAGTGTGTGTGCCTACTTTTATGGAAATCGGAGTTATGTATGCAGACGTATACCTTCTTTTATTTTGTAAACAAATGCTATGTTTACATTTCAGCAGCATGTCCGTAAAGTGTGCGTAGGAAATTATCGTTAAAAATATTAAGAAAGAATTTTATAGCTGAATAAAATATCTTTCATAGGATTTTTTGATCTTTTTAGTTTGAAATCCAATTTTTATTCCGATTTCGATCGTATGTTATATCGTAATATATTTCATTCTTTTGGACTATTTCAGGAATAAACACTTCCGGTTACACAGGAACGTTGCACTCTGGTTGATCTTTTGAACATACGAAGTGAAAGTACAGATTTTCAGGGTTTTTACATCTTCGTACGTCTTCAGCTTATTTCATACAGGTATAAATGATGTTATTTATGGATACCATGAAAAAAACTACTTAGATCTTTCCATCGATCTCTTTGCAGCATCACATTTCAATCATTGATCGGCATGCTTTGATGATTATTTTTATAATTTAAAATTTGTTTTAAATTGTTTTCAGTTAATTATATGCAGCCCTAATGTATTGGTAAGGAATATTTCACCATATAAATATATTTTAAAAAATGTAATAAACAATTATTAGGTTCTATATTAGTTGACCAATGTATGGAGGGCTTCTGTTGCAAGCATACTATCACAAAATCAAAGTTGAAATAGTAAAACAGGTTTACAAGAGTATATGAGGTTCTAAGAATGGTTAATAGAAAGAAGAAAACATATAAGAGGTTTGGGTTGCCTTCGGGTAGATTTAGAGTACATCGCAAATCTAAAAACATATATAGTGGAAACAAAAGCAAAACATATGGTTGCAATGCAGGAGAAGGTTTACGACTGAAGATTTTTAAGAAGCGATCGCTATCATCCTTTACTAGGCGTCGTATAAACTTACTTAGAAAACATTTGAACAGTTCAGATAGGGTGTTTCGAGCAACTGATGGGTGTTTAAAATCTTCCAATTACAAATCGTGTAACTCACCGGCATCTGGATACCGATTAATTGCAATTCAGAAATTACAACAGCATTACCACGATATTGCTAATCATGTTGTCTTTTGTGACAAGGCAAGAGATATAGCTGTAAGGGGAGGTAATATGGTTGAGATCATTTCACAGCCCGCTAATTATGGATTGGCTACAACACTTCAAGCCCGTTGCTCTGGTTGTCAGCAGAAGCTGTCATTTGACACTAGTTCAAGACTCGAAACAAACGCCAGTAGACATTTCGATGTTAATGTCCGTGCTGTATGGGGAGCACTGGCCAGCGGAAATGGGTTAGCACATTTAAATGAAGTATTAGCGACATTAGACTCTCCGACTATGTCACAAAATACATTTACAACGATTGAAAACGAAATCAGTCAGTGGTGGAAAGATCTTCTGCAAGAAGACTTTTCACAAGCTATTGCAGAGGAAAAAAAAATAGCTATTGCAAAGGGTAACTTTCATGAAGGTGTGTACATGTTGTCTCTCATTAATATAAATATACTCTATTATAATTTATGGTGCATATCATCATGTTTTAATTGTCAAAAATTGGCCACTGCAAAATGACTGTTTGAAATGTTTTAATCAAAACTTACAAGGTGCAAAATGTCTATTCTGGTTGATGAAATAATTTCAGTTGATAAAAATGGAATTAATATCTGAATATAAAACATATTTTGAATATAAGAAAATGACATATTTACTCTATTTACATTGAAGTCCATCATAATTTTTATAAGCACCATTTACGTGCATATAACTTTTAAAAAATATTAATACTTCAACAGTTTAACTTATTGATAATTATTTTTTTTTATGTATCACTATGAATGTAATATAGGACATTTAGGATATGAGGCCCTTTCACTTTGAACAGTGTCTTGACTGTCCATACAAAAAAAACAATATACACTGTGTCAGTTAAAATCAAGGCATTTCAATATGCACATTATCCAAATTTAACTAATTGGTTACTTCATTATTTTTGTTAAATGTCAAGTGGCAAATATTTCATCAATTTTAAAGACTTTAATTAATAACCAATAAATATGATAAATAGGTCATGTAGGTCTTGCAAAAGTGACCATCAGGATGATGTGGATGGACATTTTTGACTTCCACTGTAACATTAACAAATTTTGGATCACATACAAATATTGCAATGCCAATGTCTCTTCATGATGCATTTTATTTAACATTATCTGATCATGCTGATCTAACATGTCTGCAAACTTCTGCATTTATATTCCATATGGCCAACCAGATGGCCCACTAAGGCAATATTTTCACTACTTGTCAAAAACACAGAGTTAACATATTTCTATTCAACATGTACCCTTTTAGGAGGATTTAAAATGTATAAGGTACATGTACATGTATATATGTACCTGTACATTGTATATAACATTTATATTTTGTTATTAAACAAATCATATTCCTAAATAGTTTAAATACTCATTTTGCCTAGTGGAAATGACAATAAAGAAATAATTTATTATTAAAAATTAGCACATGGCATGTTACAGATAATGTTTTAATAAATTCTATACCGATTGTAAGCTAACCGCATTTTTATGCACAACCTTCGATAGTAGACGACATTTTGTTTTCTGGTCTGTTCGTCCGTTTTTCAGTCTGTTCATACATTTGATTGACTGTATGTCCCGCTACAGATTAAGTTTTTGGTCAAGGTTGTTTTTATTGAAGTCCAATCAACTTGAAATGTAGTACACATGTTCACAATTCACTGTGACTAAACATACATAATCCGTCTATCCCGCTCCAATTTATAGCTTTTACTCTAGATAGTTTTCAATCAACTTGGACGCGTTTTGGTGCATACATGTACAATGTACTATGGACACATTCTTGATTCATTAACCTCTACACTCAATAAGTCATATAAATTTAGATATTTCCTATACATGTAATTCATGTAATTTACAAATGTACTTATGTAAACAAATAACCATCTAACATATCTAATTCATTTTTAAGATAATTTTTTTTATAATTTTCATATTTCATTTCTCAGGCTTATATTTGAACACATATGTCATTGCATGTTTGACATGTTTGATGTGTATTTAATCTAAAAAAAAATAATGAAAGCAATTAAACAATCCTACAACTGTTGTCACAGGACAATTGTACATGTATATATCATGTAATTAAATTAAAGTACACAAATACATAAAATAGGATAGATGCAAAGCATTCTACCATTCACACATGTATAACCCATTATGGGTCTACATCATGTACATGTAGATTTAAAGTTCTAATTGATAAATATATGCATTTGTGTCTGTGTGTACATTTTGTACATATATTCAAATACAAATCCTATAAATTTAAATTTTCAAATAAGAATAAACTGAATTATAACATTATGCATGTCTAATCAGTCTTAAAAAACTTTAAAAGCATTTTTTTTTCATTTTATATATTAAACTGGTCCCTCAATAACAGGATTAGATTATCTTAATTAATCATGATAAATGGACAAAAAAGTAATTATAATTAAACATGAAATATAAACTTCCAGTGATTTTGTTATAAAAAGTGCATGTACACTTTCCAGTTATGTAGATGCTATAAACAAATGAGAGAAAACCTAACTACATGTGTCATAATTTATCATGTTTATAACCTATTGTAACTATTGGACATATAAAAAATAAAACTTAGATTTCAAAAAAATTATTACAATTAAAATTATAATTCAACCATCATTGACCATTACATTTTTATCAGATTATATCACAAGTATTATCTTTATTGTTGACTTTCTGGTTAATCCTAGGAAACATTATCAATTATCAAATTATTATTATAATATATTCTAATTGATATATTATATGTGCATGACATGTACCAGCAACTATTCAATATTGTGTTTTATGGTTGTTAAAAACTCTTACTGTAAACTTTTAATTATGACTCCTTGAAAAAATTTCAATAACAGAGTTATCTTGTACCGGTACACTTGATAAATATCATTTCATACCTGCCAACTTTTAAAAATATCCATGGGGGTTTTGGGTTCAAGATGGCTGTCATAGTTCTTAAATACCTTTAAGGGGGACTGCAAATACATTTTAATGTTGTTTTTTGGCTTCTTCATACTTTTTATAAGCCTAAATTCATTGGAAAATGAATTGTTTTGTTTAAATTGTGGACAAAATTGCTCTTTCAAAATTTCAATTTGGGAGCCTCCATGGGGAAATCCCCCGCAAATAGTGACAGTTGGCAGGTATGTCATATCCATCATATAAATGAAACATTATGGTAATCATATATTGCATGTTATTAAGACATGTAATATACTTGTTGAAAAGTTCAATAAGATCTTTCAACAATGAGCAAAACCCATACAGCATATATCGTGTTATTATATAATAAAAAATTACATAATCATGTGTATGTAAAATATCTCGATACAGAATATTCCTTACGGTTTATACGATTTCATTCAAAACAATTATACACAATGCTTATAAAGCCTTTAGGCTTCCACAAATTGTTGCTCAATATTCAATCCAAGTGTTATATATTTCATGATTGTTCAGGACTATACAACAATCCAAAAATTAGATATATACATGTATCTAAACATCTTCACATGAATTATTCAAGGAATTACAATAAAAAATCATGCTATCTTCTCAAAAAACATCCATTTCCATGTTGATTTCTTAATTAATGTTGATTATTTATTAGTTAATATTGCCACAGTCAGGGAAAATACTAGTTTTATAACGAAGATATATATATATATTGATTATAGTTCATGCATCAAATGTATACACAATTAAGATATTGAATGAAATTTTTTATTATGTATTACTTTAAATAAAGATGACTTGGGGAGATAACTACATGAACTGGTGTTACTCAACCTCCTATGGAAAAGTATTTACCCTGACTGACTTACCGTTATACTTATTTACCATTTTTTTTATTAAGTTCATTTCATAACCTTACAATTATAGAATATAATTTAAATTTTTATGACTTTATTATTTTTATATAGTAGTTAGAATTGGTATTGATGTAAAACTTTTGGAAAACAAAACAATTAATGGAGATGATTTAATACTTATCATTATGGTTATTAATTTTGGAAGATGCATGTATATTATTTTACCAAACAAAATACCAAAAAATTATGTTCAAATTTTAAAGGGTTATGAAATGATTTTTTATTTCATGAGATCTTAAGTCTCCTTTGTGCCAAACCAAATTGAGATATTATTCTATTTTATATTAACTTTATTTTGTTCATTATCCTTATGATGTCCTAATGCAGTTATTTGACATTGTTGTACACAGTGAGGACATATATTTAAATAAATTTTCCCAAGCAATATATAATATTTGTTTAAATTTAAGATCGCGAAAATAAGGAATATTATTTGAAATTTGGTTTGGCTGAAGATTTTTTATACTTTGATTTTATGTTAATTAAGTTTTCATCATCGCTTGGCTGTCTTGTCGTCATTCTAAATATATATATATATAACCTAATTCACATGATTTATTAGTCTGAAACTACTTAGCCACTATCATCCGACATGTAAGTTTAACTTATCTACAATATAGGCTTCAGGGGTATACAGCAGTTTTTGGCTTATACATGTATCTCTTCAAGTAAATTTAAACATAAAAAAGTCCTCATATTGACAATAATAATGCATTAAATTGAATGATATGAATAAAATTTCAAGATGCACATCTTCATTGATCACATATATCATGTATATGCATTGTAAACACATGACACATTCTATTTAGATTTTTATGCCCCACCTACGATAGTATACGGGCATTATGTTTTCTGGTCTGTGCGTCCGTTCGTCTGTTCATTTGTCTGTTTGTTCGGCCGTCTGTCCCGCTTCAGGTTAAAGTTTTTGGTAAAGGTAGTTTTTGATGAAGTTGAAGTTCAATTAACTTGAAACTTAGTATACATGTGCCCTGTGATATGATCTTTTTAATTTTAATGCCAAATTAGAGTTTTGACCCCAATTTTACGGTTTACTGAACATAGAAAATGATAGTGCAAATTTCAGGTTAAAGTTTTTGGTCAAGGTAGTTCTTGATAAAGTAAAAGTCCAATCAACTTGAAACTTAGTATACATGTTCCCTTTGATAAGATCATTCTAATTTTAATGCCAAATTACAGAATTTATTAGAATTTCACAGTCCACTAAACATGGAAAATGATAGTGCGAGTGGGGCATCCATGTACTGTGGACACAATTCTTGTTTTGAAATAATTATTTTTAGTGTACATGTATGTCATTTGAATGAAACCAAACATGGAATGAATGTTCCTTATGAGGTGCTGACTACATGTTGTTACTTTGTAGCAGCTCCATCATTCAAAATGGCCACCAGCTGGGCAGCAGTGGACTTATTTTAACATAGGACCCTAAGGGAAAAACATAAAAAAGTTGTCTTTTAGATAACCACTGAATGGAATGAGACATAGCATGAATGTTCCTTATGAGATGGTGACTAAGTGTTTTTACTTTGTTGCCGATCGATCATCCAATATGGCAGTGGGTGGGGGAGGCTTAAGACACGTTGAGAAATACATGCAAATGTTTTCTTTTCGAGAACCACTGAATTGAAAGAAATTTTAAACTAGATCTCAATCATTATTTAAGTGTCTGTTATGATTTTTATATTTTTTTATTTGATTTAAAAAACACAAATATAGTCAGGTGAGCGACACAGGCTCTTGAGAGCCTCTAGTTAGTTTTCCCTTTTTTTAGTTTTCATTGTTATTTTTAGGTGTGCCTTCCGTAACTGTAATATGTGATGGCGGTTGGAGTAAGCGCTCTCATAAACACTCCTATAATGCTTTAGGTGGAGTAGGTGTCATAATAGGTGCTGAAACTAAAAAAATTTTACATTTAGGGGTGAGAAACAAATATTGTTATATTTGTAATAGAGCAAGCAATTTGAAAGTTGATGCCAAAGAACATGAGTGTTTTAAAAATTGGGACAAATCCAGTCAGGCTATGGAAGCAGATATAATTGTAGAGGGATTTTTGAAAGCTAATGAACATGGTGTTCGATATATGCATCTGATTGGTGATGGTGATTCCAGCGTATATGCCCAGATTATGCAAAATGTACCTGTTTGGGGGAAATATGTAAAAAAAATAGAATGTTCAAATCATGTTTGTAAATGTGTGCGCTCTAATCTTGAGAAACTTGTTAATGAAAACCCAGAGTACAAAGGCAAGGGAAAATTAACGAAACAAATAAGAGTAAGAATCGTTAGCTCAATCAGATGTGCCATTAGAATGAGATCTTTGGAGAGTGATAAAAGAAAAGCTATAAAAAATTTAGAGCATGACATTACCAATTGTATCAACCATATTTATGGAGACCATTCGAGATGTTCAGATTTCTGCAAGGCCAATTTAAAAGATAAAAGTTCAGCACAAGGTCATGAAGCTATTGATAATGATGACACCGAAAATATTTTTGATGAACAAAGTTGTTTTTGGAATGAAGGTACAAGTAATGATGCATTGGAAGAGTCGCGTTTATCCTCAAATTTATCTATAACTGATTTGATGTCATGTATGAGACAAGATTTATCATTAATTTTAAGTCGTGTTGCAAAGAAAAGCGCAAGTTTGCTTGGAAATTTCACATCTAATTTAGCGGAAATGTGGATGCATGTTCGCACCAAGTATGATGGGGGTAAGATCTATAATCATTGTAATCGTGGGTCTTGGCATAACAGATGCTATGCTGCAAGTTTGCGCTTTAATAAAGGTATTCAGTGGTCACCACAAACCTGGGAAGAGACAACTTCATCTGTCTCTGGACATTACTATACTACTTTATATAGTAAGAGATTACAATGCCTGAAAAACAACACAAAAACAAAAGGAAAGAAGGAAATCAAAAGTAGACGGTATAAGAGAAAAATGAAATCTGCCAAAGAATCAACAGCTGCTAGTTCCAAAAAACATTATGGTCCAGAAGCTATTCAGGTTGAGGCAGACATTTCCTCAGAGGAACTAGACAAGAAAAAACAACAGTACCTTAAGAAACATATTGAAATTACTCCTAGTGAAATTGATGATATTGAAATAAATACCCGTTTACAAGGTTCTTGCAAAAGATGGCGTGACGAAAGAGCAACACGACTAACAGCATCAAACTTTGGCCTAATTTTTAAAAGAAATCCAAAAATTCCTGTAACACCATTACTTAACCAATTATTGAATTCAAAATTTTATGGAAACAGTGCAACAAGGCATGGGTTGAGTGAAGAAAGAATCACAATTAAAGAATACATTCAATATAAATTAAAACAAAATGTTCATGTAAAAGTAGAAAGAATGGGATTAGTTATAGATAAAACACATAAATTTCTAGCTGGAAGTCCGGATGGAAAGGTTACCGAGGAGGAAATAGGAAAACCACCCAGTGTTGGGTTAATAGAAATAAAAAATGTTCTGTATAGGAAAGACACATCTTTTACAGATGCTGTTAAACAAGTTAAAAACTTCTGTTTGGAATTAAAAGAAAAAAAGTTACAAGTTAAAAGATCACATAATTATTACTACCAATGCCAAGGCCTTCTTAATGTATGCAACAAACCCTGGATTGATTTAATTGTGAGGACAACGAATCCATATGAACTGCACGTTGAAAGAATTTTTAAGGACTCAGTTTTCTGGACACATCAAATGCAACCCAAACTCTCTTCATTCTTTTTTAAAGCGGTTTTACCCGAACTATCAGCACCTAGGATTTCAAAGTATCCAGGAATAAGAGAACCTGGAATTTGGGTATGAAAACAGCTGTTATTCTTGATAAAGAATAAATTTATATTTAAACTCTATTTACATTTGTTTTCTGAATAAAATTCAGAAGGAGTAGTCAAACTGTTAGATATTAGATTAAAAGATGTAAATAGGTACTTGATTATGGAAAAAAACTATATATTTGAGTCACATTGACAACCATATTAATATAGACATAAATAAATAGTTAAATCTATGTTTGACTGAAGGTGTTTATTTTTAAAAAATAATTTTAAACCAATATGGAAACACTGAATAGTGATTTAATAATATCATTTGCAGATATTGACATGACGTCCACCGACAGCCATATCATAGTTCTTAAAGACAATTAGAAGTTAAAGAATATATGAATGTTAACATACAACTCTTAATTTAAAACTTCATGTAGGTTTAGGTAAGGGTACACTACATGTATATAGTGTACTTTTCCATAAATTTATTGACATAATAGTTTTTCAAACAGCAAGAAAGAATGCCAATATGTTAATTTGGATTTATGTTTATGGATATCCTTAAATATACAATTATTGTATTTTTCATATCTTTTATTTTCAGTTTGTGAGTAGGTCATCACCTAACTTGGAAAACCAGCCTTCAACTAGTACTTCACACACTAAATCTAGGAAAAGAAAATCAGACCAGAACTTGGATAGCTGCCTTTCTAATATTAGTGCTGCTGCTTCAAACACAGTTACTTTGAAAAGGTATATTTTAAAATTGAAAACATTTGCATTTCACTACAGGGTAAAGAACTAATGAATAATGTTTCAGTGCCAATTAGACAACTGTACATGCAAGAAACAATGTATTTAAAGTGAGGGAGCCACCATTTTATTTAATGGGGGGTAATGGGGTTTAAAAAAAATTGTCCTGCCTTTTTATGATTCACTCTGTTGGCTAGTTCCTTTATATAATAGTTTATCATCATTCCTTGTTTTTACTATAAAAAAATCCTGTCCAATTTTTTTTTTTTAAAGTTCATCCTATCCTTTTAATCAATTTTTTTTATAAAAATACTGATTTATTGAAGAAAAAAAAACATTCACATAATCCTAAACAAATATATTATAGAAATTAGGAAAAGTTTTAAAAAATTGCTTGTATTACAAGAGGAATGTTCTTTTTTAGTGATTACAAAAATTTGATATTCAATTGTCTTGACATACATTTACACATACATGTATATATAGATATAAGAACATGTTATAAGGTTGCCAATAAGACAACTGTCCACAAAACACCAAACGACATAGAATGTAACAAGAGATCACATTGCTGCCTTCAACAAGTAGCAGAGCCCATAGTGCATATTCAGCTATAAGATTCCCAAATTGGCAGATGTCAAATAAAATGGGTAATTGATGTGAAAAATACTAAATGAAAGAAGAAAAATATTATGCAGCAACAAAAGATAGACAACATATTTGTATTCATCATGTTCATGGAAAAAGATATGAAAGAACATTGGAATGAAATAAAGTCAGGACGTTTGGTACCTTTGTCATGTATGTTATGAAATTAAATTTCAAACATGCAATAATCACAAAGATGTATAAAAAATCACTGCACAGTCATTTGCATGTACATATGTTCATGAACTTGCAAATATTTAAAAAAGCATGACAGAACATGAAACATTATGATCCAAGTGAAATGCTTCCTGTACTTAGTTTGAGCTTTCCATTTTTTTTTTTAATTTAGGATTTTTTTACTTGAAAAATGTATTGTTATCTTTGCAGATCAAGGCGAAAGTGTAGCAGCTTAAAATTTGTAGGGAGGAGAATATCACATGAATGGATTGAGGATGATGGTACCGGCAAATGGTATAAAGGGACTGTTACTGCAGTGATAGATAAAAATGACGGAGACGAAGATGCTGAGTATGAGGTTTATTATGAAAACCACAAAGAAGCAAACATTGTTGATCATCTAAATGACGATTTCAAGAAAGGATCTTTGAAATTTATTGATATTTAATGGTATTTATATAACATATTTATATATATATATACATGATATAGGGAACATGGGATTATATTTCAATCGTAAATGTATATTGTTAATTAAGACTATGTATTTTATTTAGAAATGTGAATGTTATGTCATTATTATTTACCATTCATTAGATATAAGAAGATGTGTTCATGCTTATGAGAAAAAAATCAATCCAAGTCACAATTTGTAAAAAAAAAACATTTAATATTATTTTAACCATTTCTATTTGACATCTTTATATTACATAAAAAGATCATTTTCAATGAGTAGGTTGAAATATAAATGATTATTTCATTTGTTAATTTGTAACATTATCCTGGAATTACATTTGTATTACAATTCACAACCAACACTAGAATTTGACAAAAGCAAGAGTAGTTTAATAAATAAGTGTCTGATTAATGTCAGTAAAAAGTATTTACTGACAATACATATAGATGTAAAAAAATAACCATTAATTCAAGAAATGCCATTGAAATGGTTTCATTTGGTATTGATTGAACTCTTTAGATAAAATGCAAGGGAGGTAACTACTATTCCTTTATCTATAAGTTATTATTATTTATTTTTTATTAAATGGGTAAAATGTTTATACATTTGAAAGTTTGTATAACTTATATCTTAAAATTTGTAACACACTGTAGGGTTTGATAAAACATTCTGCTATATTTGAACATTGATATTAAAATCATGACACATTTATTGAAAACAGGCACACCATACTTTAATAAAAAGTAGTTCCTCATAGAGAAATCTTAAAAGAAAAAAATCAATGACATGATTTTATTTACTCAATTACATTGTTATTATTCATAATAACCATATTTGAAGTATGGCAGGAACTAATATATGATCAATTAAACCTATTTTTTTACTTTTTTTAGATTTGTATTGTATTTGGAGATAGGTGCATTTTTTTGCACATTGGTGTACAGATTCATGATAAAGACACTGTTTTACATATTTTGACCAGGAGACCTTCAATATATCAGACAGAGCAATAAAAAGCGAACATTTTGGTATGAAACATTCTGTTATTGTTGTTTGAAATATATTTTTAATTATTTTTTTTCTGTTATTACAAAATATAGTTATGATGAACCTTAATCCAACAGAGGACAAGCTCTTTGGTTTGTTATACTATTGTAATATAAAAGTACTCAATAATGTCGCATTATTTTTGCAAAAAATCATGAAGTATTTTTGATAAAAGAAACTGTCTAGTACTTACCTAATTCAATTTGTGTGTTATAATCCAGTTGATCATATTATATACATTTGTATATATATATGTATGTATGTCATGATAAGTGTATTTCTTTTGATCGTTTAAATCACGTGTCAAACAACCGTATGTTACGGTGTGTTTGATGACTTATATTCAATTGACCTGTATATATGTTTATTTCAATTTTGTTCTGTTATTATACAAATCTTATACCACTTCTGTCAAACTGTATATTATGTATATCTGCCTCTTGTAACAGTGTAAACTGTCAGAGTGTACAATAAAATCTTGAAATCTTGTTAAAGTGTAATAAAATCTAGACATAATTAATGATGTCAGAACTGTTGCACGCCCGTGCAGCGTTAATTCTCTTTTAGACCAAAAGAATAAAATGGTTTTTGCCTTTTTAATTTTTGAATCCCAATTAAGATAATCACAAATTTCAGAATTTTTCCATATGTAAATTCCCAATATTTGACATTGTGTCACTTCATCAGCTTGTTTTATTCCATAATCTGTTAATTCTTGATTTGAAATTGAACCTGAACCTAAACACATTATTTCTGATTTTTGTTTGTTTATTTTAGCACCTGAAGCTTCACTATAAGTATTCAACACTTTAAAAGTTTCATCTATGGACTGTTTATCTTTAACTGTAAAAGTAAAGTCATCTGCGTGCGCAAAAACGGTAGAATTTTTATCTGAATTTGGAATTTCTATTCCTTTTATGTTTTTATTTTTCAAAATTGCCTGTACTAGAGGTTCTGCTGCTATAACGTAGCAAAGAGCAGAAATTGGACACCCCTGTCTTAAACTATTTAAAATTGGCACATAATTTGTCAAAAATCCATTACATTTTATTGTACTCCTAATTCCTTTATAAAACAGTTTTATCCAATGAACAAATTGAGGACCAAATCCAATTTTTTCTAAAATATGAAATAGATATTTATGGTCCACTCTGTCAAAGGCCTTTTCTTGGTCTATTTTAATTAAATTTCCTTCTAAATTATCATTTTCTATTAATTCAATTATGTCTCTCAGACTTGCAGTTGTGTCAGCAATGTCTCTTCCTAAAATGCAACATGTTTGACTGGGAGAAATTATTTTAGGCAGTACATGTTTTAATCTATTAGCCATTATTCGTGCCAAGACTTTATAATCTACATTTAATAGCGATATAGGTCTATAATTTGAAATTTTATTTCTTTTGCCTTTCTTTTTATAAATCAATGTTATCATACCTAATCTCATTGAACGAAGAATTATTTTTCCTTGATCTATGACTTGAAAAATTTTATGAAAAATTTCACCAAATAAATGAAAAAATTTACAATAAAACGAGACTGTTAAACCGTCAGAACCAGGACTTTTGTTTTTATTCATTTCATGTAAAGATTTAAAGATTTCTTCTAATGTTATATCTGAATCACAAAAATTTACATCATCTTCAGAAACTTTATTTGTTAGAAAATTGCGAATTTCTTTCATTTTAGATTCATCAATATTTGTACATGAGTACAGATTTTTATAATAATCTTGTATTTCATCTAAGACATCAGTAGATTTTGTCAGCAATTTGCCTTGATCATCTTCTAATTCTTTAATAGCATTATTTTCTTGTCTAAATTTTTCCAACTGCAGGAAATATTTTGAGTTTTTATCGCCTTCAACAGCCCCGTAAGCTTTTGATCTAAGGATTGCGCCTTTACATATTTTATCCTCAAAATCTTTCATTTTAGATTTTATTTCTTCATATTCATTCGTATTATACTCTAAATTATTTGCTGCTAGATTTGAAATCTTATTAAACTTGTTTTGTATTTTAAAATATTCAGCCTTTTCTCTACATTTTTTATCTCTAGCATACACTTGAGTTTCTTTTTTATTCTATATTTTAAATTGTCTATCCAAATTAATGGGGCTTCATTATAAAGTCGGCATTTCTTTTCGTTTATAATTAAATTGTTTATTTTTTCAACATACACTTCGTCGTCCAGGAGCATATTATTGAAAATCCACACACCCGGCCCGCGTTCTATTAAAGAAAAATCGATATTCAATACAACAAACGAACGATCCGTAAAAGCTGTGTGTTTATAATACACATTTTTAACGAACGATGTAAACATTTTAGAAATGAAAATATAATCGATCCGACTCTGGACTAATTTGTTCTCGATCACACGTCTCCAAGAAAATACCCGCGATGTTGGGAATCGAGCGCGCCACACATCATAGATGTTAAAGCTATCTAATAAATTATTAAGCGATTTAAAAGCTTTATCTTCAAAATGTTTTCCAACCCTATCCAATGGGGATAGTGATTGATTGAAGTCACCAAGCAATATCAAATCATCCGACTTTGGTATATTATCATTTACTTTTTTCAGAAACAGATCTCTCTCATTGACGATATTTGGACAATATACATTTACAATGTCGATAATTTTATTATCAACTTCAAGTTGAATATAAATAAATCTACCATCAAAACCTTTGATTTCAGTGACATAATTTTTGTACTTTGGACTAACAAGAAATGCTACTCCTTGTCTGTTTGTATCTGAACATGAAAAAAAAATTTCACCATTCCAATGTTTTTTGTTTTCAACAATAAAATCAGGGTTCCAAAAGGTTTCCTGTAAAGCTACAATATCATATCTATTTTCAGAACAAATTGCACACATCTTTATAAATTTAGCAACATCTAACAAACCATTAACATTGATGGATACACATTGAACCATCAAGAAAAAAATATACCAAATAAGTTGTCCCTTGAAAGCGAAAAATTAAGTATTTTTAGGACTCGACTTATTACCGACATAATGTCTTCTAACATATGGAATATTTGGCCTAACAACAATGCGATTACGTCTAGCTCTACCACCATATTTCACTAATTCATTAGCCATTTCTTCATCAGTCATTTCAACCAAAGACTCATTTTCTGAGTTCAATTTGTCAATAGATACATCAGGGTCAGAGGTCATGGTACACTCTTCGTGTTCCATGTCCACTGACTCTTTACCACACACAACATCTGTACCCCCCTTTTCAGACATATCCCCAGGGCTGGGCACATTATTATCAAAAGAATTAACAACATTGTCATTATCAATAAGTAAATCAAGTTCATTATCAACTGCTTCATCAGCAACCTCGGTCGTCGTTGTTCACA
The DNA here is from genome assembly GCF_965363235.1 of Mytilus galloprovincialis. Taxonomy (NCBI): domain Eukaryota; kingdom Metazoa; phylum Mollusca; class Bivalvia; order Mytilida; family Mytilidae; genus Mytilus; species Mytilus galloprovincialis. Next base: position 73,359,715 of record NC_134844.1, read on the forward strand.
CGGTTTTTCTGCTTCACACATCTCAGTCTCGATTATATTTATTTCTTCACCATTGGATTCATCATTGTTATGTTCATCTACGTTTATAACGGTATCTGCATTGTTGTGTACTTCAACGGTTATAACGCAGTCCGATATGCGGTTTAAATAGAACAAAAGAATTCGACCTCTTGTGTTTAGAAGGTAGAAAAGTGAAATGAACTTTGTATACGGTTGTCAAGATGTCACAAAAGTTAATTTCCGTAAAGTCATAATAAATATTTGCATTCACGTTGTTTAATTTTCATATTGTACAATTGTTGACAATGCAACTTGCAAACAATCGTTTTTAAAACAACCATAAGTCAAGCTGTTACGTCATTTAGGGGGTCTCCTTATAAACTGCTACTTTTTTTTGCTGGACATAGAAAAAATCTGGGAAAAATTACAAAAATTAAGAAATGAATTGCCAATCGTTTAAGACCATTCCCAAAGTGGCACACCTAAATTTGACATTTGGACGCAATTTCAAAGTTGGATGATATATGACGGGGTTTTGTAAATTAATTTACGAATCGAACACACCCGTCCTATATATGTAACATCACATGACTTTTAAGTGATTAAAACTATTTCTTTTAAATAGTATTTACATGTTTGACATGTTTTTTTCTTTAACAATTACAATTACACCGACAGTCATAATTTCTGTATAATTTTAAAAAGTTTTGTTACACATTTTGTTACACCTTAGTTATACAGTAACCCGGATTAGTTGACCATTGTGAAGTTGAGTTTTTGGGGTAGCATAAATTTATATCGTTGTATTCCTTTTGTTTGTGTTAACCAATTGTTGTTCGGAATTATTTTTATACGTCATTTGTTTATCTTGCAATTTTGTAATTTAGTTTGCGTATTATTTCTTTGGTGTCATATTCACCGTACGGCCTTCATCAATGAGCAAAGCCAATATCGCATAGTCAGCTATAAAAGGCCCCGATATAACAAAGTAAAACAATTAAAACGAGAAAACTAACGGCCTTATTTATTTTAAAAAAAAATGAACAAAAACAAATATGTAACACATAAACCAACAACAACCTCTGAATAACAGGCTCCTGACTTGGGACAGGCGCATACATAAATAATGGTGGGGTTAAACATGTTAGCGGGATCTGTGTTTGTGTCCGATCATACAGTATAATAAGTCGGTATAGTTGCCCGCGAATGGATTTTTTTTTTATATTCTTTGCGTCTTATTTGTTGATTGCAGTTGCTTTTTGTTTTGTGTCATGTGGAGATATGGTGTGATTTTGTTTTGATGTGTTTGCATCTTAAATTGGGATTGCACCGAGTTATTTCATAATTTCTTTTATGCTATATTTTCGATACATTTTTAGTCTATCTTATAGCATCTTACAATTGTCCGGCGACATAATGTGATGCTTTTTTCGTTCGCCAATATTATTCATACGATTTGAATTTACTATTTATATCTTTTTCTTTTCTTATTAGTTTACCTACAGTCGAAAATTTGCAAGACATTAAGAGTCTTTACTTATTTAACCGTTTTACATTAGACTCAATTTTACTATAGTTTATCACATAAAGACTCGATTGTATTATAGTACTTTACTTGAATAACCGTCCCACTGTTAGTTGTATCTTAATTCTTCACAACTCAGAAACAGATTCAAGAATATCAAAGTTCCTTTATATTAATTTTCACCGTATACGGTGGCTCACTCTATTTTTCTCATACTTGCTCACTATTACAAGTCAAGTACTATAGTAGAACACCGGTGTCTTCATATTTCATGTACTGCACATGCGTATATATATATTACTTGAGTGTGAAACATGTAGACAATACTCTACCAAGGCAAGCCAGGAAACAATCCATCAACAAGGAATTAAGACTGAGCTAAGTGGAGCTCGCTCCAGTGATTCCCTATGTTTAATCAAACATATTTTTCAGACGAAAGACCACCCCCACCCTTCCCCCGCCTATATTCTTGAAAACGTTGTTCTTATACATACTTATCTCCATGTTATTGTCTCAAGTCTTCAGTCTCTACACCGAACTCTTACAATCAACCAAGTTGTTGCTAAGACGGTGCTTAAAAGAGCAGCGGTTGTACTTACGAGACAGTCTTTGATAATCTGTTACAGTTTTGTACAAGAGTAATGTTAAGGATGTTTAAACATTTGGCATATTTTTTAAGTTGAAAAATGAATATACTAAAGACCTTTTTTGGGTGTTAATATTTGCGGTTGACTGGCATACTTTATGTAGAATGTACAACCTGTTTTATTTTAAAAAAAAAATATGATTGTAAAAGATAACGAAAATTAAGCATATGCTAAAATATTTTAACTGTTCTTGAACAGGGCTCCAATTTAAAAAAAAAGAAAGAGTTCAGATGATCAAGTTCTTTGAAGAAGGAGAAAGGGGAAACCAATAGCACTGCTATATCATCTCAGAAATTATATAAATTATTACCATTAGTATTACAAGACTATGGAGGATGCATTCACATCTCTTCTTTTATGGAGACGTTTGACAAATTCTGTATATAAAAAAAACAAGTTCCTTTTGTGACATAACTTTATTCATATAGATTATTTCTCCTACATATCTTTATATATTGCTTTCTTTAGTTCAAATTGGAATCTCAGATAAGCATCTGGTACTTTAAAACCTCTCCTCTCTGTTCCATGCCTCTGGTTGACATGTATACTTCAGAATAATTCCTGACTGTCAAATGTAAAGCAGTACGTACATAACTTCTTGATAAAACTGCTGTCTATCTCCCTTTTCGACACTGCAAAAAAAAATAATCGAACAGGCAATTAAAGAGGGGGTTGCAACCACATGTTCCCCGTACAAACGGATCGGAATTCAATTCTCGTTCTGTAAATAAATATTGTAGGATTGTTAAGGTATTTTGGTGTTTTTAAAAGCCCCTCCCCCTTTTTTGTAATATACACCACACAAAAAAAACCATTTAGTTAGGATAAAGAACTAATAAACGATAGTCCTATAATGTAAGGCTTCAGAGTTTCATATCTTTAAGATTCAACATGTTTATCGGATTGTTTTTTACTATCAATGTTGAACCGTTAATTTTTATCGGATTTTTTTAACTACCAATGTTGAACCGTTGAACCGTTGAACATTGATAGTTAATAACAAAAATTCGATAAAAAATGTTGAATGTAAATGATATGAACCTCCGGTCTTATATTAAAGGTCAATATATAACACTTCTGAGGTTCATATCATTTACATTCAATGGTTTTATCGGATTTTTTTTTACTATGACCCGTTCAACATCAATAGTAAAAAAAAATCCGATTATAGTCTAGTCATTCTAGCCAAAATATGACCAAACCTCAAACTAATTGCAACAGAATGTTCTTCTAGTTTTCCAAGCTGGTTTAGGTGTACTGTTGAACATAAAAAAAATCGAGAATGTTTGGATGAAGGGAAATTGTTAATTTTGGGTGAAAACCTTGATTTGCCGTGACTCAAAAACAAAAATAGCAACTTGCATTATTTTTAATGAAGTCAATAGATCTTATTATAGTAATGATTTATTTAAACGTTCATGAACTGCAAAGATCAGGAAATTGAAAATTTTGGGTGAAAACCTTGGATTTTGATGAAAAATCGCCGAAAACTGGAAATTTGCCGTGACTAAAAAACAAAAATAGCAACGGACACAATTTTTAAGAAAGTCATTAGATCTTATTATAGTTATGATTTATGTAAACGTTGATGAACTGCAAAGATCAGGAAATTGAAAATTTTGGGTGAAAACCTTGGATTTTGATGAAAAATCGCCGAAAACTGGAAATTTGATGCGACTAAAAAACGAAAATAGCAACGTACATAATTTTTAATCAAGTCAATAGATCTTATAACAATAATAAAGAAATATAAACTATGATGATTTTTGAAGTATAGGAAGTGATAATTTTGGGTGAAAATGTTAGTATTTTTGATAAAAACTGGGAATTTATGTTTTCTTAATAAAAATCAAATTATATCATGAGTCTTCAAATTAATTTTATATATGTGAAGTGTTTAGATGGATCAAATAATGACCAATTCGTAAAATCAATAGATCATATAACAACAATAAAAAACGATTGACCGGTATTATACTTATTTTTAAACCAAAATATTTACTTTATATGATAACAAAACCATGCAATTGTTTTACCGAAACCCCTTAATTATGCTTATTATGGTTTTTGCGTATTCTACATAAATCTTTAGAAGTTGATTGTCACTTAATCGTCCATGTCAACTGTTTTGCTCGAATTTGTACAACCAGTTCCTTTACATTCGCCACAAGCTACTGAACATTCAAGTCCGTTTTTTCTACAAGTACATCTTTTAGTGTCACAGTTTGTCTTACAATTGCATCGAATAATGTTCAGCAATTTAGAGGGAGCTGCGTCCATTGTACACTTAACCGGGACAAGGTTTCCATTAGCGACTTTCCAACCCCATTCACACGGATTTAGATTGTCCTTGTTCATCCACATTTTCATTTGAAGATAAGCTCTCTGGCTATGAAATGAAGCCGCATTTGATGTTGGCGGCAAAGTATGAATTTGAACGCATGTTTTGTTTGTCAATACTCTTGCAGCAAACTTTCTGTAGCGAAGAACATTCAGTCCTTCATATGGAGCACCATTATATAAAGAGGAAATAATGTTTTCACCAGCAGAAATAACATCATCATTTGCGTAAGCATTGCAAAGTAACTGTGCCTGAGTCTTAAGAAAGTCATGTTCTCCAAATTTCTTTAGGGTCGCTGCCTTACTGACACCGAACATTCTTGAAGTTGTGTCACAACCACTGATAGCATGAATTAAAGGTAAAAATGTACATAGTTCCTCACCAAGCAGCAATTTGGTCTTCAAAATATCCCATATTTTAATATGTGTGTTAACTTTTGACACATTGCCGGATTTGAATATCAGCGAATTTGATGCAACGTCCGCATGATGAAGGAGTAGTACCAAAAGATCAGTGTCCTCTCCAAGCAAAACAGTTGCTTTTGTTTTCGCTGATTCGATGGCAGTAAGGGCAATCAAAACATCAGCATCGGCATCTGCGTGTTTAGTTTTGATTCCTTTTCTTCCATCTTTGCACTCAAGAGATTAATAAAGTTCTGCTTATTCTCAATGTTTGCTAAAAATATTTCTTTTTTAGATTTGAAAGGAGTTCTATCTGTGAATGAAACTTTTGTGCCTATGATTCCTTTGGTGCGCCGCTGATGAGTGGCATCTTTAGTATCTGGACCCGAAGCATATCCATCAAATACAACTATCGCTTTACTGTATTTCCGTTCTACGCTGTCAATGTACCTTTGACAAATTTCACCGAAAGAAAGTCCGCTTTGCCAGTGTATACGATGGAGAAGAGAGCCGCCATCAATAACATACTGAGTTTCGTCGTTTTCGCTCATTTCAAATGCGCAACAGTCGCCCTTTCCCCAAATAGCATCTGCAAGACTAGACTTTTGCGCTGTTCGCATGAGACCATTTGGATCAAACATTGAGCTGGGATGACTACAGAGTTCATAGGGGAATATTTCGGACTGATCTTCATATATGCCATTTGATGCAGCAAGAAAGCGCTGGAAGAGAAGCTGTGAATCAACAATAATGACATCATCATCAACTTTGATAGCCGATTTTGCACTTAAGATAGTGGCCTGTTCTTTCCTGTTAAATGAAAATTCATCTATTTTTTTTCCGTCCATGGACTTCAGAATTTTAATGCCTAATTCCTTCGAATTATCAACATTGACAAATTTGTCCGCCGAGACCCCTGTTTCTATGTTTCGCAAACTCGTTTCCTCTACAAAAGGACTTCTGCTAATAAGAAACGATAAAAATGTTTTCAAATCTTGACAGTCTCTAGATCTCCTTGACTCCCCACCTTCTTTATGTTGGTCACTTGTTCCATAATTGACTCCAGTAAACTCTTGCAAAGCATTGTTCATTTCCGCGCAGTCTGGCATAGATAAAATCCATTGGGCACGCTGACCCTCTGACATACCTCTTCCTCGAGTCATACCGCCTGTCGTCTTTAAGCTTCTCATTAAAACCTGTTCTATGACCAAATCAGAAGAAAGACCTGCCCAAAATTTATCACTCCTCCTTATAACATGATGGCCTGATTGTAGAAAAGCTAATACTTCGGGATGGGTTGTTTTCAAGTTCTCCATTTGTTGTAAGTATACCCGTGATGATTTGACATACAGATTGTGTCCCGAAGCTGCAAGATACGGAAGCATGTCCTTGACTGTTTGTAAATGCAGTTCCCAGTTACCAGTCCTTTCAGCTTTGATGAATCTACGGAGAATATCTATCATATCCATATATTGGAACCATAGTTGTGAAGTACGATAACTTTTGTGTGACTCCCGAAAGTTATCTATCCTAGATTTAATTTGATCTATTAAAACATCGTCGCAAGCTTTTTCGACAGATATGTCTCCTTTCAGTAGTTCATCCAACATCGCATCTGCTTCATGCAATTCACCCGAAAGATCATCAGCGTTAATATCGGTACTGTCGGTATTTATGTAATTTGCTGGATTAATATCATTGGTACCAGTCTCATTTTCGATTTCATCTGGAAGTGGTATGCCGTATATGTGTGACAAGATTATTGACGTGAGAGCTGTATCTATCAAAAAATGTGCCCTTACTGCTCGTGCAATTGCCTTTCCACTAGTCATATGAGTTACTGCATTTGGTGCATACACTGTTTCCAGTAGCTCAGTGATTCCTGATCCTTCCATCAAGTGACCAATGCCGCCTACAAAACTCATTTCTAAATGAAAGCCTCCAAGTCTCAAGATAACTGACTTTAAAGGACTGTTCAATGGTTCATCTTTAATTATGTTCATTGCCTTCCAATAGAGGGGTTGATCAAATGTCAAAATAGGTACACAATGTTGAGCCTTTGCGTGCTTGCCTATGAAGTTAAGTGTTGAATTTATACATGTGAGATCACTAGGATTCATGTCTATCATTGGCAAAAAAACAACAGATGATCTTCCTGGGTAGTCACCGTCCATCACTTTGTGCATAATTGCGGACCAACTTGGTCGGTTGCATGTCAAAGGCCAGCATACTTATGACAGAAGGTCTAACTTCCACGTTGTATCGATCATATTTCGCTCATAATTCATGGTTGCGAACTCTGCCTGTAATGATTGTTTAGATTGCATTTTATAATATTCTATGTTAATTTTTGCTAGGTCAGAGACTTCCTTTAGTGTGGGAGACAGCCTAGGGACAGCTTTGTCAAGTCTGAATCCTGGAGTGACAGCTGCAATCATGCCCATACCATGAAATGTTCCATGACCATCTAAAGTTCTCAGATTATGGTCTACGTTATCAGCTATGTACTGAACGAAAGTACCATTCCCAAACTGTGTGTTGGTTCTGTCATGAGCAGCAGCAGCAGCATTAAGTTCAAATCGTTGAACCTCTGTGTAGGAAGAAGCGAAACCAAGAGTGTTCAAAGTGTCCAATAGAAATCTTGATCCAAAGTGATGGTGCATTTGTACACTGAGGGCAATTTGTAGCGGTGCAATAAGTGTTCTTGGTCGGGAAGCCTGAATAATAGCTTGACCAACAGATGCAACTTTAACAGAAGAGTCGTTTTGACTAAATAATGCACGTAGTAATGTTTGTAACGAATCTGGGACAAATATAATGTTTTGCTCTGAGTTTATATCAACAGAAGACGGATACACAGCTTTTGAATCTTTAATACTCATAATATCAGCCTTTATTAACTTAGCTGCTGTTTCTATCATCGATAGTTTTTCCTCTTCTGGACTCTTAGATGATGGTCTTCTGTAAAATTCGTTCAGTATAGATGATGCTGTTCTCCTGAATGTGACTATATTCGGCTTTCCGTTTACTTCCGTGATGATGATATCAGATCCAAAATAAGTTTGCAGTCTCTTTTTCATGTGCACCACACTATACGCCTTATCTCCACAAATGTCTTCGATAGCCTGAACAAGATCGCTTACGGATGCAAGTTCGTCTTGCGTTTCTTCCAATTCTCTAACTATTTGCAGGAAAGCTTTCTCTGATGAATCTTCTTTTGGTCGTCCTGGTCTCGTTCGTTTGACCTCTTTGTTTGCTTGCTTCGAGACGGAGATTTGCTTACCAGTTCTAAAATTAACACTACATGTTTGATGGTATATTGCGTCTGCCGCGTGCAAATCTGATGGTGCAATGTTGAGCCTCCTCAAAACGATTTCGGACCATTCATCATTTCTTTCTTTGCAGATGTTTCTAAGGGTGTTAGAAAAATCTGTTGTCCTGACAGGAAACACGTCGATTCCCCTTTTGCTCTCTGAAAATTTTGCAAAACATCCACAAAATAAACAGTTCTTCTGGAACTCAAAATCAGGAGTAGAAGATCGTAAGTCACGAGTTGGCTCGGTTATCGATACATCCTTTTCTCGCATGTCCTTCTTGATTGAGTTAGCATTAATGTAATCACGTCGGCATTTCTGATGAACTTTTTGTCCAGGAGTTGTGACGATTGTATCATTTCTGGTTTGGCTGGTCCTATTAACCGTGTTACATCCTTTTTCTCTTAGTTGTGTTATTTCTTCACCATTTGTTAGAGACACCCGACAAAAAACACAAGCATCCATCATTACCTAAAAAAAAGAAGATCAAACTGTTAAGATGAGATTCAATGATTTTGATTTTGCTTTCATTTTATTTTTATCATATAAGATTTGTTTTGAATACAATATTAAAAAAGATATATGTTGACTTATAACCAATACATTATTCCGATGTAGTATCTGTTCTCAACTGAATTGTATAATGGTATTTTTGTTGAATATTAATTTCCCTTTTTTAGTTGATTAATAAATATTCATTTTTTATCATTTGATTTTTTTTTAAATTGTCTCATCTCCTGTCCACCCTATATTTTTTTTTTATTTCATCCTAGCCCCCATACTAACATGAAAAAATAAATGGTAGCTCCATAACACGATTTGTCTGCATCAATTTTGTATTTAATTATCGGTACAACTTCATTTTTCCATGAATTAAATTTAGTTCGATTGTAACTTTTTTGGCACTATCGGCGTTCCATAGTTTTTTTTTCGTCAGCAACTCCTGGCAACAAGAATAAAATTTCCTTATTACGGGACTGTTTAATGTATGTAATGTTTATACTGTAGTCCAAATATAAAAAAACAGAGCTGTTTTGTATGTGATTTCTGGTTTAGAAACCTCGGCAAACCGAAATGAGCTCATTTCTGCCGCGTACTATATTTTGACATTTCCCGTGTATCTTACGCCTTTTAAAAACATCCAAAATACCTTGCATGGTAGCGTTATCTCTTAAGAATGTTAAATACGTATAAAACTTTTATATATAAGTTTTATATTAACTTACCAGAATGAAAAGGATGGAACCTAGATGCGTCGTCTGCAGTTGACCATTACGAGTTGTCTCCCATATCGTCATTCTTAATCTACGGGCGCCATATCTTTCCATAATATTTGAAGTAAAATCCAGATTGTTTTAGGGCTAAAATTGACGACTTTCCCCTATTTCGATTTTTCTCGATTTTTGATATGTTTCTTATACGTTATATTTCTCACGAATTCCACAAAAAACATTTCTGTTGCAATTAGTTTGAGGTATAACCATAGAATGACTGGACTAGATATTAAAACGTTGAAAATAAGTGATATGAACCTCCGAAGTTTATATAATAGCATTACGGTAAATAGAATAATTGAAATTCAGTTAATTTAGTGTGGGAGGCTATTTAATCCACTTTCTGAGTGTGTATTACATAATGTTACAATGTAACAAACCTATCAAACACACCGTAAAAAATAACATTATCTCCCCTGGAAATGCTTAACAACAGGACACAAAAAACTGCTACCTTTTTTGCTCTATATCACATAATTATGAAAACACATTACATAGGTAGGGAATATTGTGCTTGTGTACGCGTTTGAATGTGTAGGTGGCACACTCAGAACGATCGTCTCTAGATTTTTTTTTTAATTCGTCCCGGCCTTTCCGGGTTCACGTAGCAACACGTTTCTTTCCTTTCCAGCTATTCCTGATTATCAATTAATCCAAAACATGCATTTATCACAAAGCAACAACTATTAAACAACTCACCTATACCAATGGTGATCGTCTAATTCCTAGCGGATTCCTTTAGTCGTACCTTTTTTGACGACACCCATCGTTGTAGCGTCTAACATTGGAGGTAGCGAAATTACATGATTTGACAGGAGAGCGAAATAAACAAGGGGAGCAATTTTATCGAACCGCATTCCGGACTGAACGGTATCGGCATTTAAATTGTCAATAACGGGTTTAGATTTCTCTAACGTTTCACTTGTAGGTGTGTCATTTTCAACTCGGATTTTCTTCTGGAGGGGTTGTTCGGATTCATCGTTTTGCTCGTTTTCATTGGTATCACGCTGTTTTGGTTTAGTTTCTGTGTCTTTTTTTTCGTCGTTTTTTTCAGAATTTCCAGAGGCAGTACAATTATCTGACGACTCGCACTTACATCTACGAGGATAAAATCCACATTTTATACATTTGGAGCTTTCACAATATTTGGAAATATGCCCAAAACTCTGACACTGTTTGGACAGTTAAGATACAAATGGTTAGGTGACAAGCAATTCGAACACACCTTTGATTGGTGGTCGTGTTTGACTCTTATGTATTCATGTTGATTGTTACCTAAATCAAACTTCATGGTGTACGGTAGACTGGATATATTTGGCGGAAATTTAACTACAACATATCTCGTTCCGTCGGTCACACTCGTACCATCATACATGTGTTGTTTTATCGGAGATTTTAATTCGACATTATATGCTTCCAACTTATCCCTAATCACATCATCAGAAATAAAGACCGGCAAGTGCATAAAGCTTACAACTCTATCTTTGGAATATATCGCTTTGCAATTAAATCTAGTTGTACCAATAACAAAAGGACCATTACTGAGTTCATCAGCCGCGTCACTGTTTGCTACAGTTATTTCATATAAGTTACCACTTCTGGGTACCACCGCCAAAACGTTACCTTCTCCACAAAAAACCTCAGCTTCTTCTATTATACTATTTGCACCAACCTTCTTGTTGTCTGCAACGTCGACAATTAATGTCAGTTCTTTTAAAAGACGGCCTCCCCTCTCACCAGACATGGCGAAGGGGAAGTCTAAAGTCACTCAAAATTCAAAAATAACAATTAAAAGTTCAGAATATACCTGACTTGGAACAGTAACTTTGACGATAGCAGGCCACCAAAACTTGATGGCCTGCGGGTACACTAAATATCTTCTGGATTACACTCTTTGATGAAAACACGTCAGCACATCATGGAAGTCAAACCGGAAACTCTTTAGTCTCCTTGTAAATTTTGATCCAAGTAGCAATGTAGAGGATAACGTTAACGACGACGACGACAAATGTCAGAATAGTCAGGTAGTAGACCCATAGATCTGCGCCTTTAATGGCATCAAAATGGCAGCTGCAAAGAAAAGAAAATTGTTAGACATTTAAAATCAACCCACAATATAACATCAATTGCTTCCTGTAATAATCATTTGAAGATACACACAATACATTTGATTACAATCTGGCTTTTTAACATAATCACAAATGGTGTCAAGGGAGAGCCGAAAATTGAGTTCCTGAAATTTTCATTCCGAACGGGAATCGAACCGGGAACCTTTGTGATAGTAGTCCGATGCACTAACCACTACACCACGGCTCTCTGTCACAATTTATATAATAATCAAGCTATAGAAAATATACGAATGATATGTTACCCCAGCCGGGTATACTGCATATATTTGAAAAAAAGTTAAAGAATTTAATGTATCAAGAGTAATGTAATTCGCCGAACATGTACATGTCTTCAAAAATGAGGCGGAGGATACCATATTGACATCCATCTTACATGTCGTAAACTAATAAAGCAATGGGTAAAAAACACAACGACGAAAAGACAAACAACTGCACAAAAACAGCATAGAAAACTGAAGACGGAGCAGTTCGCCCCCAAACAACAACGAGGGCGGGGGTTTCATGTGCTCCGGAAGGGTCAGAAGATCCCGCTCAACATCTGCTTAAGCAGTAACCATGCTTTTATTCAAAATATATATGGGTAAAATAGTTGTGAATCAATTTACAAAAACAATGCTTGGTCAGCAGCCATTGACAAACACTTCTCCAAATAGCAATAAAATATGTTTAAAAGATATGACATACCACATCTACTGAAGAATTTCCGATTTAGTATAGGCATACATGTAATACATTTGGGAGGGTAGATCTACTAGTTTTATGAAAAAAACAATCGTCTTGGCTATTTTGTTATTGAACAGGCTTAATACAAAACAAAACACAAACAGAATTGAACACACTAGAAGAGGAAAAGTATTTAACCCGACAAGTATGTCTATTGGTATACACGGCAAATTATCATCACACCGATAACCATATAAAAGAATTTTTACTTTCTATATAATCATTAAATCAAAATTATTCTCAGATAAAAGCTTGATTGATAAAAGAAGGTAGGAGTTAGACAGACGAAAATAAAAAAAAATCCGTAAAAACAAATAAAAGAGAAAAAAATCATAAATTTCAATTTAAAATTAATTGTTACTTACAAAGCCCCAGTAGGACCAAGCTTTCCAAGAATTGACGCAGACAAGTAAACTATAAACGGAATGCCAAAAGTAAATGATAACAGCCGCCAGTCATATTTTCCAAAACTCATATCTTTTTTCATGTATATCATGCTAAAAGCGTTAATAGAAACGATATTCACCATGAACATTTGAGCGGATATGAACTCTCCAATAACAAAGGCATAAAATACACATAGCCCACGTGGTCGCACGTGGTCCTTGGTGATTAAAATGTGTAAATGGTCCAAGGAATGAGCTAAATTAAAAAGTCCATCGCATAAAGCCATGTATACTACAAAACGTTCGCTTTGGTTCTACTAAAATATCGTCGATTTGAAGATCGGAAAGAGAATGTAATTACAATCACCGAAAACGCAAGACTTATACTTATACACGAGAGTGCTGTCAAATGTAATGAAATAAAACGATTGTTGTCCAGACCGTAAAAAGGCAGGTCGTACCCATCTCTTGGTACAGGGGTCGTTGTTGTCTTGTTTGTGTCGCTAACATCAAAAGTATTCAAGAACATGGCAGTGCTAGACATCGAAGAGTTTTCAATAATTCCTTAATATTAGCTTATACGAGAAATTAATGTCTATTAAAGTAATTTCTGATTAATATAGAAATTAAGAGCAATCAGTTGATCTTGAAATAATGACTGTGAGCTAGAAATTTATCAGTTTTAAATTAATTTGATCATGTTAATCTCAAATCAATAACAGACTGACAAATAAGAAATCACTTTATTTAGTCTGACGTTTATTAGAACCAATTTACGCAAGTCTTCATAATTGTTCAAGTTTTTGTTTACAAATACAAACGACTTGCCCATTTCCGGTTATATATTTTCGGGTACATCCATTTCGATACTTATACATTCATTCAAAAAAGAAGTTTGTCTCATCCACCTTAAACTATGATAGTACAATGTAGTCTTAATTTTTAGGTATAATTATTATAAGTTAAACGTATACTTATTTATCAGAACATTCTCCTCTCTTATTCTTTATCTTTCATTCTGCAGGCAAAACATACTATGACAGTCATACTTTATTTTTAGATATACCATGTCTTATGATTGACAAGGTTCACTAATGGCACAAAATGGCCTGAAATATCAACTTTATCATAAAACACCAAAAAGGTCTCAATTGTGTACATATATATGGGTCTATTTCAAAAGTATCAATGCTAAATGTATCAGTTCCAAAGTAAGCCCATTTTGGACATTTTGTCAAAATCTGATGAGTGTGTGCACTTTTCAGACCTAAAAGCCTTTGAAATACCTTGGCCGCCACCTACGATCCACAATGTGTTGTAACCAATGCAAAATATTCCAATTTTTTATATATATATTTCAACAATATAAAAAAAAAATTGAATCGTAGATGAAGGCCTAGGTTAATTATGCCAAAAACAATGAAAATTATGGACAAAAAAGTACCAAAATTGACCTTTTTTACAATACAAACTATGCTGATTTAAGGGGTCAATGCGCCATAAATAGTCACTGTGCTTAAACGGTTGTGGGTAACTTAAGTTAACCACATCCAAAGATGGAGCCGCCTGGCTTCAGTTAGGAAGTTTACTCCTATATAATTGCAATACCATGAATACAAAAGAAATGTTCAGTAGTTGAAAAGTTATATCAATCTTTTAGGGAAACTCTGCAATGTAAAACGTAGTTATAGTCCAGTCAATCTAGCATAAATTTGACCCTAACCCGAAAGTAATTGCAACAGAAGATTTTTAAGTTTGAATCTTTAGCATTTTACCCCAAATATACACAGAAAAGTCCCATAAAATTTAACTTGAGGAAGACTAAAAAAATCACCATTTAAAATTCCTACGGAGATTTGCATTGAAAAGGGAGATAATTCTTGCAAAAAAGGCAGAAATTTTTAAAAAAATTGATACAAAATTATAACTTTACCGCTTCCATTCATCAGAATGTATTGCTTCTTGATTTTTTTAGCGGTCTTTATAGTATAACAAACAACTTTAAAGTTTATCAAGCTATGAGGTAAAAAATCTCAAATTTAATAAAAAAAATGATTTAGCATGCATTCTTCTTTTTGTGGTTTAAAGTTTCTTTAGATAGGTAAGTTGATGAAAAAAAATTAATATACAGTTATAAACAATACCAAATTTTCACATTATTTTTTTCAAAATGGTTACAAAGCTTCAAATTTGCAATTTCTTTAATGAAAAATGCATGAAAAAAATAAAACTAACCATAACACTACGGTTTTGTGCATTTCATGAGCAGGAGATTATATAATTGAGTCAAATACAAACTTATAACCCCATCAAAGTATCATACTTAACATAAATTTTAAGAAAAACAACCAAAAACTGACCAAAAAGACTAATTTTAGCAAGAGTTATCTCCCCTCCAAAGTTAATTTCCATAGGAAATTAAAAATGCTGTTTTTGAGTTTTCCTCAAGTTAGATTTTATGGGACTTTTTTCTGTGTATATAAAGAGCATGATGCTATGGATTAGAACAAAAACATTTTCTGTTGCAATTAATTTGAGTTTAAATCTTAGTTTGACTGGACTATCAAATACTATAAAACAAACGATTACAGCACGATTTTCCAAAACACTTATGATGTCCGTAACTTGAAACAACTTGTTCGTAACTTTTTTCCTTCTACCGATAGGGATGTCCGTAACTTTAGCATGATGTCCGTAACTTTCAAAGAATCTTTATTCGCGGAAGTGATTATTATAAGAAATGATAAATAACAAAAATACCGAACTCTTTGGAATATTCAAAAAGGGAAGTCCTTTATCGAATGGCACAGCCAAAAACTTAAATTAACACACCAAACGAATGGAAAAGAACGGTCATATTCCTGAATAGGTACAGGCATTAAAAAGAAAGTAAAATTACAAAAATACTGAACTGTGAAGAAAACGAAAAAAAAAAGTCCCTTATCAAATGGACAAACCCAAAGCTCAAACCCCTCAAACGAATGTAAAACAACTGCCATATTCCTGATTGGGTACAGGAATTTTCTTATGTAAAAAACTGTAAGGCAAAATTAATGTATCTTACATTCTTCTGGCTTTAAAGATCGTTAACTGCTTAAGTTTTAGATGAAAAATCAGGAAATGCAGGTTATAAATATCACCATTTCCAACCGTGTAGAAATTACTAAAGGCTTTAAAACCATTCACTAATAGTGAACGTATGAAAATCACCTTTATGAGAACAAGTTCGGATGTCAATCCATAGCAGAAATACATAGATAAATCTGTCCAAACCTCTAAAGAAGATATGTATGACTTTATACCCGATCTTATTGAATCCCTGAGGTCAATGAAACTTTTAGAAGATTTTAAATCTACTTTTATTGCTATAATAAACTGACATTTGTTCAACAATAAAGCTTCCATCTACTCTTAGATATTTTCATTTTTTTCATGTAGTCAACAACACATTACACTAGATATAGTGAAGAGACCATAGACTTGTTTGGCTAACAATTCAGAAATTGTTTAAAGGGTATCATTTTCCCCTCGGCTACAAAGGCAAAGGAGTCATCAGTGAACAATCCAAAAAGCTAAAAGAATGTAAGATAAATTTCGCCGTACCGTCAGATCCCGTTTACGGGAATAATTTTTAAAAAAATAAAGGAAAATCCGTGACACTCTGGTTTGCTTTTTTATAACTGTGGTCTTTTTTTCTCTTGTTTAGTTTGAAGCATCTCGTTATTGTACAAATCTATGTAATAATTATAGGGTTTGATAGTGTTTATTGTCCTTAAACTGTTAAAATTGTGAATCTAACAATTTTGAAAAAAAAAGTTACCCACATCCGAAAAGAAAGTTACGGACAGTCTGATTATTCTTGAATAATACGTAACGGACATTTTATGCATTTTTTCAAAGTTGGCCTTGTGCTAAAGTTATAAATAAAAATTAACACATTTGTAGTGATGGTAAGTGATTTCTTTATTCAATAGTCCTATCAATATTAACATAGATCATGAAGAACATTCCAAAAAGTATATTTCGTATCAACTATTATTTCAGCGAGTTTAGAGTCCGCCATCTTGGGCTGTGGGTAACTTAAGTTACCCACGGCCGTTTAAGCACAGTGAATAGTTAAGGAAAGTGCCAGAAAAAATATTTTTGTCTTAGTAGTATTATCACAGGTATTTCTATGTGACATTTGTAATTTTTTGCCCCAATTTAAAAAACATAAAAAAAATCAGGGCCATTTTAACCCTTCGTGAACCGTCTCCTTTGTATGGCTATCAGCTCATTGACATAAGTTTGTCATATGTCCGTGACGTCATCAACGTTTTCTCCTTTTTTCTCCATAAAAATGGCATTTAGAACTAAATGATAAGGAACAACTTTAATATCTTTTCCGTCTTTTCGAAAAAAAAATATAAAATGTGAGGCACACTTTTAGATAACCAGCATATTTTTATTATATGTCGAATAGACCGATAGTTCACTACATTGTTAAACTATATACATTGTAGCGGTGCTAATTTTTTATTATGTTGTTCGTCTAAAAGAAATGCACTCAGAAATATCTGTGTTCTCGGGTCACTTATATATATGCTAACTTTCTTAAATTGTAAGTCTGTCTAGCCTATATTTTTTGTACTAAATTATAATATCTCAATTTAAAAATAAAATTACTATATGAATATTCTTGACACTTATAACTTCCGCATCCCCTATATATATATATAGCTAGTTATGTCATACCAAACATCGATTTCAATGCAATTCCTCTCATACAAATAAGTGCAATTAATATGACAAGATAATTTTAGATCATTTATGAACAATAAATGCGTTTCAAAGTTACAAAGAACAAAACAGATATTCTAATGGAAGCGAGAAAAAAACCGCAAGAAATTGGCGAAAAATGTCACAAATATGTTAATTTCTTTCACATTTCATATAATGATGTTTTCCATTACACCTTCTATGTGCAGCATTTACAACCTTAAGCGTTTTTATTTGACGTGACCTTTACTGTTCGGTGAATGATCGGTTATGTGAACTTGACTTGTCCTTGAATGATTGTTGAACGATTCCAGACATTTCATTTGATTTATCTGATTTTGCCAATGGTCTTTTAAATACTGTTTATTTAAACAAATTCAACAGCTTCAGAAGTATGATATTTTACAGAACTTTAAAACATTTGGTTGAGCGTGTTTATGCCTTTGTACTTTTTTTCTTTCAGAAGTTATTGATTTTGCATATTACAGATATTTTTGACATCTGATGTTTACTATTATATCTGAATTTGAATTTCAGAGAATCAAAGAGCGAAGTTGAATGAGAAACAATCTGTAGTTTCGATGTGTTCGATTTACCGTTACAAAAAGGCCGATTCAGGATACACCCCAAAACTCATTATGGAAGGGTTAGTGTTTTGCCATCCGATGTAATACTATAACTTCTATTTATCTATCGGTAAAAGTGGGCTGCAGAGCCGATTGACGTGTCCCTGAAGATAGCTGTTGTGAAGATCGATAAAGGAAGCTAAAATAGCAAAGAAACAAAGAAAAATAATAATTTTACCAATACCAAAATGTTTACCTCCTGCTGGACCAACAACATAACATCTCCAACTAACAAAACAAAGTTCATCAAGACACCAAACCGACTATGCGACGGCTGTATAACTAGTTCAGGTCATGGATACACACCACACATTTTCACAGAAATCGGCGTGAATAGAGCACAACATGGTAATATCAATGTACATCAATTTTGCATTTCCTGTTTACAAAACTTTGAATTTTACGAAAAACTAAGGATTTTCTTATCCCAGGCATAGATTACCGTATCCGTATTTGACACAACTTTTTGCAATTTTGGATCCTTAATGCTGTTCAACTTTGTACTTGTTTGGCTTTATGAATATAAATATTAATACGAGCGTCGCTGATGAGTCTTATGTAGACGAAACGCGCGTCTGGCGTACTAAATTATAATTCAAGTACCTTTGATAACTATTGCAACTTATATGCCATGAGCTTTAACCATTTTTTGTTAATGCGTTCGTGTTAACAAAATGATTGTATTTGTATTTCGAACACGATAACGTATATCAATATATATTCTAATAGTAGATGTTTTTTTTTTTTTATGTTCAAGAGGTAAAGAGGCTCTGGATGAGGGGCCCTTTTCTATTCTTTAACTTTTGAAACCATGTTTCTCTCTATTCGTTGTACATTTTAACCCTTATTCTCTATATTTAATATCTAAGCCCCACATATAAATCCTTTATTTTCTTATCTACTTTTCTCTATTCTTTATATTTTTGGCCCTTTATCATGCACTTTTTGCTTCTTATTCTCTATTCTGACCCTCATGTAAGATATGTATGTTTTACTCATGATGTGAATTATCTTGCAGAACCAGAGTTATAAGAACTTCTGAACATGTGGCTGCTTTATTCTGTATATTGTTGAAGAGTTTTAAAAAGCTGACCTCCAAGAGTTTTCGGTTATTTTTGTCGTTATGCGATTTTGTACATCGAGTGTCATTAATATTCATATACAATTGCAAGTAAATGTTATAGGAATACGGTGGATCTCAATATCCCTTAATATTAGTTGAGTCTAAAGGAAGCGATATAGCTTACGTTGTTGCTTCTTCTCACAAGTCATCTAAGTTATGATTTGTAATGTATTAAGATAATAAAAAAAAAAAGCAGCAGCTTGGAACATACACAAAACAATTACTTCAAGTTATACAAATTATCAGAGGAGATTTTGATCGATTAAATGTTTAAAAGAATAAGACCTTGATTTGAGCTTTTGGCGTCAGATAGTTCTTTGATTTGAGGAGCAAGAGTCGATTGGAGACTTGACATCGATCTGAGCCTAACATATATACACATTGTAATATACTGATGTATATGTACATCTAATGGGATATATTTTTATCTAATTTGCGGTAACGTGTTTTGATCATGACCAAACGCAAGCAGATTCAAATAAATTTTACACCAAACTCATCATTATCTCAAAACAAAAAAATAAAACATGTTAATAATATTATGGGCGTCAAGTTGGTTACCTATTCCCTATTCCCTATTCGTTACCTATTCCCTATTCCCTATTCGTAACCTATTCGTTACCTATTCGTTACCTATTCCCTATTCCCTATTCGTTGCCTATTCGTTACCTATTCCCTATTCCCTATTCGTTGCCTATTCGTTACCTATTCCCTATTCCCTATTCGTTGCCTATTCGTTACCTATTCCCTATTCCCTATTCGTTACCTATTCCCTATTCCCTGTTCGTTACCTATTCGTTACTTATTTGATTTTTAATATCCTTCCCCCTTTTTAATTATGGCATGGAAAAGTTTAATATGGCTGCCATGGAAACGGCACAATTGTGAAAAAAATCTGTTTTTGGTTTTTGGTGAACTGTTTGGATATGCTTCAACTCAGAATCATCATATTTTAAAACAATGTAGGTGCCCACTATATACAGGTGTTGGATGACTTTGGCGATCATTGGAACTATTATGTTGCTATGGAAACTACACCAAAATTTAAAAATTTTCAAAATGCTCAAAACTTCATGAAACTTCACAGTAATGATGAGCAACAATGGTAGATGTGGCATTTGAAGTTGGAATTTCCAAAATAGGTCTTGTTACCATGGAAACAATGCAAAAAGGTCAAAAATTTCAAAAATAAGAATTTTGAGTAAACTGGATGAAACTTTACAGGAATGGTAACTGGCATAGGCAGAGTTGGATTTTGAAGTTAGAATTTTCAAAATGGCCGCCGTAACCATGGAAACAGCAAAAATATCAAACATTTCAAAATGTTCAAACTTAATGAAACTTTGCAAAAATGTTACTAGACATCTGTAGATGCTCTCTTTGACTTTGGAATTGTCAAAATGGCTGCCGCTCACCTGGTAATAGGGGGAAGGGTGCCATACGTTATTGCTAGCAATTACAAATCTAGTTGTTAATACTCTTACATATGGTAATAGTTCTAAATTTGTTGAGATAAAATGATCTTTTTATGACCTATTTATATGTGTTTGTGCTCAACCGATCCTTTTACTTCATGTTCGATAAGCATTTGTTCCTTACTTGTTTTTTATACGTTCTACCTTTTAACTGCTTTATGTCCGTATGTTTGAAGATGGATCTTGGTTCGACGGGATGAAATCACCGTGTTAGCGCTTGCATAAAAAAGAAGATGTGGTATGATTGCCAATGAGACAACACTCCACATTAGACCAAAATGACACAGAAATTATCAACTATAGTGTACTGTACGGCCTTCAACAATGAGCATAGCCCAAACCGTGTAGTCACCTATAAGAGGCCCAGGCATGACAACCTCATACAATTCAAACAACAAAATTGACCGCCGTATTTCATATACAAAAAAATAAACGGAAATATGTAACACAAAAACAAACAATAACTACTTAATTTCAGGCTCTTGTCTAGGGAAAGGCACATACTAACATAATGTGGTGGAGTTAAACATGTAAGCAGGGTGTACATCGTTTCGGAGCATGCTATAACCTTGTTTAATTCGTTCGATCACTCACTTATAATTCGCTTATAATACGCGTATCTTACGTTGCACCTTTTAAAACATCGTTTTCAATTGTTTTGTTGTCTCTGGTGGAAGATTTGGGCTCTTAGAGGTGATATAACTCTATAAGTGCATTTGTATCCGTTCCAGCGCTCGGAAAATACCCTGTTACCTATTCGTTACTTATTCGCTTTTAAAAAGTTTGTTGTACGTTGCACCTTTTAGAAAAGAATTTTCAATTAAGTTCATATCTCTGGTGGTAATAATGTGTTCTTAAAGATGAAATACCCCTATTAGCACATATGTACTCGTTCCAGCGCTCGGATAATACCCTGTTACTTATTCGTTCCTTATTTGCTTTTAATGCACGAGGTATACGTTGCACCTTGAAATAAATCGTTTTTTAATTGTGTTCATGTCTCTGGTGGTAACAATGTGTTCTTAGAGATGAGATGACCCTATTAGAGCGCATGGACCCGTTCAAGCGCTCGGTTAATATTCTGTTACCTATTCGTTACCTATTCACTTATAATACGTTTGTTGTACGTTGCACCTTTAAGAAAAGGATTTGTAATTGTCTCCATGTCTCTTGTGGTAACAATGTGTTTTTAGAGATGAAATTACCCTATTAGCGCGCATGTACCCGTTCCAGCACTCAGTAAATACCCTGTTACCTATTCGTTACCTATTCACTTATAATAGGTTTGTTGTACGTTGCACCTTTTAGAAAAGGATTTTCAATTGTGTCCGTGTCTCTGGTGGTAACAATATGTTCTTAGAGATGAAATGACCCTATTAGCGCGCATGTACCCGTTCAAGCGCTCGGTTAATACCCTGTTACCAAATTCGCTACCTATTCATTTATAATACGTTTGTTGTACGTTGCACCTTTTAGAAAAGGATTTTCAATTGTGTCCGTTTCTCTGGTGGTAACAATATGATATGTTCTTAGAGATGAAATGACCCTATTTGCGCGCATGTACCCGTCCAAGCGCTCGGTTAATACCCTGTTACCTATTCGTTACTTATTCGCTTTTGATACGTTTGTTGTACGTTGCACCTTTCAAAAAAGGATTTTCAATTGTGCCCATGTCTCTGGTGGTAACAATGTGTTCTTAGAGATGAAATTACCCTATTAGCGCGCATGTACCCGTTCCAGCACTCAGTTAATACCCTGTTTCTTATTCGTTCCTTATTTGCTTTTTATGCACGAGGTATACGTTGCACCTTGAAATAAATCGTTTTTTAATTGTGTTCATGTCTCTGGTGGTAACAATGTGTTCTTAGAGATGAAATGACCCTATTAGAGCGCATGAACCCGTTCCAGTGCTCGGTTAATACCCTGTTACCTATTCGTTACCTATTCACTTATAGTACGTTTGTTGTACGTTGCACCTTTTAGAAAAGGATTTTCAATTAATTTCATATCTCTGGTGGTAATAGTGTGTTCTTATAGATGAAATACCCCTATTAGCGCGTATGTATGCGTTCCAGCGCTCATTTAATACCCTGTTTCTTATTCTGCCCTTATTTGCTTTTTATGCACGAGGTATAAGTTGCACCTTGAAATAACTCGTTTTCTAATTGTGTTCATGTCTCTGGTGGTAACTATGTGTTCTTAGAGATGAAATGACCCTATAAGAAAACGATTTATTTCAAGGTGCAACGTATACCTCGTGCATAAAAAGCAAATAAGGAACGAATAAGTTACAGGGTATTAACTGAGCGCTGGAACGGATACATACGCGCTAATAGGGGTATTTCATCTATTAGAACACATTATTACCACCAGAGACATGAACACAATTAAAAAACGATTTATTTCAAGGTGCAACGTATACCTCGTGCATAAAAAGCAAATAAGGAACGAATAAGAAACAGGGCATTAACTGAGCGCTGGAACGGGTACATACGCGCTAATTGGGGTATTTCATCTATTAGAACACATTATTACCACCAGAGATATGAATTTAATTGAAAATCCTTTTCCGAAGGTGCAACGTACAACAAACGTACTATAAGTGAATAGGTAACGAATAGGTAACGAATAGGTAACAGGTTATTAATCGAGCGCTGGAACGGGAATATGCGCGCTAATAGGGGTATTTCATCTATAATAACACATTATTACCATTAGAGATATACATTTAATTGAAAATCCTTTTCTAAAACGTGCAACGTACAACAAACGTACTATAAGTGAAAAGGTAACGAATAGGTAACGAATAGGTAACAGGGTATTAACCGAGGGCTGGAACGAGTACATGCGCGCTAATAGGGTTATTTCATCTCTAGGAACACATTGTTACCACCAGAGACATGAACACAATTGAAAATCATTTTCTAACAGGTGCAACGTATAAAAAAATGTATTATAAGCGAATAGGTAACGAAAAGGTAACGAATAGGTAACAGGGTATTAACCGAGCGCTCGAACGGGTACATGCGCGCTAATAGGATCATTTCATCTCTAAAAACACATTGTTACCACCAGAGACGTGGACACAATTGAAAATCCTTTTCAAAAAGGTGCAATGTACAACAAACGTATTATAAGTAAATAGGTAACGAATAGGTAACAAATAGGTAACAGGGTATTAACCGAGCGCTGGAATGGGTACATGCGCTCTAATAGGGGTATTACATCCATAAGAACACATTATTACCACCAGAGATATGAATTTAATTGAAAATCCTTTGCTAAAAGGTGCAACGTACAACAAACGTACTATAAGTGAATAGGTAACGAATAGGTAACGAATAGGTAACAGGGTATTAACCGAGCGCTGGAATGGGTACATGCGCTCTAATAGGGGTATATATCTATAAGAACACATTATTACCACCAGAGATATGCATTTAATTGAAAATCCTTTTCTAAAAGGTGCAACGTACAACAAACGTTCTATAAGCGAATAGGTAACGAATAGGTAACGAATATGTAACAGGGTATTTACCGAGCGCTGGAACGGGTACATGCTCGCTAATAGGATAATTTCATCTCTAAGAACACATTGTTATCACAAGAGACATGGAGACAAGTAAAAAATCCTTTTCAAAAATGTGCAACGTACAACAAACGTATTATAAGTGATTAGGTAACAGGGTATTAACCGAGCGTTGGAACGGGTACATGCGCGGTAATAGGGTAATGTCATCTCTAAGAACACATTGTTACCACAAGAGACATAAAGACAATAAAAATCCTTTTCTAAAAGGTGCAACGTACAACAAACGGATTATAAGTGAATAGGTAACGAATAGGTAACGAATAGGTAACGAATAGGTAACGAATAGGTAACAGGGTATTAACCGAGCGCTGGAACGGGTACATGCGCGCTAATAGGGTCATTTCATCTCTAAGAACACATTATTACCACCAGAGATATGAACTTAACTAAAAATCCTTTTCTTAAAGGTGCAACGTACAACAAACGTATTATAAGTGAATAGGTAACGAATAGGTAACAGGTTATTTACCAAGCGCTGGAACGGGTACATGGGCGCTAATAGGGTCATTTCATCTTTAAGAACACATTGTTACCACCAGACTTATGAGCACAATTGAAAATCCTTTTCTCCAAGGTGCAACGTACAACAAACATATTAAAAGTGAATAGGTAACGAATAGGTAACGAATAGGTGACAGGTTATTAACGGAGCGCTGGAACGGGTACATGCGCGCTTATATGGTCATTTCATCTCTAAGAACACATTGTTACCACAAGAGACACGACACAATTAAAAAATCCTTTTCTAAAAGGTGCAACGTACAACAAACGTATTATAAGTGAATAGGTAACGAATATGTAACAGGGTATTAACCGAGCGCTGGGACGGGTACATGCGCGCCAATAGGGTATTTTCATCTCTAAGAACACATTTTTACCACCAGAGACACGGACACAATTGAAAATTCTTTTCTAAAAGGTGCAACGTACAACAAACGTATAATAAGTGAATAGGTAACGAATAGGTAACGAATAGGAAACAGGGTATTTACTGAGCGCTGGAACGGATACATACGCGGTAATAGGGGTATTTCATCTCTAAGAACACATTATTACCACTAGAGATATGAATTTAATAGAAAATCCTTTTCTCAAAGGTGCAACATACAACAAACGTATCATAAGTGAATAGGTAACGAATAGGTAACAGGGTATTAACCGAGCGCTGGGACGGGTACATGCGTGCTTATAGGGTATTTTCATCTCTAAGAACACATTTTTACCACCAGAGACACGAACACAATTGAAAATTCTTTTCTAAAAGGTGCAACGTACAACAAACGTATTATAAGTGAATAGGTAACGAATATGTAACGAATAGGTAACAGGGTATTTACTGAACTCTGGAACGGGTACATACGCAGTAATAGGGGTATTTCATCTAAAAGAACACATTATTACCACTAGAGATATGAATTTAATAGAAAATCCTTTTTTCAAAGGTGCAACGTACAACAAACGTATCATAAGTGAATAGGTAACGAATAGGTAACGAATAGGTAACGAATAGGTAACAGGGTATTAACCGAGCGCTGGAACGGGTACATGCGTGCTAATAGGGTATTTTCATCTCTAAGAACACATTTTTACCACCAGAGACACGGACATAATTGAAAATTCCTTTCTAAAAGGTGCAACGTACAACAAACGTTTTATTTAAGTGAATAAGTAACGAATAGGTAACGAATAGGTAACAGGGTATTAACCGAGGTCTGGAACGGGTACATGCGCGCTAATAGGGTATTGTCATCTCTAAGAACACATTTTTACCATCAGAGACACGGACACAATTGAAAATTTTAAAATTTTTGATATTTTTCCTGTTTCCATGGTTACGGCGGCCATTTTGAAAATTCCAACTTTAAAATCCAACTCTGCCTATGCCAGTTACCATTCCTGTAAAGTTTCATCCAGTTTGCTGAAATTTCTTATTTTTGAAATGTAGGACCTTTTTGCATTGTTTCCATGGTAACAAGACCTATTTTGGAAATTCCAACTCGAAATGCCACATCTACCAATGTTGCTCATCATTACTGTGAAGTTTCATGAAGTTTTGAGCATTTGGAGAATTTTGAAAATTTTGGTGTAGTTTCCATAGCAACATAATAGTTCCAATGATCGCCAAAATCATCCAACACCTGTACATGGTGGGCACCTACATTGTTTTAAAATATGATGATTCTGAGTTGTAACATATCCATGTAACAGTTCACCAAAAACCAAAAACTGATTTTTTTCAAAATTGTGCCGTTTCCATGGTAACGACAGCCATATTAAACTATTTCATGCCATAATTAAAAAGGGGGAAGGATATTAAAAATCAAATTAGTAACGAATAGGTAACGAATAGGGAATAGGGAATAGGTAACGAATAGGCAACGAATAGGGAATAGGGAATAGGTAACGAATAGGCAACGAATAGGGAATAGGGAATAGGTAACGAATAGGTAACGAATAGGGAATAGGGAATAGGTAACGAATAGGGAATAGGGAATAGGTAACGAATAGGGAATAGGGAATAGGTAACCAACTTGACGCCCATGAAACTTCAATAATACTTTCTACTCGTCTATATTACAAATATTCGTAATAAAGGTCAAATTACTTGTTAAAGTAATAGTACCCATCCAAATAATATTACACGAATACTTTATATCACGAACTATAAATGAGGATACACAAAATAAAAAAAAACTAAGCGAAATTGTGAATCCCGCATTGCACGAAAAAATGTGTTGTATTTCAGTAAATAACACGTGTTTTGGTTGATTGTAAACACGTAGTTGTCCATCATGCATTGTGACTCATTTACTGGATTGGTAAAAAAACTAGGTAAGGGACCGGTCAAAATTTCTTGATGCATGGGACCGGTGCAAACTGTCATGGGACAAGCACTTTTTGCAGTGTTTACAGGAATGGGACTCAATGTTTTTTCATTATTGGCAAGCATGGGACATGAACTTTTTGAAACAATGTCTGTATATGAAAAACAATTTATTTGATAAATCTATAACAAACAAAAATAACATCATGAACATCTAACAATGTGAATTTAACAGTTCCAACGTGGCAAATTCATTTTCAAGATTTAAAGAACAGTGAAGGCAACAAAAACAAATTTTGAAACAGAATAAACATGAAAAAATACTTTGATATAAAATTAAAAAAATATGTAAAAATTTGATTAGATATTTTACATGTATAACTGTTTAACAAATGTAAAAAACATGAATTCATGAATAGTGTTTCTGCACAAAAAAGCATGATTGTCAAATATAAATCTGTCCTCCCATAAAGCAGAGTTGTCTCCCATTTACCAGAGTTGTCTTTCCTGACAGATGGTATTTTTCTATTAAACATCACTTTTATTTTTTACTAATTAATTAATTTGGCAACCTAATGATCCCATCAGAACAACAAATCTTATGCCATGTCACAGAAAAATGTTTTTTTTTTTTATCTGAGACCAGTATCATGATGATATTTGTGTGTTTAATATGAAAAAATATTTGCAGAAAAGCCAAAATTTTTGTACATGTATAAATATATATTAAAATTCCTTCTCTAAAGAGTAGATAACTGTGAAAATGAGAGATAACTCGTTTTATGGGAAGACAGAATAGTGAGAACAATGTATGACATAAAATAAAATCAACAAAATATGATAAATCTATTGGCACAATCTGAAATCCTACAAGCACTTATGTGTAAAATTTATTAGGTAAAAGAACAGAGAAAAAAATAAAAATAACAAAAAGCTTAACCATCAAATAAATAATAATAACAAAAGGCTTATTAAACCATCAATAAAATATGAAGATGAGGTAAAAATAATTTGAAAGTAGACTGACTAGACACATGTATAAAGTAAACTCATATAAACAATAACAATTCTCACTAAACTGTTTCCTCATTATAATATTGGACTATTGGTATAAATACTGTTCAATGAATTCAAGGGCCAGCTCTCGGAAACAACCCTCTTTCACCATGTGGGCCAAACAACACTTGTCAAATTCACTAAGGGTATCTGAAAAAATGTTTTCGATAAATGTACATGTATCTTCTATTTCGGTAATCTGATACGCCCCCATTTCAGGAGTGAAACATTCTGACATGAGATGACCACCAAATAATTCATAGATCTCTTTGCATCTATTTAACTTCCTGCACTTTGTTCTTGCTTCAACTTTCCACTTGTTCTCTCGTTTTCTTTGTTTATCAGTTCTTTTTTTCCCTCTCTTGTTCCAACTAGTTACTTTACACTTTTGTTTTAGTTCAACAAGTGTCTTATTAAACGGCTTTATCTCATCTGCAATGAAAATGTTCATCTTGTGTATTGTGTCTTCGTTGAAATTGTGTTGACTTTGCCTTCCTGATTTTAGTCTTCCATTCTGACAAAACAATGAATCATCATCTTTACTTATTTTTTCTATTTCAGTTACAACTTTTTGTTCTAGTTTTGAGGCATTGTCGATTAATCTTTCTAAATTATCTACATCATGTGGTAAGGGAAAGTAATCCTCCTTTAAGTATTTTCCTGCACATGCTTCATTTTCACTTTTGAAATATGCCAACTTTGACTGAAAATTTCCAGAGTTTGAACTGTATTTTAATTGTCGGTTCCTTTCAACAATAAATGTGTTGTGAAAAATGGTGATATTACCACAATATGGCCAAAAAGATTCGTACAACGACTTCAAAACGGTATTGTAAAATTGTCCAGTTTTTCTTTTCGGATCAGGGATATAGCCAAATTTTTTGTTCATCCATGGCTCGATAGTTGTACTTAACTTTGTTGCTCCACCAGACTGTTTAGCCTCAACTAAAAATAGTAAATATCAAAATATACATTTGTTATTCAAGCCAATGTATTAAAACACATCAAATTATTATTAAAATGCACATTTACATACATGTACTATAGATTAAAAAATGAACTTTCAAATCAACCTGGTTATCATACTGAATTTATTAAATCGGCGTTCAGTAAAGATATTGGCTATTATGTGTGTTGCGGGACAGCCTACATGATTTGTATTAAGTAGTTGATATATAGCCATTTCAAATCGACAGGATAACGGAGTACTTCTTTTGCTCACTCGGTAGCTAGTCACCAAGAAGTCCCAGGTTTGAGACTTAGCAGTGACAGGGAATTTTGTAGTGAGTTTAATGCTCTACCATGTGTATTTGAAATTTGAATATGTAGTGCATAGAATCCAATTAGTAGCTTAATGTTGTGTATATCATGTATATATTTCACTTCTATCAGTCACAGCAAATTTAAAAAGTTATCGTATGACTGAGGAATCTCTGATGGACAGATGAACTGATTATTATAGGGCTCTGTCGTTGCCAATTTAATTGTGAGAACATATTAAATAATACACGCGTTTAACAGTTTAAAATTATGAAAGGGGGTGGAGCACAAGTACGTGTATATATATTGTCTGGTATTTAATAAAAGCTCTTGGTTGAAATTTTGAATGATACTAGGGCTTATATGGAAAAGTTCCAGGTAATTGTATAGACATGTAAAATTACTAAAGTTACATGTACATTTTTGTACTTACCGATATTAGAGCTGAGAGTGACATTTTGGGTAGAGCTACTGGCAGTACTGCTAGATACGTGTTGTTGTAAGTTTTGGTGTTTTGCTGGTGGATCACCACAGTATCCGCAACTCATGGCATCTGATGCCACAAATTCTGTGCAGTCGCATTCTTCGACTCGGCAATTTCCTCTGTCGATGCCCCGGTCGTCCAGGCCCATCGTATTTACCGGAAGCTATGTATGAATGACTAAAACTTAACCAATCCGGTAAAGTCCGAATATCCGTATTAAAATGAAATCAGATAAAATCATTCAGTATATAAAATATCGGCTTTAAATATCTGTAATAGTTTGTATTTCTAATTCAGTTGCGTTATAATATTTACAGTACACTATATATTTAAGTATATAGAATTAAATGTTACCCGATTTTCATTCGGAATTCGGACTTCCCCCGAGATGGACTTTGCATTTTGTAATGTTCTCGACATTTCCGCTAGAGGAGAACCCGAACTTTTATAGAATATAACCATGATGTTTATTATATACACATGAATGATGCAAAGTTCTAGATATGTAAACACAAAACACGATTAGTAGGTTTCCACCTTGAAAATGGCCTCAACCGATCAATGGAAAGAAAGCAATACACACGAACAGATCCCCTCTTTAACACCACACTCCATTTCATTTTCTGAGAAAAGAGCAGTTCAAAGGAAGTTAACAAAAGTCACTTC
Organism: Mytilus galloprovincialis; assembly: GCF_965363235.1. NCBI lineage: Eukaryota > Metazoa > Mollusca > Bivalvia > Mytilida > Mytilidae > Mytilus > Mytilus galloprovincialis. The sequence goes on from NC_134844.1 coordinate 73,390,319, forward strand.
AGATAGTACAATTCACACATTTAACAGGTCATTACAGACTATACCCGTTAATGATAATTTATCAAAACTCAAAAGGTTGAGGGATTCAACCAAGTCTATTGTACTTCATAACAAAATCGATGCCTTGTCTTGTGTTTTGGAGGACCTTTTATATCAACATAATGATTTAGAAAGTATTGGACCAACAATTTATGAAAGATATACCAGCAAAAGGGCAAATGGAATCATAGATTTTCAAGTTGGTCTAGACATATATGCTGACTTTATGGGAGCTCCATTATATGTTAGGAAGGATGATTTATCGACTAGATTCAAAGACGATCTTTTGGATCCTGTTCATGGTGTAAGATGTATTGTATATAATCCACCTAACTATGATAAAAAGTATATTATATTGGATAGCGATGGAGTGGACATTTTGGGTATATTGCAGAGAATAACTGATGATTTTGAAGATGCAGAAAATATCAGGGTACGTGTACGTGAAAATATTGACTATGGTTATATAAACACAGCTTTATTAACGTTGGATACTGAGCATGATCGAAGTATTGTCAAATGTATTCTTGCAAAATTGATTGGACGAAGTGATTTGATTGCTGTAGGAATAAATCCAGATATTGCTTTAAAAAAACTTGAAAAGTCCCGACAACTTTTTGCAGAAATGTCCAATGCAAAAATAGCAGCTCAAGACATGATTAACTTAAGGTTGGAAACAAAAATTAACAAATGCAAAGACAATCTCAATGAAATTGACAAAAAAATTGAATCAAAATCATTATCATTGATGCGTGAGAAAGATTTCTGTGCCAGAAAAGAAATACTTGAAGAACAGCTGGATGCAAATCAAAAGTTGTTAAGCAAAGAGACAAGTTATGACCAAAAAAAATATGGCTATTGCGTCAAAAGATTAACTGAGAAGCTTATAAAAGAAAACAGAATTAAAGCAAGAAGACTTGGTGCTGGAGCAAGACCAATGCTTGACTCTGATGATGAAGAATTTATAGCCAATGCCATCGAGAGCAAAAGTTCAGCACATGGACGCAGACACGACACAGTTCTCTATTTAAATCACAGAGTAAAACTTGAAGATTTATTGTCTATTGCCAATTATAATTTGATTAGACGAGGAAAGAAGTTGTTGAAGTCAGCAAAAACAGTACACCTTAGGGCAAGGCCTAGAAAAATCAACACAATTGAAGGCAAGAGACATAAAGGTATTTACTCTATAATAGTACAGTGTATGAACACACATAAAATCTGTGTTTCTTCATCATGTTCTTGTTTGTGTAACTAAAAACATGCACAATAAGGAAAAAACAAGAAATCGTAAATCAATTAACATAGACAAATTACATGGACATTTTGTACAATGACACAGAGACAGAAACAACACAAATAGCAAGAACTTAATAAAATATGAGCAACACAGACCCCAACAACACAAGGCACAATGTACACCCAGGTGCTCTTAATGAGAAAGTGATGTCTGCCACTAAATAGCAACTTGAAATGTTGATCATGGTAAAATCTGGAAAATACAACATGCCGTACAACACATACAAGTAAATATATGGAAGTGTGACTATAAAATTTGGAACATGATCAAAGTGGATAAGGCAACTCCAAGATCACCCCATATAAATAAATCATTTGTTTTAAGTAGTTGTGATTTAATCTCTTTTATTTATATTTATCATGTTTATGTAATCTTGACTGATCCCAAAATGAAATGTAAATACTATATTGTTAGAATGCAGATTATATAATGTCCATAATTATGATACAATGTACATTACAGGTAACTGGCTCTTTTGTACCAAAAAACCCCCAAAGACTGAGGACCACAGTACTGAGCTCACCCATCATCAAAGGGCGCATGTAAAACTAAACAGAGAAGACATGTTCAGCACCAATAGCTTGTTCAGATATTCAAGTCTGGACATCTCATTTGATGATAAAGCTTATATCAGACCAGGCACAGATGGTAAGTCAACTATTCTTTATAGCACTTGTGAGCCAAGGCAGGTTCAGGCGGGGGCTTGGCAGGTGTGCACCTCCTTGGGCACTAAAAATATATTTTTTTCCTGGAAAATCTTAATTCTTCGTCAAACGAAATGAATTCCAAACAATATTATAACACACTTTCCCTGTCCTAAGCATATTTTCTTACCATTTTCAGTCGGATTGAGAGATACAAAGGCTGGTAAAATACTCACCTTGACAGACGAAAGCAGACAAAGAAAGCTACCTCAGCATGACTTTGCAACACCAGAGGTGTACCAGTCACCTAGCTCATTTAGATTAATGACATGGAAAACTGAAACAATACAGGGTAAGTTGTATAAATATCATTTAGGGGAAGACAGATCTTTTTCTGGAAGCTGGGATATGGCATTAGAGGATAGAGAAACCAATATGTATTAAAAATCTTGTCGAAATTTCGGTGTTTGGTGGGTGCCCTATAGTAATCACTCTGTCCGTCCGTCTGTCTAGCCTTTCATTGTCGTACGATAACTCAAATTTGCTTTGACCGACTTAAAAAAAAATGTATACACATTATTTAGCAACACTAGAGGAGGCTTTCTTTCGATTTTGGAGCATTTTTATTTTTTGTTTCCAAGTTATTGGACTTAGGCCATCATGATGTGTCAGTTTTCTAGTTTGATATGCGTTTTTTTTTATGTATTTTTTTAGGTAAGGAGAGATTGATTAAAGACCATGACCAAAGTTGTGTTGTTGTCCGTCCAAAATTCTATGTAGGAAGCTCAGGGTGTGTATGGGGTAGTGATTTGTTGCGTCTCCGCTATGAAAAACCTGATTTATTTGAAATGTCTCCTGAACGCGGTGAGTCAATACAAGATAAACAGTTTTATGCGATGGTCCATGATGCTGCATTTTATGTCTTTGACAGTACCACTGATGATGACTTAACATCTTTATTATCTGGACAATCAAATTATACACATTATGAATCAGAAAGGATAACACATTTTGCTCGTCGTCTTGAACGTGTGTTAGCAAATTTTCCCAATACAGGACCTGATGAACTAATTGACAAACTTAAAGAAGCTTTACAGTTAATTGAAAAACTGAATCAAGATCTTAAAGGTGAAAACATGAGAATTTGTAACAGGAATTTGAAAACTTTGAGAGATCAGTGTGAAGAAATCATTCGTTCTATTGATTCTATGAATATATATCCTGTGAAGCCAGTTATTTCTGAATATACTGATGGCGGACCTGGAGTTGGGGTTAATAATACTGCAGTTAAATTCAGATTTGCTGAAATGTGTCGTATCCAGAATTCTGTGAGAAGAGTCAGAATCCATAGGGCCAGTGGAGACTCGGCACAAAATGAAGCAGAGAGAACAAACAGTGCTATTGGTAAGATTGCTACCAAATGCTATATTTGTATTTATTGTTCAGCAACATATATTCAATGTAGAACGTAACCAAACGTTAGTGTGCAATATTCCATGATATTGCACCCATAATTGACGTCATCGATGTTGAAAATCAAATTTTTGGCATTTCAAAGGTTTTGCTATACAATAACAGGGTAATTGCATGAAAACTGGTGAATATTATCTCTCAAGGAATATTAATTGCACTCACAAGCTCGTGCAATATAATATTCTAATTGTGACAACATTCAGCAATATTCATGTATAAATTACCCTATATTATATATATATAATTTATAATATGTAATATATTGGAATTTATGTTTAATTCAATTTATGTCCTTTTGGGAATAAAAAAAAGTAAAACAGCAGTAAACAGAAGGCTGAGCCGACCAGTCTTTGCTCTAACTCCTAAATGCCGCGTGCTTTATATCGAAGAAGCAGCAAATACCAATTTTAAAGTCTTTGGTTTGATCCGGCCGGGGATCAAACCCACTATAAAGATCATTTGTAGACAAATAGTATAAACCAAATGGAACAAGATCCAGATTAATGGTTTAAGCTACTGCTAGGTTATGATTTTCATTATTTACCTTCAACAATACTTTATATGATTCTCTTAAATTCTCTTCTTCTTTATAAATGTTTTAGGCTTATATTGCATTGAAAATTGAATATCATTAAGAGGACATCAATTGTAAAAGTAAATTTTTCATCATTTGTAAATTTATAGGTGATGCATTAGTGGATGGTGCGACTATATGTTGGGAATATTTCAAACCCCTTCATGGTTTGTCTCAGGAGGATCAGGACGCCATGACACCCAGTGATCTTGATAAACACAAGGCTGCAATGATGGAAAAAAATGCTTGGGCAGTTGCAGAAGTTGTGTCCTTGAGAATAGATGATGCCAAAGGACCTGCAGGATTTATTCAGGCATATGTGACAGAACACCCTGGTACATTGTCTATATACATCATGCACATATATTAAAAAGAATTTATGAACACATCTATATTGAAACAAACGTTCCAACCTACATGTATTAGAGCATTGGATAAAAACCGTAATTTTTATATTTGTACATGCAAAACAAAATCAGTAAATATTGGGTAAATATCAATGAGACAACCACCCAATCCTTATAAACAATTCAGCGTTCCAAAAGCATTCTAATTAGGGGTCAGTCAGCAAACTTCAATGGCCAATGAGAAAAAAATCACTGAGCCAAGTGACACTATTAAGGCCGGAGACCTTGAGGTGTTGACAGTTGGTCGATACACATACACCATCAAATCACTGATATAGTGGCACTACTCTGTTTAATGGTACTACAAAAAAAAAAATTTGTAAAAAGATAATTTCCTGCTTTCCTTTGTATTCAAGAGTGTTCATAGCTACCATTCTTAATACAAAAGAAAGTAGAATGAAATGTCTTAACAGAAAAAAGTTACAGCAGTACCACTGAAAAGAGTGGTACCACTATGTTGGTGATCAGTCATGGTTACACTCTTTCTGTACTGTAGAAAACCTACATGTATGGGAAATCATACGTTCTATTTTCACTTTTAATTTGCACCTTTAATACATGTACATATCCTAAATATAAGCCTGATTAACCAATAAATAATCAATTACCAATAATGTTTGTCTTATTTCAGAGGACCAGTTTTTCTGGAATGGCAATTACCTCAAAAGATATCATGAGTCTTCAAAATCTGCCAAAGCAACGGTACCAGGACATGGTTACTTCAAAAAGATTTATGAATTTATTGATCAGCACTGCGAAGTAGGTGAACTTTATATTGAATACAGAAAATATCGTTGTGAACAGTCACATGGGACCAAGTGTGAGTACTGCTTGAGATCTCCAGTGAATGATTTATATGGACCAAATTTGGTTAAACCAGTACCTAGGCCATATCCAGATTATGAAAGACTTCCTGATTTGCATTATTTAGTACACAGTAACACTCCCGTACAAATCGATAACGTTGAGCGGGAACCAGATGACTTTCAGCCACGTGCAAACATTAAGAAATTGTTTGCCTTGGGAGAATTGTCGACATCTAACCATGCTAGTGTATCTCAATTTAGCAAGAAGTATGTCCTTCCAGATGATCTTGTTATGAAATATGTCTTGCATCTTGAAACACTAAAGGCTGATAAGGAAAAACGGTCCATTGCAACACAAAAAAAGAGACATGATGTGACCTGTAAAACATATGATGACTATAATTGGGTGGAGATGTTTGAAAATAACTTTATAGACAAACAGACAATGTCGGTATTAGACAAATACATACAGCATCATAATCTTGGAAATTTCACTGTAAAACCCGAAAAAGTGAAAGCTGTTAAGCAATCTATTGCTATGCATTTGATAGCAGATAACAATCAGGTCAATGAAATTCAGTCAGACGAGGATGATGTAATCATTGAATTATTTGATCCAGACACAGAAACAGAAACAGACAGTAGTTCCAGTAGTTCTGAGAGTGAAAGGGAAATTGAAAACTTACAAATCTCTACTAGATCGAGACGTGTCAGACTACCCAAAAGATATGACGACTATGTAACCTAAAGTTCAGTGGTCTAAAAATCTCTATTTTACATAAGAATAGATAAACATGTACACATTCAAAATTTACAAAAAAAAATGATAGCTTACTGTAGAAAATATAGGGATATGGAGTATTAAAGTGTGCTTGTTTTTCAAAAAAGTTCTTTGAAAAGTGTGAATATTTGGTCTTTTTACAAAGGGAAAATTCTGAAAATTTGTGAAAAATCTCCATTTCATATGCTTTAGAAGTTTCAATAAAAGGAAATGTGGTGTATAAACCAGCCATACTTTTAAGAAAATTGACAAAATGTGTGATTTCCATGTACTTTCTATACAAATTATCTCCCTTGGATTGAAACAGAAATTTTGAAAATGGCCATGCAATTAAAAGTGCTACTTCAACTATAATTAAACAAAATGAATTGTTTTAATGTTTCTGTTTTATTTTGTACATGTAGACCATAATTCCTTAAATAAAACAAAAATCTAACATGCTCAGAAATGATGTTCAGTGATGACCCCCTGAACTACCTTAATCATAAATGTTATTATCATGATTATGCAAATTCAACAGACATTGTAGAATGAAAACTCTGGCTGTAGAAAAAGAATGTTTGTGGAAATTTAACAAATACAGTAGCATACTACCAAAAGAAATGATTGGAATATTCATTCAAAGGTCACAACAAATCTGGAACCCACACCCAATAAGCTCTGAATAGCCCAGATATAAATATATAATCAATCAAGCTGCATATATGTTGAGATAGTAAATTTTACTTTTTTCCCACTTTTAAAAAAAATGTTTAAAATACAATATTGTTGTAAGTGGAAGTTGGAGATGTTCACTTCTTTAATTTTGATGCTATTTTCACATTCCTCTCGTTTTAAATTTGAAAATTTAACTGTCTCGAGATGTTCACTTCTTCTGGTATGACTATTCAAATAATGGGGATTGTTTTATTCTAAGCAGAATTTTTTTTTATATTTTTGTAATTTTTTTTTTTGGAAAATTTACCGACCCACTGTTAAATTAGAATAGTCAGATTCTAAATTAAGCTGCAATTTTTTAAAAAAAATGTATTCTACCATACAGTTCATACATGTTGATTGTTTAATATTGCATGTATCATTTATTATAATCAATAACATATTGTCATCTGTTTGGGCTCCTGTGTTGGCAATAACATATGCTTATGTATTGTTTTGTTTACTTTATAATAGCAAAATAAATACAGTTCACACATAGTAGCATTATTTTTCAGCTATCCAAATACATTGTATCCACAACTTTGATCATGTTTTTGTGCTTTAACATGGGACACACACTTTTTTACTAGGTAAAGTGCATGGGACAAGCATATTTTTATTCTGCCAGTAACCATGGGATCAAGAGAATTATTTCAGACAATTTTCTTTTTGCACCGGTCCCATGCATCAAGAAATTTTGACCGGTCCCTAAGAATAAATTGCGACACATGTAAATAAACAATTACATGTGCGAGAACATAAGTATGCTAATTTATGCATTTCCATATACATTGTAAGGTAGTGGTCCCGACCTGTTTAAAGTGTTTAGGATGAAATTTAAAAAAAAGGAAGGACAGGATTTTGAGTAAAAAAAAAAAGGCAGGATGAGTAACTTGGCAAAAAAAAAAAGGCAGGATGACAATTGTTGTAAAAAAGTCAGGATAAGCTAAGAAAAAAAAAGGCAGGACCGATTAGACTGAAAAATAAAAAGGCAGGACAGAGATTACAAATAAAAAAAAAGGCAGGACACAATTTTTCATCCTAGCCCCCCCCCCCCATAAAAATCAAATGGTAGCTCCCTTAAACTGGTTTGTGACAACTCTTCGGGTGCTCCCAGAAAGGAGGAAAATATGACTCAATAGAAAAAAACTGGCGCAAAAATAGTTACTTCCGTCTGACTTTATCTGTGTATACATTTACCAAAGTGGCTAAATTACAAAATTTATCCTTTTTTTACCATTAATAGGATTGAAGACTGCAAGCTGTTCTTTAGAGAGGTAATAAGACCTTTTAAGTACAGGTCCGTGTAAGAGGCAAATCAAATAAAAACTGATAAGTCCATAAACACGGAATATGGTGAAATTTTGGGAACTTTGTAATCATTTATAAAAGTGACAAAACCATAGTATTACATCGATGTATGCCATATTTGTCTTGAAAAAAATAGGTTGAATGCATTCGCCGTCCGCATATATACAGCAGTGTAATGGCATTGAAAGTACATGAAGTAGGTCAACATCGATATATTTGATTTTCTGTAAGCAGCAGATGCCTAGCACACAATTTTTTTTATATTTGAAATCAGTTGATACATATCTTCTCTTTCAATGAATAAAAAGTTAGGAAATTTTTATTTGAAAAATGTTATTCACTAAAGTAAAGTCATTGAAACGCGTCATTCACCGTATTGTTTATCTCCCTTACTTGGTTACCTCTTTTTAAAAAAAGGCGCGTAGTCTGCACAACAACAATAACAAATGGCAGACGAGATGGTCTCGCCAGACATGAAGGGCAGTATAAGTCTGTCTTAACCCATTCATGTGTGATTTAATCCTGTATGTAATCAGGATAAAAGTGTACGAAAGCTCGCTGAATGTAATGAAGACATAACGCCGCGGCATTGACAGACCTCAGACTGCATGGAGGTTGCCAGACTATCCACAAACCAGCCGTGGACAATGCCAATGAAGGAGAGTTGATTATGATATCACTGAGATGTGTTTTTTTCAGGTAAATCAATATGCTGTCTCTGTCTGGTCTCTGTCCCCACACTCTGTTTGCACAATAAGTAATACCAACTGGAGTCTTCAACAAAGAGCCTTGGCTCACACCGAACAACAAGCTATGAAGGGCCCCAAAATTACTAGTGTAAAATCATTCAAACGGGAAAACCAAAATATGCTTATTTCATTGTATTTGTAAATCATGTATAAGGTTGTTCTGAGTTTGAGACTGTTTAGCAATTTTTTTATATATATAAAACATGATCAATTGGAACTTTATATAATTTTTCATTGTGTTCTTACATGTATCACACTAACTATAAAAAACAAAAAATTCCTTGATTTAAGATTCTAATGGAATAGATTCTTATGAAATGAATATAAATAAATGTACATGTAGTCTTTTATTTGGAATGAATTCAGTATCAATTTACATCTATAAAAATTGTCTTGTGCATTTCTTTTTCAGCATACAATTTTCACCCATGTTTTAGAATCTGTGAAACAGGATTGGTCGTGTGTGGCTTCACTTCTTGAGAATTTTATAATGACTATAAATATCAACTTCTTTAAAGTACATGTAAGACGTTGTTCTTCTATCAGATAATGCAGCATGCTACATGTACCACTGTGGACATATCTGGTTAACTTATGCTTACAAGAAGTAAGAGAAGTAAAAGAACAGGTAACATACAATGTATATTACAGAAAAAATTGTGCTAAGTAAATTGATTTAAAATTTCAGTTTCTTGTGTATAATTCGAACGTCCATTATCACTGTACTAGTATGCATATTTTTAGGGGCCAGCTGAAGGACACCTACGGGTGCGGGAATTCTCGCTACATTGAATACCCATTGGTTACCTTCAGCTGTTGTCTGCTCTATGGTCGGGTGGTCGTCGCTTTGATATATTCACCATTTCCTTTCTCAATTTTATATGGTAAAAGCAGAAGACAACAATTGAGAATTAGCATGATTAGGGTCGAAATCAAAAGTTCAATGTAGGATAAACACTGACCCCCTTACTCTCCTCTTAACTTAATTTGGGAAAAATAGATTGATCACAGGAAAGTATAAAATCATTTCAATTAAAGAAAAATTGCAGCAATTTTTACCCCCACCCCAAACTATTTGAATTAAGTTTATTATCCTTCATTGATTTTTTTTATGTTTTCCCTAAGCATGCTAAGTGACAGTAGTTTAATGTTCATCTTACAGCTAATTTCTTGTAGAGTAGAATTTTTATTTTGAAACGTTTACCCAAGCTTTGTACAACGTAAGACTGACATCTTCATACAATAAATATAGGCAAACGTAAACCTGTAAATATAATGGTTAAAAGCAATTGGATGTTATCTAAATTACTATAACACAATATACAAACAAAGTAAAAAAAGTCTTGCCCTTCATGCATTAGGAAATTAGCTATAATCTTTATTTTTATTAAAGCACATATGTTTCTTGAGACATTGCTTTGGAAAAAACAACCTAGAGATATCATTTAAGTTATATCTATAAAATAATATAATTATAGTTTTGGGAAAACTAAAGTAGTAAAATTGTTCACCATGTCAAAAGCTTTCTAACAAGAAATTTAATCAGACAACACTTGAAGGGTTATTGCTCTTTTTCTAAAGAAAATTTGGGTGCATTTTGTTATAACCTTGATATAATTTTAGATGTACAAATGTACAAATGTTACGTACATGTATGTATACTCATTTTATGCCCCATGCCATAGTGGAGGTGCTTTAAGTTTAACCCTTGTTTATAAAAAAAAGAAGATGTGGTATGATTGCCAATAACATGAATAAGACAACTCTCCACAAGGGACCAAATGACACATAAAGTAACAACTATAGGTCACAGTACAGCCTTCAAGAATGAGCAAAGTCCAAACCGCACAGTCAGCTATAAAAAGCCGGGAAATGGCGAGGTAAATCAATTCAAAAGAGAAAACTTACAGCCTGATAAATGAACCAATAATGAGAGAAAAACAAATATGTAACACATAAACACAGTCTGCGACGTTAAGCGGTAGTCCGAAGCCCGTGTCTAGTTTAATTAAGCTCGGACTAGTAAAAGTACACTGCCGATAGTCCGACCGGTCTAGTGCATATCTGTGTGCACTTTTTTAATCGTTACCGTAAGTTAACTGCCGAATGTGTCAATACAACGCCATCGAGATCAATAAACTGATACTCACTTCCTTGCAAAAGTAGCATAAACCAGTTTTTACGGTCTCCCTAATAACCGATTGTTCAAAATAAATAAAAAAGCGCAAAAACGGTCAGTACCACGTGTTTTCAAATTTCAAATTTCGGTAGTTATTGATTAATTTGTGTTGCATAAACTAAATAAAATATAATCATAACAGAAAATTAAAAAAAAATGTTCATTTTTGCATCGGAAGACATTAATTCGTAACTGTCCGCTTGACATCTTGTGTATTTAGACGATTGGTTATAAGAACGACCTCGGTGACTGGTTACCGTTAATTTTATGAAGAAGTGGTGCCAGTTTTGTTTTCATATCGAAAGATAAAAGTACACACATAATTTTACATCGTTACATGGCTTCATTGTTGAGGTGGTCGGATAGTGCGAGACCTGGAAAGGCACCAAAAAGACCGTCTCGCACTTCCGACCAAGTTACAGAAGCAAAGAAAAAATACGAGGACATGTCAATTAATATAATAATATATGCAATAGGTCTTAACCATTTATTGTTAATGAATTTGTGCCAATAAAATATTTGTATAACTATGTCAGACGTAATTTTGTACGATGTACAACTGTGTATTATTGTATTACTATTTTCGCCGTCTTTATTTATTTCATATGCGCATGCCAGGAAAATCGTAAACATCGTAGTTTGTCCCGAATAATTCTATTGGTCAATTCCTATGCGTAAGCCAATGAGCGCCGTCGTTTTAGAATGTTCAGTCGCACCTGCTCGGGGATTTCCGCTACTAATCGTGAAAGGAAGTCGATACAATGATCCAATCAGAACGCGTTTTGCAAACGACTTTTGAGTTGATTTAAAAATGAAAGTAGAAAGAAACAAATGGAAAACTTTTTAGTAAATTATGTCCCCCCTTTAAAAAAACGTCTGAAATTTTTTTGTCACTTTTTTTTGTAAAAGTAAAAGTTTTTGTTTAAAAAAGGGTGTATAGAAACTTGATATCATCTGCCAGGAGAGGTCTAGAATGCAGGATTTGGCACCATTTACCCCAGAGCTTCTGGGGGCCTTAAGTGGCCCCCAGACCCCTCGCCGTAAGTGCGACGAGCTATGCTCGTCGGCGCGGACGGCTTCGCCGTCCGCATTAGTCGGGCAAGTTAACAGATACAAGGGCAAGTTAATCTAGATATTTTTATGGTCTTTTCTTATTTCTACCCCTGTGACAGACTTAGCATTCTCTTTCGTAATGCCCATGCTGTTGCTAAACATCATCTAAGCTTTAAAACTTATAATGTTATACATATGTAAACTGGATCAAGCTAAAGGTCTTGATGTTGGCAATAGCTACCTGAATGACAAAAAGGCCTGTGAATTTGTCAAAAATATAGCCAGTGTTTCCAGAAATGAGACCAGAGACCTTTTGAAAAAAACACCATTTCTGAGCCTCACCTGTGATGGGTCATCTGACTTCATGGGGGATGAATATGAGTCATTGTGGGTAAGAAGTGCCCAAAATGGAAAGATAATTGAAAAGTTTTTAGATTTGGGTACTGCTGAATCTGCAGGATCTCAGGACATATTTAATTACATGAAAGCTGTTTGCTTTGAAAATTCAGAGGACAATACCAACCAACTGTGGAGTAAACTTATTGGCTTTTGCTCAGACGGTGCATCAAACATGCAAGGTAAATTAATTTTTTAATTTATTTATTATGTAATATACAATGTGGATGGGGTTGGTATGGGCTTTGCTCATTGTTGAAGGCTGTACGGTGTCCTATAGTTGTTAATGACTGTCAGTGTCATTTTGGTCTTTTGTAGATAGTTGTCCCATTGGCTATCATACCGCATCTTCTTTTTTATATTTACAGTAGAAAAAATGGTATCCATGTTGTAGACTGTACTATGACTTATAATGGTTTACTTTTACAATTTGTGACTTGGATTGAGAGTTGTCTCATTGACACTCTGACTCATGCCACATTTTCTTATCCATATAGATAAAATAATGAGGTGTAGATCATACCTGTCAACTCACCCGTTTTTTGCGGGTGACACCCGTTATTTTCACCTCTCACCCGGGAGTTTTTCTTTACCCGGCGGGTCCCGGGAATTTCTAACATTACCCGTTTCACCCGGATTTCTGACCGGAATTGTTTCCGGTATTTAGAAGTAATACGACCTTCGGTTTTATCGGTCTTTTTCAATGTAACCAAAAGTCAAAATGTAGGACTGTTTACCTGAGCTACGTAACGATATTTTCAAGGTAAGATTAGTTTTTTAGTGAGTATTATTCAGTTAATTAAATTAAAAAATAGTTTGTCATTTCAAAATTATGTCGGAAAGAAAGCGGTCCCTGTCTGGGCCAGCTTGTTCCACACCAAGTAAAAGGAAAAAGTATTCATGTTCATACAGTAAATGTTGGGAATCGGAATTTAAATGGGTTAAACCAAGTGAAAGGAGCCAGAATGATGCTTATTGCACACTTTGTAATTCACATATCAATGTTAGCGCAGGGGCAAGAAATGATATTGTCAGACATTCTAAAACAATGACTCATTTAAAGTATAAAAAATCTCAGGCAGAATCTAAGGGCATGGCATCTTTCTTCACAAAGACCAAAAGTGTTTTGGCTGATAAAGTAACTAATGCAGAAACTTTATTTTCGTAGTTTGTGGCTGAGCACAACCTTTCCTTTGCAGTAACTGACCATTTCACAAAATTGTGTAAATTAATGTTCTCTGACAGTGAAATAGCTTCAGGTTATTCCTGTGGAAAAACTAAAACCACCCAAATAGTAAAGAGGGCCCTTTCAGTTGAAAATAACAAAGTGGTAGTTGAAAATTGTAAAAATCAACCTTTCACAATTATGTGTGATGAGAGCAACGATAGAGGTAATGACAAACTATTTGTAATTCTTGTGAGATACTTTGACAATAACTTGGGCGACACAGTTACAAGATTTCTTGACATGCCTATCGTTAATATAGGAAATGCTCAAAATTTATTTGATGCCTTAAACAATACACTGGTGAATAGAGAAATTCCATGGAAAAATGTATTTGGCTTTATGTCTGACAATTGTTCTGTTATGAAGGGCAGAAAAAATTCACTGCTTTCTAGAATTAGACAAAAACAACCAGATGTTGTTGATACAGTTATTTATTTTCACCTGTGCTTGGTGCGTAGCAAATATGTATATGTTCTCTGTAGCTATATGTGTGACAGTGTATGTACGTACTAGTTTATAAACATGAAATCCTTCATTCATCATGTTCATATAATATAAAGAATACAAAATAATGGGTATAAAGAAAAGACAAATGACCTAAAAAATTAAAAGAATATTATACTGAAACATGTGTAATGAAAGAACCTCAATCTAGACCTTCATATTGATTTAGAGTAAACATGGACCGTGGTAAACATATAGAATTTGAAAAAATTCTAAACATGTTAAAGGAATTAAAACATTTTTACAGTATATGTCTATAATTAATTTAATGTACAATGTCAATGTAATGTTACAAAAATAGTTTGTTTTAAAGACATATTTTTTTCAGGTATAAGAAATGGTGTGGCTGCTTTGATGAAAAGAGAAAACCCAGAAATAGTTGTTACTCATTGCTTGGCTCACAGAGTTGAGTTAAGCTTTAAGGATGCTATTAAGTCATCTAAATTGTATGATAAAACCATAACTCTTCTTCTTGGTAAGTTATTATGTTTGGCAATAAAACAATTAATAATTATCATGATTAAAAAGTCCTAGTTCATTCAATTCAAATGCATTTAGCTTATTATATTTTACATGTATGCATATGCAATGTATGTCATGCATTGATGTATAGCAATTTAATGTCAAAAATTTATACATATACACCATGGTATACATTGTACCCTTATTTATTAATCATGTAAATTTATTTACATAAATTTGTCTTACAGAAGATGTCTTAAGTCAAATTTTCAAATAACTATTTTACAGGTCTTTACTACTTGTACCGCAGAGGTCCCAAACAGAAGAAAGCCTTAAAACGAGCTTTCAGTGCACTTAACATGACGAAAATACTTCCAACCCGTGTAGGAGGAACTCGTTGGATGCCACACATGCTTAGAGCAATAAATGTTATTATCAAAGGTTACAGGGGATTTAAAGCTCACCTAGAAAGTGCTTCACATGAAAATCCAAAAGCTGAAGGACTTGCCAAAATTCTAACTGATGTAGCGGTTGTCACATTCATGTTAAATTTAAAGGTATACATGTAGAATAATAAATCATTATTAAAAACATACATTTAGAAGTCAAAATATTTTTAAGATTGCTTTATTGATTTTTGGTTTTCTTTATCTTGACATGTCTGTTTTGATTTTTGACAATTGTTACTACTCTTATACGTACAATGTAATTACTGCTTTACAAATAATGAATGTGAATATGAACTGCATATTTAAATTTCCATGTATATGACGAACTTATATATGTATTCAATTTTAATTAATTGCATTTCATTTAGGAAATCATATCACCTTTGAACAGACTATCCTTGATTCTGCAGAAACAGAACCTAACATTGTATAATGGACATGCACAGATCAAAGCAACTACAGAAGTTCTAAAAATATGCAAACCAAGTAAGTTATCTTGTAATTGCATATATGTCATAGCATAACTGTCTCTGATTGTACAGGTTATAATAAGGGCTATTCCAGAAAAAAATGTATGGGGGGGTTGGAAGGCACTTTGTAAAATAATACATGGGTGATGGGAATCAGAGCAACTTTTCACGCTATAATGCACTATAATTCTCAATTACAATTGTCTGGGTGGTGGGTGCTGACAAAAACTGCTTTCCAACCCTCCCATACATTTTTTTCTGGAATAGCCCTAAGTAATTAAATAAATACCTGTAATCATCAATATCTCAGTCTATAAGCAAATTGTGTTTTATGGTGCAAGCAAAAATATGTTTCTCATTTTTTAACATGTTTAATGAATAAGTTTTTTTGTCATTTTAGAGTACATGGAGTATGGGGACCATGAGATTCATCTTGTAAAGAAAAATCTCAAGTCCACCTTAATAAGGTCAGGCATGGATATAGAGGAAGTTAACACAGAGTGGGCCATTTTGAAATCTTTAATATATCAAAGGTAATTAATGTTTCTGCTCATTGTTTGGGTTGTTGTCTTTTTGGCACAATGTTTCCATTCTCTATTCTATAAAAACTAATTTTAGCTTAATGTTACCTTTAGGGTAAACAACTCCTAACTCTGTATTCATTTACTCCAATTTTTTGCCTTGAACATCTTAATATTTTTAAAAATAAAATATCCATATATGTCTGATATTGAATATTTACAATTTTGTGTATTAATTTTTTAGGTACAGTAACAGACTTATAGATGGTGCCTTGACATGGGGATCTGTGTTTGAAACATTCAGGGATGGCCTTGACAATATAAAGCTTGTTATAGATGCTCTGCTCAGTCTACCACCAACGAGTGTCAATAACGAAACTACATTCAGCAGAACCAAACTCAGCAAAGGCAAGAGGCGGGGTCATTTGAAGACGGACACATTGAAGGACTTGATCCAAGTCGAAATTGAGACTGCTAATGTTGAGCAGTTTAACCCAAAGCTGGATGGTAATTTTTCATTCAAAATTATTTTTTTGTCTGCATGACAGAAAAAATTGGATAATATTAGCTCAAAGTTGAATTTATTCCTGTTTACTTATTTTCAATACTTACTGTCCTCAGTTCACTGTATCATTGTATGCCTTTTAAAACACATACTTAATGTCTTATGTATTTTCTCCCATGCTGTTAAGCTCTTTCAAGACAAAGTTTTAATAAGTTTAAGTTTCCTCTTTGATTACATATTAGTCTGAATAATTGTAAACTTAATTAAAATTTCTGACAAACACTGTTTATTTTTTTTTAAATAATTTGTACTGTTTCAGATTACCCCTTCAGACAGAAGAAAAAGAGTTGGCTATTCCAGACCATCACGGTTAACCGAGACACTCCAAACAAACACAGTCGACCAAGAAACTGTTGTGGTTGGTCATGATGAGATTGATACACCAGCTGCTGGTCAAGACATCCAGGTATTTATTGTATTTAAAATACATCACATAGTTCATAAAAGCATTCAAATATTTGTAATTTAAAAAAAAACCATAAATACTTTTAAGAATGAGAACCAGCAAAGATATAAATTTCTGCAATATCTTAATTCTAATACACAACACAGCATAAATTATTTTTCTTTGTAGAGAACTAATTACTATATATCATGCAAATTATTATAGTCCAAAGTTGTTGTAATTATTATACCCCCGCTTTAAATTATACCCCCGCTTTAAAAAAGGGGGGGTATACTGTTTTACCGCTGTCTGTCCGTCCGTCAGTCCATCCATCAGTCCGTCAGTCAGTCAGTCCGTCCCACGAAACTTTCGTCACATTTTTCTCAGGAACTACAATACAAGGATTTCTGAAATTTGGTTTCAGGGTTTATCTAAGTCAGCTATACCGTGTGATGCATTTTCAGATTGATCACTTGACAACTTCCTGTTTACCGAACACTTGTATGATTTTACACATGATAGCCAAGTTGAAAATTTTCGTCACATTTTTCTCAGGAACTACAATACAAGGAATTCTGAAATTTGGCTTCAGGGTTTATCTAAGTCAGCTATACCGTGTGATGCGTTTTCAGATTGATCACTTGACAACTTCCTGTTTACCGAACACTTGTATGATTTTACACATGATAGCCAAGTTGAAAATTTTCGTCACATTTTTCTCAGGAACTACAATACAAGGATTTCTGTAATTTGGTTTCAGGGTTTATCTAAGTCAGCTATACTGTGTGATGCGTTTTCAGATTGATCACTTGACAACTTCCTGTTTACCGAACACTTGTATGATTTTACACATGATAGCCAAGTTGAAAATTTTCGTCACATTTTTCTCAGGAACTACAATGCAAGGATTTCTGTAATTTGGTTTCAGGGTTTATCTAAGTCAGCTATACCGTGTGATGCGTTTTCAGATTGATCACTTGACAACTTCCTGTTTACCGAACACTTGTACCATTTTACACATGATAGCCAAGTTGAAAATTTTCGTCACATTTTTCTCAGGAAATACAATACAAGGATTTCTGAAATTTGGTTTCAGGATTTATATAAGTCAGCTATACTGTGTGATGCGTTTTCAGATTCATCACTCGACAACTTCCTGTTTACCGAACACTTGCATATTTTTACACTATTAATATTATCCACTTGCGGCGGGGGTATCATCAGTGAGCAGTAGCTCGCAGTTTACTTGTATTCAACCATGATGTACATCCACATCAAATTGAAATGATTAATATTACAAGGTTTTGATATATATTTTTTTCAGATGATTGTTATCAACCAAGAAGAAGATTGCAGTACAGATGAGGATGAGGACAGTGGTGAAGAAAGTGAAGATGAAAATGAACTTGCTGAACAGGAGTTGTTCAGCAAATTGAAAAAAATCATGAAAAATTATGAAGGTTTTTATTGAAGGAAAGTAGAATTTTTCATACAACATGGAGAAAAAACTCTACATTTTTGACAAGATTTATACACAAAAATGTAAATATATAATCAATTGATATAAGCTTTCTTCTATTTTTGGTCTGCATCAGAAAGAGTGATCTCTTTAACTTTCCAAAGTCAAATTTGAATAAACAATATGTGATGGCAAGGGGTTTATATCTACATGTATACATTTAATTTACATTTACATGTTTGTCTTCAATTCAAAGAATGGTGTCAGTTTTGTCAACAGTTTTGAGAAGGTTTTTATTGAAGGAAAGTAGAATTTTTCATATAACATGGAGAAAAAACTCTACATTTTTGACAAGATTTATACACAAAAATGTAACTTCAGAATGCAGGATTTTACATCTAATATTCCAAAATTTTCTTGGGGTGGCATGCCCCCAAACCTCCCTAGCTGGTTCGGATCACTTCGTGATCCTCACCAGGGACACAGATTTTATCCGGTCCAGTACATATAAATTCAGGCTAGTATTATTTTTTTTTTACTATCCCATAGGGCTAGTTATTCAAATAGTTTTTGGCACAGACTGTAAACAAACAACAACCACTGTATGTCTGTACTCTAACTATTTATACAGAAAAGAAGATGTGGTATGATTGCCAATGAGATAACTCGCCACAAGAGACCAAATTGACACAGAAATTAACAACTATAGTTAACTTTAGATTGCCTTAACCAAATGTTAGTAAACTGTTATACAATGCTTATTACCACTAAACACAATCAAGTTTGAATATTGGGGGCGTCACTTTAGTCGTTCTAAAGTTATGCCCCTTTACAAATGGTAAAATTGCTATTTTTTTTAGTTTTCTTCCTATTTCTGTAGTTTGCCTTAATCTAATGTGATAAAACTTTTATACAATACTTTTTAGTTATTTTGTGTATATTTAAATTGCAGAGTAATGAATATCTTATATTTCATAGGGATCAATATACAGGGATATTGCTACTCTGAGGCCCATGCAGGAAAGTCATATTGCGATTCAAAGATGGCAAATAAGCGCAAAAAGATAAAAAGTTGGGTTGCAAGTTGAAAAAAAACATTGTAACAGCAGCTGATATGAAAACTGTCCTTGACTCTAGAACAGGTAAATTAACAAAATGTACATTGTTCAAACAGAAAACATAATTACAACACAAACTCACCGCGATCTAAATGTGACCTGTTAAAATAAGCAAATCTGGTTCTATACACAATTTCAGAGACAGTCTGATTCTCTTAAGTAAATTTCATTTCACAAATAAATCTGACATGATAATGACAAAATGTTAGACGAGTCACAGACTGAGGCTCACATACACATCAGGGGCGGA
Organism: Mytilus galloprovincialis; assembly: GCF_965363235.1. Classification (NCBI taxonomy): domain Eukaryota; kingdom Metazoa; phylum Mollusca; class Bivalvia; order Mytilida; family Mytilidae; genus Mytilus; species Mytilus galloprovincialis. Next base: position 73,410,138 of record NC_134844.1, read on the forward strand.
TCCAGCCATTTTAAAAAGGGGGGTTTCAACTATATGTCCCCATTAAAATGCATTGATCGGCCAAAAAAAAGGGGGGGTTGCAACCCCAAGACTCCCCCCCCCCCCCCCTGGATCCGCCAATGCACATGTTACATAACCCATATTTAACAGAAAAAATTAAAGCATTGGATAAAATGATCCATGGCATGTTGTTTGAAGCCCCATGTGTGATATTATATTAACATAATTTTTCTGGTCTGTGTATCCATCTGCTTGACTGTTTGTCTATCTGTTCCTTATTATACCTACCCCCACAACAGAATTTTATGATACTTGGTAGATAATAAGGACAAACTATGTAGATGTGCATATCAACAGGAAATTACGATTCAATTTTTTCTATGTTACTCCCCTTTGAACTTATTTGCTTTAACCCTTTCATGCCGAATGTATCCTTTTGGTACACCCGCGCGCATGCCGAATGTATCCTTTTGGCACACCGGTGTAGATGCCGAATGTATCCTTTTGGCACACCGGTGTAGATGCCGAATGTATCCTTTTGGCACACCGGTGTAGATGCCGAATATTTCTATTTTTAGACGGTCACAGTGCAAACAGTAAAAATAATGTTTAAAACATGTTTCTTGGCCCCGTTGCTTCATGGATGTTATGATAAACATCAAATGCATTCGATATTTTAGTATCGGGCGTAAAAACACTGTTGAAATATGTTTTTTTAAAGATTGTTGAGGAAAAAAAAAACTCGTGAAAAACAAAATGGCGGAATCATAAACAATCGTGGTCAGGAGTTTCATTTCGAGTTGAAACATTTAGAAAACTTGACCTGCGGTCATGAAAGTGGCTTAACTTGAACAAAAGTAGTTATTGTACGTATATTTTGGAGTTGTGAGAAGGATATTTGTAAAACAAACTGAAATCGAGACTTTGATTGTCGCCATCAGGTGCACGACTGTAAATTATTATTTCTCGTTGCCGTTTGACAGTCAACCTTTCATTACCGATTGAGTCAGAGTCTTTTGTCATCGTTTCAGACACTCTCATGAGTCTGTAGTGCTACAGGTTTTCTTTCTTTTCATTGAAAGGCTGTACTGCAGTATGTACTAAGGTCGACAAAACGAAAGTCCAATTTCATTTAAAATAGAACCGGATATTGACAAAATTGACAGCTGAGTCTATAAATAGTGTGGTTCATAAAACATGTGTTGTTACATCTCAAAGCTTTATTATTTTACATAAAAATGCCAAGATGATTATTTTATTTTAACAAATCGTTTTCTTTCTCATTTAAAAAAATATTGTAAAAGAAGGGAAGTGGAAAAAAAAAATTGTTTTGGAAGGGAAGGGAAAATTATTTTTTTAGAATTGGGAAGGAAAAAAAAAATTTGCTGAAGGGTAGTGATTTTTCCCCAAAGTGAAATAACATAATGTGTTGTCAGCTGCTTCTGATTAATCTTGAGATTGCATCATTTATTATTGTAAAATAATACTGTTCCTGTATGTTTCTGAAAACAATAGGGGTTCAATTTTTTGTTTTGGAAATTATGAGGAAGAACTCCCCCCTCATGTTGCACACACAAAAGATGAATGACCAGTGTAGCAGTGCCTAAAGTTTATTACAATTTGTAATGCCAATATAAGCAACCATTTTTAACACTAGGAAACATCTTTTTCGTGTTCAAAAAGTGACTTTAAATGGTATATAAATTGCTTCTTCTCTCAGATGCCAAGTCATATACATGTAGTAGTAAAAAGTAAGAGAAAAAAGTAATCAAATTGGAAATGGGATAATGTACCACATTAGGGTCTTGTAGCTGTCACCTTGTAAGTCAGCTTCTTTAAAAATTTACACTGTTAATGGGACTAGCACACATGATAAGCAGGGTATCTTCATACCACATTAATATATAGGCTTATATTGTAAGTAACACTTGCTGCTGGATGCAATAGATTAATTAATAGACTGGTTTAATACAATGGTTATATTCTAATAAAAACCTCACTCAAGTAATTTTTATTCACTTTTTGACAAATCATTCCATTAAATAACCCAACAATATAAACAGAAATAAAAAAAAAACAGTTTCCATTGTCCTCACTCAATTTCAAAATCAAAATTTATGATATGAATCCTCCTTTTCAATGAGTACACAGCAATATAAACTGAAACAAATTTCATAGCTTCCAAATGTTATTACAAACTATATCCGCTCCCTGATGTAGCTTTCCATCAATGAATTTTAAAACTGAATTTTGCAGTAAAACATGTACATGATTTATTAATTTAATCTCTTTTGGCAATTGTTTTCAACGACTTGCATCTGTGTGTACATACCATGAGTTTAAATAAAACAGTACCCAGTAGTTGTCTGCATATTTTCTATCCTTTACCTCTACTGCATGTGATTAATAAATTTAACTATGATGAAAATAAATTTATAAAATATTAGTTATCAGCTTTTGGTATTTATTTGTGCTGCTTTAACAAACATCAGTTGATGTATTTGTCAATTTCATGTTATCTTATACATCCTTAATTTTGACTACTTAGTTTCAACAATTTTCAAAAAAATAAATAATTCAGTAGGCTCTTTATCTTGAGATCTATACAGCTGAATATTTGCTTATTTCTTGTACATTTATTTATGCTTAAATATTTTTTATATATTATAAAACCACCATGACCCAAATCAATTTTTTTGGAAATTTCATGGATTTAGAACTTTGAAAAAAATCACTTAATGGGTTTATTTACTAACTTTTATTTATTGGAAAGCTTTATCTCATTCACATGTGGAAGAATTTTAAAAGGCATTACTGGGATTAAGTCATAAAGTAAAGAAGTCCCATCGATTATTATTGCAGTTAAACAATATTTTTAACTAGTTCAGTAATTGCACATCAAGGCTGGGGGTATTATACAACTCGTCTGGAAGAGTTATTGTCCGTTATCGAACCCGAGTTATCTTTCTTCTTTCGAAACCGTAAACAAATGGCGGCCAAAAATCTATGTGAACGACAGTCTCGATTTACAAGTATTTTTGCCAAGAAAACGAAAACGGAAACAGGTTTTGAAAGAAAATAATTCAGTAGCTCATAGAAATAGAATTTCTAATCACACGTGTGCTTAAGAAATGTTGCCGAATGGAAGTGAAAGTGATATACGGTCATGACGGTAGGCAATGACAAAAATTATCTTCCGACTCAATCAATCTACGTTTTCAACACGCGTTTTTAAGGTTAACTAATTTTCACTCTATGAAAAGGTTACGGACGATCAACCTATGATATTTATCTACATTTTATCAAAATTTGACCGCATAACTCGCTACGGTTGCCGAGTTTTCAATGACCCAAACTACGAGGTCGTTTTTGCTGAAGCACATGTCAAATTAATCCCGGTCAGGCAAACGGCTCGGGCAAATTGTTAATGTACTTCTGCAAAAGTGTCATTGCAACTCCTCTGAAACTACACAACAGAACTTCATGAAACTTTGTAGATAATAAGGACATACTATGCAGATGTGCATATCAACAGGAAATTATGATTCAATATTTTTTCTTGCACAATTTTTTTTTACTTACACTTACTATATTTCTTTAATGATAATTTGGGGATGTGGGGTATGTCCAGGATTTTGGCCAACCAACCAAGATGGCCGCCATGGCTAAAAATAGATGATAGGGGTAAAATGCAGTTTTTGGCTTGTAACTCAAAAACCAAAGCATTTAGAGCAAATCTGACATGGGGGTAAAATTGTTTATTAGGTCATGATTTATCTGCCCTGAAATTTTCAGATGAATCAGACAACCCGTTTTGAATTGGTAATTTTAAGGAAATTTTGCTGTTTTTTGGTTATTATCTTGAATATTATTATAGATAGAGATATTAATAACTGTAAACAGCAATCATGTTCGGCAAAGTAAGATTTACAAATAAGTCAACATGACTGTAATGGTCAATTGATCCCCCTAAGGAGTTATTGTCCTTTATAGTCAATTTTTAACAATTTTCATGAATCCATCTGCTTCCTTCACATAGACCAAGGTGAGCGACACTGGCTCTTTAGAGCCTCTAGTTTGAATAATGTTATGGATAGAGATAAACTGTAAACAGCAATAACGTTCAGCAAAGTGAGCTCTACAAATCAGTGAACAGGATCAAAATTGACAATTGACTTCATAAGGAGTTATTGCACTTTAAAGTCAAATTTTACAATTTTTCGTAAATTTTTGCAATTTTTTTCAAAAATCTTTCCTGAAACAACTGAGACAAATTTAAATGTACTTGGACCCAAATAAACATTATGGTATTTATTTTAAAAAAAAATGTAAAATGTGTCCAGTGACCCTGTCTGCCTAAAACATGGCAGACATGGCTAAAAATAGAACATAGGTAAAAAATGCAGTTTTTGACTTTTCCATACATGTATCTCTGAAACTAGAGCAAAAGTATAAAGGTTGCATTATTCCATGCATCAATTGTAAATAAAAATATCATGTGAGCAACACAGGCTCCTTGAAGCCTCTAGTTTAAAATGTTTTTCTTTTCTTCAAAATATCATGTTGATCTATGCTGTAATGTACACACATTTTGTTGAAGTTGAAAACATGACCTTTGAAACGGTTTATAATTCCCCTCATTATTATTTCTGTTCACAGGTGTTGCTGGATGTCAAGTCTCTAAATGTGCTAACAACACCTCATAACACAAACTGATAACACACAAGTTAGAAGGAATAAATGATTTTAATGAGTTGTGAGTTGAAAAAGATGGTATACTACTGAGGAAAGCCTACAACATCGGCAAGGTAAAATTTATTCCTAATAAATCCATAGACCAAATGGATTTTGGTAAACGACAGGAAAATAAAACAGAATAATGTGTGATAATATCAGGATTTGATTTACCTGTTAATGTAACTGGAAAAATCAAAATGCCTAAAACAGTTGGTGCAGTTAATCTCCATGAAGGACCAGAAATAAAAAACAGAAAATGGTGAAGACTCATCCAGTTAACCTCTCGTCACTCAGAAAGTTCTGATTATATGCTGTTCTTTTGCTCAAAAGTTGGCTGTGTCATTAGATTTGCTACCTTAAATTGACTTGAAAACCATCTATTGATAGCTATATATATATATATGTAGGAAAGCATTGTTAACAGTTGCAACAGGAAACAACCTGACACTAGTGGGCCAGGTTGTGAAATGAAGTGGTATTTACAACCAAAAAAACCAAACCAACATCAACAGATGGGACTGAAAATGAATTTTCTATAAGTAATAGGAGATAGGCTTTAAAGAAAGACAGGAGAATATCAAGATTTCCTTATTATTTTTTTTATAAAAGTATTTGTCACATATTATTAAAGTACATTTTACTAAGCATGCTAAGCAATCACTCTTTTGAATAGAAGGTTAAGATACATATTTGATCAATGAAAACTAAGTTATATTAGAATATATGTTAAAATGATTTTGCTTGTACCATCATGACCATATAATTATTTAGTTTTGAGAAAATTAAACATTTGAACAACTTATTATCTATCTTTTTTTTTATTCTTTACTTCCATTATCTCCAATTGACTTTCTTGCTTGTAGTAAACATTGAATTTAAGTTCAATATTATCAATATGCAAATAAGGGTGGTTTCACTTTATACATGTTAGTTCACTAAAGGGATAAAATTCAGTATGCAAGACCATTGACTTTTGCATATTTACACATTGACGAAGAAAATGGGGGCACCTGTTTATATTTGATTTAACTGCTTGTAACACTAAACAAATATTTTGCAGGAGTACATGTTTATCACATCTTAAATAAAAAAAATCAATGTGGGAGACACAAAACATAGTAATCGTTTGCTAAAATTTCTACACTAAAGTGCTGTGTGATATTTGGATCAATATATTGAAAAAACTATTTGGTTCTAAGAAATCAAATCCTTCATTTATATCAATTCAGACCCTGTTGATGCTTGCAAGATAACAACACAATTATTGTGGACTTTGGCTCATTACTAATGTAAATCATAACATTTTTCCCCATGGAAATAGTTCAAGCGACCCTCCTCCCCAATCATACACAAACAAGCTATATATTGTTCCACTCAAAATGCAAAATATTAACCCTTTAAACCCTGATATATCATATGTATAGGAATTGGCATGACATAAGTGAATATTTCACCTATATTTGATCAGCATGGGGCGTAAAAATCATAAATAACTCTGAAAAATTGACGATTTTGATGGTGCTGCCACCTACAACAGCGAAATATTTCCAAACTTTTTTTTGTTTCGATTTATTCTATAGGGCTTCTACTAAAAGGGAATATATAATAAAAGTGTGTATACTGTTGCTGTTTCTTAAAAAAATATAATGAAATTAGATGAAATTTGCATTTTTCTAAAATTCATTTTGATCACATTTCCATGGTTACGGTTGCTAGGGAAGAAAATATTTGAAATCAATTTTTAATCTGTTTTCATATTACTATACATATGAACTCTATTTAAAGTATAAACTTGCAACAAAAATTCTATTATTTAAGCAAGATAAATTACTTTAAAAACGTGCATTTTTGTAGTTTTTCTTGCTCATTTTTAGCGGCCATCAAGGGGAAATTTGAAAATGAATATTTTTAACACAAAAATTATTTAAAAAAAAAAAAAATCATATTCAAGTTCTAATAGGGTAAATCCATATCTAGACTATGAAATTTGATCAATTTGCCAACATGGACTTATCACTGTTTGCCTGATTCTTACATGCACCTGTACTTAATATATATATGAGACAATATCTGAAAAAGTAGTTTTTGGCAATAAGAAAAAACCAAACAAAATTCTTTAGACTGGGTATTTTAATAGCACAAATCGAAGAACACACATTGGGGATCTAGGAACTGTTGTCTGTAATTCAAACAATTGTTTTAAAAGGAAACAATGGCAATTTTAAAATTAGTACAAAAAAATCCAGTTCTTTCCTGTTACCAAAGTGAATCAATTTAAAAAAGTTTCTATTGGGAATACAGAATAAGTTTCAGACACTATTTGTGGTTTACTATTATATCCTGCAATAGTTTATCAAATGCCAATTATTGATTTTAGCATTGGCAATACAAAAGGTTTAGAAATATACTTTAATATAGTCAGATATGTCGGTAACATGAAAGAATCTTGAGTAACAGGACAATGGTAACAGGACAGAGTTGGTAACAGAAAGGATTTTTCTGCTTTATTTTAAAGTTTAAGAAAAATACATCATTTTAGATTGGTCACAATTGGAAGATAACAGCAAACAATGTCATTTATTCTTTGAAACTGTATTTGCAAGATGAAAAATCTGCCTAGGTAATGAAAAATGCTAATATAAATTCCTTTCTGTTACTATCTACTATACTAGAATTGCACAATGTTCTCTGCTGTTATCAAAAGCAAAAAACCTATTTTTTTATTCAATATACTGTATATTATTTTGAAATTTATTTGATATGGTGATGGTAACTTGTATTAAATGAAATGGTTGGCATATAGTAGATTCACTTTTCGATTCTTCTGTGAAAATGTCTTAAACATCCTTCCTGTTACTGATGATGGTTATGCTGTTACTTTTTATCAGGTAACATGACAGAACGTAACAGAAAGGAATTACCCGATAGTTTTTGTCCTTTTTATCACATTCTTAAATGTAAGTGTATTTCCTGTGACATATAACTTTTAAAAAGATGATATAAAAACACACCTAATGTTGTGGTGCACACTTAAAAATATTCTCAGAAAGTGTAAGAAAAGGCTATAACAGGATAGGACACCAATAAGTATTTTTCTATAAATTCTTACGTTGGATGGGCTTGAATTTTCAAACTATTTCTTTGAACTAATGCATTCAGAAAATGATGCTCTTCACAATACATAATGGGAAAATAACTATTGGTCTTGTAAACGTTTCCACAAGTAAAAAAAACTCAGTGGTAACAGGAGGGAAATCACCCCTGGGGACAAATTTTTTTTCTCTTAAAATTTGCAAAATTTTATTACATGCTTTAGTTATAATATAAAAAGACAAATGAGGGGCAAGTTTATTATATAATATATCATATATGTGAGGATCGGACGCCTGTTTAATTAATTTGGATATTATTTAAATGATTTAGTTTTCAAAAAAACACAGGGGACAACATGATTTTAGGGGGGGTTGAACATTTAAATTACTTATAGCATAACTAATCGCCGTATTTGAATATCAAAAATAAGACAACGCGTGACCGAACAACACATGGATTAAACGAGTGCGCATCACGAGTTTAATCCATAGCGGCGTTCGGTCACAAGTTGTTTTATTTTTGATATTCAAATACAGCGATTAGTTATACTTTTTATTACATTGGCTAATGGCCTTTTTTATGAAATTAGTGTAGATAATGTAAGGAACTATATGTTTTTCCTACGCATTCACAATTTGTTTTGATCCGACATTATCGACGTCTTGACAACACCTATGGTTGTATGACTTCAGAGAGTGAAATAACCACGTTTATTTCACATCTGAAATTATCGGTTTTTATTTAACTGGGAAATCAATGTAATTTATTACAACCAATGTAATAAAATATTTTATTGGAAGAAATATATAAGAATAAGTGTTTAATTGGCAAGAGTTGGTGCATTATATAATTTAGTTTATACTGAAACTTAAAATTTTCAAAAAAGATGGTTGAATAAAAAAATAATTGCTGGTGAAGTGCGGGACATGGAAATTAGACTTTTTCAGATATTGTCTCATATATACTTTATTTTACATGAAGGGCGAGCGCTATTTTGTGAACCAGTGGCAGTGCTGCAGCCTGAATATCTCAGGGCAGAAGGGTGCAATAATCCATTTTCAGGGAACCATTCAAAACCAAAATAAATGCCAAAAATTCTCAAATATGTGCCCTTAATATTCATTAAAAATGTACTTTTAAAATTCTTCAAAATTAACCATTTTTATCAAACATTACTGTACAGAACTGTTAACACATTTTGTGTTATTAGCACATATATTTAGCCAGTTATTTTGGCTTCTTTTTAGCTCACCTGGCCCGAAGGGCCAAGTGAGCTTTTCTCATCACTTGGCGTCCGTCGTCCGTCGTCGTCCGTCGTCCGTCGTCGTCCGTCGTCGTTAACTTTTACAAAAATCTTCTCCTCTGAAACTACTGGGCCAAATCAAACCAAACTTGGCCACAATCATCATTGGGGTATCTAGTTTAAAAAATGTGTGGCGTGACCCGGTCAACCAACCAAGATGGCCGCCACGGCTAAAAATAGAACATAGGGGTAAAATGCAGTTTTTGACTTATAACTCAAAAACCAAAGCATTTAGAGCAAATCTGACATGGGGTAAAAATGTTTATCAGGTCAAGATCTATCTGCCCTGAAATTTTCAGATGAATCGGTCAATCGGTTGTTGGGTTGCTGCCCCTGAATTGGTAATTTTGAGGAAATTTTGCTGTTTTTGGTTATTATCTTGAATATTATTATAGATAGAGATAAACTGTAAACAGCAATAATGTTCAGCAAAGTAAGATCTACAAATAAGTCAACATGACCAAAATGGTCAGTTGACCCGTTTAGGAGTTATTGCCCTTTATAGTCAATTTTTAACCATTTTTCGTTAATTAAAGTAATCTTTTACAAAAATCTTCTCCTCTGAAACTACTGGGCCAAATTAATCCAAACTTGGCCACAATCATCTTTGGAGTATCTAGTTTAAAAAATGTGTGGCGTGACCTGGTCAACCAACCAAGATGGCCGCCACGGCTAAAAATAGAACAAAGGGGTAAAATGCAGTTTTTGGCTTATAACTCAAAAACCAAAGCATTTTGAGGAAATCTGACGGGATAAAAATGTTTATCAGGTCAAGATCTATCTGCCCTGAAATTTTCAGATGAATCAGTCAATCGGTTGTTGGGTTGCTGCCCCTGAATTGGTAATTTTGAGGAAATTTTGCTGTTTTTGGTTATTATCTTGAATATTATTATAGATAGAGATAAACTGTAAACAGCAATAATGTTCAGCAAAGTAAGATCTACAAATAAGTCAACATGACCAAAATGGTCAGTTGACCTGTTTAGGAGTTATTGCCCTTTATAGTCAATTTTAACCATTTTTCATAAATTAAATTAATCTTTTACAAAAATCTTCTCCTCTGAAACTACTGGGCCAAATTAAGTCAAACTTGGCCACAATCATCTTTGGGGTATCTAGTTTAAAAAATGTGTGGCGTGACCTGGTCAACCAACCAAGATGGCCGCCACCGCTAAAAATAGAACATAGGGGTAAAATGCAGTTTTTGGCTTATAACTCAAAAACCAAAGCATTTTGAGGAAATCTGACATGGGATAAAAATGTTTATCAGGTCAAGATCTATCTGCCCTGAAATTTTCAGATGAATCGGTCAATCGGTTGTTGGGTTGCTGCCCCTGAATTGGTAATTTTGAGGAAATTTTGCTGTTTTTGGTTATTATCTTGAATATTATTATAGATAGAGATAAATTGTAAACAGCAATAATGTTCAGCAAAGTAAGATCTACAAATAAGTCAACATGACCAAAATGGTCAGTTGACCCCTTTAGGAGTTATTGCCCTTTATAGTCAATCTTTAACCATTTTTCATAAATCTAAGTAATCTTTTACAAAATCTCCACTGAAACTACTAGGCCACAATCATCTTTAGGGTATCTAGTTTGAAAAATGTGTCCGATGACCTGGCCATTCAACCAAGATGGCCGCCACGGCTAAAAATAGAACATAGGGGTAAAATGCAGTTTTTGGCTTATAACTATGAATTCAAAGCATCTAGAGCAAATCTGACAAGAAGTTAAATTGTTAATCAAGTCAATATCTATCTGCCCTGAATTTTTCAGATGAATTGGACAACTGGTTGTTGGGTTGCTGCCCTCCAATTGGTAATTTTTAAAGAAATTTTGCCGTTTTTGGTTATCTTGAATACTATTATAGATAGCGATAAACTGTAAACAGCAATAATGTTCAGCAAAGTAAGATCTACAAATAAGGCAACATGACCTAAATGGTCAATTGACCCCTTAAGGAGTTATTGCCCTTTATAGTCAATTTTTAACAATTTTCATTAATTTGGTAAATATATGTAAATTTTTACCAAATATAGTTCTCTGTTACTAATGGGCAAAGTTCATTATAGATATAATTGTAAGAAGCAAAATCGTTCAGTAAAGTAAGAACTTCAAACACATCACCATCACCAAAATACAATTTTGTCATGAATCCATTTGTGTCCTTTGTTTAATATGCACATAGACCAAGGTGAGCGACACAGGCTCTTTAGAGCCTCTAGTTAATGTTTGTTGTACATTGTTCAGGGAGTTTTAATGTTACTTTAAATTTACAGGGCTTCCAAAAAATATTTGAGCCAGCCGGACATTTTTTTTTTCAATCCCTTTTTTATCACTGTAGACCTTGGTTGTTTTCGGGTTATCTACATGTAGGTACTGTAGATTAACTGGAAAATAAAAGTCTTTCAACCGCAAATATTATGGGCTGTTTATTTAGCTCAATGTTCAAAGTTTTGGTTTCCAAAATAATAGAGCTGTGGATAATCCAGTTTTGTCTACTTAACTTTTAATCAATGTCATAATATTTTCTTACCAGTGTCCTTTTTCGCTTATTTAAACGAGTACCATGTTAAGTTTTTATAAGAAATGGCTTTTATACTATTCAAAACAACAACCTGAACACACTCATCCATTTTGTCATGCCAGGTATTTGCAAGGGATGACTAACATGACTAATAAGAAAAACACACAATTTTTGGACACGGTTATGAACAATTTTTTGTTCATAAAACTTATCATTATGTTCCCTGTGTGAAAGATCAAATATATCAATCACTTCCTTGTTGAAGTAGTTGCATCAAACAATACCATACAACAGCTTTAAGACATGACAGCTATCATTATGTGAATAAAATCTGAAAATCATGAATACATGCAACTTAAAAATAAACGTTCATAAAAATATATCTAAATTTGGTATCCATTGTGACGACCTCATTTTCATGGTTCAGTGGTCTTAGTTAATTTTTTTTGTTTTGGTCAATTTCTCAGATACTATTAGCATCCAGTCTAATTATATTTGGTGAATGGAATGTTTGTAAGGTGTACATGTCTGTCTGGCAATAATCATTTGACCTTGACCTCATTTTCAGGGTTCATTGGTCAAAGTTAAAGTTTGTGATTTGGTCTATTTCTCGGATACTATAAGCATCAAGTCTTATATTTGGTTTGTGGAATGTTTGCAAGGTCCTCATGTCTGTCAGTCAGTTTTCACTTGACCTCGACCTCATTTCATGGATCAGTGAACAAGGTTAAGTTTACAGGATTAAGTCCATATCTCAGAAACCATAAACAACAGGTCTTCTATATTTGGTGTGTGGAATGATTGTAAGGTGTACATGTCCAACTGGCAGGTGACATCTGAGCTTGACCTCATTTTCATGGCTCAGTGGTCAAAGTTAAATTTTTGTGTTTTGGTCTATTTTGCAGATACTAACTATAAGCATTCAGTCATTTATATTTGGTGTATGGAATGATTGTAAGGTGTACATGTCCAACTCACATGCATCATCTGACCTTGACCTCATTTTCATGGTTCAGTGGTCAAAGTTAAATTTTTGTGTTTTGGTTTATTTCCCAGATACTATTAGTTTTCAGTCAATTATATTTGGTGTATGGAATGATTGTAAGGTGTAAATGTCATCTGGCAGGTGTTATCTGACCTTGACCTCATTTTCATGGTTCAATGGTCTTAGTTAATTTTTTTTTGTTTTGGTCAATTTCTCAGATACTATTAGCATCCAGTTAGTTATATTTGGTGAATGGAATGTTTTTAAGGTGTACATGTCTGTCTGGCAATAATCATCTGACCTTGACCTCATTTTCAGGGTTCATTGGTCAAAGTTAAAGTTTGTGATTTGGTCTATTTCTCAGATACTATAAGCATCAAGTCTATTACCGTATAAAGGGGTGTATAGTCCGCGGTTTTTTACCCTGGGAATGAAATTGATGGAAGGGGTGCGGACTATGCAGTACTATAGGATTTCATGACCTTTTTTCCAGAGTTCGGATACGATGTTGAACGAGGTTTGGCCAAGAAAACAGAAACATCATGTGTTGTCAATGTTATAATGTATTCTTGACAACTCTTTGTATTATTTAGAAATAAAATATACAATCTAACTGTATTCTTGACTACTCTTTGTATTTTTTTAAATAAAATAAACAATCTAACAGTGTTGACTTAGTAATTTGCATAAAAATCAGCCTTTGATCGAATGTCCGCTTTGTTTCGGATTTGGTCAAATTTGTGTCATTGCATCTCAACAGTGTACCTGAATCCTGAATATCAATGAAAGATGAACCCTTCAATGGTAAAACCATAATAGTCAAGTTGAAACCTAGTGAAATCTTCCCAAGATCGATTTTGTTTAATATAATTCGCGTGTGTACAGTACAAGTAAACAACGATGCGCCATTTTGAAAGTGTGTGATTAAGGTATCAAAAATTTTCGTATTCCGACTTTTTGTGTTCAACTCTTAACTTATCGACGTAAATAAATCAAAACCTGACATTTTTTTAATTGTAAATCGTAACCATAAATACTGAAAGTGTAAACCCGAAAGAAGTGGAATTTTGTATACGAAACTATATTTCCAGGTGAAAGGTCATATTGTGCAGGTGTTCGTCTTACATGAATGAGTTTACGGGTTTGTGTTGAAAGCAATTAATTAACCATGTCAACTTTTGACAAATGATGAATGTAATTCAATAACCTGAGGCAGTTCTTCAAATCAATAAAAGAAATGATAAGATTAAAGAGTTATAACAGTTTAATGAGTTCTAATCAATTTTTAAACATCAAACATAACAATACAAAGTATATCAGAATATGATGCACTATTAAAGTTAAATGATAATACAATCTAGCTCAATGTCACAAAAGCACTAAAAATGTCACAATAGCACTAAAATGTTTTAATAATTAAAAACCATCAAATGATGCTTCGTCTTCTTCACGGAATATGGCAAAGATGTCTCTAAGTGCGGCCAGTGGCATGTCGTCATCTTCATCTTCATCATAGTAGTAGATGTCCCTATCATCTTCTAGTTCTTGATCTTCTTCACCTTCATCTTCTGGTGGTGGAGTGGAAGCTTGGACGTGTTCTTCCCATACCATGTCATCTTCGGATCCGTCGAGGGCATTAGAAATTGTGCATTTCTTGAAGGATCTGATGATGATTTGAGGGTCAAGTTCCTCCCACGCTTCTACTATCCAGGAACAGATGACTGGCATTTCTGGCTTGCGCATTCTACCTGTGTTGGTGAATGAATGGTCATCTCCGCTGATCCAGGCGTTCCATTTCTGTCGAAGTGCAACCTTCATTGGCTTGTTGATGCTAACGTCAAGGGGTTGTAAAATACTAGTCATACCACCCGGGATAATGGCAAGATCGGATTTATGTTCGTCCTTCAGTTGAGTCTTTACTTCCTCTGACTTGTGGCATCTAAAGGCATCTAACACTAGCAAACTACGACTGAGTCCTGCACCGGGTCGCCTACCCCACACTCGGGTCAACCAATCTTTTGTAATGCGGTCATCAAACCAACCATTTTGATGTACCTGAACTATTATACCTTTAGGGAAAGGCATCTTTGGCATAGTTTTTCTTTTAAATACAACATAGGGTGGAAGCTTTCCCCCGTCTGCTGTGCATGCTAACATGACGGTAAACCGATTTTTTTCATTGCCAGTTGTTCTTATATTTACGGTTGATGTACCCTTATGATCAATGGTTGTATCAGCCGGTAAATCAAATGTGAGAGGAGTTTGATCTGCATTGCCTATCTGAGACAAAAGATAATTATTTTGCTTCCGTACTTTTATGATGTACTTTTGAAATTCTAGAAGTTTATCTTCATAGTCAGCTGAGAGTTTTTGAGAAATATGGGTACGACGACGGATTGACAAATCATGACGACGTAAAAACCCATAACACCAGTCTATAGAGCCTCTGAAGTTCTTATGATCAGGCAGTGATTTTGACAAGTGAATTGCTTTAAGACGCAACTCTGTTGTAGATAGGGCAAAGCCTTGTTGTCTACGATCTCTTACCCAGGGCATTAGGGCCTTTTCAAGATCAGGGAAGTGAGGGGCACTACCCCTGTTGGCTTTTTTTGATTTTGGCATTTTTTGCAGACGTTCTTTTAGTTTTCTCCAATTACGGACATTTTTCTCATCAATGGTGAACTCTCGACCAGCGGCACGGTTACCGTGGGCTTCAGCATAGGCGACAACTTTAAGTTTTTCTTTGACGGTGAAGGACTGACGTATTTTACCCATCGTCTGGTAATGACAATTCGAAGGTATGATAGAGATTATTAAACATTTCTTTATATACCAAAAGGGATAAGCTTGGTTTTTACAGTCTGAGTTGAATTCATTTTCGATCTTAAATGTTTGATCTTTAATTTTCTTTTGTTTGATAGCATACCAAATATTTATTTTTAGAATTTTAAACAGTTTATTGGCTTGGGCAAGCTACCACTTACAATGATATCAAAAGTGATAAGCCGATAGTTAAATGTACATGATTGAATTAATTAACATTTATTTCATTGTTTGGGACTTTAAATTAATTAGTAAAGAATGATATTCTGAAAGACGATTTAATTAAGCAATTAAACAGAATCTTTTGAAGACTTTTAAAATAGATTAAATACATATCTTTTAAGTCCTCTTTTACAAATTGATCATAATTTTATATTCATCATCGATCTTTTAACAACAATGATTACTGTGTTGCAATCACTAACAAAGATTATAAATATATCTTTAAAGATCCCATTCAAAAACTTATAAGTTTTAACTGACTATCGATCTCTTTAACATCAATACTTACTATATTGCCGATCTCGGCAAAAAAATAATAAAAAAAAAATACCGCAAATTCGGCACTTTCCGTCATTGTTCGCGGACCCGATCTTGTCAAAAGTTGCCGCGGACTATACAAGCGAACTAGACTTTTTCCTCGATATTTGGGGATGAAGAAGGGGTGCGGACTATACACAAATGCGGACAATACACGGCCGAATACGGTATATTTGGTTTGTGGAATGTTTGTAAGGTGTACAATTCTGTCTGGCAATAATCATCTGACCTTGACCTCATTTTCATGGTTCATTGGTCAATGTTAAATCATCAATGATTTGGTCTTTTTTCAGATACTATAGGGATAGTAGAACTATATTTGGTAAAGGCAATAATTGTAAAGGTGTGTATGTCTGTTAAGTAGGTGTTAGTTGATCTTAACCTAATTTTCATGGTTCATTTGTCAAGGTTATTTTTTAATGAGGTTAATTCGAGATACTTTTAACAATAGGAAAACTTTTGTTGTATGGAATGAGTCTATAAACTACATTTCTGTCTGAAAGGGTTTAGTTCACCTTCATCTCATGTACAGCTTATTTAATGTAATGCTTGTGGTATAAACTTCTTTTTTATACTTTCAACATAAATTATATTATGCGTGTCCACTCTTGTTTTAAAAGATTTCAGGCAATTTAAACAACTTTTGATGTTAAAATGATACAATTGAAACTTTCCTGAATTTCATTAACTAATTTATGAATTTATTAATTGCTAAGAATTACAAATGAGAAACTATATTGTTCATTGTTCATAACAACAGACACAGAAATATCGGGACACTGATGATCATGATGATACAAACATTGAAAATTTACCCTAAATGCCAAAAGTAATTTATGTGTGACATGATAAAATAAAATCATAATACATCATTTACATGTAATATGTGCATTTGTAATCCATGGAATAAATACGTAGTTTATACATGTAAAATGTTTATTACATTTGTTCATAACCTCCTTGTGTCTGAGTTATGAACACCATAATTCACCTGTTCAAATGGAGTTTATTGTACACTTGGAACTTATGCCTTGTTCACATGTAATGCAAATTAATTCTCATTATCGAATGCGCATTAGAAAATGATTAACATTTCAATATTTTCAATGTGCATTGAATTCGCTTTGATGTCTGTGTGAAAGCGTTTGACGTCGTCAATTCACATTTGAATGCCCATTCAATTCACATTATATGTCCGTGTGAACTCACAGACGCTTGTGGAGTGGACCCCCCTTTTTTATTTGTTACTGTTTATGTCAGTGAGTAAGTATATGACCTGATGTCCAATTACTCATATGGTCACTTGTTTGTTCATACCAATAATCATGAGGAATTGTTCAGCATTTAGTCCAGTAGTGTTTGTTCATACCAACAACCATGAGTAATTGTTCAGCATTTTTACCATGATTACTGTCTCTGGATCAGTATATAATGCTATCTCCAGTTTCTCATATACTAAGGCACTTATTTGTTCATACCAATAATCATGACATGACTGAGGAATTGTTCAGCATTTATTTCTGTTAATTTCTCTGAGTCAGTATTTGATCCTATGCCCAGAGTCCCATATAACCACTTGTTTGTATTTTACCAATAACCAATATAACCACGAGAAATTGTTCAGCATTTATTACTGTTTATGTCTGATCAGTCCATAGGTGGATTTTTGAAAGGTCAAATTTCTGATCATATGGGCTATCCAATTTACCAGCCAGTGATCATGGTGATAGTCCAAATTTCCTCCTCATCAAGTCCTATTACAGGACCTACCTGTTGTCTATTTATTTGTTCTTGTCTTGAAAGTGCATGAATTAGTTGCCACTGAACATTAAACAACCAACAATCAATTAAACTTAAGGTTAACAGGGGTAATGCCATCTGCGGTGTTAAAATACATGTAACTACGCTAAAGTCTATTTTTCTTTGCAATATAATGTTTTTTCAAATGCTAAAATTTTATCTTTGTATACATGTTTGCTAAAATTTTATCAATTTTCTGCAAAGCTAAAATTTTATCTAAGTTGTGGATGCTAAAATTTTAGCTTTTGGTCTGAAAAAGAACCAGCTAAAATTTTAGCTCTCCTTTACATTACTTACTGATTTAAGCTAAAATTTTATTTTTTGCTTCAGGACTGATGAAGATTGTACAGCAGAATAAAAATGATTGCTCATTTGGGATTATCTCTTGTCCTTGATATATAGTTAAACAAGTGCAGAGATATTTTTGCCTGAGCTTTTGTTCTTTTTCATCAATGTTCAGAAAGAAGAAATATAGAAGAATAAAGAAAAAATTGGTAAGTTTTTGAATATTGATAAAGTTATAAAATTTTGAGGTAAAATTTTAGTTTTTTGCAATTTTCTTTAAAAAATCTACTCTTGAGAAAATGAGACAGTCTCAAAATATAAAATCCTCCCTTAACAGTGGTTTCCAAACATAAATTGAACAGAGAATGAAGTTTAGAAAGGGGTAATGAATTAAGTTTCGTGCGAATGTGATGAATACCTAACGGCTTTTGTATAAATGGTAGCAAATCATTAAAACAGACATCATGCAGGGAAGGTGATGTGTTATGACGATGTCAATGACTGCGTCTACGTCGAGGAGTAGAGTTTAAAATATTTATCACATTCACCGAGCAAGAAGAAGTACTAGATAAAGTACCTATACCATCAATTTTGTCATTGCAACCATATAGTTCCCAATTGTCTAATCCAGTAGTCTTCTTTTTGTCTACGGAAAGGTGTTGCAAGATAAGGATTGTTAGAGATATGGTATATTTTTTTAATAGTGCGAAATGTCATAGAAACGATCGGTCTGATTAAAATGCTGGTAACAAATGTCATTTGCATTGAGTTTAATGTCTGATCTATGATCGCACATACATGTACGTTTGTTTAGCCTTCCGTTCGTTTCACCGACGTATACCAATCCGCAAAGGTTGCTCTCTAACCCGTAGACGACATTTATCGATTTACAATTCAGATCATCGTAACTTCTGGTAAAATATGACTTCTTGTTTAAATTGCTAGTGAATTCAACATTTGTTATTAAAATTTCACAAGTTTTGCAGCCTTTGGTCTCACATTTCGAAATGCGAAAGTGTTGTTCTGAGTCATTAAAATCTAAAATGTCTTAAAGGAGAACTGAACATGGCTGTATATGTGTAATATTGCTGTCACTAATATGATGAAACTAATGAGTTATGTCTGGTGATGAGGGGACACCTGCCGTATCAGACGACACCGTACCAATGGTGATGTCTGGTTTGAACCTTTTTATACTTGGCCACGTCCAAATTTGTATCCTCTTTCATCTTTGTAAGTTCATTCAACTGTAATTTTGCTACTGGGCGGGTGATGTCCTCAGGGAAAACATGTCCACCAGCAGAGACATCGACCCAGTGGTTATTAAAGAGAGACAAAAGGTACATGAGGAACAGTCAAATTCACAAATTGAAAATAAACTGACAATACCATGGCTAAAAATGACAAGACAATCAAACAAAAGTACACATGACACAACATAGAAAACTAACAATTTAGCAACACAAACCCTATCAAAAAGTAGGGGTGATCTCAATGTGATAACAAATCAGGTAAATAGTCTACTTCGGTAGGTCACATTCATGAATGGGAAGGAGATTGTAGTTACGACGTCAGGAACATATCCGATATCATTTCACTAGTAACACGATTTCAGTCTGAAACGGTCATTTTGGTCTGATCACATCTTGATTGACTCGATTTACCGCTAGAGGATGTCTACTACATGCCTGAATCTTTATTTAGACTGAAATATGTGAACTTAAGCCAATCAAATATTTAATCGACCCCTACCCCCAATTTGGATCGCCAGACGCCAATATTGACCATACCTACCCCGGATCTTTTCACCCTACAGACAAAACTGAGCATGCCATTGATCCATACAAGGTGTCATTTTTACCGTAAAGGCCTTGGCTAACGTTAACATGTGTTTTCAACATGAATAGGTGCCTCATTAAGCGGAAATCACGACAAACCATCATAAAAGCCAAGAAAACCAAGATAAAGGTAAATATCAATTATAGTGAAAATCTTCCCCCAGCACCGCCAAGACATGCCATTGAGGTATTTTATAGCTCAAACTAATGCTTAGGGTGTCTACTACATGCCTGAATCTTTATTTATACAGAAATATGTGAACGTAAGCCAAGAAAATATTTAGTCGACCCCTACCCCAAATTTTGATCGCCAGACGCCAATATTGACCATATCTACCCCGGATCTTTTCACCATAGAGACAAAACTGAGCATGCCATTGGTCCATACAAGCTGTCATTTTTACCGTTAAGGTCTTGGCTAACTTTAACATGTGTTTTCCAACTTAAAAAGGTGTGCCTCATTAAGCGGGAAACACGAAAAAAACATCATAAAAGCCTAGAAAATCAACATTAAGGCAAATATCTATTAAAGTGAAAATGTTCCTCAGCTATAAAACGAGTGGGTTGTAACAACTGATCAATGTTTTTTGATTTTATGGTAGCATATTGATAACCCTCAGAGTAAAACATCATTTTTCCGATATATTCCACATGATTATAAAATTAAGAAGATTTTAGGTGCCCTTTTTTTAATAATTTCTCAATCCGTCCGGAATTTTCCGGAGTGTATTTTTTTTGTAAATGTTTGATAATACATTTTGGCAATTTGTATTCAATTATTGAGGAAAAACTAATTGTTTCCTAACAAACAATACATAATAAATCATAAACGCTTGAAGAAATACAGTTATAACAGCTAAATAGACAAAAAAAAATATTTGTGTATGGCCATATGTAAGCAAAATCAAAATCCCAAAATATCAAAATATGAAACTAATTTGTTTTACCTTATAAATCGAGTGGGTTATAACAACTGATTGATGGGTTTTTGATTTTATGGTAGTATATGGATTGCCCCTTATGACAAATATCGTTATTCCGATATATATCATGTTGTTAAAAAAAATTAGAAGCTTTTTATGTGTCCTTTTTTTCTAATTTCTCATTCAGTCCGGAATTTTCCGGAGTGTATTTTTTTGTAAATTTTTGATATTACATTTCTGCGATTTGTATTCATTTATTCAGGGAAAACTAATTGTTTGCTGACAAACAATACATAATATATCACAAACGCTTGAAGAAATACAGTTATAACAGCTAAATAGACAAAAAAATGTATTTGTGTATGGCCATATGTAAGCAAAATCAAAATCCCAAAATGTCAAAATATGACACTAACTTATGAACCTTAAAAATCGAGTGGGTTGGTGAAATAAATCAATGGGTTCTATTTCGGTCATTCATATATATCCAAATGTAAATGTTTGGCCTTGAATGGCCTGTTTATTTTGCGCAGTAAAAAAAATAAAGCATATTTTTAAATGAGGTGTATATCCGGCGAGCGGGAATCCAATTCTGAATAGGGTTCATAAAATATAATCTTCTTTTCCTCAAATACCAAAGAATGAGCAGTTATCGGCGAATGATCAATGGAAAGCAACATATTAAGAGTTTACAAAAAATGTAAGAATGGTTAGTCTAAGTGATAAATTATTGAAATAATGACGATTTTATTTTTTGGGTCCGGACCCGGTCGGAGGGAATCCGGATTCGCTCGGTCAGAGGGAGGATATGGGGGATTGATGTTTAAAGACCATGTAAATATAACATGTACATGCATTTTAAGAGGATAACATAAGAGTTTGATTAAAGATTGAAGTCTGATTGGCACTATATACTAGAACGACAAGCTATGTCGGGTGATAACGGGATCGAAAGACATTTACCTTACCCAGGGTAAATAATTACAAGTCATAGCCAACAAGTATTTGCTCTTGCCCTTAATAATGTGAGGTCTGAAGTGGAGCGTAAAATATCCAGTTACATTACTGTAGTTTGACCCAGCAGGGATTTAGGACCTAATTTACTTCGCTTTCATGAGAAAAAGGCATCGGAAAATAATTTACTTTCCATTCATTTAATTATTCAAAACTCATCAAAATGGCGTTTCTTGACGGCATTTACTACATTACCAAGACTTCTTCCTCTATTGAATCTTAAATCAATCATGCATATGTTTTATATAATAATTGTCAGTAAAAAAATCTTTGAAATAATATATCAAAACCAACATTACTTTTTTCGCGGTTGAAAAACGACTGATTTATGACAGAATTAAAAAGACATGAAAAATATATATTAAGAAATTAAATTCTACATTAATTTAGATATACAACTTTATTATGCTTTTAGGTCTGTTCTTCTTTTCATATAATGTATATGTTCACTCAATTAAAGTTATAACACTTTTCTGGTAAATAAAAGCATTACTTGCTCGGATGTAAAGTACATGCATTTAGGTATACAAAAAAATCAATTACCTGCATATGGGACGGTAAATACATAGCTTATGTAAAATGTTGTTTGCTTTGATGTATTGTACATGAATTTAGATACAAAAACGTTAATTACACAATGTACCTACCTCTTTTTTTTAAACGAATCATTTCCAAAGAACTGTTATACAAATATATATACTATGCATTTGTAAAGAAAATATTCTAAATGTTTTCGACAAAACCCGATAGTGATATGTATTTGAATCCTTTCGATAGGAGAGAAATATCCAAGAAACCGACATTGTTAATTAATATCTAAAAGTTCGACCAAATGTATCTCTAAAAATAACACACGGAGTTAAAATAAATTGCATATTCGTTAAAAATCACCGTAGAATAAAAAATGTATCGAATAACCTGAGTTTAAAAGGATGTAATGAAAAGACGATTTGATGGATCAATATACAGTGTAACCTGTGTAATCCGACACAATAGGAGACCGGGATGTTGGATTAAGCAGGGTGTCGGAATACTCAGGTTTTACTGCTAGGATAGGCATATTTTGGACCATGTACATGTGTCGGTTAAAGCAGGATGCTTATTTGACGGATAAGACAGGTTACACTGTATCGATATAGCTATTGAAAATGTTGTTACAGGTCCATTGCTTTTGCGTGTAAACCCTAACCACGAACAGTATGTAAGTTAATACTAAAAGTACAAGACTGAAGCAGAAAGAGCAATATGTGCAGTGTCATTATCTCCAAATTCATAAACATGTGGTACTGATCCATTGTACAACAGAATCACATGTCTTCTCGGTTCGTGTAAAAGACGTGTTGGGAGTCTGTAATTCCTTAACGAGGCATCCCTATGTTCAGCAAATTTTGTACATTTTGTTTCTCCCTGATTATTTTTCACTTCATGTGTTCAATAGAATTCATGCATCTTGACATAGCTGACATGATATGGTATCTTTCAGCCAAAGCATGATCATCAAAATGTTACGATACAGTCATATCATGTCAGCACCGTAAATTTTATAATTCAGGGTGCCGTCAAGAATATCAAAATTCAACTTTGAGTCATGCGAAAGCATTTGTCTATTGTCACAACACCCTTTCTTAAATAAAGGCAACAGTAGTATACCGCTGTTCGTAAATCATAAATCGATTTAGAAAAAAACAAATCCAGGTAACTAAACTAAACTTAGGGAAGCACAACAAAAAATGAAGTAACCAATATATTATTTTGTTGTCGTTATAAGCCGTGTGTGTCTCTCTCCAAACACAAATTCGACTGTCAACTAGTAAAAACAAGAATCAAATCACGACTGACCAATGTAATTCGCCCCAATGGTGGTTTTTAACCCACTGTATTTGTTTATGAAGATGCGTAAACTACGGTTTCGTAGGTTGTCTGATTTGTGGATGAACAAGATAGTTTTCATATTGTCATAAACCAGTAAAACTGCAATTCAATTGTTTCAAAAACCGTTATAAACAATCAAAATCGATTCATTAAAAACATTATCCCTTTCTGTCAGTTAACTGTTCTTGACAGTTTATCAAAATTCCTTCCACTAATTGTAAAGGTAAATAACAAAAAAGCCCAAATGCATTCTTCATTTTTTTTGGCATTCAATCAATCAATTATTGTGATAAACAAAAAACGAAATTACATGTGCACGAACAAACATCAAATATCCAATTTCCAATTATAATCAACGTTGAAGATAAAATTGAGAATGGAAATGGGGAATGAGTCAAAGAGACAACAACCCGACCATAGAAAAAACAACAGCAGAAGGTCACCAACAGGTCTTCAATGTAGCGAGAAATTCCCGCACCCAGAGGCGTCCCTTAGCTGACCCCTAAACAATTATGTACTAGTTCAGTGATAATAAACGCCATACTAATTTCCAAATTGTACACAAGAAACTAACATTTGAAAAAAATACAAGACTAACAAAGGCCAGAGGCTCCTGACTTGAGACAGGCGCAAAAATGCGGCGGGGTTAAACATGTTTATGAGATCTCAACCCTCCCCCTATACCTCTAGCCAATGTTGAAAAGAAAATGCATAACAATACGCACATTTAAAATTCAATTCAAGAGAAGTCCGAGTCTGATGTCAGAAGATGTAACCAAAGAAAATAAACAAAATGACAATAATACATAAATAACAACAGACTACTAGCAAATAACTGACAAGCCAGCTCCAGACTTCAATTAAACTGATTGAAAGATTATGATTTCATCATATGAATATCAGGCACAATCCTTCCCGTTAGGTGTTTAGTGTCATACCATCATAGCATATATGAGAAGAACATATTTTTAAAAAGGTTTAGTTGGTTTCTGAGGTGAATAGTTTTGGAAAATATATATTGTGTATGTAAATATGTTAATAAAAAATGAAAACATAAAAACTGATTTCACGGGTTTTTTTTCTTTGCTAGTAGACAAGGGATGTTTTATTTTTAAGAGAGAACATTGTTTGTATCTGTCGAATCAGGAGTTTTAAACATGAACGGAAAAGCAGCAGGTACTACTAGGATATTAAGACGTAAGAAAATACAGTTTTCCCATGATCCTTTATTCTACAATATACATACCCGCATATGACAGTGAAAATGAACTAGCTGGATTCGCACTTTATATCATTGTTCATTACGAAGGTAGTTTTCTTAAATGTTTGAAATCGAGTTTTATGTTTAAACACAAATGGCATGCATTAAACATTTTCGGAGCAGGCGCGTACCGGTATATTTCTGTTTGCTAGCTACAAAATATATATAATGAATACTGTTCTTTGAATAGCAAATACCAAATTTGTCAAGTTTTTTTGTCTTTTTTAAAACTGTAATCCCCTTAAATAAAGTCATCATACATACCAAGATTATTATTTTTTTAGATTATACAAAATCAATGAAAATATTGAATATTATCGGAAAATATTTTAAAAAACTTTAATTAGTTGGCCCCATTTTTAATTTACAAACGGGTTCATTAAAAAAAGTTCACATACATGTAAACAAATAATAGAATCAAGTTTGAAAAAATAAGTTGAGTGCTCCTAAACATTTTGTCGGGAAATACGTATTGGCGTCTTAGTGGTTCAACCTAAACTGGAACCTCTAAATTTCAATCTTACTATATTCCTATAATGATGAGTTATGATATTAATTGCTTCAAGAATTGCGAAAAAAGGAAACGTATTCAAAAAGAGAGGGGGGAAATAACGAAGGAATCAAACTTACGTTTCATAAGGATCAAAAGACAAATAATTGTATACAAAACTACACAACATATATGTCATAAACATGGACACACTCTAATCGCATAATTCCTGATATGATGTTTGGTGTATTATTTACCAAATTGAATGTAAAATATATATATGTCATCTAACATTTGTTCGGGATATCTTATCTTTTTTGAATATAATATTATTAAGAGGGAGACAGAACGTATCTACATAAGTCTTGTCGAAACTTAAACCGTGATCAGGCGTGTCATATTTCAACGGTTTTCTCGTCGTTGTTATATCTTTATATTTCTTTAATCTAACAAAATATGGTATTTTGAATATGACAATTATGTGTGAAATTTAATTGTTATTTAAACACTGACGATAAATGAAATCATTTATTTATAGTACAGGAGTAGGTACAAGAAGTTCAAAACCTAAACTGGTCTGGTTTTCGAAATTTTCAGTTTAATGTAGCGTCGATCTTTTTGGTGCTTGTACGGATATTATAAATAATAATAATTTGAACTTAAAATGAAAGAGGTGTGCCTTATTGAAATTGAGGAATTTAACATAGAAAGTAATGGGACCATGAATTAATGGTGTACTTCCATAAATCCACAGAGGAATTGATTATATGAATATCCTGTTGCAATTTTATCGATTCTTAACGAAGATGATACAATATGCTTTGTGATTATGATACCTTGATTTTCAAACTTAATTTAAAACAATGTTGTTGCCGTTGGTTTGTTGTCTCAATAATCCCACATTTCTTTTTTATTGATATGTATCGTTAAACAGACTTTTATACTGTTATTTAAATTTGTCATATTTTTTAAAGATGTATAAGACAAACAAATGTGTGTGTGTTTGTGTTTTCGCCGCATACGAGAGAAATTTAAGATAATCACTTCCTTTATGAAAGCTTTAAACGATTAGTGTTGACAAGCTTGAATTACCACTATGCTACATGTAGTAGAAAATTGTATTAGACGAAAAACAAGTCAAGCATTTCCAAATTTGTATTTTCCATCCAGGATTACACAACAAAACTATTATAGCTTGTACTATATTTTCAACAGCATAAACTTCTCCGTAAGGCTGAAAAGTATAATTAGATGGCATTGGCCCTTTTACATCAACTGATGTGTATATCAACCAACAGATTCAGCAATAACCCATGCTTAAGTCCCAATCTGTGGGCATTTTGAATGGCAACTTTCTATTGCTTCTGTAAAAAAAATATCTTTTACTAAAGCCTGAATTATAGTAAGATTTTTGGAATACATATTGTAAATACATGTAGCTTACTGATTATATACTATAAATTAATTAACAAAACTGATAGTACTATACTTAACATTGATATGGTCATTCAAATATTGCATGCGTATTATAAATAGGTTGTAACAATATGATTTGAATGATTCTATACCTAGACCAACCAGCTTGTTTGAGATTTAACGTGTGGGCTCATCAGGTCAGCCAGCAAAGCGACAATAACCCTATCAAGAATACAGATTGGCAATCATCATACATGTATATATTATCGCTTACTTGTCGTATCTCTAGATACCGTATGCTCTGTTGAAGAGCAGTAAGTAATCAAAGTAAAAACACAAAAATACTAAACTCCGAGGAAAATTCAAAATCAAACGTCAATTTCAATACTTTGGTTTGACCCAGCTAGGATTAACTCAAGACCTATGATTCTCGAAACGAGCATGATCCAAGACATAAAATAAGGATGATTTTGCATTCGCTTTATGATTCGAAGCTTGTAAGTATTTGGTTTCTTGACAGCATAATGCTACATTCAACCTTGAACTCCTCCTTCATTAACCTTGAATCAATCATGCAATATCGGTGTTCACTTAAATATAATCGTAACATCCAGATATATGAAGATGGGGTATGCGTGCCAATGAAACAACTCTCCATTCAAGTCACAAAATTTGTAAAGTAAACCATTATAGGTCAAGATATCTACATGTTAAACTATAGTACTAATGTAGGTTTATTAGTGGTAAATTACACGAATTTTAAGATAGATGTATAAAACTAATCACATTCCTCATGACAGAGAATGTCATTAAAACACGATTTGATTTCAATTTTCCTAAATGTTTTTTTCAATTTGTTTTTTCTACATGTTATTTCGTGTGAAGTAAATAAATTGATATACGAAACGACTTGAAGATTGGTTATTTTCTCTACAGGCTATGAACTTGTGTTTAATATGTTTATACTGTTTGATGTTAGTGGAAAACTGATTCCATGCAGAAAAATTCTTTAAAAAAATTCCAACGTGGCATTTTTAAGACGTATTTTGGTCATGTAAGGATGTTTAAAACAAATTGCAAATAAAAAAACTGATTTCAGTTGTTGTTTGTTTTATATATATATATATGCACAGATCTAACATTGTTGGGTTGGTGTTTTAAAATTAGACGAGTTGTATATACATTATGTACACAGCCATGTATCACCATCATTGGTGGCGATCCGATGGATACATCTGTTGTAGAGTTGTCACTGACTCAGACGTTTTTTTTTATTTTCTGTGACTGTATCTTACATTAATTTGTAGGATCCTTTACTATAGATAATTTAGCTGATCTGTAACAATAACATCTTCATGCCTTATATATCATGTACTGTAGTACGCCGCTAGATTAAAACTGACGAGGAAAGGTAACATACGTACCGAATGTGAAGAAACACTGTGTTCCGAATGTAGAGAAGCCCACAAAGTCCAAAAAATGTCACGAAGTCACCATTCGGTTTAGATATGTAAACTACCGAAGAACATTCATCTATCCAATAATTGTTCAATGCATCAACATTTACCTTTAGACTATTTTTGTGTCGATCATGATATTGTATGTTGTAAGGAATGTTTGCCAAAAAATCACAGAGTATGCAAGAACGTCACATCAATTGATATAGCATCAAAGAGTTTCAAGCAGTCACAGTCATTCCTGGATTATGACGAACAGCTGAGCTTTATTACAGAAGCATTAGAAAAATAGAAAAATAATCGGAAGGAAAATAGTAGTCGAATACAACAAGAAGAAACACAAATTCGGAAACAAATAGCGAAAATAAAAGAAAATATCATCAAACAAATAGAATCTTTAGAAGAGCTGCTTCTTAAACAAATAACCAAACCTCAAAGACAAAAATATAACTGGTATAAAACGCCAGGAGAAAGAAATAGGTGAATTAGTAACATCAACAAACGACCGAAAGAAAGCTTTAGAATTTATTAGAGATCATGGTTCTGAGAAACAAGCATTTATTACAATTCATTCTTCCAAACCAATCTTAGATGACATTGAAAACAAAGTTAAAAAGCTGACAGAATCGTTTGTAGATACCAGCCTTATGTTTGTCGAAAGGGTAATATCAAAAGACTATTTAACGGATATTGGGTTAATAAAATTGAAGGAAACGCCTTTTTCAGTTTCAATGGTCCCTTACAGACAGCTGGAGTCACAGGTTCCAGTTGTTTCGAAGGGGAAGATTGCCTCCGTAACATATCTAAACGACATTGACACGAAAGGAGAAAGATTGACCACAGCATCTGGCATGACGATATCGGACAATAACAAATTGATTTTCTGTGATATAAATTTATACGCGCAAGATTTATTTTTTTGATGAAAACAGTACCTACCTATCATCTATCAGCTCTCCACATCCACCGTGGGATGTAGCAGCAATACCAGGAACAACCATTTCTGTTATGTCTTGTAGATACGCACAACATTTCGAAGCAGGTGAAAGTGAACCAAAGTGAAAAATGTGGTGTTGATGCAACAAAAGATAACATCTATGTCGGATCTAAAGGAAAGATACCAAACTCCGAAACAGTGGTGACGTTGCTTCGCTAAACTATCATCAAGTCAACGTAGCGTAGTAAAGAGGACGTAACTGCTGTTTCGGAGTTTGAAAGATACATGTCCCAGACTTACGTTGAAATTTCGAGAGAACAATAAGTGTAAAAAAGGCAGATTGTTACATTGACTACATAGCCGTATCCTCAAATGGAAACATTTGATATTTAACCATCAATGAGGTCTACTGTATAACGGCAGAGTTAAACCCTGTTTTTTCTTATACCTCCGCTGACCAAGTTCAATCCCGAGATATTCAAATAGATGATGAAGATAACATATACGTCCTTGGACGTGATCCATTAACCATTGACATTTTCACGTCTTCTGGAATCTTAGTAGACATTTTATCGACAGATAATTTATCGGAACCTCTTTCATTCTGTTACAACAAGAAACTATTTAAAGTTTACATTGCAAATAATCGTGGAGAAACAATATCAATTTTCAAGGCAAAAAAGTAACATTTTGAATTAATTTGAACACAAGTTTTGTATGTGTTGCATAAAATGTAATTAACAATAGGTTGTTGATTAAAAGTATGTTTGATGAAACATACACAAATTATTTCATTTCAAGTTTATTTTTAGGCATTGCTGTGTTATAAATTGTGATGTTTTGTGCTTCCTTGTTACACATTTGTTTTTTTTAGTGATTAAGATTGTAATACAATGTTGACTGCTGTACCCCTACTTTTTATATTTTTACGTATGTTTGTTTATTGCACGCATCGTTGGAATTTGATAAGACTGTCTTACAAAAGAAATGTTAAGCTAGTTATAAAACCAGGTTCAATCATCAATTTTCTACATTAGAAGATGCTGTACAGACCAAGTCAAAATATGACAGTTGTTATCAATTTGTTTGATGTGTTTGAGTTTTTGATTTTGCCATTTGATTAGGGACTTTCCTTTCTAAATTTCCTTGGAGTTAATTTTTTTGTGATTTTACCTTTTATATACATGTCTATATATTTATAAACCATTCTAAATTGAAAACTACTTTCAAACCTATGATTGCGTTTGATAAAAACCGCAATTTTTATACGTGTGCATGCAAAACAAATTTCGTTGTAGAAGGCTAAATACAGCACAAACAACATTTTCAAAAAGAACAAAATAGGGAAAAAGTTAATTTAAACAAAACGCATTTGACTAACATGTCGAACAACTGATGTTCTTTTACCCTGCTGACTACCATTGGCGGTTGCCAAATAAAATTGACCACAAGATGTAACAAAATAGATCTTAATTCAATATATTTATATATATTTTTTAGCTGTTTATGTCTACTATTGTTGTCTCATTGACTCATATTTCACATCTTATTTCATAAGTTATTACAAGAAAATTCGGGAGAGACAGTAGAACAGAAATCCTCTTGTCCGTCTATTAGTATTTCCTTTAAGTGCACAGAAAGCAATTTACTGAATAAGTCCAGTACCAAAAAATGAAGTCCATTAATACATCTTCCATCTTCTAAAGAAGTAGGTTAAGTATAAAGACCCCTTTTAGCCCCAAAATATAGCAGTTTTACAAAATTGTTAAAATGTAAACTTTTAGTTACATATTGGAAAGTAGAATGCTTCTGCTACATTAATATGGACTGTTTTCAACAATACAATGCACATATATCTGGTACTAGCATCATTAAGTCATGCTAAATTACTGAAAGTTTTCACAATTTTAGAAGTTTAGTTAAATTTTAGACGGTTTCCGTCTTAAATGAAAGTGGCCGCATTTGTGTTTATTCTTAATATTGAAATGTAAGCTGTGTTTGATGATAATACATAACAAATATAAAGGTTGAGGATGAACACTGATGCGGCCATTTTCATTTTTGACAAAAAAATTCTGAAAAGTGACATTTTTGGGCATATTTGATAGATTTTTCATATTTAAGCTTGAATCGGAGCGATTTTAATCACTAAATTAGTTAAAATATTTCACATAACTAACTGAATCAACTGAAATAGACACTCAAGTGTTTAAAAAGTGTCCACAATCTTTCGTCAGATATTTGAGGCCAATATCAGCCCTACTCCTTTGACATTGTACCGAGATGAATATTATGTAACGATGCTAAAAATTTAGTATATCCAAAAGGTATTCATTAAATTTTCAAATCGATCTGTGACATAATATAAGTGATACTGCATTGTAAAGGTTGGACGATTGTCTGAGACAGCGTTCCAAATTTTATTTTCGATATTAACAAGGAAGTCAATAGAATTACCCTATTACTACACAAAAATGTTGTCTTCTCTTAAATGCCGAGCATGATCCTTGGAAAATTCTCCAAGTAACCACGAAGGGTCTACCAGTATGATAAAAGAAGTTGTCATTGTACAGTCAGGTAAGTTTCCGATCCCTTTTTAAATGTTAATCTATATCGGTAAAATACTTGATTCATATTTAAATCATACATATTCCAAATCAGGTGAGATTCAGTTCATGTTGAGCATAATTTGCCTTCAAATTTTATCTTGCTGCACTTTTTTTTTCTGTAAAGCGTATATCCATTTGTTTGATATTTCGTGTAGAGTTGTACAGGTATTCGAAAAATGAACGCAACAGTAGTATACCGCTGTTTAATAATCATAATTCTATCAAGCAAAAACAAATCTAGATAACAAATTTAAACAGCACGTAACCCATCAGCTTTATAAGGAAAACAACAGAAGCACTAAACTAAAACAAAAACAAGCCCCGACCATACACAGAAATGGTCCGTAGATGATAACTGCCATATTGCCATTGAATCTGATCTTATGGATAGCAAAAACTCCCGCTTTTATGACAATGTTAAGAATACCGCTTCAATGATAACACGTGTCAGGAATATATAATACAAACATACGCAAGATCACTCAGCATAAAGAAACACATAATAAAATATAATCACAACATGAAACCGCATAATAACAACGGACACCTGCGGTAAATTTTCGTCAGCACACAACGACACCTCAAACAAAATATAAACTGCGCGTCACAGAAATGAATCAATGTCACATCACACATAAAAACGCATTTAAACTTTACACAATGGAAACGGTTCGACATCATAAATGAAGATTTTATAAGTTTGTATCACTTATGCAAAAAATGCAAAGGATAGAAATTTTACCTACCATTTTTGAAAAATGTGTATTTTCTGTTAGCAAAAATGGGGAGGGGCTTAAACAAGAATTTACTGATACAAATCATAATGGAAACAATTTTTAGCTCTTATAATTGAGGAAAATATTGCGTCCTCATTTTCGTTTACAACCATAAAATGTTTTGATAAATAAACTCATCATAGATACCAGGACTAAAGAAGTAGGTTCAGTAAGACACCTTTTTGGCCCCAAAATATAGCAGTTTTACAAAATTGTGAAAATGTAATCTTTTAGCTTTTTACTGGAAAGTAGAATGTTTCTGCTACATAAATCTGATCTGTTTTTGAAAATATAATGCACATATAATGGGTTATAGCATCATTAAGTCATGCTAAATTACTGAAATATTTTTAATTTGAGCTTTTTAGTTAAATTTTACACGGACTCCGTCTTAAATAAAAGTGGCCACATTCGTGTTCATTCATAATATTGAAATGCAAGTTGTATTTGATGATAATACATAACATATATAAAGGTTGAGGATGAACACGGATGTGGCCACTTTCATTTTTGACAAAAACCATGTGAAAAGTGACGTGTTTTGGCATATTTGATAGATTTTTCATAAGCTTGAGTCGGAGCGTTTGTAATGACTCAATCATTTAAAATCTTCACATAAACTAATTGAATCAATTGAAATATACCCTTAAGTGTTTAAATAGTGTCCAAAATCTTTAGTTCGATGAACTTGAATTTCGAGTCCAAAATCGGCCCCTTCCGGACCTACTCCTTTAGTATATACGTCAGACGCGCGTTTCGTCTACTAAAGACCCATCAGTGACGCTAGAATCTAAAAAAGTCAAAAAGGCCAAATAAAGTACGAAGTTGAAGAGCATTGAGTACCAAAATTCCTAAAAGTTTTGCCAAATACAGCTAAGGTAATCAATGCCTGAGGTAGAAAAGATGTACATCCATTTATCTATCCATAGGATGTAACGTTATTCACGGCAACCAAATGCTTCCACGATAATGTAATAAAGCGCGCATATCTTAATGGCCTTTTAGCTAAGGTAATGGACACATTCAAACCAACCATTTACTAGAAAAAGTACCCCCAAAAAACCAATCCCAAATTAAAACAAACAGAAAAATGATTGAACGTGCAGGCAATATTCTCATATCCTACATCCCTTGTATCGTCCAACAGTGGGTATAGCTCGTGCACAATAGACAAAGTAGGCTCTACCTTACAAGTGGTCATTACAAGTTTCCATTACATCCCCAAAATCAGTGGGGTCGATAATAAATAGGAGCTTATATTATGTTGTTTATTCAAAACATATTAAAAACGATGTTTGTCTAATTGTATTCATCAAACCTGAAAGAAAAAAAAACATTTATGAAATCTAACTAACAAATGTAAAGTTTTAAGCCATTTGATCAGAACACATAAAATCAAATCAGAAACTATAAAATCAGCGAGCAATAAAAGGGAGTAATTTCCAATCTAATCAAAACATAGATCTCTGATTTCGTTATGCTCATATTACAGGCGCGCGAGTTCGAATATATACATGTTTATATACTAGTAGTTACAAACCGACTAATCTGCGTCTGATACAAATCATGGACATTTTATCCCAGGCAGGATCAGATTCACTAAAACATACAAAAGCAGAGGCGGAACCAGCCATTTAAAAAAAGGTTTGGGGGTTCTAAACTCAGTATAAGGGGTGGGGTCTACCTATATGTCCCGATTCAAATCGTCCAAAAAAGGGGAATCTCTGAAATCCCTCTTCCATGGATTCGCCACTGAAAAGTCATCTTTATTAAGTATATAAATGCACATTGTGTCTATATCTCTAAACATTCGTCAAACAAAGCGGAATAACTCAGATCTATATTGGTAAAAGTTTTTTGCTAGAATTGTTGCCAAATTCTCTTTCTGACTTAAAACAGATCGACAAAAAATAAACAAAAAATGAAATTTAGATACTGAGTACCTCTATGATAATCAAATCTGTATAGCAGGGCAAAATAGGAAGGTTGTAACAGTTATGATGTGATTTGATGTAAAATCATGTTAATTAACACGGAATATAACAGCTGTTTATGATAACAAAGATTGTCAATTGTATTCGTTAAAATTAAAGGAATAATGCATGAGATATAACTAACACTGGTATTGTTCAGCCATTTGATCAGAAACCAACAAGAACAAAATAGGGACCACAAAAACAGTTGGCATTAGGGGGACTAAGTTCTCTGTTTTTTTCATGCTCATATAACGAGTTTTGATTGACTTGAATTGTTAACCGAAAAAACCAATTCCGTGTTTACAATGTCTGTGTTCAATAAAACAGATAAAAATATTGATAGTAATGAAGCTATGTTTACTTTATTAAGTTCATAATTCTTTGTAAGGGACATTTCAAATTATAATACTAGTGTACCTTTAAATTCTACACTATACTAGTACATACATTTGTATATCGATCGCACCTTGACAACACAGGTGTAAAGCTTCCTGGTAGCCATTTTGTTGTAGGTATTACTTCTTCTAGTTAATTCAATATTTTTCACATTGAGCGTCAATTCAAGTCTTACAAAATGACAATGATTCATTCACTTATGAATTGAATGCTTATTTTTGTAAATTTAAATGTAAAAGCGTTTATCGAAGCATATTTTGTATGAATGACGAATGCGCTCCATTCTAAAAATACCCATGAAAGTTCAAATGAAGTAAGTGTAAGTAATTATCGGAAGCCGTACTGTCCTCAACTATGAGGAAATCCAATATCTTATCATCGTCTTTGAAAGGCACTGCAATTAAACGTATAAAACATTTTAAACAATAAAGGCTCTCGGCCTGATTTATAAATAAAAATTACGGAAAACACAAATTAATGATATAAACCTACGACAACCATGCACTGAACTACCGGCTACTAACTTGGTACAGGCATAAACATATTTTGGTGGAATGAAACATTTCTGTTAGCACTCTACCCTCTCCAAAGATGAGACAGTGGTGTAACAGCACACCACAAAAACAAACTATAAAAATTAGTTGCCATTGACTTATCTTAAAAAATATGTTTGAGTCACAAAACCAAATAGAATAAAAACAATAGGCACAGAACAGCAGTTCCTTTTACTAAAGGATTGTACACAGCCAATACCCACTATAAATAAACTACGTTCTCCCGGACTAAACTATCAATCAATACCAGTCCGTGGATGAAGTGTGAAGACGTTTAAAACACATAAGAAACGAAACGCATGACCTTGTGCCACTATTCGGTGTGTGTCAAGGCACCGTGATGAAGGCAGTACTTAAATTTGAAAACTAAAAAAAAAAGCATTTGACTTGCATAAAGAGTTATTTAATTGACACATATCTCATATTTTTTAAAATTTATTTGTGCTCTCATTAACCAATCCCGTTATTGGTGTGAGCGGCTTATTTCCTTTTCCTTGTCGCTCGTTCTGTGAATTGTCGGCGTTTATATAAAAAATAAACCGATTTTGCTTGATTCATTTTGAAACAACAATTTACAAGTTGGCATGGAACAAAGATGTCATTAACTTAAGGTCATCATACAGCCTTCAACAATGAAAAGCACGTATCGTATAGTAATAGATAAACTGTCAAATAAAACAGCCATTTAAATGTGAAAGCTATCAAAAAAGAAAACAATGAACTCTTTTATATTCAAACATCAACGGAAAAAAAATAAATCAATTGAAACATATAATCAATATTTGTCATATAATGAAACTATATTTGTTATCCAAACAATTATATCATATCTATTTCACAGACAAACTGTGGTTGAACAAGTTCGTGTCCTATAAAATACCACCAAGTATTATGAAACTTTAACAAATTTGAACACTCTGTTCTTTTAGACAGCTGAATTCGTCTCAACTCAACCACGGTGATTCAATTGCATCATTAAAGCACATTAAAGGCAATTTGGCCATATCGTCTCAAAATCACTATTAACACATTCAATAGAGCAGGAAATTCCATATGATCAAAGAAAATCTTTGTGTGTAAAATTTTGTATCCACTTCTTCATTGTTCTTT
The DNA here is from genome assembly GCF_965363235.1 of Mytilus galloprovincialis. Lineage (NCBI taxonomy): Eukaryota > Metazoa > Mollusca > Bivalvia > Mytilida > Mytilidae > Mytilus > Mytilus galloprovincialis. The sequence goes on from NC_134844.1 coordinate 73,446,862, forward strand.
GGAATTCAGTTGAAAAAAGTAACCATATTATGGTCATTTATATGAAGATGACACGCTATTTTTTTTAAAGAAAATCCTTTAAGAATTTGATATTCACAATAGCACATTTTTAAAATTATTTTTATTATAGAAATATGGCAGCCCAATATTGCGAACCCTGCACTGCACGTGGAAAGACTCCATCAGCCTTTCAATGGTGTACCGAATGTGAAGAAGCACTGTGTTCCGAATGTACAGAAGCTCACAAAGTTCAAAAAATGTCTCGAAGTCACCATTTGGTTGAAATAGGTAAAATACCAAACAAAATTGATTTATCCTATAATTGTTCAAAACATCAGCATTTGCCTTTTGATTATTTTTGTGTTGATCATGATGTTATTTGCTGTAAGGAATGTTTGCCAAAAGTTCATCGAGCTTGCAAAAACATATCATCAATCGATATTGCATCAAAACGTTTTAAAAAATCACAGTCATTCCTTGATTTTGAAGAACAATTGCACTTTATTTTAGAAACATTAGACAAAATGAAAAAAAATCGGAGAGAAAATAGTAGTCGATTAGAACTAGAAGAAACTAAAATTCGGAAAGAAATAGCGAAAGCAAAAGAAAATTTCATCAAACGCTTAGAATCTTTAGAAAAGTCGCTTCTGAAACAACTAACCGAATTGAACAACAAAGATATGACTGTTATTAAACATCATGAGAAAGGTATAGGTGAATTGGAAGCATCAACAAAAGCCCAAAAGGAAGCTTTAGAATTTGTAAGAGATCATTGTTCTGAGAAACAAGCATTTGTTTCAATTCATTCATCTAAACCAATCTTAGATGACATTGAAAACAAAGTGAAACAGCTGACAGAATCGTTTGTAGACACCAGCCTAAAGTTTATAGAAAAACAGTCGAAAGAATATTTAACGGATATCGGTTCAATAGAATTGAAGGAAACGTCTTGTTCCATTTCAATGGTTCCATACAAGCAGCGGCAATCTCAAGTTCCAGTCGTTTCGAAGCGCCATATTACTTCCCTCACACATCTCTACAATATCGATATGAAAGAAAAGTTGGATACCGTAACTGGTATCACAGTATCTGACAATAGCACATTAATAATATGCGATGCTGGTACCAACAAAGTTTATTTTTGTGATAAGAATGATGCATACCAATCATCTATCAACTCCCCACATCCACCGTGGGATATAGCAGCTATACCAGGAACAACCACTGCTGTTATGGTTTGTAAATCTACACCTAATATAATCGATATAGATAGACAGCAAATATTAAAGCAGGTAGAAGTGAAACAAGGTGAATGTTATGGTGTTGCTGCTACAAAAGAGAACATATATATCGGATCTAAAGGGAAGATATATGTCCTAGACTTACGTGGAAATTTTGTTAGAAAAATACAATTGAAAAACGTAGATTATTACGTTAATTACATTTCCGTTTGCTCAAATGGAAACATTTATTATTCATTCAACAATGAAGTACACTGCATTACGTCAGATGGAAAAACTGTTTTCACTTATTCTTCTCCTGATCTGCGGGATGCACGAGACATTCAAATTGATAATGCCGGCAACATATATGTCATTGGATGCAATTCACAAAGAATTCATAAACTGACGTGTTCTGGAACTTTATTAGACATCTTATTGAATGATAATTTGTCAAAACCTCTTTGTTTCTGTTTCAGAAAGGATCTTGCTAAATGTTACATTGTAAATGACGGTGGATCAAAAGTCTCCGTATTCAAGACTGAGTAACATTAAGAATGAGTTGTGACAATACGTTTTTTGTTTTTATAAATTGTCAATACGTTGCATAGGTTTTGATTGAAAGTAAAACATTACGCTTAAAGGAAAAAAAACACTATATCTAATTTCAAGTTTTGAAGGTATTGCAGTATTATCATTTGTGATGTTGCAAGTGAATTTAAAACAGACGTCTCAATTCGTTTGATGTGGTTGATTTTTTTCACATTTGGTATTTTTGTTATTCTGCTTTTTATATATAGAGTAGAGTGGTTTTTTTTGCAATTTTTTTTTACATGTATCCCACATATTTGTCCTGACTGTTTGTTTTGTTCACACATCGTTGTCAATTTATTGGAATTTTATGCGACTATCATGCAAGAGAGAGAATAAGCTAGCTATAGAACCCGCTTTAATCCATCATTTTCATAAAAAAAAATGCCTATATCAAGTAACGAACATAACATATAAAAAAGAAGATGTGGTATGATTGACAATGAGACAACTATCCATAAAAGACCAAAATGACACAAACATTAACAACTTTAGGTAACCGTTCGGCCTTCAACAATAAGCAAAGCCCATACCGTATAGTCAGCTATAACAGACCCCGATAAGACAATGTAAGACAATTCAAACGAGAAAACTAACGGCCTTATTTATGTAAAAAAAATGAACGAAAATAAAATTGAGAATGGAAATGGGGAATGTGTCAAGAGACAACAACCCGACCATATAAAAAACAACAGCAGAAGGTCACCAACAGGTCTTCAATGTAGCGAGAAATTTCCGCATCTGGAGGTGTCCTTTAGCTGGCCACTAAACAAATATATACTAGTTCAGTGATAATGAACGCCATAGTAATTTCCAAATTGTACACAAGAAACTAAAATTAAAAAATTACAAGTCTTAAAAGGCCAGAGGCTCCTGACTTGGGACAGGCGCAAAAATGCGGTAGGGTTTAACATGTTTATGAGATCTCAACCCTCCCCCTATACCTCTAGCCAATGTTGAAAAGTATATGCATAACAATACGCACATTTAAAATTCAATTCAAGAGAAGTCCGAGTCTGATGTAAGAAGATGTAACCAAAGGAAATAAACAAAATGACAATAATACATAAATAACAACAGACTACTAGCAGTTAACTGACATGCCAGCTCCAGACTTCCATCAAACTGATTGAACTATCATGATTTCATCATATTAATATCAAGCACAATTCTTCCCGTTAGGGGTTTAGTATCATACCTTCATAACATATATGAGAAGAACATAACCCGTGTCATGTAAAAACAAATATGTTACACATACACAAACGACAACCACTAAATTACAGGCTCCTGACTTGGGACAGGCACATAGTTGATTTCCATTCGTTTGATGTGTTTAAGCTTTTGATATTGTCATTTAATTAGGGACTTTCCGTTTTGTATTTTTCTCGGAGTTAAGTATTTTTGTGATTTTACTTTTATAATTTTTAACCGTCGGAGCCCAAAAGGACTGATGACGTTCATCTCATATGGCTGTTCTTTTGTATGTCCTTTCGTTAAGCTTTCTGCATTTTTTGCAATTTTTTTTTTATCGATTATGAAGAACAGTTGTTTTTTATTTGAAAAAAATGAGGATAATTATAATTGAAAATACTTCAGAGGGAAAATTATAGTCGTATATGACAAGAAAAAACATCAATCTGACAATCAGACAAAGTTGTCACGAGAAGAACGTCAAACGAAGATGTTTTTGCATGCTACAGCAATGAACTATTTAAAGTCCTATGCAAATAATTCTAGCAACTAATATCAGTATTTAAGAAAAAATAGTAACATTTTCAAGACTTGTTAACCTATATGTTTGGAAGGATAACTTGTATAAACTGGTATTACAACAGTAGGTTTTTAAAAATAAAGCTGAATGGAGCAAACAAAAACAGTTTCATTTCAGTTTTGAACATAACTGTGTTATACTTATTGGTCATTTTTCCAAATTTCTTTTTGATAACGTATGTTGTGCGGCTGTTGTCTCATTGACTCATTCTCGACATCCCATTTATTAGTCCTTCCTGACGTAGCCAAGTTAGACTGTAGGCCTGAGAGTTATCAGTTCTTCTAATAGAATATTCATGGGTTTGATTGGAAGTATATTTGTGCAATGTTTATATTCATAATTGTTTAATATTTGGTACATAATTGTTTGATATTTGGTACATAATTGTCTGATATTTGGTACATAATTGTTTGATATTTGGTACATAATTGTTTGATATTTGGTACATAATTGTTTGATATTTGGTACATAATTGTTTGGCAATTAATCTCTTCCTGGTCCTGTTACTTTAAACAAGTAATCAACGTGTAGTTGTCAATTATTTTAGTAATTATTCGGTACAATGACATAATCTTTACCTCCTGTCCAGATAAATCGACTGGGCCTACAGTACTGGTTTTGACAAGTTTATAAAATCTTGTATAATTTCGATCTTTAGACACACTTTTTCTAATTGTTTCTTTTAAATACGGAAAATATTTTCTTAAATACACAATTCTAGATTAATAATCATATTAAATTAAAAGTTGCTTCCGTTTACGTCCAGAGATGCGGACATAGGGTTTTGTGATTTAATTTCGTAAATGTATGATGTAAAATCATAAATGTGGAAGGCACTCGAAGTGGATTCGATTATGAAAATTAAATATTTAGAATATACGAGCTCTTACTTAGAACTCTAAGTTCATCGGATTTATCCAATCTCGTTAGTGTAATTTTTTCAATTATAACGTCTCAATTGATTCAATCACAATTATCAACTGGATATAATGTATATATATATCAAAAGAAATTTCAGGACTCTTGTTCAGATTGGGCAATTGTCGCCAAAATGTTGTCCGTTGCAAACTTGCGTTTAAAATATTTAGGTAGCTGCCTTTTCTTCTGTAAAGCTTTATTCATAAGATTGATACATGGTAGACAATTATAAATATTATGAAAAGTCACAAACTTTGTTTGAGTTTTGTTCAGGCTTATATATTTGTTTGCCCTGTTATGTTTGCATGTTATGCTTTTATCTATTAACGTGACATTTTGTGGGGGATCATTGCCAATGAGAAATTGCTTGAAATTATAGTATTCTGCACTGCTTTCTGTAAAGAAGGAAGCAATTGACAATAGTTTGACTAAATAGCTATAGCAGAGACGTTACTGCTGAAGTTTGGGTGGTTATTTTTTAACCAGTAAGACATGCCAATAAAAGGCACTAGTCTAGTTTAAACATATTTATTTATAGTGGATTGGGAAACAAGTTTTGCAACTGATATTAATCCCTTTCCACTTTACGGGTGCGAGTGCTGCCTTGTAGCGGCATTAGCCTACTCTTTTTCGAAATCTACAAGGGTGTCTTTAACGTGCAAGAGATGTGGCTCTCTCCTAACACGGGCCAGCCATTTATCGTCCCCGTCCGACGGACTATCATCGTTTCCTCAAGACCATACTCGCAAATGGTGTCAAGGGAGAGCCGAAAATTGAGTTCCTGAAATTTTAATCCCAAACGGGAATCGAACCAGGAACCTTTGTGTTAGTAGTCCGATGCACTAACCACTACACCACGGCTCTCTCAAGGCACTAGTCGTATACCGCTGTTACAAAAGGTTACACACTAAAGCCGAGGGAAAACATCCATTATAAGAAGAAAACAACGGAACGACAGCATTACTGAACCGAATCAAATACTTAATTGAAATATTTGTAATTTCAAATGTAATTATGGAAATCTTCAATCGTTACGAATATTAAACATATTCATATATTGTTACGAAACAAATGGAGTACCTGTATAATTAAAATCCCATCTTTTTATCAACAATATAGAGAAAAGAAATATTCATTGACCAAGTAGGTAATATTTTTCGAATTGTTCAAACCGGATGCAGTCGATTCGAACACCTTACATCCCTCAATTTGAGAATCGACTAAGCTCTCCATCAGGATATTTGTTATATCTAGATATTAATTATCCATTAGGGTATTCATATTAAAAAAATATATTAACACCATGCTTTAAATAATAAAGGTTATCTCCAGTTCTGTAATCATTTTCGTAAATATCCTTTGACAATTGCAAAAATCTTTAACTAACGATACCAGGAATATCCTTAACACGTTTACAATTTTAACTGGACAAATACAAGTAAGAAATTAACACCTCAAAGAAACATACTTAGAACCATACAAATACTACATGCTTGAAGGTCATCGTATACCATATCGCATATCAAAATCACATCCTGCAGAAATGCACCTGATGTGATCTTCTCTTTATTAGAGTTTTTGCTGCCATCCAAAATTATTCGCGATTTTTTTGCGATTTTCTGTTGTTTTTTTAAGAAAATCACTCCAGGGTTGGATCACACTCGGCTAGCTGTCTTCCTTTAAAATCCCAAAATGGAACATTGCACATGCACACAATTTAATTACATGAACGTACATATTTATATAGACGAATCACTGAAAGCATATTGTAGATTGAATATTAAAAGCAATGTTTAACTAAAACAAATCCATAAACGGTTGGCATTGATTTACATTAGTGTCTCCTCTTCAACATTCTTAAAAATTGAATATAAGACACTGCTATTTTAGTGTTTGGTACAGGTTTGCTATCACTGTGCAACACAGATCAACATAGCACCTAATATGATAAAACCAGAGACCTCTTTATGTCAGAAAACACAATTAAACATCCAAACATACTATCCACAATGATCTGTGTCCACACTTGTTACCTGTAAAAACAATAAAGAAATTGTGATTATTTGTAATTAAGGCTGCATTTACTGATAACTTTTTATCGAACGAGGACACAGTACTTATGTACTTTTATAACACTGATAATGACACATCTATATCAGTCCTTTATGTAAATTGAATAACCGACATGATCAAAGGTAAGGTTTATTTGTCAGAACAGCTACTTTTAAAAGTCATACAAGCATTTAATGTTCAAAATGTATAGTCAAAATATCGTAATAACAAGGGAATATTTCATTTTTACCTGTTCCCGTCAAGGCCTATTCAGCTTTGTTTCTCCAAGGGAGAATGTTTTTACTCTTTGCTCTCATCGTTACTACATCGTATTGACAATTTGAATAAACTCAAACAACAGCAAATTGTTCAGAAAACGTATTATTGAAAACAGTCAAGATGGTTGTTTTTTAAAAGTATTTTGTGAACGTTGTTCACATAGATTTTTCATTGCCGTCCACAATCTCCGCCTGAGTTTTGAGTTACGTGAATGTTATTCAATAGAATATAAAAATATCTTATTAGTTGATCAATTGATAGAAAAAAAGGTATACATAAATTATAAAATGTTAAGAACTGACACGAAGACGAAAAAAAAAAATTAGGTCATAGTATGATTTCCTATTCAGTGTGTATCGTCCTGAACATACGTGATATATTTGCCACTGGACGTTAATCAAGCAACCAACAATCAATCAACCTATTCAGTGTGACTCAATAAGATTGTCAAAAATGTTTCTTTATTGTAGCGATAAATTATCAAAACTTTAAGTTATATTTATTTCTGGAATACGGGCAACGACGATTTCTTTTAGACCTATCATTGACTGAACTTTAAAAAATAACTACCCAAATCGGATACAAAAAAACTATAAGACGAATTTTATTTTCAAGTAAGTTATCGATTGCATTTTTATCAAGGAAAATAATGACATCACATAGGTAATTATTTCATTCCTTGGAGCATATTCTATTGAATCATGGTATCGTCCGGATTGATTCTGAAAATAATGACCTATGGTTCTGAAAAAAAAATAACTCCATATAGGTATATAAGATATACGAAAGTACGACTAACTCATAAACGGAATGATAAACTTTCGCTAACCTTCCCATTATAGAAATTGTAGTATTTTTTTCTTGATTTTTCTTCATTTTTTATGTATGAGTGACAATTTTTTATTTCAATATTGTATTGTATCAACTGAGTAAAGTAGTCATACGAGGGACTTGATCTTGTTTAGAAAATAGTTATAAACATGCAGATACCGGTTATCTATGTCTACATCTAATCTCAAGGCTATGGACCGTTGCTGAGATTAAACATTTTCCGAACCCTGACTAATCTATTAATAGTATACGAGAAATTTAAAGTAAGTGTCTTTATAACATCAGTGGTGTATGGTACCAATCAGATTAGACGTTCGATGGCTATCAGTTTTAAGTTTATCAGGTTCACACTTACATGTAGATTATTGATGATCTCATTTCGTATTTCTCGTTTAAAAGGAGAATAAATAGGAGCTTATACAAATGTATTATGATGTTATTCAAGATGTATTAAAAAGTATTTGTCTAATTGTATTCATAAAAATTGATAGAATAAACAAGTGAAATCTAATCAACAAATGTAAAGTTTTAAGCCATTTGATCAAAATACATAAAATAAAATCAGAAACTAAACAAACAGTGAGCAATAAAGGGGAGTAATTTCCAATCTAATCAATACATATATCTCTGATTTTTATGTTCCTATAACAAGCGCGCGAGTTCGGGTATAAAAATGTTTATATAGTTTCAAACCTACTAATTCGCATCTGATAATAAACATGTACATTTTATTCCAGGCAGGACCAGATTCACAAAATCGTTGTACAAAAGCAGAGGCGGATCCAGTCATTTTCTAAAGGGATGGGGGTTCTACTCATATGACCTCATTCAAACCCATTGATCGTCAAAAAAAAGGGGATCCAACGCCAGATCTCTCCCTGGATCCGCAACTGAAAAGTGATCTTTATTAAGTATATTAATTCACATTTTCACTATACTTCTAAACATTTGATGATATCCGTCAAACAAAGCGGAATAACTCAGATCCATATTGGTGAAAGTTGTATAAGTTTTATTGCTAGGAGTGTTGTCCAATTCTCTTTGTTACTGATAACAAATCGACAAAAATTAAACCAAAAAGGAAAATTAGATACCTTTATGATTATCAAATTTGTAAAAATGAGCAAAATAATAATAGTTGTGTTTATATTCAAAATCTTATTAATTGACACCTCTGCCTTTTTATGGAAATTTATGAAGACCTTGTATAGATATGTGAGATAAGTCCTAAGTATTACATATACATTTTTTTATCTTGAATAATTCGGTGAAAATGATGATGTTAAACATCAAGGATTGATACTCTAAGAATTTTACAAGATATATCATACCCCAAGGATTTAGCTAAGGTTCCTGATCGCTCTGCCAATAACAAAAAAATGTCAATTGTATTCATTAAACTTGGTGGAATAACACAAGAGATATAACTAACAGTGGTATATTTTTAAGCCATTTAAATCAGAACACACAAACAAAAATAAAGAAAATCAAGGACCAAAAAAGCAGTAAGCAATAAGGGGAATCAATTTCCATTCTAATTAAAACATAAATCTCTGTTTTCGTTATGCTCATATTACGAGCGGGCGAGATTTGATAGATCTGAATTCTCAACGGAATGAAGCAAATCCATGTTTACAGTGTATAGATTCAAAGAAAAGAGGTGTGAGTCTTGCAGTTTTAGATATGAAGTTATACGTTTAATCAGTTCATCATTCGTTGTAAGAGATATTTTTAAAATCTAACAATTGTGTACCTTTAAATACTACAGTTTACTAGTACGTATATCGATCGCACCTTGACTGCACAGGTGTGAATCTTCCTGGTAGCCATTTTGTTGAAGGTATTATTTCTGCTGGTTAATATTCAATATTCTTCAAATCAAACGTCAGTTCAAGTCTTGAAAATGACAATGATGCACACATTTAAGAATGTAACGCTAATTTTTGTAAATTTATTGATTTTAAAAGAGTTGACTGAAGTATATTTTGTATGAATGGCGAAAGCGATTCATTCTCAAAATACCCATGAAAGTTCATATAAAGTAAGTGTAAGCAATTATAGGAAGCCGTACTGTCGTCAACTATGAGGAAATCCAATATATAATCGTCGTCTTTGAAAGGAACCGCAATTACAAGTATTAAACAATTTAAACAATAAAAGCTCTCGGCCGGATTTATAAATAAAAAAAATACAGAAAACACAAATGAATGACATAAACCTACATGTACGACAATCACTGAACTACCGGTACAGGCATAAACATATTTTGGCGGAATGAAACATTTCTGTTAGCGCTCAACCCTCTCTCAAGATGAGACAGTGGTGTAACAGCAAAACACAAGAACAAACTATAAAAAATAGTTGCCATTGACTCATCTTAAAAAAAATGTTTGAAAACAAAACCAAATAGAATATAAACAATAGGCACAGAACAACAGTTCCTTTTACTAAAGGATTGTACAAAGCCAATACCCACTATAAATAAACTACGTTCTCCCGGACTAAACTATCAATCAATACCAGTCTGTGGATGAAGTGTGAAGACGTTTAAAACACCGAAGAAACGAAACGCATGACCTTGTGCCACTATTCGGTGTGTGCCAAGGCACCGTGATGAAGGCAGTACTTAAATTTGAAAACTAAAAAAAACCATTTGACTTGCATTAAGAGTTGTTTAAACGACACATATATCATATTTCTTTTGATTTATTTGTACTCCCATTAACCAATCCCGTTATTGGTGTGAGCAGCTTATTTCCTTTTCCTTGTCGCTCGTTTTGTGAATTGTCGGCGTTTATATAAAAAATAAGCCGATTTTGCTTGATTCATTTTGAAACAACAATTTACAAGTTGGCATGGAAAAAAGATGTCATTAACTTAAGGTCATCATACAATGAAAAGCACGTATCGTATAGTAATAGATAAACTGTCAAATAAAACAGCCATTTAAATGTGAAAGCTATCAAAAGAGAAAACAATGAACTCTTTTATATTCAAACATCAACGGAAAACAAATAACTCAATTGAAACATATAATCAATATTCTTCATATAATGAAACTATATTTGTTATCCAAACAATTATATCATATCTATTTCACAGACAAACTGTGGTTGAACAAGTTCGTGTCCTATAAAATACCGCCAAGTATTATGAAACTTTAACAAATTTGAACACTGTTCTTTTAGACAGCTGAATTCGTCTCAACTCAACCAAGGTGATGCAATTGCATCATTAAAGCACATTAAAGGCAATTTGGCCATATCGTCTCAAAATCACTATTAACACATTCAATAGAGCAGGAAAGTTCCATATGAACAAAGAAAATCTTTGTGTGTAAAATTTTGTATCCACTTCTTCATTGTTCTTTGGAATTCAGTTGAAAAAAGTAACCATATTATATAGATATAGGAAGATGTGGTGTGAGTGCCAATGAGACAACTCTCCATACAAATAACAATTTAAAAAGTAAACCATTATAGGTTAAAGTACGGCCTTCAACACGGAGCCTTAGCTCACACCGAACAACAAGCTATAAAGGGCCCCAAAATTACTAGTGTAAAACCATTCAAACGGGAAAACCAACGGTCTAATCTATATAAACAAAACGAGAAACGAGAAACACGTATATATTACATAAACAAACGACAACTACTGTACATCAGATTCCTGACTTAGGACAGGTGCAAACATTTGCAGCGGGATTAAACGTTTTAATGGATCCAAACCTTCTCCCTTTTTCTGAAACAATAGCATAACATCACAACAAAGAAAAACATACGATAAAATATCAATTGGCAGACTTAACTCAATCAAAAAACGTATGATTAAACAATGAACGAATAAATTTGATCTGCGATATCTGAATACAAATGCACAGTTAATTAAATATTAGAGACAAACATTCATGACCAAAAAGCTAACAAACAAATTCAAAAACAGGACATGACTGAGAAATATTTAACCAATCAATGTTCACTTTAGAAAAAAACCGGTTTTTTATAATCTTGAAGTTTATACAAATGTTGTAAGAATAAGTGAAGATATTACAAATAATCAAAGGTGGTGTACAGACAAGATCCGTATAAATAAAAAATGACAAAAAAGCATTATAAACAGTATCAACAGGTCGAATTAACAAGAAAATACGATTTGAGAGTACTCGCAGTTACTGACAGCTAGTTAAAAGCCAAAACCAATTAATAATAAAAAATCATGCATCAGAGACTAAAATCGACTAAAACACATCACAGGGATTTAGTATTTTAACGTCATTAATAGTCAAAGAAGACATGACTTGTGCAATGCCAAAAATAAATGTATCGACAGGTAGTAGTATAGTGAAGAGCAACTTCTATAGAAATAAAAGTTAACGTGTCTGTGTCTCTATACATCTCGCCTCAAAAGATAATGAAATTTAGTTATGTTTTAATTTGCTAATGACAATATCAATATTAGTGCCAATGTGAACTATATTCAGAGATCTTATTACAATATCGGTACGATAACCCTTACTTATAAGTTTGTTTAAAGGTTCGATGAGTTTACAAGGATCACATAGTGATTTCCTCGCTTTAAGTACAATATTACCATAAAATTTAGGATGTGAAATACCATTTTTAATAAGCTTTCTACAGGTATAGCCAAATTTACTAATCAAATCTTTGTATCTATGAAAGAATTTAGTAAAAGTTTTAAGTAATTTATGGTATCGAAATCCCTGACACAACAATTTACCAGTGATGCATTGATTACGTTCGTTAAAATCTATGACATCAGAACACACACGGGCAAACCGAACGAGTTGCGATATATAAACACCGTATGATGGAGCCAAAGGCACATCGCCGTCTAAAAAAGGAAAATTAACAATAGGAAATGAAAAATCGTCTCTTTTGTCGTAAATTTTAGTGTGAAGTTTCCCGTTTGAAATTGAAATGTCTAAATCTAGAAAAGGACAACTGCTGCTGTTTATGTTAGATTTAGTTAAAGTCAGTTCGTTTGGGTAAATTTCTGAAGTATATTTAGAGAACTCTGGATTATTCAACGAAAAAATATCATCCAGATAACGGTAGGTATTTTTGAATGTATCAACCAAATGTAACAATGATGGGTCTTTACTGAGTTTGGTCATAAACTGAGATTCATAGCAATATAGAAATAAATCTGCTATTAAAGGGGCACAGTTGGTGCCCATAGGAATACCTACTACCTGACGATACACTTTATCGCCGAAACGTACATAAATGTTATCAAGCAGAAAGTTTAAAGCTTCAATCATATCCTCACATTTCCAGTAAGTGTATCTAGCATACTTTCCCTTTTCGTTACAGAAAAATGGTCATTTATATGAAGATGACACGCTATTTTTTTTAAGATAAATCCTTTAAGAATTTGATATTCACAATAGCATTTTTAAAATTATTTTTATTATAGAAATATGGCAGCCCAATATTGCGAACCCTACACTGCACGTGGAAAGACTCCATCAGCCTTTCAATGGTGTACCGAATGTGAAGAAGCACTGTGTTCCGAATGTACAGAAGCTCACAAAGTTTAAAAAATGTCTCGAAGTCACCATTTGGTTGAAATAGGTAAAATACCAAACAAAATTGATCTATCCTATAATTGTTCAAAGCATCAACATTTGCTTTTTGATTATTTTTGTATTGATCATGATGTTATTTGCTGTAAGGAATGTTTGCCAAAAGATCATCGAGCTTGCAAAAACATATCATCAATCGATATTGCATCAAAACGTTTTAAAAAATCACAGTCATTCCTTGATTTTGAAGAACAATTGCACTTTATTTTAGAAACATTAGAAAAAATGAAAAAAATCGGAAAGAAAATAGTAGTCGATTAGAACTAGAAGAAACTAAAATTCGGAAAGAAATAGCGAAAGCAAAAGAAAATTTCATCAAACGCTTGGAATCTTTAGAAAAGTCGCTTCTGAAACAACTAACCGAATTGAACAACAAAGATATGACTGTTATTAAACATCATGAGAAAGATATAGGTGAATTGGTAAAATTTACAAAAGCCCAAAAAGGAAGCCTTAGAATTTGTAAGAGATCATTGTTCTGAGAAACAAGCATTTGTTTCAATTCATTCATCTAAACCAATCTTAGATGACATTGAAAACAAAGTGAAACAGCTGACAGAATCGTTTGTAGACACCAGCCTAAAGTTTATAGAAAAGCGTTCGAAAGAATATTTAACGGATATCGGTTCAATAGAATTGAAGGAAACTCCTAGTTCAGTTTCAACTGTCCCTTACAAGCAGAGGCAGTCACAGGTTCCAATCGTTCTGAAGCAAAGCATCACCTCGCTCACCTATCTCTATGACATCGACATGAAAGGAGAAGAGTTGGATGGAGTAACTGGCATCACGATATCAGATAATAACACATTGATTATATGCGATGTTGATTCCAAAAGAGTTTTGTTTTGTGATAAGAATGATGCATACCTATCATCTATCAACTCCCCATATCAACCTTGGGATATAGCAGCAATACCAGGAACAACCACTGCTGTTCTGTCTAGTAGATTTGATCAGTACATACAATTGATCGACACAGATAGACAGCAAATAATACAGCAGGTAGAAGTGAAACAAGGTGAATGTTATAGTGTTGCTGCTACGAAAGAGAACATTTATGTGGGATCTGTAGGTAAAATATGTGTCCTAGACCTACGTGGAAATTTCGTTAGAACAATACATTTGAAAAACATAGATCACTACGTTAATTACATTTCCGTTTGCTCAAATGGAAACATTTGTTATTCATATAAAAATGAAGTCCAATGCATTACGTCAGTTGGAGAACCTGTTTTCTCTTATACTTCCCCCGATCTTTCTGATGCACGAGCTATTCAAATTGATGATGCCGGCAACATATACGTTCTTGGAAGGGATTCACAAAACATTCATATTCTCACATCTTCTGGAACCAACATTTTATCACCAGATAATTTGTACAAACCTCTTACATTTCATTACAATACGAAACTATCCAAAGTTTACATTGAAAATAATGACGGTGGTAAAATATCAGTATTCAAGACGAAATAGTAGTGATGTGAACGGTTAACCATGGGAAAGACTGAGCATCGAATTCCAAAAACGCTAACCGGTTAATCGGACTTTTGTTCAATTTTTATAGATTTGAAATTAATTTGTATTGAAATCATTGAATAATTTTGTTCTGCTTAAACATTATTGTCGTGGTAATTAATTTGACAGATCAATTGTCCAGTAAATTGATTGCTATTGTTAATAAAAAAATATAATAAAATTATTTAGAACTTAGAATACTTGTCTATGTCAGCCCGGGGAAGATCTTAAGTAAATATAATTAGTATAAATATAAAAAAAAGATGTGGTATGACTGCCAATGAGACAGCTATCCACAAAAGACCAAAATGACACAAACATTAACAATTATAGGTCACCGTACGGCCTTCAACAATGAGCAAAGCCCATACCGCATATAGTCAGCTATAAAAGGTCCCGATAAGACAATGCAAAACAATTCGAGCGAGAAAACTAACGGCCTTATTTATGTAAAAAATGAACGAAAAACAAATATGTAACACATAGACAAACGACAACCACTGAATTACAGGCTCCTGACTTGGGACAGGCACATACATAAATAATGTGGCGGGGTTAAACATGTTATCGGGATCCCAACCCTCCCCCTAACCTGGGACAGTGGTATAACAGTACAACATAAGAACGAACTATAAAAATCAGTTGAAAAAGGCTTAACTCATCAGATAGACAAAAAATAAAAGTGGACGTGGCCGGGTAAAAATATATGTTTTTTAAACAGTAACTTTAAATCAGAAATCCTAATAAGTTTAGCGATTTGCTTCATTATTTTTCTTCTTTTTAATATTGCGTAGGGCTACATCTAAATGCGCAATTCCCATAATGCATACTTTAAACATTGAGCCAACTACATGAATGCAATTGATCGTGAATGTAATTAGTGTATACTTGATGGTACGAGTAACAGGCTAAATCATTTTAAATTGAAACACTGCACAATATTTTCTCAGACATAAAGCGAAAATGAAAGAATCATCAGTTTCAGACATTTTCAATTCGACGAGAGCCAGAAGGTTTTCTTGATTTGAATCTGAATTCTGTCTGATTATACTAAAGGACAAACTTCAATTCATCGTGTTATTAAAAACGTACATTTGTAGGCTACTAAAGTTAAGCCTTCAAAAATCAACTTAAACAACATGTTAACTGGTTAATCGGTTGAACGATCAACAACCTGTTAACCGGTTAATGGGTTGAACGATGAGGCAAAACTGTACGATTTCACAACACTACGAAAAGTAATATTTTGAATGAGTTTTGAACACTATTCTTTAAACTAACCTACAAGACAAATTTTGTAAAAGGTCAATCGTGATTCTTCATGGAAAAATTGAAACTTTGGGTAGGCATAAACAATAAATAATTTCTAATGTTTCATTTATAAAAAGCCAAATGTTTTCTTGTTATCTGTGTCTGTAATCAAAAAAAATATGGTTGACGTATACTCACCATTTCATTGCATTAGTCCGTGCTGTCGAAGTGGACCTTAAAAGGACACTCATTCCATTTGATTTCAACGCTTTCAATACTGTCTATTACTATTGGTTTGATATTTGGCAGTTCTCTGTTATGCTTCTATTCATATCTTTAGAAGGAATCAGGGGAATTAGGCAGTTGAAATATGCGATGGATCATGGTTCAAATGTCAATACCCCCTATAAAAATTCAACCCCACATCCCCCAAAACAAATCCCCTGACAATCATTAATATCTCAGTGTCAGTTTTTCAGACGTATGTATTTGCTTTTTATTTTGCTATATGTTGCCTCTCTTTTATAGACGCTAATAGGAAACATTGTTTAACAATTATTATCAATTTACTTAAATGAGAAACGTCCGATTTGGCGGTTTCAATAAGTATAATTTTCGAAGAATTTGATTGGCAGTGTGCAACATGGTTCAAATCTCGATTACCAGAAAACTTGTCTAATAAGAAAAACCCATAAAATACATAAAATTTATATGTTTAGTATGTTTGAGATGTAGTTCAGATACTAAATACAAATGTATGTATCACAATGCACCATTCTAATTTAGTATGGAAAGTCTTCTGTCGTTACGAATATTAAACACATTCAAGTCTTTCAATAGAACGTACGATATGAGTGCATATGCCATAACTTCCTTTTATTATTTAGATATTATTTTAAATGAATAAAAACAGGCAAAAGGTTCCAAATACACACATGAGAAAAACATATTGACAACGCCTTGGCAACTCCCCCTAAAAATCGCATTGCAAACTAAAGTTTATACAAAACACAACATACTTTAAATAGTAAACTAAAGCAAAAATGACTTCACCAAAAAAAAGGAATTATTAAGGTTTTAAATAACAAAAAAAAACCCGTGTTGCATTCTTTTTCAATTAAAAGCGTATTACTGACGATTCAGAACTTTTACGATGTTTTTATTACCGCGAAAATTGCATCGAGACTAGTGTCGCAAAAATTCGAAGCTTGCCCTATTGAATTAGATGGCATTACTTTGTTTAAAGTAATTACTGAAAATGCAATGATTAAACATGCATTTGAGTTGATCGCTTACAAATTGCAATAATAAACGCATGCATGCAATAATTTTCGAATTAATGGACCATGAATAATAAAATTGATGGTTTAAGACTACTATTAGATATATAACGGCGGTAAGATTTTATTGTTGGGAAAGCCGTGCACAGAGAGAAGCGACGATGTAATTGAACACACATGTCACGCAAGGAGTTCAACTTTAGTGTTGATAGGCTAGAAATACAGTAGATGGAACACTGGGTGCACTCAAACAACGAGGTTTCTGCATAATAGGTGATATTATGTTGATTGGTTGTTCTTTAGTGTTTAAAGGAAGACAACATGCATATTTAGGACAAGAAAGAATAATGTAATTTGTATTTAAAACCAGTTTTTAACTAGACTAACACGCTGAACTAGATTAAGAAAAAATCTAGTTCACAAAACTACAGTCCATAGGAGGACAATTTGGCCTACACGGAACATTATGACTCCGTGCCAACCATTATTCACTTTTACTCAGACAAGCCATGTAGATAGGGGAGAATCAGCATATACCAATTTCAATGTCGATCGGAGTTTGGATCGTCGACTTCCCGCACCTGCGAGATTAGACAATATTCCATTTAATTAAAACTCAAAAGAGAAGTGGATGTCAACATTAGCTATAAATAATCATCATCAGGTACGCTCGATATTCAAAGTTTTAAGAGCAAAATACAGTCAATTAGATATATAGTTTTCCATTGACATAATTCAAGTTGGAGCTATTGACATGGGGTGCAACGTAAGAGAGCATTCGGGTTGATTTCAGGATGATTAGGCTGATTAAGGTCCTAACCTTATCTAAGTGATAAACTTCAAAGGTCTACTTATCATTGAGAAAAACAATAAGTCCTTACAAAGGGACGAAAGATACCAGAGGGACAGTCATGAATCGAAAATAAACTGACAACGCCATGGCTAAAAAATGAAAAAACACAAACAGACAAACAATAGTACACATGGCACAACATAGATAAATAACGAATAAGCTACACGAACCCAATAAAAAACTAAGGGTGATCTCAGGTGCTCCGGATGGGTAAGCAGATCCTGCTCCACATGTAGCATCCGTCGTGTTGCTTATGTGATAACAAATCCGGTAAATAGTCTTATTCGGTAGGTCACGTTTATTAAAGGGAAGGGGATTGTAGTTACGAAGTAAGGAACATATCCGATATCATTTGTGAAACGGTTATTCCATTACGGTCAACCAACACGTGATGGCGTCTGTAAAATTTACAAAGCAGCAACCCTCTATCAAGAAATCATGATAGGAAATGCAAGCACGGGAATATCAATTGGGAAATATATACCCCGTATGCAGGTGCTGCCGAAATGTTTTTACTTAAAAATGGAAAGTTCTCAATTTGAAAGCTGAAATCATATCTTTCGTCGTAAAGTTTTGTTTTAAACCGACCCTCATTGTCAATTTCTAGATGTAAGTCAAGATATGTTGCCGACTTAACTGTATCTGTAGTGTCCTTTATCTCTAGTTCAATTGGATATATGCGTTCAACATAGTCACCAAATTTTGAATCATTTAGTGAAAGAACATCATGTATATACATGATATAGCGGAAAGTAGAGTTAAATGATATTGCTAACTTCTTATCTGTCTTCCTAAGACGTTTCTGTATAAATCCAGCCTCATTATAATAAAGAAACAAGTCGCCAAGTAGAGGGGCACAATTTGTTCCCATTGGAATGCCGACAGTCTGTTGAAAATTACGTCCTCCGAACGTAACAAATACGTTGTCAAGAAAGAAATTAAGCATCTTGATAATGTCAGTTTCAGATATGTTTTGTTTGAAACAGAGTGATCCTTTACAAATCAGGATTTATCCCTCCCTAAGACAAGATACTTATATCAACGTTGGCCATTCTTCTTTATGAAACAAAGCAATACCAACTCTTTTAATGTGTCTTTTAGTTTGGAATGTGGAATACTTGTGTAAAGTGTAGAAAAGTCAAATGTGTTAAGTCTATTACAAGATGAAAGAGAGTAAGATTGTATGTACTCCAAAAGATCTTTGGAATTTTAAAGTATTCACATCAGATTCACGCCACCTCTAGAATAGGCAGTTTCACAATAACTTTGAAAGGCGTCTTTGATCGCTGATAAAATAGATGTTAATAATTTAAAAAGGGGTTTTGGGGAGTACTTGGAAGACCCATCAATATACCGTTGTTTGAAAGGACACTTATGTAGTTTAGGTATCCAATACAGTGATGGAAGATCCAGTTCTTCATCTTTGGTTGAAATTCCAAAGGAATATAGAAACGACCAATTATTATCCTGTATCATAAGTTTAAGGCCAGGATGCCATTTTGAATTATTATGAGTTACTGTTTAACATGTTTCCCACCATTACAGTGACGAAGAGAAATAAGTCTTACTCTACCTACGTCAATGGGAAACAATCAAACATCGTCAAACACTTTTCTTATGACCGCTGAAATCGTCGTTCTAACATAATTTCATACTTTATTATCTAAAATCATAGTAAAGATGTATCAATCGGGTAACATCTAAGTCAATACCTATTGTGGCAATTAAACTGATGCTTATATCATTTGGGAATGACAGTCCACAAGTACAACACCAAATGAAAATAAAACCTTATAAATTTGGTTCAAGCGAAACGCCTTCTATATTCACCTTTATTCAGAAGGTTCAACGCCACAAAATATAAATCTAATGATAAAATCAGAGCTAACAAATCCTGATTTCAGTGATGTTTTATAATTTTATTCAAAAGTTTGTTGATTGTAGATTTGCAAAACTACATAAATAAATGGAATTTTTTGAAACGTGAATACGTCAGCAACTGAAACATAATAACACCCATATAAAGATCCACACAATCACAAAGCATATGATAAAAACAAATGCAACACCATCGAGGATTTTAATTACAACAGTGTTGGCTTAAATAACAGCATTATCTGAACGGTTGAATGGAGCAAATGCACTGTGTCACGGATATTTAAATCACACAGGACATGTTTAACCCCGCCAAATTTTGTGTTGTAAAATATCATTTAATCTATATAAATTATGTGCCAAAGTTTTGTGTTGCAACACACGAAAAACTAACATTCACTTTCTCTCATTTTAATAAGATATTGGAATAGGTCAGCTTATTATTGAGAAGAGCTGTCGTTAAGAAGTTATCGCATCAGACTACAAACACAAAGGTCCCTAGTTCGATCCCCATTCCGGAGTGAAAATTTCAGGGACTTAATTTTCGGTTCTAAATTGTCACCATTTGCGAATATGGTCTTGGTAAACGATGATCGTCCGTCGGAAGAGGACGACGATTTGCTGACCTATGTTACGAGAGAGCAATATCTATTGCACCAAAAAGACACCCTTGTAGATTTCGGAAAAGAGCATGCTTATGCCGCTACATAGCAGCATTTGCACCCGCAAAGTGGAAATAGATTAATATAAGTTGTAATAACTTGTTTCCCAATCCATTATAAATACATACGGTACAACTAATTATCATTTTAGTTCTAGGTCGTAACAGAATGTCTAAAAGATTAGTGAATCGACACATAATACAAGAGTCTATTGCCAGAGTATCAGGACTGTAAAATTTATTCCAGAATGTGTAAATAGAACAAATATGTATCCATCTGTAAACGGAGAAAATGCCTGTTCCAAATCAGGAACAAGACATTTGTTTTTCATTCGTTCGTATTTGAGTTTTTAATTTTGCAATACGAATAGGGACTATGCATTTTGAATTCTCACCGGGTAAGTGTTTTTGTGATTTTACTTTCTAGTATTATATCAGGGCTAATATTTATGTTCAAATATATGTTTTTGTCCTGATAATACGTACTTATTTGCCGCTGGACTTAATCAGCTATCCACCATCACCAAAACACATTATGAATCATGTGAGGTACATTCATGGACATACAATTTTTGGTCTTTTAAAACATGTGTACCTTGAGTGCAATTACCTTTAAAAGCCGACACGACGGAAACAGGCATACGATACAGTTATAGGGGAGATAACGACGTTGTTAACGTAAAATGTTATTTTTGCGACGTCAAACTATGACATATCGGGAAAAGATGCATTTTTCGACTAATTTTTATCATTCAAACTGATTTAATTTGAAAAGTGAGTGCATGGACCCCTATTTTTCAAAACGGCAACTTGCTTCATTTTGCAAGGAAATAATGTGATTCAAATTTTATAAAACTGTTATTAGCGCATTTTTAAAAAATTTTGATAAACATGCAGCAAAAAAAGACGTTTTTCCCTCTATTCATGAACATTTGATAAATATTAGATATTTCTGAATAAAAACTGAATTATTTTTAATGATACTTACATGTATAACGTACAGAAATTACCAATTATCTAACAAAAAACAATTTGTGTTTATCTTTAAAAACAAAAAAGTTATGTCTTTCTTTCAAAAAAGAAAATACGGACAAAAATCTGAAATTTGAGCAAATATACAAAATTTCGACATCATTTTATTCAAAAAGTAGCGCATGAAGGTATATATTTTTTATTACATATCTATACTATTAAACGAGAAGACCTCATTTTGGGTGTCGCTTCTCTTCTTTCCACAATAAATTAATCATCATGCCTCTGTGTCCTATGGGTTCAGTGCATAATCGCATTTGTCATCCATTCATATGATTATTCAGATTGAGTTATTTTGGGTGAAAAACGAGAAAAAAGACATCCGGATATGTTTCCGTCATTGGGCGAAATTTTAAGTCAGATTAGACTTCCGGTTTGCTTTTTTCTGTATACTTTTAATACTACGAATACAGTGTATTTTCTGTCTTATATCCGTCAATGGACGAAATTTATGTCAGATTAGACCTCCGGTTTGCGTTTTTCTTTTTATTTTGAAACAAATACATATACTACGAATAAAGTTATTTTCTGTCTGATATAATTTTTAAGTTTACTATCCACGGCAGTCACAGGGTTTATTTAATAGGGAGGGTCTGAATAATATATCAATGACCGCTGTGGATCAATTATTAAACTGAGAATTGACTGTAAAAAGAAAATACACTGACTTCCAGGACGTCTGGAGCGGGTGTTTTCAAGATCGAAATTTCAGGATTTACCATTTCGGGATCCGGGATTTCTTTTTTCGAATTTCGAGATGTCGAGATATTTAATTTGTATAATAAATTCAGAACCTCGGGATTTCATGTTTTTAAGCCCGGGATATTGGGATCAGGGCCCCTCCGAAGTGGCGGATCTAGAAATGTTCATACACAGGGGCCTGTTGACTGCCTAAGAAGGGGTCCGTTCCGTTCATGCTTCAGTGAATCTATATAAGCAACCACTTATTTTTCAGAAAAGGGGGGGGGGCTCCCTTAATCCGCCTCTGCCCCGATCCCCCCTTTAATGAATGTTCATAATATACAGATAAGCGCTAAAATTATTCATGTGTCACTAAAATTAATAGAGAACAAAAAAAAAAAAATTTGTGGAAAAAGGAGGAGCCGGGCTAGAAAAACAATTATCCTGTCCCAAATTACCTATGAATTTTGATACTTTTTCTGAAATTCTCAAGTCGCTGAATGTTTTACAAAAAAAGAAGATGTGGTATTATGAATGCCAATGAGACAGCTCTCCACAAGAAACCAAAATGACACAAATTAACATTTAGAAGTCACCTAACGGCCTTCAACAATAAGCAAAAACCGATACTGCAAAGTATGATATAAAAGGCCCCGAAATGACAATGTAAAACAATTTAAATGAGAAAATTAACAGCCTTATTTATGTACAAAAAATGAACGAAAAACAAATATCACTGAACCACTGAATTACAGGTTCCTGACTGGAATGTTCATAATACATGTACACTAAATGTATGTTAATAATGACATTAATAGAAAACAAAAAATTGGAATTTTAGAAATAAAGGAGGAGGGTTAATAAAAAACATATTCCTGTCCCCAAGTACCTATTACTTTTGATACGTTTCCTGAAATTCTGAAGTCATTATAAATCTTTTACAAAATTCTGCCTACAACACTTTACATCCTCTCAAATACGCTCTGAATGCCCGCCATTTCGCGGGTGTGTTCTAGTTTTATTTAATCAGGTAACAAATAGCCTACATGCAAATTTTCATCAACTTGTAAATACAGGTTCAAAACTGTATCGTATGCCCTTAAGAAAAGGTGAATAAGATTCAAATTCAATATGTATTAACCCTTACCATGCGGAATTGTTTTCAGAAAATGTCTAATTTTCGTTTATTTGCAAAAATATGCAAATTATATGCAAATGAGATTAGCCCTGTTTCTGTAGCATATTGATTTCTTTAAATCTAATATAGGTGATCACGGGGTGGGGTAGTCGGGTTGAGGAGGCGGTTTTTTTTTGGCGGGAATTTGCCCCAAAGTGGGTCATCAGGTGCAAAAAGCGTTAATCTTGCCGATTTTTCAACCATTCTTTTGACCCAGAAGACCAACACTACTGGACGAAAAAACGTCTGTCCATACCAGTAACAGTCGTTCTAAGACTGATAATGTTTGTTAAAGTTGTAGCAGTTGTTAAATTTCACTGCTGCAGTTTTTTTGTAACTGTCCCAACTTTAAAAGTGTTTGTCTACAACATAAATCGACTGTAACAACGCAAGAAATAACTGTCACCGTTACTAAAGGACTGATACAACTATTTCAAAGTTGTAACAGTTGATTTACAGCTGTCCCAACTCGAAAAACGTTGTAACAGTCATAAATAAACTGATTAAACGCCTGAAGGGTTGTCACAGTCGTAATAAAACTGATGCAACCATTTGAAAGTTGTAACAGTCATTTAATTACTGTACCAACACGGAAAACGTTGAAACAGTCATAAATAAACTGTTTAAACGCAGAAAAAGTTGTAACAGTTAAAATATGATAGCTACAACCATTGTATAGGCATAGCTAATTTATAAGCGTAGCAACTTCCAAACATTGATCTTCATGTACACTTAAAAGTCACGGATACAAAATGTCTAACAGTCAGGGATATAGGTTCAATTATTTGCAAAAAAAAATTTACTGTGTGAAATATAAGGTTGTGACAAAGAGAAACGACTATCACTCCAATGTAATACATTAATTTTAGATAGATATTGATTTAAAAAAAAAAGTATTTTGAAATATTTGCCGCTGAACACATTTTTGTATTCCTCGGTTATTTAGTGAATGTGCTGAATTTATATATTTTTTTAACACTTCCTCGCCCTTATCTCTTCGAACCAATAAAATCGGAACCAGCACTAGATACCTGCAATTTCACTAGATAAAAGATATATCTACTAACAGAAAAATCGAAAAACGTTACCCAATATATTTGTTACCAAATGTATCTTTATAACTGAATTAAAAGTTGACAATTTTTATATCATCTAAATAACAATTTAATTATTTTTCTATTAAATTAGTTAGGTGTAAAATCATTCATGCATACACGGTTGTTTTCAATACCCGTAGTTTTACGAATCACATCACTTCATAATAACGCTGAATATACATGACATACTCTAAACCTAGCGCGGAACTCCTAATACACGCACTTGTCAAACTTATCCCCACATAAAACTGCTTTATATTTTCTTGAGGGCTTATTTCACACACTAATTTTTGGGGGGCTACATTTCTTGTAAAATTATAAATATTGCCGTATAATCATTTTGATTTCTATACATGTAAAAAAAAAATCAGACATTTAACACATCTTTTGCAGCTATGGAAAACAAATCTTAAATCTATCTGAATTTAATTTATTTTATTTTACCGTATTTTATTTTTGAATAGGTCAATATTAACTCGACTTTGTATTGTACATTGTACGGAATGGTCTATTTGAAGTTCAATTGTAATTTAACAATTAAACGAGTCTTGCCTTGGTAAAAGGCGAAGTTTAATTGTAATTTTATGAGTTGTGTAAACACTGAAGGGATTAAATGAGATTGTGCTGCGCATGTGTGAACTTCAGTCTTCAAAGTAAAGTTTTATCAATATGACAAACAACGAAATACATATATACATATGACCCACAATAACTACATATAGGTCTCCCATAACTAGGGAGGGAGGGTGTGGCATTTAATCCCTTCAGTGTTTACACAACTCATAAAATTACAATTAAACTTCGCCTTTTACCAAGGCAAGACTCGTTTAATTGTTAAATTTTATTTCGTTGTAACACTTCCGGGACCAAATGAGACTTTAAAGCCATAATGATAAAACTGAATACCAAGATAAGAAATATATAATGTCTTACCTTATGATTAATTCTTCAACACATTAAAGCTGAAAGAATTTTCATCTTTTTCAATCTTTTTATTATAAAATTTTGCAAATGTTTTTGCATCTGACCATCCTGCTTTTTGTAAGATACGAGAAATAGGCACTGCATTCATCTTTGCTTTAGAAACTGATGCAGATCTAACACTGTGAGCTTTGAAAATTGTTGTGTCAATATTAGCTTTTGCCATTACTACTTTTATCCATCTAGAAATTGTATCTCTTGAAACCGGCTGATGTGGTTTCACATAACTTAAAAGTAACGGTTCATGTTTCCCTCTAAACAATTTGGTACGAAATACATATTCTTTATACACAGTATATACACAAAGTCTCCTATCTGGAGGGTAAGCCTTTATATTTACAGTTGGCTCCTTATAACCAGGTCGGCTTTGTTTAACAAGTTCATTCAAAACAAAAATAAATTCTCCCTTCACTTTATGTACATGATTAACATTCATGAAATGAATTGATTGAGCTCGAGCTGCATTTGTCAAAGCTATTAACATTGTAAGTTTTAATGTTAAATCTTTCAATTTTAAATATTTCACTGGTGATAGGCTACGCAAAAATTGTAGTACTTTACTAACGTCCCATGTAGATTCATATCTAGGTCTGGGTGGACGAAGATTAAAAATTCCTTTCATGTATCTTATCACCATTGCATGACGTCCAACTGGAATACTGTCAATAGTAAGTCCTAAAGACGAAAGAGCTCCTCGAGCTAGATTTAAACTACTATAGCCTAAATTACCTTCCTTAAATAAAGTTGTAAAAAATTCAAGCACTGTTCCTACAGAAATTTGAAAGCAATTAATTTGTTTTTTGTTACAATATTTGAACCATTTCCTGATATACACTTGGTACTGTTTCTTTGTACTTGATTTCCAAGACGACATGAGTATGTGGGTTGTTTCTTTAGAAAATCCTCGTTCTCTGAAGCTACTCCTGACACTAGACATGCAATTAGTTTCATTTTCTTGTGTAAAGGATGAACAGATTGTGGATCGTGAGGAAGATTCAAAATCTTCTTGTTCTTTGGAAGAACGATTGGATTGTCTGTTAACAACTGCATTAGTCTCGGAAACCAAGTTTGTGTCTGCCAAAATGGAGCTATTACTACTCCTCTTGCACCGTCCTCTCTGATTTTGAAAATGCACCGGCTCAATAAACTGAAAGGAGGAAACAAATAGACAAACTGAAAATATGACCAATTTATACTAAATGCATCAATAAATGCAGATAATGGATCTGGCTTCCAAGAGCAGTAATTTTCTAATTGGAAGTTTAATCTAGATGCAAACAAATCAATGTCTGGCCTTTGCCACAAAGTACATAATTGGTCAAAAACAGACCTTTTCAATTTCCATTCTAATTTGTCATCAAATTCTCTAGATTTTTTGTCTGCTAGATTTTCTTTGCCTGCTATATGAGTGCATGTCAACCAGATGTCATTATCTTTACAAAACAACCAAATCTGTCTTGAAATTGTATTGCAATCTATGGACTTTGTGCCGCCCATATTTGATATGTAGGCCACTGCCGTAGTATTGTCTGTAAGAACCTTCACATGCTTATTTATGATCAGATGCAGAAAGGATTTTAATGTATAATATATAGCTAATATTTCTAAATAATTTATGTGATTTTTTGATTCTTCATCTGTCCATCTACCTCCAATTTCATTATCACTTAATATGCCACCCCATCCTAATAATGAGGCATCTGTTTGAATCACAATTTGTGGACTACCATGGCTTATATGTCTTAATTCAGTAGACACATTAGCAACCCACCATTCTAAATCTCCTTTCATCTGATTAGAAATAAGCATGCTTTGTTCAAAATCTCCTTTTGAGTTTTTTAAAGCTATAATTTTTTCCTTTTCAAGGTTACGATAAAACAATTTACCGAATTCAACGGCAGAAAAAGAGGAGACTATAAGTCCAATGACTTTTGCTACATCTCTAATCTTAGCTAAGTTTCTCTGCAGTAACCATTTACATTCTTTTACTAGGTTTTGTTTTTTGTCTGCCGTAAGGGTTATAATCATATTTTCTGAATCAATAATATTACCCAAGAATATAATTTGTTTTGATGGTTGAAAAACAGATTTGTCTTCATGTATGACAAATCCTAATTTTGACATTAATTCAATTGTGTCATTTACATTTTTATTACATTCTTCTATAGTCTCTCCTAATAAAAGACTATCGTCTATGTAACCAACATTCACATGACCTAAAACTCTAAGACTAGAGTAAACAGGTTTTAATAATTTAGTAAATATTCTAGGTGCGGAGGAAATCCCATTAGGTAAGCATGTGTATTGAAAAAGTTTTCCGTTCCAATAAAACCGTAAAAACTTTTGATGTTCCTCTGCAATTGGAACACTATAATAAGCATGTCTCAAATCAATAGAAGCCATAAATGATTTGCTAGTTACAAGTTTAATGGCACTTTCAAAAGTGTCCATTTTAAAATGATGATACTCAATGTATTCATTCAACTTCTTAAGATTCAAAATCATTCTATATTCCCCATTCTTTTTTGGCCTTAAAAATATAGGCGATAAAAACTGGTCTTTCATTGACTGAACTTCTTTGATAACATCAATTGCCAGTAACTTTTGAATTTCATTTGAAACAATATCACTTTCTTTTGAGTTAAAGACAGATTTTACATTAAAAATGTCTTGCTTAGGTTCAACATTATCTATGAACTCTATATGACAATGGCTTACTATATCTAAAATAAATTTGTCAGAGGTAATTTTTTCCCATTCATCGGAAAACTTTTTCAATACACCAGCTTTAAAACAATGACTTACTTCATTTGATGTATCTAATACTTCTGTGGATTTCCTCCTCTCTGGGAGTTTTTTGGAATAGGGCCGGAACCTCGACCTCTTCCTCCTCGGAAGCCACCTCTTCCTCCACGGTAGCCACCTCTGCTAAAAGTACCTCTGTGGCCTCCTCTACCACCTCTGAAGAAGCCTCCGCCTCTACCTCTGCCACTACCAAACTTCAACTTGTTTCCAACTTTGGAACAATCTTCAATGTCCTTTGCAACTTTAGAGACATCATCTCCAAAAAGGTTGTTTGTGTAAGGAACAGAGTGTGAGCAGAGAGGCACATATTCTGCCATCATTTCGGGCTTTAAAAAATCCCTTCTAGTCATATTCAATTGGCGGTTTGCATGGCCCAACAAAGCCAATACATCATTACATTTGTCAATGTATTCTCCACTACCAGAGTTACCATTGGCATTGTTGTTTTCGTCAATAGCCATTTTGTTGACAGTTTTTGTTAGAATTGTTGCTGCTTTTACAATAGTTCTTTCAAGAAATTGTAATTTTTTATCAGCAGATTGTGCTCCTGGTGAAATTACATTCCACATGAGTTGGTTTATTCTTACAATAGATAAACCTTCACAATTTTCAGGTCTTGCATTATTTTCATCTTTAGTTAACTCAGAGTATTGTTCCTCATTCATACCATTCCTGAACAACTCATTGACATTATTTGCCAAGACCTCATCAATTTTGACATCACAAAGTTCTTGAACCTTACATCTCTTAGACATAGATGAAAACCTATTATCATCTTTGTTCTGCTTCTTAGCAGGTGGTTCACTTTCATTGTCTACATTTTCCCCATCATCATGGGGGTTTTCTTCACCTTCATCATAATTATCATCATAATTATTACCCTCGTCATATTCTTCAATGTCTTGTACCCGGTCTTTTAAAGACCTTATATCGTCAGATTGTCTTTTCTGACCTTCTTGGATTGAGACTAACATTGACATGATTGCATCATGATTGTCTACTTTTGCAGAGGTAGAAGGGCCAGGGTTTTGAGTTTCATTACTATTAACCTTCGCTGGTTTCTTACCCTTTACACTTGAAGTGTTTGCTCCGCCACTCGCGGAAGCTTTCGACTTTGTCGACTCATGTTTCCTTTTACCAGCCGCGCTGGAAACGGAATTTATCTTCTCGGACAGAAGCTCATCTTCGTCCGTATTACTGATGTCTTCAAGTGAAGACTTTCTTTTTGAGGCGGACCCCTTTTCGATCATTTTCTCCGCCATGTGTTTTCTTTATAACCGGTTTACGGCAAAGTGCCGAAACCAGGTGAAAGTCGTAAATTTTTACCGAATTACATCCGGTGATTACTAACTTTTATTTATCTTATATCAAATTTTATTAATTATAAAATGAATACCAACTACGTTGGTTTAATATTTAATCTGAAGTTAGGACAATTCAAACTACGTCCGAACTGCCCAAGAGCTATCAGCACACTGAAGTTCACACATGCGCAGCACAATCTCATTTGGTCCCGGAAGTGTTACAACGAAATAAAATTGATACACATGATACAGGTAAATAGCACGTCAGCATTCATGATTGAGGTAAAAATATATTATCACTCGCGAGAAAAATTCATATTTTCACCGGATTTTTCGCAAAGAATTTACCATACATAATTTAGGTAAATACTAGTAGATGGACGTACTGTTCAAGACCGGACAAAATAACTAGCGCAAGTGAAAGTTCAAATGTTCAAAACATGAAAACTCGCATTGTTTAAGACGGGGAAGTCAAATCTTAATTCTTTTATTGTTTTCACATCACTTTTTAGAACTTGATGTATTCTTTAGACTCCGGTCTTATTAAATTCTAAAGACTGACATCGGATTCTCTTGTGTGGTTTCAGTTGATCAGATGTACTAACGTTTATCCAAAATATTTTCCCATTTCAATTGTTCAAATTCAAATTATTTAATCCCATAAATCATGTAAATGCTTGTACAATAATGACATATTATTTAATCAGTAAAGAAAACTAACAATGTTTCTAGATAGATAGATAGATTATGTACAGACAATATTTTGGGTCCCTTTATATTTTTTTGTTCGGTGTGAGCCGAGGCTCCATGTTGAAGGCCAAGGAGCGGATCCAGCCATTTTAAAAAGGAGTTGTTACTAACCCAGGACAAAGGGGGGTTCCAATTACATGTACCCATTCAAATGCCTTGATCGTCCAAAAAAGGGGGTTCAAACCCTCGGAACCCCCCCCCCCTTGGATCCGCGCCTGAGGCTATACATTGACCTATAATGGTTTAGTGCGTTATACATGTATGACTTTGTAATGCTTATTGTGTTTATGGAAAACAATGGGAAAATGTTGCTTAACATCTTGGGATATATATTAAGAAGGCATTTATTCAAAAGCAGATAGAATTGATTTGTAGAAAAACATGAATATTAAAGGGCAGATGATCAACTATTATAGTACAAGTCTTTGATTAACCACAATATTATATTTGTCATCACTGACGTATCAATGTTGCTTTTGTATACATGGTATAAAAATCCAACTTGGGTTTCTCATCTGAACTTGTTTACACGGTGTTACATTATCTAATATAGCTAGGCCTGTTATAGGTTTTTCATTATCACACTTATGGGGAACTGATTTTGCTCATTGTTGAAGGATGTACAGTTACTAACAATTACATCACTTCACTTGAAGTTCCTCCATCGTTCAATTTTCATCCATGGAGATCCCTGTCTTGGTTTACGGTTGATGGTTGTCTTATTGAAATTCATACCACATCTCCTTATTCTGGTTATCATACAGTATACATGTTATACCAATGTCCCAGGTTAGTGGGAGGGTTGGGAACTCGCTAACATGTTTAACCCCGCCACATTATTTATGTATGTGCCTGTCCCAAGTCAGTAGCCTGTAATTCAGTAGTTGTCGTTTGTTTATGTGTTACATATTTGTTTTTCGTTCATTTTTTTAAATAAATAAGGTCGTTAGTTTTCTCGTTTGAATTGTTTTACATTGTCTTATCAGGGCCTTTTATAGCTGACTATGTGGTATGGGCTTTCCTCATTGTTGAAGGCCGTACGGTTACCTTAAATTGTTAATGCTTGTGTCATTTTGGTCTTTTGTGGATAGTTGTCTCATTGGCAATCATACCACATCTTCTTTTTTATATGTTATACAAGACTAAAATACCTAGTATTATCAAATTAATTATAACAATTGTTAATAGTTGTCAGACTTTTGTTATCAAAAAGCAGCTACTGTACATGTGTATAATCAAGATGTAGACATGATCACTGGTGTCATATGTAAACAAGAGTGACTGTGCAAATGCTGAAATGTCATCTCTGCTTTGCCTACATGTATGAAGGTTTTACTACATGTACAAGTATCACACAAACTTTCAATTTTCATTAACCTTTGAAAATGAAGTTGCAGTCAAATTAACCATGCCAGACAGATGATGTACACCCTACAAACTGACTTATAAACCCATGATACCCAAAATTTAGTGATTTATACTGTGAAAGAGATTTAACATTCTTAACATCCAAACCATGAAAACTAACTTATGAATATCCAATAATATGCCAAAAATAGTGATCCTATACATGTCTTGCATGTACATGTAGTTTATACTGTAGCATCTGAGAAACATTTGGAAATAGATCAAACCACAAAAACTAAGCATTGTTCAATGAACCATGACATTTTCATTGGGGTCAAAGTCTGATGTAATTCTTGCAATTAGACATATTCACCTTACACTCATTTCATAAACCAAATATAATTGACCTACTTTTCCTACTGCTTGTAGTATTTTTAAACATGTGTGAGAAACAAACTTGACAAATTACATGTAACTGAAGTAACCTTAATCACTGATCCATGATCAGGCCAACCCTGCCTGACAGACACTGAGACATGTACACCTTTCAAAATACCATAATAATTAATCCAGTAACTCAATTAATATACATACGTTATACATTTAAGACTTCAAGTGTATTTCACTGTGACTGTTCAAACAGTAATATTTTTTTGTAAACAGTTACATGTACATGTAGTGTACCATGAAAACTAGGTGAAGTGCAATGAACAAATCAATAACAGAAACTTCATAACATTTTAAAGGAAGTATCCAGGCATTTCAGCTTCAAAAATGTATCTGGTGAAGCTGAAATACAAAACGGTACGCTGTAGCCACTGCCAGATTGTAATACATATTTCTTGGCTTGCATGCATGTACTTCATGTACTTCAACTTTTGTTGCAGGAGGGATAATAAAATTATACTTTAATGTACGTGCATGTTTTATTTGTTTTAAAAACCATGAACACTTGGCCACTAACATGACTAATCATGCTAATTAAGATTTTTATTTAATTCTAATTCAGACTTTAATAATTTAAGTACAGCAAGCAGTCATTTGACTCTAAACAATTGACACGGACTGCACGAGACCCTCATAGTTGGTTAAGATCTTTTTACACACCCTGGACATGCTGGCGGTAGTTAACAATTGCAATGCCAACATAAACTTCAGATGTGATATACATGTACTGTTTTGTTAATTTCACTGAAACTAGAAATTCACATTATCCATATTGTTATTATATTAAAATGACTGATTATCCCCTTATTAAAAGTATTCATGAATTCAGATATGATGCACTATTATTAGTAGTATTCACTGAAACTATGCATTTTCATTATTCCAAATTGCTATTTCAAATGAATAGTTATCCTGGGTATTCATGGAATTCAGAAATAATGTACATGTATGATTGCACTATTAATATTCACTGCAACTACGACATGTACGAAATTTTGTTATTCCAAATTCACAATTGATCATGTTAATCCAAGGTAATTAGTCCTCCAGTAATGTGGTCCTCCTTTAATACAATTTGTAATTTTCCTATTTGTACAAGGCACAATTTTCTTCTTGTCCAATTTAATCAGAACATCACATTATCATCATGGAATAATGCTGCACGCCATATTAATAATTTCCAAAAACAATAGATAACTAGCATTAAATAATGAATTAATCCATTGTTTCACAATTTGCAGCTATACAGCGACTCAGTGACATCTATATTTTCTATGCATCAAAGTGCACATGTACTAGCAGGTGTCATATTCTATTAAAGTGGGAATCATGGTCAAACCAATACATATTCAGTATGATTCTACAAAATAAAATATACATTTACACTCAAGTGCAGTAAATGTTTAACTAATAATAAATATATAATACTACATGTAAATACATTGTGCAATAATAAGAAAGTTAATTACAATAACTGTATTTACCTAGATAAAACTAGCACTTCTCATTTGATTGACCAAAAAATTCTAGCACTAATACAATTCTATTTTCAAGTCCCTATTAACAAGAAAAATAAATCTTTTAAGGGGGTCTAAATTCTATATAGTGTTGTCTTTTTTCCTGCATTAATGATTTGTTAAGTGTGATTGTGTACTTTCATTGAAGGGTTACTGTCTCATTGAGGCTCACACCATACTTTTTTTCATCAATTCTTTAAAGTCAGACATCATGGACATAGTTATTCCTCTCTAAAACACAACAGGTTATTTCTTTTGTTTATTTTAATTATGTTTATGATTTAATATGAAATATATTGATACTACAAACATGACAAACAAAAGTTTAAGGAACGAAAAAATAAAATAAATAAATGCCCTGTTACTATATACATGTAGATGATATTGACTTTACCTTTGTTCAGTGCATACAATGAATAAACCTTTGTGATGTAAAAATATTGTTCCAAGACTTAACCATCCCAGTTAATGTTTTAAATCCTTGAGTTTAATAATTTTTACATCTTTTGTGTTACCCTGAATACTTGTTACTTATTCATTTGTTATAACAGCTTGCATTAAATAATGCTTTGCAGCTCACTTTTTTATTTAATTTAGTTATTTACCCAATTTTATTTTAATAAATCAATATTCAGATTACTTTTAAAATTTGCATTTTAATATCCAAAATAATATATATCCTGCTGTTTCATATTTTTCTTAAATTATAATTTGTTTTGAAAAAGTTATCAAAATTTTGAAGAGGACAATTTTAATCATGATAATTTGTGAACATTATTATAAAATTGTATCATTATACCAATGACAGATTAAATATCATCCCCCAGGGCAATAAACTATTGTGTCTTAATTGGTATATTAGCTAGATCATGTATATAAGAATTTCTGATTATTACCTATCGCATATCCAGTGTTAACATCCTGATTATTACCTATTTTAATGTCACATTTGCATGGTCATATTCAGTAAATACAAATATTTTAATTGTTAATTTTGAATTTGAATTAAAAAAAAATGTTTTAGACTAAATTAGTACTAAATTAGTAGATACAACACATACAATGCAGTTAACACAGTAAATTTTATGAGAACTTACTGGATAATACTATATCTATAAAAAATATTTTGAGCTTCATAAAATACTTTAAAAAAGTTTATACCATGTTATCATAAAAAAATATGCATACAGATAGATTTTTTTGTTATGTTTTCCTGACATATTGAATGTTTACATAAAATAATTATCATGATTATGTAAAAAATGCAAAAAATCTGCAGTCGTATGTGAATGCACATGATCAAAGGAGATGTGGGATATATCAATGATGCATCAACCCAAAAGTTTAATAGGCAACAATAAAGTAACCAAAACACAATTTAATGTGTGTCGAAAAATATATATGACTTATGATTAGAAGGTCCTTAATCATTGCGGAATAAATATAATGACCATTGAATGTTACTACTTGTAAGTTAGATAACATGTATGGCACAAATGAATTTTGAAAAACAATGCTAACAGGGCACAATTTATATAAAAATTTCACATGAAAATATATAGTTTGGGTTCAAAGTATTAACAAATTATAGTGATTTAATATAAATTCTATGTTAAATCTAAAAAGAATAAAATTATGATGCTAGCTTTGCTCTTTTAATATGTGTTTTTTAAACAATGTAGTACATGATAAAACAATTACTAATTGAATTAGCACAATTTGTTTAATCAACTGTGTTTAAATGGCAACTGTTTATGACTCTGTGCCTTGTTTCAGGAACATTAATTTAATAATATTGTTTTATTTTGATGATTAATGCTATTTTAAACCATTTTTTAAAATATTTATTCACTTTCAATGCCTGGCATATGCATGCTATTATCAAATATATTAATGTTTTGTTGTCCATGATTTGAGAATTATTTAAAATCTAAATGAAAATGGACACTTGCTAAATATTAAAGTCACTATTTAATCTTAAAGTTAATAATTTTTTTAACATTTTATGATCAAATCATATGTGTTTGTACTATGCATGTTTTTTTTTTATCGAAATCGTGACGTCACAATGCATTCTAAATA
This sequence comes from Mytilus galloprovincialis, assembly GCF_965363235.1. Taxonomy (NCBI): domain Eukaryota; kingdom Metazoa; phylum Mollusca; class Bivalvia; order Mytilida; family Mytilidae; genus Mytilus; species Mytilus galloprovincialis. The sequence continues at coordinate 73,482,787 of NC_134844.1, forward strand.
GAACAAAAACTATCAGTTGATGAAGCAAAACTAGGGAAATACTAGTAATCCAGCATAAGCATGATAAGAAACACATTTATATGGATACGTACATGTAAAGATCGGTTGGTTGTTGGTTATAAAATGTCCAGTGACAAGTATTTCATGCAAATTTATGACCCGAGTTAGCAATACATTAACATACAATATGTACACTACATGATGTATAGGTCAGCATGGTCAGTGGCAGATCCATTATAAAATGTCCAGTGACAAGTATTTCATGCAAATTTATGACCCGAGTTAGCAATACATTAACATACAATATGTACACTACATGATGTATAGGTCAGCATGGTCAGTGGCAGATCCAGAACTTTTCATAAGGTACAGGGCCCCTGACTGCCCTTAGGGGCACGGATCCAGTCATGCTTGAGTGATTCCCTATATAATCGACCAAATTATTCCCACAAAAAAGGGGAAGATATAGAGTAACCCTTTATGTATTCCACTCAGGGTGATGTATGCAAAATAATTAAGGGAATACATGACATACACATGATAATAGGGGGAGGGGGGACGGTGTCCTTCATGACTTTCAATGATTTATTATGAAGCACAACTTTAACATTGAAGCTTAAAGGTGGCTCAAAGCTTATATTTTTCCTGGAACATGCAACTATGCACGAGTGTGGTAATATAGAACGTCGATTCATAGCTATATATAGCCTATCGGAGTATCTCAATATAGATCCCGTAGGATCAGTGGCGGATCCAGCCATTCTAAAAAGGGGGGGGTCCAACCCAGAACGAAACAGGGGGAGGGGGGGGGGTCCAACTATATGTCGCCATTTAAATGCATTGATCGGCCAAAACAAAGGAGGTTCGAACCCTTGGAACCCCCCCTCCTTTTGGATCCGCCAATGAGAACACATTGTAAGGTCTGTAAGCCGACAAATGTGCACATTTTCCCTTCAAAATTATGAATCCATGATTATTCGATAGACATGCTTTAAAATATTGATAATTTCTACTCACCGATTGTATTTTCCAGCTCAGATTATTGAACATGTGGTCTAACATCTGTAGTTACCTGTGTAAAAATATAGTTTGCCGACCTGAGGTCCCGGTTTTTTTGTTTTTTTGCCGACAAAAAATTAAAGTGGATAAATCGTTTACGGTGAAGAATTGTTTTCCGTTTTTAATGAAACTTGACAGATTTTACTAATTATTTTTTTAATCATCGGAAATGTCCCTCTTGGTGTAATTCGAATTAAAACGGGTTTATTATGCTGTACAATATTGGTAACTTAGTCATAATCTTTAAATTTATTTCAGGTACAGCCTTGTACATTTTTCTATTGCGCAGAATTTATCAAATATGAATTTGAATGAATCCATTATCATCTTCTCATTCTTCTGCAATAATATTAAAACTCTATTTTTAACGAAAGCTTCTGGTTTTTAAAACCAGCTATGAACGAAAATGTTATAAAAAACATATTATAAAATAAAAAGTAAGGATATCAAAAGGATTATTTAAAGTCAAACGCACATGACTGTCAAAAATGAACGGACAATGCTACGGCAATAAATGGAAAACGACAAAAGACAAACAACGATCGCAAAATAAGTGAATAAACAGCAAAACAAGTTTACAATCGCACGATAGACGATAATAGTATAAGTAATGGACTATTTCACAACAAAATCAAATCTTGAGAGTCGGGTGAGACGTGATTTTTTTTTTACACTGATGGACTACCGTTACGCTAAAATATTTGTATTAAAACATTTACCGACTGTATCAACCTATGAAGTGTTTGTTTTAAACATTTAACGACTGTGTCAACCTTTTATAAGTTGTAATAAACATTTAATGACTGTGCCAACCTTTAGAAAGTTGTAACAACCATTTAACGACTGTCTCAACTCTAAAAACGTTGTGACAAACATTTTTTGACTGCATCAACGTCTGAAAAGTTGACACAAACAAATTTTAACTGTCCCAACTATTAAAAGGTTGGGACGGACATTATGCAACTGCCACAACTATTAGAAAGACTGTAATAAATAGATTTTGACTGTGACAACACCGTAAACCACTGCAACAGTTCTGAAATGACTGATGGTAGCATTTTTTGACTTTCACAACCCGTAGAAAAGTTGGGACAGACATAAATGAACTGTTGCAACGAAATGTGACAGATTTGACAGTCATTACTTGTCTTTTACAGACTAAGACAGTCGTACAACGACTGTTACTGGTATGGGCAGTTGTTTTTTCGTCCAGTAGTGCAAGGGTTGCTGGTTGAGGTATCCAGCTGTAGCCTGCGTGTAGAGTGGACCCTAGTGAACAAATTGATCCCAACAGTTGTTAGGTCGGAGTGAATCTGATTTTGGTTCAGCAGTCTACAGAAGGTAATTTGGACCCAAAATACTGAATTTCCCTATTTTTACCGATTTTTGACTTCGAATGGACCTCAAACCGGGAGAAGTTGTTTCATATGCGTATTTCAATAATAATAATGATCAGTAGTTCTATGGCCGTGGTTTTGCACTATCTTTGCCAGTTTTTTGCCTCTGAACTTCTTGTGTAAGATACAGATGTGAAGCCTACCCCTCCAGAAAACGGAGTTTTAGCCATTTTCGATTTTCCAAGTCCGTATTTATGCTCAAAATGCTACGTATACATGAGAAACGTGAATATGGATAGCCTCAGGTTGACGGAACATGCGTAGCTTTTAAAATAAGTATCATAAAGTGGACTTCTTAAAGTATGGAACGCCATTGGAGCCAAATAACGGTTATTAGGGTCCGCCCGTCAAATGACGGTCACCGCATGGTAAGGGTTAAGATGAATTCATGGTATACCGCCATCTTGGATTGTACAATCACAGTACAAAATGGGTCTAGTGTTTTGCCCAAATCAGCAAATTGGGAAACACATTTGCAATTTAATGGTTAGACGACTGTTTATTTATATAAAGAAAACTTGTTAATTTATTGTATTATTCAAAATATTTTAACAAATACTAATCTTTTTGGTTTTTAAAATCATTTTTTTTCAAATGAGCTGTTCCAGGGGAGATAACTCTTTTAGTACAAAATTTATACTGGGCTAATAGGGAAATTTGTTATTTTTACTTGTGACAAAAAAAAACAAGTTCGGTGACACCATGTTTTCTTTTTATTTTCTTAAAACATATTATGAAACCTATCTTCTGACAATTTATTTCAAGATTCTATCTCATGGAATTTTTTTTATGCACTCTTATGTGTTTTTTCATGAACAAACTTTCCAAATTTAGGCAATTTTCAACGACTCATAGCTTGAAAAATAGCACGGTGACCCATACTTTTTATTATATTTTTGAAAAAAAGCATAGTAAAATCTTCATTTTGGCAAATTATAATAAAATTCTGTCTCAAATAACATTTAACTATGATCTACATTAATGATGCGACATGATCATTGAGTATGAACAAAACCACCCCAAGTCTGTCAAATAAACTATGTTTAAAACATAAACGATACACCTTTTAGCAGAAGATGCGTATTTCGACAATCAATGTCTCATCAGTGATGGATAAGGCCATGCTATTTGAAAATCCGAAATGGACGAAGTGTGTTTCTAAAACAGGCAAGGAGGCAGAGCTTTGCATGAATGAAATACATTCATAATTTAAGAATTTTCCCCTAATTTGAAGAAACGTTTTTGAACCATTAAAGAAATATTCATCTGAAACATTTATAATGTTTAAAAAGTTATTTTATTGTAGCAGATATTTGAATAAGTCTGCATATATTAATTTTTTTTGCAGTCCGGATTCTGATATCGTGGTAATTTTGAGCTAAGTATGCAGTTCATAAAAGTGAAAAGAGTTCGTCGAGATATTTGTTGTGGTTTTCTGTGTTATGTTATCACCAAAGACAATTTTCCATCGTTTTCTTTTTATTCTCTTTATGTTCTGTATTATTTTCATTTTTGATATTAAATCATGTTCTATAAGATTTACTTGTACTGAATGTATATATATATTTTATCTTTAAAAAACGTGATACATGTTCATCAACACACACTTCACCAAAGCACTACGAACACATAGGTGTTTCAGAAGTATCAACAACTGATCAAGTTGACGTTTTCTCCAGTAACCTTTATTCAGCAACTGAAGGTTGTTAGATTTTTTATCTTTCAATATATTATAACAAGCTTGTCTTTTTGACAGGATTAAATGTGTGCTCGATAAGGAGATGTTTGAGCTCTCCCAAAATATGTTAACACCGCCACTTTTTCCATGTGCTTGAACACATCGAGAAGGTTGTAAATTAGTGTTTGAGGTTGAGTACCATATATTTCTGATTAAAGCATGACGTATTTTTCTCTATTGAAGTGTTTGCTGTTCTGTTAAATTACTGTAAAGTCTCGGTCACACCTTACCGGATAGTACGAACGGACGCCTAACGGATGAAAATAAAAGTTGTTCGTTTGCAAAATTGTTTACTGTTGGGAGTCCGTTGGTGTAAAACGGACGCGTAACGAATGTATAACGGACACACACCGGATATGCAAGGTACGAGTAACAGAGACGTACCGGACAGAACGCATATCGAAAGTACATCCAACGGACAAGTATTGCATTAAACGGACACCTAATGGAAGCGTACCGGATAAAGCAGATGAACAAGATATACGGAGAAAACTAAAGGCGACAATATTTTACATGTAAATCGCACCAACGGACTCCCAACGGATGAAAATTTTGTCAACGTTTTTTTTTATCCGTTAGGCGTCCGTTCGAGCCATCCGGTAAGGTGTGACCGAGGCTTAACGGCCACATAACAGATACAAAACGGAAACGAAACTAATGAGTACCGTACAAAATGGACGTCCTACGGATAAATTGTCCGTTGAACGTCCGTTCAAAGTTTTGAACATGCTCACAATTTTCCACCGGAAAGAACGGACGTCGACGGATACAACTTACGCTTAACAGACGTGCACCGGATATAGACAGACGTCTGACGGATAAGAACGGACGTTTAACAGACATGAGCGGATTGAAAAAAGTTATCCGTTAGGCGTCCGTTTGAGCTATCCGTTAAGGTGTGACCAAAGCTTAAGGAAGGGACGTTTTCATTGTTTATTTTTGTTTATGGCAATATTTGATTCACCTTTGGTCATTACAAGAGACATATAGCACAATATCTTTTAATTCAGTAATGAATACTTTTTTTCGCCTCATTTTCATACACAAATTTAGTTAAAACCATGATGTCAATGGCATCATTCTTGCAGGTACATTAAATACTTGTGAACTTAAATACTGATAATGTAATTTCTTTATCAGCTATTCACGTCAATTTACCAACTAACACAGTTCACAAGTAGGTTTTATTTTCAGAACAAATACCTTAGCATTTAAAATTAAAACAATGAAAACGGTTTGATGTTGTAGCGAAATTTGCCTGCCCTTTTTCGAAATCTTCAAGGTTGTTGAGATATTACATTATTAACACGGGTCAGCTATTTATCGTCCCGTTCCAACAGACTTCCATTGTTTCTCAAGACCATACACGCAAATAGCGTCGAGGGAGAACCAAAAATGCAGACCCTGAAATTTTCTCCCCGGAACGGGGATCGAGCAAGGAACCTTTGTGTTTGTAGTCAACTGCGCTTACCAACACACCCCGCCTGTGATAACGTTATCTGTATATATTAACTTAAATTGTATAGTTCAGTATTTAGTAGGTGAACTACCTCATTACCCCTCTATTAGACTTCAAACTTTAGACTTTAAAAGAGGACTTCAAAATAGATATAAATCAAACGATTGTTTATTCAGGGTTTACGCTCTGTTTCCTTGAAGTACTTCCGACATCATGGTGTGTAGAAAAGATTCCCTACAGAAACTGGTTTGCACAATATTTTCATAATTTTGTAGATCTATAGATATGATAGCAAAATATTGTGAACCATGCAGTGCACGCAGCATGACCCAAACAGCCTCTCAATGGTGAACCGAATGTGAAGAAACACTGTGTTCCGAATGTACAGAAGCCCACAAAGTCCAAAAAATGTCACGAAGTCACCATTTTGTTGAGATATGTAAACTACCGAAGAACATTCATCTATCCAATAATTGTTCAATGCATCAACAGTTGCCTTTAGACTATTTTTGTGTCGATCATGATATTATTTGTTGTAAAGAATGTTTGCCTAAAGATTATCGAGCATGCAAGAACGTCACATCAATTGATATTGCATCAAAGAGTTCTAAGCAGTCACAGTCATTCCTGGATTATGACGAACAGTTGAGCTTTATTTCAGAAGCATTAGAAAAATTGAAAAAAAATCGGACGGAAAATAGTAGTCGAATAGAACAAGAAGAAACAAAAATTTGGAAACTAGTAGCGAAAACAAAAGAAAATATCATCAAACAAATAGAATCTTTAGAAGAGCTGCTTATTAAACAAATAACCGAACTCAAAGAAAAAAATATAACTGGTATAAAACGCCAGGAGAAAGAAATAGGTGAATTAGTAACATCAACAAACGACCAAAAGAAAACTTTAGAATTTATTAGAAATCATGGTTCTGAGAAACAAGCATTTATTACAATTCATTCTTCCAAAACAATCTTAAATGACATTGAAAACAAAGTGAAACAGTTGACAGATTCGTTTGTAAATACCAGTCTTATGTTTGTAGAAAGTGTATCAAAAGACTATTTAACTGATATTGGGTTAATAGAACTGAAGGAAACGCCTTGTTCATTTTCAATGGTCCCTCACAAACAGCTGCAGTCACAGGTTCAAGTTGTTTCGAAAAGGAAGATTACCTCCGTAACCTATCTAAACGACATCGACACGAAAGGAGAAAGATTGACAACAGCATCTGGCATGACGATATCGGACAATAACAGATTGATTTTCTGTGATATAAATACGAGCAAGATTTATGTTTTTGTTTACAACAGAACCTACCTATCCTCTATCAGCTCTCCACATCCACCGTGGGATATAGCAGCAATACCAGGAACAACCATTGCTGTTATGTCTTGTAGATGTTTAGCGTACTTACAGTTCATCGATATAGATATGCACAAAATTTCGAAGCAGGTGAAAGTGAACCAAAGTGAAAGTTGTGGTGTTGATACAACAAAAGATAACATCTTTGTCGGATCTAAAGGTAAGATACCAAACTCCGAAACAGCAGTTACGTCCTCTTTACTACACTACGTTGACTTTAATGATAGTTTAGCGAAGCAACGTCACCACTGTTTCGGAGTTTGGTAAGATACATGTCCTAGACTTACGTGGAAATTTCGAGAGAACAATAAGTGTTAAAAAAAGCAGATCTTTACATTGACTACATAACCGTTTGCTCAAATGGAAACATTTGTTATTCAACCATCAATAAAGTCTACCGTATAACGGCAGGGGGAAACCCTGTTTTTTCGTATACCTCTCCTGACCTAGTTCAATCCCTAGATATTCAAATAGATGATGAAGACACCCTATACGTCCTTGGACGTGATCCACGAACCATTGATATTTTCACGTCTTCTGGAATCTTAGTAGACATTTTATCGACCGATACTTTATCGGAACCTCTTTCATTCTGTTACAACAAGAAACTATCTAAAGTTTACATTGCAAATAATCGCGGAGAAACAATATCAGTTTTCAAGGCAAAAAAGAAACATTTTAAATTAATTTGAACACAAGTTTTTGTATGTGTTGCATAAAATGTAAATAAAATTAGGTTGTTGATTGAAAGTATGTTTGATGAAACATACACAAATTATGTCATTTCAAGTTTTTTTTAGGTATTGCTGTATTATAATTTGTCTGAGATGTTTTATGCTTCCTTGTTACACATTTGTTTTTTTAAGTGATTAAGTTTATAATACAATGTTGACTGCTGTCCCCCCCCCCATTTTTTTTTAACATTTTTCCGTATGTTTGTTTATTTTACGTATCGATGGAATTTGATGAGATTGCGTTACAAGTGAGAAGTTAAGCTAGTTATAAAACCCGGTTCAATCAGCCGTTTTCTACAGTTGTTAACCGTTTGTTTGATGTGTTTGAGTTTTTGATTTTACCATTTGATAAGAGACTTTTCGTCTTGAATTTCCTAGGAGTTAAGTATTTCGTGATTTTACCTTTTATATATATCTTTTAGCTATTTGTGTCTACTATTGTTGTCTCATTGACTCATATTCCACATCTTATTTATTAGTCATTACAAGAAAAGTCGAAAGAGACAGCAGAAGAGAAATCCTCTGTAAGGATGCTAAAAATTTAGTATATCTGTAAGGTATTCATGAAATTTTCAAATCGATCTGTGACATTATAAGTGATACTGGATTGAAAAGGTTGGACGATTTTCTGAGACAGCGTTCCAAATCTTATTTTCAATATTAAAGGCAATAGTAGTATACCGCTGTTCAAAACTCATAAATCCATGGACAAAAAACAAAATCGGGGTAACAAACTAAAACCGAGGGAAACACATTTAATATAAGAGGAGATCAACGACATAAACAGAAACGGACAAAGCATCAGACAAATTCCCACGAGAATAACAAATATAACATCTAAACCAAATACATGAATTTTTGATAAACAAGTTCCGTGCCACGTCTTATCTTAATATCTCAAAAATGAGAGAAAACAAACCAGGAAGTCAATAGAATTACCTCATTACTACACAAAAATATTTTCCTCTCTTAAATGCCGAGCATGATCCTTGGAGAATTCTCCAAGTAACCACGAAGGGTCTACCAGTATGATAAAAGAAGTTGTCATTGTACAGTCAGGTAAGTTTCCGTACCCTTTTTAAATGTTAATCTATATCGGTATAATACTTGATTCATATTCAAATCATACAAATTCCAAAGCAGGTGAGATTCAGTTCATGTTGAGCATAATTTGTCTTCAAATCTTATCCTGCTGCACTTTTTTCCCCTGTAAAGCATATATCCATTTGTTTGATATTTCATGTACAGTATACATACAGGTATATGAAAAATTAAAGCAACAGAAGAACACGACAGTTTAATAATAATAATTCGAATAAGCAAAAACAAACCTGAATAACAAACTAAAACATCAAGAAACATATCAGCTATATGAGGAAAACAACGGAACAATAGAAACATCTTACTACAATTAAAGCAAGCACCAACATACATAGAAACGAACCGTATATATAACGAATGCCTCATTCCTAAATTTTACAGGACATTCTAGACAAAATAGTGTGTTGAACCTGGTTTTATAGCTAGCCAAATCTCCTACTTGTACGGCAATGTAAAGAATACCGCTACAGAGATAAAACTACGTGACATTGATACAGTACAAACAAACACAAGAACATGCAACAAACAGAAATACATAAATGAGTAATAAAATAGTACATCACAACATGTAAACCGCAGAATGACAGCGGAAACCTTTCATGAATTGACGACACCACAATACGACAATACAAGTATAAACTGTGTGTCGCATAAATGGATCTACTTCTTTATACTATCACAGGTAAATGTCTAAAAATGAAAAAGATGGCATATCAGATAAGCAGTAAGGATAACCGGTTGAATATGAAAAATTTTGAGGGATTTGTTGCACATTGCCATCAAGCATCACGGTAGACCGAAATAAGTGTAACTAAAATAACGTCTATCGAAAATATCAAAACCGTCAAATTATTTCCTTGAGCATCACCATTGTTAGTTTAAGAACAAAATACATGTATTAAAAACGAAGATAACACATTCTCGGCAGTAGCAAATTAACAATCTATACAATAGGTAGAGCCAACAAGAAGGTTAGTCTTCCGAGCATAATTGTAAGTATAGAATGGACTGCCAAGACAAAAAGAGGTATGATAATAGGATAAGACAACGTGTCATACAATAAGCCATATACAGGCCCATTAGATTCTTTTTGAAAGGGTACATATTTGCCGTTAATGAACCAATCTATAACAAGTTCAATATTATTTAAAATAACGTTTGACATGTCACATTTACTGATAACATTGTAACTGACGAGTAACCCGTACATGTGTACTTTGATACTGATAATCTACAAGGTCTTTATCAGTTCTATGTGTAAAATTAAATAACTGACACGCGTACGGATCACAGGTAAGTTATATTTTTTTATAATAATGATTTCTTCAAAGTCAAAAACGGCATTTAAACTTCACACAATGAAAACGGTTCGGTAACTTAATCATCATAAAGATTGTTTACTTTTGAATAAATTATTCAAAAATGTTCTAAGAAAAGATTTCAACCTATTCTTTTGAAATATTTCTTTTAGGAAAAAGGGGGAGGAGTTTAAAGAAGACTTTTTAACACTGATATATATTATTATAAAAACAGTTTTTAGCTCGATAACAACGACTTATAACTGAGGAAAAATCTTTATCCTCTTTCTTGTGTATAGGTTGCACTTTGTAAATACAACTGTTTCTAAAAACACGCCTCTTTTAGGGAGATCTTGGATATTCATAGACAATTAATTTTGTTTACATACTGGTTCCCAGTTATGCTCTCTGTGTTTCATCTCACAGTGAATTAATTTGGGAATGTTACTAGTAAATAAACATGTGCATATTGCTTACATTGAAAACTATGGTAACCTTTCATTCAAGGTAGGGGTAGTTAAGAAAATTAGTGTTAGTTTAAACTCTGAGAAGTTCAGGGTATATAAACGTTGAAAATATCCCGCACTGTCCTATATTTTGACCTTTGAAAAAAGTTGCTTATGAACTTACAATTCTAGAATAAGATTTTTTTTTCAAAACTTCATAGTAAAAGTGGTACAAATTTTAGCCGTAAAAGGAGTTCCTACGTGAAATTGCATTATTTATAGTAATGCAAACTACAACAATAAAATATATTCACGAACAACCATCTATCTATACATGGGATTTAACGTCCTTCACGACAACCAACTGCTCCCACAACTATTTAATAAAGCTCGCAAATGTACATGGCATTTATGCTGAAGTAATAGACACATTCAACCTTCCATTAGTAGAAAAGTACCCCTCCCCCCCCCCTTCCCCAGAAAAAAGCCATGAATGAAATTATTACAGATCAGCTGAGTTATCTATTGAAAAGGATCATACAAAGTAATGCAAGATGCAGTTGTAAAAATAGTTATACTATAAGTACGTCTGAACCAGTGACAACTCTACTACAGGTTTTATCCATCGGATCACCAGCAGTGATGGTGATAAAAGGCTGACAATACATTTCATATATATAATTCGTCTAAACATCAGCCCAACAATGTAAGATCTGTAAAAATATATTTTGTCAGCAGTTATAACTCAATGATGACTTGTTTTGCATGAAGTTTCTATTTCAATGTCTAGTAGTATGTTTTAAAGTAGATCTTGATGCTGATGTTTATGTCACTCCTAGATTTATCTTCCCTTTAGAGTTATCCTTTAACACAAGGTTTTGTCATATTCGGTTGAGCCAGAAGGTATCATAGCAGAAGTAGGTTAACATATATTAATTCAAGTCATATTTGGTATATAAGTTACAAGTCTTAGATCTATGAAAAATATATCACCTGGGACACTTAAATAAGAGAACTACCATTACAAGGTTTTGAAAAAAACTACCAAAATGCTATACCGGAATAATTTAAACCAAAGTTACAAATATATAATTGGACAGAATCACATGGAAACCCAGAAGATTACAACTGCAACAACTTAGTTTTAAAAATTCATTAGGACCACCTTAAAAAGAATCAGCTATAACAGGGCACACTTATCGTTCTGGTATACCATAAGGGAATATAATAAATGTATCACAATGTGTTGGACTATCCCTTGTATCGTCCAACAGTGGGTATAGCTCGTTCACAATAGACATAGTAGGTTTTGGTCACATGACCTATCTTCCAATACAAGTGGTAATTGCAGCTTTACATTACTTCCCCTTTGAAAGTCATTGGCGTCGAGAATAAATAGGAGCTTATATCATGTTGTTTATTAAAGACAAATAAAAACATTATTGTATTCATCAAACTTTAAAAAAAACCACGTGAAATCTAACAACAAATGTAAAGTTTTAAGCCTTTTGATCAAAGAACATAAAACAAATTAGAAACTATAAACACATTGAGCAATAAAAGGGAGTAATTCACAATCTATTCAAAACATTGGTTTCTGATTTTGTTATGTTCATCTTTATCAAGTATATTAAATCACATGTAGTCTTTACTTCTAAACATTTGATGATACTTTTTATCTATTCGTCGAAGAAAGCGGAATAAATCAGATCTATATTGGTAAAATTTAAATGATTTTTATTGCTAGGTTTGTTGTCCAATTATCTTAGTTACTTGTGACAAATCGACAAAAATTAATCTAAACATATCATACCTTTCAAATCTGTATAAAAGAGCAAAATTGTAAGGTTGTAATATTTATGATGTGTTTTGATGTTAAATCATATTAATTAACACCTTTCCCTTTTATGGACACTTATTAATCTCAGAATTAATACCTTGTATATGTATGTAAGATGTGTCCTAAGTATTAAATATATATTTTTTAATTTTGAATCTATAATTCGGTGACAATGATGATGTTGAACAGCAATGATTGATACTCTTATATTTTTACAAGATATATCATATCCCGGGTTTTTTTCTGAGGTTGCTGATCGCTATGTCAAATTTGATAGAAACGGAATATAACAGCTGTTTATGATAACAAAAATTGTCAATTGTATTCATTAAACTTAATGGAATAATGCGTGAGATATAACTAACAGTGGTATTATTACGCCATTTGATCAGAAACCAAATCAACAAATCAGGGACCATAAAAAGTTAGCATAAGGGGGAGTAAGATCTCTGTTTTGTTATGCTCGCGTATGATTGATCTGAATTATTAACCGAATAAAGCGATTCCGTGTTAACAGTGTCTGTGTACAATAAAACAGATTGGAATCTTGCTAGATATGAAGCTTTGTTAACTTTATCAAGTTCATAATTCTTTGTAAGAGACATTTTCAAATTATAATACTTGTGTACCTTTAAATACTACATTATACTAGTAAATACATTTGTATGTCGATCGCAACACAGGTATAAAGCTTCCTGGTAGCCATTTTTTTTAAAGGTATTATTTCTGCTAGTTAATTCAATATTCTTCAAAATGAACGTCAATTCAAGTCTTACAAAATGACAATGATGCATTCACTTATGAATTGAATGCTTATTTTTGTAAATTTATTGATTGTAAAAGCGTTTATCGAAGCATATTTTGTATGAATGACGAATGCGCTTCATTCTAAAAATACACATGAAAGTTCAAATGAAGTGAGTGTAAGTAATTATAGGAAACCGTTCTGTCGTCAACTATGAGGAAATCCAATATCTTATCGTCGTCTTTGAAAGGCACCGCAATTAAAAGTCTTAAACAATTTAAACAATAAAAGCTCTCGGTCTGAGTTATAAATACAAACTACGAAATACACAAATGAATGACATAAACCTACGACAACCATGTATTGAACTACCGGCTCCTAACTTGGTACAGGCAAAAAAATATTTTGGCGGAATGAAACATTTCTGTTAGCGCTCAAGCCTCTCTCAAAATGAGACAGAGGTGTAACAGCACAACACAAGAACAAACTATAAAAATTAGTTGCCATTGACTCATCTTAATAAATATGTTTGAGGCACAAACCAAATAGAATATAAACAATAGGCACAGAACAACAGTTCCTTTTACTAAAGGATTGTACAAAGCCAATACCCACTATAAATAAACTACGTTCTCCCGGACTAAACCATCAATCAATACCAGTCCGTGGATGAAGTGTGAAGACGTTTAAAACACCTAAGAAACGAAACGCATGACCTTGTGCCACTATTCAGTGTGTGCCAAGGCACCGTGATGAAGGCAGTACTTAAATTTGAAAACTAAAAAAAACCATTTGACTTGCATTAAGAGTTGTTTAAATGACACATATATCATATTTTTTTTAATTTATTTATACTCCCAGTAACCAATCCTGTTATTGGTGTGAGCGGCTTATTTCCTTTTCCTTGTCGCTCGTTTTGTGAATTGTCGGCGTTTATATAAAAAATAAACCGATTTTGCTTGATTCATTTTGAAACAACAATTTACAAGTTGGCATGGAACAAAGATGTCATTAACTTAAGGTCATCATACAGCCTTCAACAATGAAAAGCACGTATCGTATAGTAATAGATAAACTGTCAAATAAAACAGCCATTTAAATGTGAAAGCTATCAAAAGAGAAAACAATGAACTCTTTTATATTCAAACATCAACGGAAAACAAATAAATCAATTGAAACATATAATCAATATTTGTCATATAATGAAACTATATTTGTTATCCAAACAATTATATCATATCTATTTCACAGACAAACTGTGTTTGAACAAGTTCGTGTCCTATAAAATACCGCCAAGTATTATGAAACTTTAACAAATTTGAACACTCTGTTCTTTTAGACAGCGGAATTCATCTCCACTCAACCACGGTGATTCAATTGCATCATTAAAGCACATTAAAGGCAATTTGGCCATATCGTCTCAAAATCACTATTAACACATTCAACAGAGCAGGAAAGTTCCATATGAACAAAGTAAATCTTTGTGTGTAAAATTTTGTATCCACTTCTTCATTGTTCTTTGGAATTCAGTTGAAAAAAGTAACCATATTATGGTCATTTATATGAAGATGACACGCTATTTTTTTTTAAGATAAATCCTTTAAGAATTTGATATTCACAATAGCACATTTTTAAAATTATTTTTATTATAGAAATATGGCAGCCCAATATTGCGAACCCTGTACTGCACGTGGAAAGACTCCATCAGCCTTTCAATGGTGTACCGAATGTGAAGAAGCACTGTGTTCCGAATGTACAGAAGCTCACAAAGTTCAAAAAATGTCTCGAAGTCACCATTTGGTTGAAATAGGTAAAATACCAAACAAAATTGATCTATCCTATAATTGTTCAAAGCATCAACATTTGCTTTTTGATTATTTTTGTGTTGATCATGATGTTATTTGCTGTAAGGAATGTTTGCCAAAAGATCATCGAGCTTGCAAAAACATATCATCAATCGATATTGCATCAAAACGTTTTAAAAAATCACAGTCATTCCTTGATTTTGAAGAACAATTGCACTTTATTTTAGAAACATTAGAAAAGATGAAAAAAAATCGGAAAGAAAATAGTAGTCGATTAGAACTAGAAGAAACTAAAATTCGGAAAGAAATAGCGAAAGCAAAAGAAAATTTCATCAAACGCTTGGAATCTTTAGAAAAGTCGCTTCTGAAACAACTAACCGAATTGAACAACAAAGATATGACTGTTATTAAACATCATGAGAAAGATATAGATGAATTGGTAAAATTAACAAAAGCCCAAAAGGAAGCCTTAGAACTTGTAAGAGATCATTGTTCTGAGAAACAAGCATTTGTTTCAATTCATTCATCTAAACCAATGTTAGATGACATTGAAAACAAAGTGAAACAGCTGACAGAATCGTTTGTAGACACCAGCCTAAAGTTTATAGAAAAGCATCCGAAAGAATATTTAACGGATATCGGTTCAATAGAATTGAAGGAAACTCCTAGTTCAGTTTCAACTGTCCCTTACAAGCAGAGGCAATCTCAAGTTCCAGTCGTTTCGAAGCGCCATATTTCTTCTTTAACACATCTCTACGATATCGATATGAAAGAACACTTGAGTGTAGTAACTGGTATCACAGTATCGGACAATAACACATTGATTTTCTGTGATGCTGTTACAGACAAAGTATATTTTTGTGATAAGAATGATGCATACCTATCATCTATAAGCTCTCCACATCAACCATGGGATATAACAGCTATACCAGGAACAACAACTGCTGTTATGTCTTGTGTATGGACACCGTACATACAGTTGATCGATATAGATAGACAGCAAATATTACAACAGGTAGAAGTGAAACAAGGTGAATGTTGGGGTGTCGCTGCTACAAAAGAGAACATATATATCGGATCTAAAGGGAAGATATATGTCCTAGACTTACGTGGAAATTTTGTTAGAACAATACAATTGAAAAACGTAGATTATTACGTTAATTACATTTCCGTTTGCTCAAATGGAAACATCTGTTATTCCTCCATTAATAAAGTACAATGCATAACGTCAGATGGAGAACCTGTTTTCTCTTATTCTTCTCCCGATCTTCCTGATGCACAAGCTATTCAAATTGATGATGCCGACAATTTATACGTTCTTGGACGGGATTCACAAAACTTTCATATTCTCACATCTTCTGGAACCAGAGTCGACATTTTATCACCAGATAATTTGTACAAACCTCTTACATTTCATTACAATAAGAAACTATCCAAAGTTTACATTGCAAATAATGCCGGTAAAATATCAGTATTCAAGACGAAATAGTAGTGATGTGAACGGTTAACCATGGGAAAGACTGAGCATCTAATTCCAAAAACGCTAACCGGTTAATCGGACTTTTGTTCAATTTTTATAGATTTGAAATTAATTTGTATTGACATCATTGAATTATTATGTTCTGCTTAAACATTATTGTCGTGGTAATTAATTTGACAGATCAATTGTCGAATAAATTGATTGCTATTGTTAATAAAAAAATATAATAAAATTATTTAGAACTTAGAATACTTTTCTATATCAGCCCGGGGAAGATCTTAAGTAAATATATTTAGTGTACATATAAAAAAAGATGTGGTATGACTGCCAATGAGACAGCTATGCACAAAAGACCAAAATGACACAAACAATAACAATTATAGGTCACCGTACGGCCTTCAACAATAAGCAAAGTCCATACCGCATATAGTCAGCTATAAAAGATCCCGTTAAGACAATGCAAAACAATTCAAGCGAGAAAACTAACGGCCTTATTTATGTAAAAAATGAACGAAAAACAAATATGTAACACATAGACAAACGACAACCACTGAATTACAGGCTCCTGACTTGGGACAGACACATACATAAATAATGTGGCGGGGTTAAACATGTTAGCGGGATCCCAACCCTCCCCCTAACCTGGGATAGTGGTATAACAGTACAACAAAAGAACGAACTATACAAATCAGTTGAAAAAGGCTTAACTCACCAGATAGACAAAAAATAAAAGTGGACGTGGCCGGGTAAAAATACATGTTTTTTAAACAGTAACTTTAAATCAGAAATCCTAATAAGTTTAGCGATTTGCTTCATTATTTGTCTTCTTTTTAATATTGCGTAGTGTTACATCTAAATGCGCAATTCCCATAATGCATACTTTAAACATTGAGCCAACTACATGAATGCAATTGATCGTGAATGTAATTAGTGTATACTTGATGGTACGAGTAACAGGCTAAATCATTTTAAATTGAAACACTGCACAATATTTTCTCAGACATACATGTAAAGCGAAAATGAAAGAATCATCAGTTTCAGACATTTTCAATTCGACGAGAGCCAGAAGGTTTTCTTGATTTGAATCTGAATTCTGTCTGATTATACTAAAGGACAAACTTCAATTCATCGTGTTATTAAAAACGTACATTTGTAGGCTACTAAAGTTAAGCCTTCAAAAATCAACTTAAACAAACAAACTGGTTAATCGGTTGAACGATCAACAACCTGTTAACCGGTTAATGGGTTGAACGATGAGGCAAACTTGTACGATTTCACAACACTACGAAAAGTAATATTTTGAATGAGTTTTGAACACTATTCTTTAAACTAACCTACAAGACAAATTTTGTAAAAGGTAAATCGTTATTCTTCATGGAAAAATTGAAACTTTGGGTAGGCATAAACAATAAATAATTTCTAATGTTTCATTTATAAAAAGTCAAATGTTCTCTTGTTATCTGTGTCTGTAATAAAAACATATGGTTGACGTATACTCACCATTTCATTGCATTAGTCCGTGCTGTCGAAGTGGACCTTAAAAGGACACTCATTCCATTTGCTTTCAACACTTTCAATACTGTCTATTTCTATTGGTTTGATATTTGGCAGTTTTCTGTTATGCTTCTATTCATATCTTTAGAAGGAATCAGGGGAATTAGGCAGTTGAAATATGCGATGGATCATGGTTCAAATGTCAATACCCCCCAAAAAAATTCAACCCTACACCCCCCAAAAAAAATCCCCTCTCCAACTAAATCTTCATTTCAAAATAACTGAAATGAAAATCATTAATATCTCAGTGTCAGTTTTTCAGACGTATGTATTTGCTTTTTATTTTGCTATATGTTGCCTCTCTTTTATAGACGCTAATGGGAAACATTGTTTAACAATTATTATCAATTTGCTTAAATGAGAGAAGTCCGATTTGGCGGTTTCAATAAGTATAATCTTCGAAGGATTTGATTGGCAGTGTGCAACATGGTTCAAATCTCGATTACCAGAAAACTTTTACCAATAAAAAAAAAACCCATAAAATACATAAAATTGTATATGTGTATTATGTTTGTGATGTAGGTCAGATACTAAATACAAATGTATTTATCACAATGTATCATTCTAATTTAGTATGGAAAGTCTTTTGTCGTTACGAATATTAAACACATTCAAGTTTTTCAATAGAACGTACGATGTAAATGCATATGCCATAACTTCCTCCTTTTATTATTTAGATATTATTTTGAATGAATAAAAACAGGCAAAAGGTTCCAAATACACACATGAGAAAACATATTGACAACGCCTTGGCAACTCCCCCTAAAATCGTATTGCAAACTAAAGTTTATACAAAACACAACATACTTTAAATAATAAACTAAAGCAAAAATGACTTCACAAAGAAAAGGAATTATTAAGGTTTTAAATAACAAAAAAAAAAAACCAACGTGTTACATTCATTTTTAATTAAAAGCGTATTACTGACAATTCAGAACTTTTACGATGTTTTTATTACCGCGAAAATTGCATCGAGACTAGTGTCGCAAAAATTCGAAGCTTGCCCTATTGAATTAGATGGCATTACTTTGTTTAAAGTAATTACTGAAAATGCAATGATTAAACACGCATTTGAGTTGATCGTTTACAAATTGCAATAATAAACGCATGCATGCATTAATTTTCGAATTAATGGACCATGAATAATAAAATTGATGGTTTAAGACTACTATTAGATATATAACAGCGGTAAGATTTCCTTGTTGGGAAAGCCGTGCACAGAGAGAAGCGACGATGTAATTGAACACACATGTCACGCAAGGAGTTCAACTTTAGTGTTGATAGGCTAGAGATACAGTAGATGGAACACTGGGTGCACTCAAACAACGAGGTTTCTGCATAATAGGTTCTATAATGTTGATTGGTTGTTCTTTAGCGTTTAAAGGAAGACAACATGCATATTTAGGACAAGAAACAATAATGTAATTTGTATTTAAAATCAGTTTTTAACTAGACTAACACGCTGAACTAGATTAAGAAAAAATCTAGCTCACAAAACTACAGTCCATAGGAGGACAATTTGGCCTACCCGGAACATGATGACTTCGTGCCAACCATTATTCACTTTTACTCAGACAAGCCATGTAGATAGGGGAGAATCAGCATATACCAATTTCAATGTCGATCGGAGTTTGGATCGTCGACCTCCCGCACCTGCGAGATTAGACAATATTCCATTTAATTAAAACTCAAAAGAGAAGTGGATGTCAACATTAGCTATAAATAATCATCATCAGGTACGCTCGATATTCAAAGTTTTAAGAGCAAAATACAGTCAATTGGATATATAGTTTTCCATTGACATAATTCGAGTTGGAGCTATTGACATGGGGTGCAATGCAAGAGAGCATTCGGGTTGATTTCAGGATGATAAGGCTGATTAAGGTCCTAACCTTATCTAAGTGATAAACTTCTCAGGTCTACTTTGAGAAAAACAATAAGTCCTTACAAAGGGACGAAAGATACCAGAGGGACAGTCATAAATCGAAAATAAACTGACAACGCCATGGCTAAAAAATGAAAAAAACACAAACAGACAAACAATAGTACACATGGCACAACATAGATGAATAACGATTAGCAACACGAACCCAATAAAAAACTAAGGGTGATCTCAGGTGCTCCGGATTGGTAAGCAGATCCTGCTCCACATGTAGCATCCGTCGTGTTGCTTATGTGATAACAAATCCGGTTAATAGTCTTATTCGGTAGGTCACGTTTATTAAAGGGAAGGGGATTGTAGTTACGACGTAAGGAACATATCCGATATCATTTGTGAAACGGTTATTCCATTACGGTCAACCAACACGTGATGGCGTCTGTAAAATTTACAAAGCAGCAACCCTCTATCAAGAAATCATGATAGGAAATGCAAGCACGGGAATATCAATTGGGAAATATATACCCCGTATGCAGGTGCTGCTGGAATGTTTTTACTTAAAAATGGAAAGTTCTCAATTTGAAAGCTGAAATCATATCTTTCGTCGTAAAGTTTTGTTTTGAACCGACCCTCATTGTCAATTTCTAGATGTAAGTCAAGATATGTTGCCGACTTAACTGTATCTGTAGTGTCCTTTATCTCTAGTTCAATTGGATATATGCGTTCAACATAGTCACCAAATTTTGAATCATTTAGTGAAAGAACATCATTTATATACATGATATAGCGGAAAGTAGAGTGAAATGATATTGCTAACTTCTTATCTGTCTTCCTAAGACGTTTCTGTATAAATTCAGCCTCATTATAATAAAGAAACAAGTCGCCAAGTAGAGGGGCACAATTTGTTCCCATTGGAATGCCGACAGTCAGTTTCAGATATGTTTTGTTTGAATCAAAGTGATCCTTTACAAATCAGGATTTATACCTCCCTAAGACAAGATACTTATATCAACGTTGGCCATTCTTTTTTATGAAACAAAGCAATACCAACTCTTCCAATGTGTCTTTTAGTTTGGAATGTGGAATACTTGTGTAAAGTGTAGAAAAGTCAAACGTGTTAAGTCTATTACAAGATGAAAGAGAGTAAGATTGTATGTACTCCAAAAGATCTTTGGAATTTTAAAGTATTCACATCTGATTCACGCCACCTCTAGAATAGGCAGTTTCACAATAACTTTGAAAGGCGTCTTTGATCGCTGATAAAATAGATGTTAATAATTTAGAAAGGGGTTTCGGGGAGCACTTGGAAGACCCATCAATATACCGTTGTTTGAAAGGACACTTATGTAGTTTAGGTATCCAATACAGTGATGGAAGATCCAGTTCTTCATCTTTGGTGGAAATTCCAAAGGAACATAGAAACGACCAATTATTATCCTGTATCTTAAGTTTAAGGCCAGGATGCCATTTTGGATTATTATGAGTTACTGTTTAACATGTTTCCCGCCATTACAGTGACGAAGAGAAATAAGTCTTACTCTACCTACGTCAATGGGAAACTATCAAACATCGTCAAACACTTTTCTTGTGACCGCTGACATAATTTCATACTTTATTATCTAAAATCATAGTAAAAATGTATCAATCGGGTAACATCTAAGTCAATACCTATTGTGGCAATTAAACTGATGCTTATATCATTTGGGAATGACAGTCCACAAGTACAACACCAAATGAAAATAAACCTTATAAATTTGGTTCAAGCGAAACGCCTTCTATAGTTACCTTTATTCGGAAGGTTCAACGCCACAAAAAATAAATCTAATGATAAAATCAGAGCTAACAAATCCTGATTTCAGTGATGTTTTATAATTTTATTCAAAAGTTTGTTGATTGTAGATTTGCAAAACTACATAAATAAATGGAATTTTTTGAAACGTGAATACGTCAGCAACTAAAACATAAGAACACTCATATAAAGATCCACACAATCACAAAGCATATGATAAAAACAAATGCAACACCATCGAGGATTTTAATTACAACATTGTTGGCTTAAATAACAGCATTAACTGAACGGTTGAATGGAGCAAATGCACTGTGTCACGGATATTTAAATCCCACAGGACATGTTTAACCCCGCCAAATTTTGTGTTGTAAAATATCATTTAATCTATATAAATTATGTGCCAATGTTTTGTGTTGCAACACACGAATAACTAACATTCACTTTCTCTCAATTTAATAAGATATTGGAATAGGTCAGCTTATTATTGAGAAGAGCTGTCATTTAGAAGTTATCGCATCAAACTACAAACACAAAGGTCCCTAGTTCGATCACCATTCCGGAGTGAAAATTTCAGGGACTTGATTTTCGGTTCTAAATTGTCACGATTTGCGAATATGGTCTTGGTAAACGATGATCGTCCGTCGGAAGAGGACGACGATTTGCTGACCTGTGTTACGAGAGAGCAATATCTATTGCACCAAAAAGACAGCCTTGTAGACTTCGAAAAAGAGCATGTTTATGCCGCCACATAGCAGCATTTGCACCCGCAAAGTGGAAATAGATTAATATAAGTTGTAATAACTTGTTTCCCAATCCATTATAAATACATACGGTACAACTCATTATAATTTTAGTTTTAGGTCGTTACAGAATGTCTAAAATATTTGTGTATAGACACATAATACAAGAGTCTCTTGCTAGAGTATTAGGACTGTAAAATTTATTCGAAAATGTGTAAATAGAACAAATATGTATCGGTCTGTAAACGGAGAAAAATACCTGTTCCAAATCAGGAACAAGACAGTTGTCATCCATTCGTTCGTATTTGAGTTTTTAATTTTGCAATACGAATAGGGACTATGAAATTTGAATTCTCACAGGGTAAGTGTTTTGTGATTTTACTTTCTAGTACAATATCAGGGTTTAATATTCATGTTAGATAAACATGTTTTCGTCCTGATTATGGTTACTTATTTGCCGCTGGACTTAAATCAGCTATCCACCATCATCAAAACACATAATGAATCATGTGCGGTACATTCATGGACATACAACTTTTGGTCTTTTAAAACATGCGTACCTTGAGTGCAATTAGCTTTAAAAGCCGACACGACGGAAACAAGCATCTTAAGAAAAGGTGATTAAGATTCGAATTTCATATGTATTAGAGATGCGACATGATCATTGAGTATGAACAAAACCACCCAAAGTCTTTCAAATAAACTATGTTTAAAACATAAACGATACCATTTTTTTTGCACCAGATGCGTATTTCGACAATTGACAATCAGTGATGGATAAGGCCATGCTATTTGAAAATCCAAGGACGAAGTGAATTTCTAAAACCGGCAAGGAATCCGAGTTTTACATGAGTGAAATACATTCATAATTTAAGACTTTTCCCCTAATTTGAAGAAACGTTTTTGAACCATTAAAGAAATATTCGTCTGAAACATTTATTATGTTTTAAAAAAGTTCTTTTATTGTAGCAGATATTTGAATAAGTCTGCATATATTAATGATTTTTGCAGTCCGGATTCTGATGTCGTGGTAATTTTGAGCTAAGCATGCAGAATATAAAACTGATAAGAGTTCGTCGAGATATTTGTTGCGGTTTTTTGTGTTATGTTATCACCAAAGACAATTTTCCATCGTTTTCTTTTTATTTCTTGGTATTGTAGATTTTCTCTTTATGTTCTGTATTATTTTCATTTTTGATATTAAATCATGTTTTATAAAATTTACTTGTACTGAGCTGAGTGTATATATACTTTGTATCTTAAAAACCGCGATACAATACATATTCATCAACACACACTACACCGAAGCACTACGAACACATATAGGTGTTTCAGAAGTATCAACAACTGATCAAGTTGACCTTTTCTCCAGTAAGCTTTATTCAGCAACTGAAGGTTGTTAGATTTTTTATCTTTCAATACATTATAACAAGCTTGTCTTTTTGACAGGATTAACTGTGTGCTCGATAAGGAGATGTTTGAGCTCTCCCAAAATATGTTAACACCGCCACTTTTTCCATGTGCTTGAACGCAGCCAGAAGATTGGAAATCAGTGTTTGAGGTTGAGTACCATATATTTCTGTTTAAAGCATGACGTATTTTTTTTCTATTGAACTGTTTGCTGTTCTGCTAAATTACTGTAAAGTCTCGGTCACACCTTACCGGATAGTACGAACGGACGACTAACGGATGAAAATAAAAGTTGTCCGTTGGCAAAACTGTTTATCGTTGGGAGTCCGTTGGTGTAAACGAATGCATAACGGACACACACCGGATAAGCAAGGTACGAGTAACAGAGACGTACCGGACAGAACGCATATCGAACGTACATCCAACGGACAAGTATCGCATAAAACGGACACCTAATGGAAGCGTACCGGATAAAACAGATGAACAAGATATACGGAAAAATTAAAGGCGACAATATTTTACATGAAATCGCATAAATATTCAAAATGTTTCTGTGTAACTGATTTTGGTTTGTTCCTCAAAATGCAGCAAATGAGCAGTGTCTGGTGTGAAAAAGAGCTGATTGATTGTGAAGACGTGGTCTTACTCTAAGATCGATTATTAATAATAAGAATTCATGAACCTTAAGAAATCTGACATACCTAGAAATGGACTTTTCTGACGCGAAATTGTCAATTGGCATTTATCCTTTTCAGATCCGTTCATCATCCGTTTTATCCATTATACGTCCGGTAGAAGTCCGTTTCACATTCGTTCGACATCCGTTTTATCCGTTTAACGTCAGGTAGACGTCCGTTGGTGAACTTATCTGACAAACTTCCAACGGATGTATAACGGACACGTAACAGATACAAAACGGAAACGAAACTAACGAGTACCGTACAAAATGGACGTCGACGGATAAAACGTACGCTAAACGGACGTGCAACGGATATGGACAGACGTCTAATGGATAAGAACGGACGTCTAACGGACATGAACGGATTGAAAAAAAGTTATCCGTTAGGCGTCCGTTTGAGCTATCCGTTAAGGTGTGACCGAAGCTTAAGGAAGGGACTTTGTCATTGTTTAATTTTTTTGTTAATGGACATATTTGATTCACCTTTGGTCATCAAAAGAGACATATAGCACAGTATCTTTTAATTCAGTAATGAAAACTATTTTTTGCCTCATTTTCATACACAAATTTAGTTAAAACCATGATGTCAATGGCATCATTCTCGCAGGTACATTAAATACTTGTGAACTTAAATACTGATAATGTAATTTCTTTATCAGCTCTTCATGTCAATTTACCAACTTACACAGTTCACAGGTAGGTTTTAATTTCAGAACAAATACCTTAGAAATTAGCATTTAAAATTAAAACAATGAAAACGGTTTTTTATTTTGTAGCGACATTTGCCTGCCCTTTTTCGAAATCTTCAAGGTTGTTGAGATATTACATTATTAACACGGGTCAGCTATTTATCGTCCCGTTCCAACAGACTTCTATTGTTTCTCAAGACCATACTCGCAAATAGCGTCGAGGGAGAACCAAAAATGCAGACCCTGAAATTTTCTCCCCGGAACGGGGATCAAAGAAGGAACCTTTGTGTTTGTAGTCAACTGCGCTTACCATTGCACAATATTTTCATAATTTTGTAGATCTATAGATATGATAGCAAAATATTGTGAACCATGCAGTGCACGCAGCATGACCCAAACAGCTTCTCAATGGTGTACCGAATGTGAGAAAACACTGTGTTCTGAATGTACAGAAGCCCACAAAGTCCAAAAAATGTCACGAAGTCACCATTTGGTTGAGATATGTAAACTACCGAAGAACATTCATCTATCCAATAATTGTTCAATGCATCAACAGTTGCCCATAGACTATTTTTGTGTCGATCATGATATTGTATGTTGTAAGGAATGTTTGCCAAAAAATCACAGAGTATGCACGAACGTCACATCAATTGATATTGCATCAAAGAGTTCTAAACAATCAGACTTGTTCCTGTTTTTTAAAGACCAGTTGTGCTTTATTTTAGAAACATTAGATATACTAAACACCAATCGAACGGAAAATTTGAGTCGAATAGAACAAGAAGAATCACACATTCGACATCAAATAGCGAAAACAAAAGAAAATATCATCCAGCACAGATTCAATTAAAACAAAAAGGAACTGATGGTGTTTCTGCAACAAAAGATGAGATATTTGTAGGAGCTAAAGGAAAGATACATGTCCTAGATGTATGCGGAAATTTCAAAAGAACAATAAATGCACAAACAGTTGAGCATTGTCCTGGGTTCATTTCCGTTTGCCCAAATAGAAACATTTGTTATTCATTCAATCATGAAATTTACTGCATCACGTCAAACGGAAATACAGTATTTACTTATACTTCTCCCAATCTTCGTCAATCAAGGGATATTCAAATAGATGATGTTGACAATATATACGTCCTTGGACGCGATTCACAAAACATTCATCAACTCACATCTTCTGGGACACTTGAAGACATCTTATTAAAAGACTACTTGTGCAAGCCCCTTGCATTCTGTTACAATAAGAAACAATCTAAGATTTATATTGCAAATAATGACGGCAAAACAATATCCGTGTTCAAAACAAAATAATACCATTTTGAGTGAGTTTGAACTGAAGATTTTGAATGTGTTAATACATTGTATAATCTGAACTACATCATTATATTTTTTGTTAAAAGTAAATCAATATGTTTGATGGAACAACATGATTCATTTCATATTAAGTTTTGAGGATATTACAGTACTATGCTTGGTGATGTTTTAAATGAAGAGTCGATTGTTTTTGTGATGAACATTCAGATTCGTCGATAAAAAACCCTGCCAACGCAATGGCTGAAAGAAAATTAAACAGACAAACTACTGTACACAAAACACAACATAGAAAACTAAAACTGATCAACAAAACCACACCAGGTGTTCCGGAAGAGAAAGCAGATCCTGTCCACGTGTGCTGTCTGTCATGTTACTGCAATAAAATACGTTGATGAACTACATCAAGAGATGAGACTTCACAAAATACAAATGTAATTCAATTTTGGATGTAACGCGTCTTCTAATTAGCTGAAGTCGATTTGTTTATCATATTATAGACACAATCTTGTCATGTGACCATGACGTCGGCAACATTTTTTTCTGATTTATGCCGGTGTAAAATGGAATTAAGAATTAAGTTCTAAAAAACTGTAATATATTGTCAAGCTATTCGAAATAACATAAAAATATCATGTAGTCATTCCTTAAATAACGGATTGATACTTGACTGTTATCTAAAACTAAGACATCTCCAAATTCTAGACCGCAGTCATGTCAAATGTTCTAACCTAGAAACTTGACCGTATATTAACCATTGAACTAAGATTTTTATAATAGACGACACTTTTACCGCTATATGCAACACACACGCGAAAAGTTTCAAAGCGCAGTGAACATCACATATTGCTGATGCTAGAGCAACACCAACCCCTCTCAAACAAAACTTAGGATAATCTTATGTGCTTTCGTAAGTGTAAGTAGAGCCTGCTTCACGTGTGACATTCGTCGTGTTGCACATGCTAGTATAAACCCGGTGAAAGTCTTATTCGGTAGGTCACATTCGATGAAAGGGGAAAGAGATTGTACTTTGGAAAACAAATATATATTGCCATCTGCGAAACAGTTTCAACTTCCAACCAGAAGAAAGGATTTTCAACTTCACTATTTGGAACTCTGGGTTTAATAGCTTTTTTTCGAGCAGCAAACCTCTTTCAAGGAAATCTTTATAGGAAAAAACCAGCCGATGGATATCTTATCAAGTTAGAAATATAAACGCCGTATGCAGGCGCTGCTGGAATGTTGCTATAATTGCCTTTTCTCTGACGTATACCCCACATTACATTTTATCATTTCTTACTGACGAGGTAAAACGGGACGGACTACATACGAGCATTCCCTTCGTCGTTCTGTTCGTCAATTTGTATGTCCATTATGTGAGTATTTTGCAGTTTTTGCACTCTTCATATCAAGTTGTTTGATAATTTGGCACCCATTCAAACCATTAGATATTCCACATCGGGTTTAAGATTTGTTCAGGTTGAGTATATTATGCTGCTGATATTACGACTTTTAGAAACCTGTTTTGAGAAGAAGTTACACAATACCCTTAGAATGTTTGTTTCTTAAAGAGTCTAAACATGCGACTTGGTAGGTGTAACAGTCGTATAATGCGTCTTAAATGAGCGATACAATATGGTTAAAACCCCGTTTAGCCCCCCTTTCCCCCCAAATGCACCATATGTTTAAATGAGATAAGTCAAATACTTAAATAAGGCATTTTTCGCTTAGATTTATGTTGAAAATATTTCGTCGTTAAATGTATTCTATTTATTCATATATTGGTACTAATGCAATGGAGTATGTTTGCCTAGTTTATAAAACAATACACAACAAATTCGTAATTAAGTTGACAATACTCGTTCTACTTGAATGTAAACATATTTCTTATTTTACAAACGATAACCCAGTCCCTGTGTAACATGTGTAATAAGTACTATACAATTGATAAAGAAGAGGTGTTATCAGTCCTATTTGTACGTAACCCAAATTCGATCTCAGGTAAGGTTTATTTATCAGAACAACTACTTTTAAAATCAAAAACAACTTTAAATTTATAAAACGGAAAACGGTTTTATTATTCATTTTTTAGGAATTGATTTGATTTTAAATTCTGAATTTGATGATATTTTCTTTTGAACCCCTCATCACCTTTTTTTTTTGCTTATTTCGTCAACAAAAAGAGTATCAAATAGATTGTACTTCTGTTTGTTATATCTTTTGAACCCCTTACACCTCTTTTTTGCTTATTTCGTCAACAAAAAGAGTATCCAATAGATTGTATTTCTGTTCGTTATATCTTTTATGTATTTCGTTATCTTGATTGTTCATGTATTTTTTTGTACTGTATTCCAGTCATGTTATTTTCGCGATTTTTTTTAAACATTACTATTTAGAGCGAGGTTTGGCTAGCCATACAACCAGTTTCAACTCATCATTTTTTTTCTTAAGGTCTGTACCAAGTCAGAAATATGGCAGTTGTTATCAAATAGTTAGTTTCTATGAATGTTGCATTTGCGTTTGTTTATGTTGCAGTTAAGTGTTTTTGATGTTCCGTTTTTTCTTGTTATAGTTGATGTGTTTCCTTGCTTTTAGTTTGTAACTCGGATTTTTTCTCCCAAACGATTTATGATTTTGGATAGCGGAATACTACTTTTGCCTTTATTTGTCAGCCGTCGCTATGGCCATGGCTATGCTAGTCTTGTGTGTTTTATTTAATTTTTAGCTCATTTATATGTATTGGTGTGTCGACCATTTTTCTAGATCAGTATACATCGGATAGCGGGATTGCTCTATCAAATCATCTTTATTTCATGCTGCATATACTTGAATTCTGCATGATCATTGTGTTCATTCAGTTCTAAGAAACAAATTATTGATGAGTTAAGCCTTTTTCAACTGATTTTTATAGTTTGTTTTTATGTAGTATTGCTACGTTTGTACACTACTTTCCCAGTTTAGTGGAGGATTAAACTAAACTGACCCACTGAAGCGGTTATTTATCATAATGTAAAAGTCCGTAGGCAGACATATCACCCCTGGCATACTCGAAAGCAATGTTTAGATTTGGAGCAGATTTGTATTTCCTCTTACTTATAAATGTCGTGTGCTAGGTGGAAAGGAATTCAATTCAAATTCCCAAGTCTTTGATTTGACCGGGTTTTGGTTCTATTACGAGAACTTTCGAAACCAACGAGACAATAACACGCAAATCTCGGGACAACGTAGGTGATACAGACACCAAATTAACGCAGATGCCGAATGACATCTGGAGGTTGATAGTCTTCAATACTGATATCAACTTAAAGCAGGAACCTGCAGGAATAAACGTATTAATGGGAAAATAATCAAAACGAGAGCATCAGTTAGAATTATTGTCATTGGTTGCAATGTTAAAGATGGTTGATTTTTTTTTTAATTTTACTTACAATAATGAAACGTGTTGTAGTACTATCAAATTTGATAAAAGACACTTAATAGATCGAAGTGACGAATATTTATAAAAAAATACTTCATTTGAAACCGCTATCCACTCTATACAAATACAAAGATGTACATAAAAACAGTAACAAAAAGTACCATTAAAACAATTGTTACCACCAAAGACTGAAAGTGAATTTTATATAAACACATTTCGTTTTTTTCGTTTCAGTTATTTCGTTTGCAACAGAGAGGTCAAGTTGTTGGCATTATATATTCACACACCACAAGTTAAACTTTACAAAATAATGTCTGAACAGGATAAAAGTTAAACGAATGATCAAAATAAGTTGATACATGAAAAATAAGAGAAATACTTTATTACGTATTTTACAACTGTCTTTATTTGGTAAACAAAAATGATTAAAATACTTTTACTTTTTATGTCTTTAAGTAACCACAATAATTTACACGTACACGCAGAAAAGTTCATTGCGATAATGGCACAGTCAAAGAGTCACATGTTACCAATGATTGCAATATCGAAGGAGTTAGAGAAGTAAAATCATTCAGTAACATTTGTTGTGGCATCAAGGATGAAAACTGACTTGATAAATGATGGATTTAATATTTCAACCATTATTGCAAAGAGTCTTGATCAATTTTATTTCGAAGACATTATAAGAGAGATGGTAGAAACGATGATGTCAGGAGCTAAAATAAGAGCATTGGCCGAGTGGTTGAAAGGGACCAACGCACTCTGTCATGGATATTTAAATGATACGGTGCATGCGCAAGTACTAGCCGCCCACCATTTTGATTATGCCATTGTGGACTATGCACCTACTCTTTGTTTCTCTATCATGGCGTACAAATTAAACTGCCGTTTATTTCTTTAGGGGCCTTTATTGACCCTTCAGTGAACAGAGTGCCATTAAACCCATCATTCATGCCAACCCTGTTTTCTAGTTTTACTGATAAAATGACTTTCAGAGAAAGAATTATAAATACTGCCAGATATTTAATATTGTTACTACGTCCATCGGTACCTTCTTTTGAGAATTTATCAGAACGATATGTACCAGAAAAACAAAGTGTTTCTAATGAGAAAATAAAACAAATGTCCTTAATGTATATTGCTGATAATGATATGTTGTTAGAATTTCCACATCCGGTCCCGTCGAATGTCATCATGTGTGGTGGACTAGCTGCAGCACCTCCGATTCAGTTACCTGACAAACTAAATGATTTTGTTGAAAACTCATCAGATGGCATCGTAGTTGTGTCATTCGGAAGCATTATCAAGACTCTTCCTTCGGAAACACTCAGCAAAATGCTCGAAGCGTTTAATATGGTAACGAACTTAAATTTCGTAGTTGCCACAGGAAAAGAGGTCAAGTATGTGCAAAATGTGTTGATGTTGCCATGGATACCACAAAATGACTTATTAGGACATTCGAAAACTAAGTTATTCATCACTCATGGAGGTAAAAGTAGTGTTTTCGAGGCTCTACACCATGGCATACCAATGATAGTTTTTCCAATTGGCGTCGACCAGCCAGCAAATGCTGCGGTCATTACATCCAAACATTATGGAATAACTATGGACTTTTATCATTTTACAATTCAAGTCTTAGTAGAAAATATCAAAAATATTGCCTTCAATGACCAATTTAAATCGAACATAATGAGAGCTTCTGCCATTTTTCATGGCCGTCCACAAACTCCGTCTGAACGAACTGCGTACTGGATTAATTTAGTTACCAAATATGGTAACGAACACTTTCGACATTCTTCTTTAGATATGCCTTGGTATTCATTCTTCCTTATAGACATAATTATTACCTTTATCACAATAGGATTTTCATCAGTGATGTGTCTACAATGGATTTGTTGTAGAGCTAAAAGAAAACACAAACAGGAGTAACGTGAACAAATGAATATCGTTTTCCAGAACAGAAGTGCAAAATGATGAAATGATTTTACATACTTTGGGAATCAAATATTCAAGATATAAGGTCACAAAGAATAAGTTACTTTAGTTTTAAAAAGTTATCGAAGACAGATAACTATCAATATTAGTTTATCTTGTTATCTTTACATGTGTGTTCTATGTACGTAAAAGATTGTTGCAGCAATTATAAATTGGATACAATGTCCCAATGGCATGGTTAATCCCTTTGTTTAATTTTTGTTTTAACATTTTTGGTATATAAAATAAAATCAGACGGTCTTAGATTCCCGACGGTCCTATCAATTCGATAAAGTTAATCAATCTTGCAATGATGTTCAATAAAGAATTTAATCTTGAAAAAGAACGTATTCATCTTTTACAGAGTATGCATCCTGATATTAAATAATTTAATATTGGATGTAAAAGAGGGACAAAAGATACCAAAGGGACAGTCAAACTCGTAAATCTAAAACAAACTGACAACGCCATGGCTAAAAATGAAAAAGACAAACAGAAAAACAATAGTACACATGACACAACATAGAAAACTAAAGAATAAACAACACGAACCCCACCAAAAACTAGGGGTGATCTCAGGTGCTCCGGAAGGGTAACGCGTCTTCCGATTGGCTGACGTTATTGTGTTATCAGCCCATGGTCATAATTTAGTCATAGACGCTTTTTATGGTTTTCTACGGTTTAAAATGGAATTTAGAATTAAATTATAAGAAATGACTGTAATATTTTTATCTGTCTATTCGAAATAACATAACAATATGGTGAACACTGTTAAATAACCCGCTACGCGCTTTATTCAGTGTGCACCAAATTTTGTATGTTATTTTTTTTTATAGACAGAAAAAATATTACAGTCATTCCTTAAATAATCTATACTCTTGTCTATGTTTTTTTAATATAACTACATAAATAACATAAAATTAAGTAAACGAAACTCATAGTAAATAAATATGTTTTTTTTTCTTAATTTCCTTTTGTCTTTCTGTATGACAATTTTTGAACTCAAGATTATTTTGTATCAGTGAGTAAATAAGTCATAAGAGAGACGTCCTTGATCTGGATAAAAGCTATTAACAGATAATCTTTCATAGCTGTAATGTTTATCTTATAACAAGGATATCTGCCTTTAGTGAGAATAAATGTTTTCAGAACCATAAATACTCTATAAATAATATACAAGAAAGTAAGTGTTTTATAGCACCATTGTTACATGGTAACATGATTTCCCTTTTAATGAATATCAACATAAAGTTAATCAAGTTCAAACATACCTCTAGGTGGTTAATCGAAAACTGGTGAATGTGAAGCAATAGTAGTAGATTATCGATGATCTAGTCTCTTAATCCATTAGGGAAAATGTAGCCATACTTTAAACAATTGTTTATTTCTGTGTCATTTGGTCTCTTGTGGGGAGTTGTCTTATTAGCAATAATACCAATTCTTCTTTTTCCTATTATTATTTTTGTTTAATTTTTGTTAAAATCTAAAATCTAACAAAAAATAACAAATAATTTATAGAAAACATCGTTTATAGAATTTCAATGCTGGTATCTTTGGACTTATTTAAGGTCGAGGCGAAATGAAGTATAATATTTTTCTGTTTTAGTGCAGACCATGATAGCTTGGTAGGTGTCTTTTGTTATGTTGTTTAGTATTGCTGTGTGGCTGTTTCTTTGAAATATTAATTACACATATACAAAAAAAATATTATATACATCGTCATTTCATGATATTCTGTGTAATTTGTTGATATGAATTAATTAACTAAATACTGTTCTTGCTATGGAAAACGTCTGTTAAGTTGGTCTGTGTCAATATAACCACATGCGCTTTGCACATAATTAACAGTTAAAATTCAGCAAACGTTCACATATTCCCTATTTTGTTTGCAACAATCTAATCAGTAGCGACCGATACCAAAATTTAAAAAAAAAAAACAAATTTAGAACGTCGAACATCACAAAACCGCATTGCAATTCAAAGAACAACAAAAACTGGCGTCATGCATTTGTGTCAATCGACATTTCATGTTTCATTCGCCCTATAGATTTTATATTTCATTTGCCAAAATAATAAAAAAAAATCCTTCGCAAGAATTGTGTCACGGGTAATATAAACACGTGAGAAACATTAGTATCATAAACTCTTTGATAAACTAAAGTTGAAACAGCTATTCCCCTGTCTGCCATCGCTAACCTGCTCTCCTATGCACATTTGGGATTTCCAAGAGGATGAGTAATTCTAAAAATTTCGAAAACTATTAACAACATTACGAAAAATGACATTAAAACTT
Organism: Mytilus galloprovincialis; assembly: GCF_965363235.1. Classification (NCBI taxonomy): domain Eukaryota; kingdom Metazoa; phylum Mollusca; class Bivalvia; order Mytilida; family Mytilidae; genus Mytilus; species Mytilus galloprovincialis. The sequence continues at coordinate 73,516,993 of NC_134844.1, forward strand.
TTATTGAGGATAAATACGTTAAGAAGTATTGATGGCAGATGTACATGTACATAAACATATTGTCCATCCTTGCTGGGTAGTTGTAAGTAACCATCTATAATGCACTGTGACTGTGCGTCTGAAAGTCTTGAATTCCAATTGTCTGCTTTCTTTGTATTAAATCTGTACAGTATATTTTACAAAACGAATGTCACCTTACATCTATTGAAAATGGCACAAACGTAAGATCTGTTAAGTACAGAGCGCACTTTGTTTTAGTTCAAAACGGATAAGAGTTTTAGGTCATATACCACTTGTTGAACCCGCTCCGATCCTACACGACGGTATGACAATCAACCAGGAAGAACCAGCGGTGTTCCATTTCCTGGTTATTAACTCGAGGTAAAACTAATGCATTTTTGGTTGTTAAACTTGGTATCTAATAGATTGTGAATAAATAATTCAAAAATTTAAAGTTTATCAAAGTTCAAGATCTTCTGATTGGAGATTTTCTCTTAATTATTATATTAATCGAACTTCCTTTATTAAACATTCACTTCTGGTCAATAGAAAGATGGCAAACGCTTCAATGTCTAATGTTTCTGAATTTACATCAAATTATGGTGTTCACATTTCAAACAAAACAACAAAAATCAATGCGCCACGAGATGGATACGACCTGCCTCTATTTGGTCTGGAAAACCATCACTTTGCATCCTTACATTTGACTGCACTTTCATGCATAAGTATCAGTCTAACGTTCTCGGTTTTTGTTCTGGCTTTATCTTTCCGAAACTCAAATCACCGATTTTTAAGCTGGACCAAAAGCGAGCGACTTGTAGTTTACATGGCCATTTGCGATGGTGTTTTTAATCTGACTCATTCATTGGAACATTTGCAGATATACATAACAAAGGACCATGTGCGACCACGTGAACTTTGTATGTTTTACTCCTTCGTCATTGGAGAGTTCATATCCGCACAAATGGTCATGGTCAATGCGGTCTCTATAAATGTCTTCAGTATGATAAACATGAGAAAAGACATACATTTGGGAAAATATGACTGGAAGCTGTTGTTGTACACTTTTGGTATACCATTTGTTGTTCATCTGGCATCAGCATTTTTCGGGAAGCTGGGTATAACAGGAATTTCGTGAGTATATAAAATACTATTATTACTATAGCACAATTTTGACTGCTGCATTATTGACATTTGGATTTATGAGTTTTGAACAGCGATATACTACTGCTGCCTTTTTTTTGGACCTATTATGTCTGTTCGTTTTGATCACGCATTGTTGTCAAAATAATCGAATTGATGCAATTGTCATGCAAGTGAAAGTTTTAGCTAGCTAAAAAACCAGGTTCAACACACCATTTTCTTCATAAGAAAATGCTTACACTAAGTGAGGAATATGACAGTTGTTTTCAATTCGTTTGATGAGTTTTGGCTTTTGATTTTGCCATTTGATTACAGACTTTCCGTTTTGAATTTTCCTTGGAATTCAGCATTTTTGTGATTTTACTTAGTACGTCAGAGATATTAAAGAGTCAAGTTGATAAACATCATATTATTTTGTAGAATTTATGACCCTCAATTCTTCGTCTAAAACTCATTGATCTTTGATAATGAAAAGTGAAACAATAACATGATTGTATTGTTTTAAGTTTTGGAACTTTTGTTTTATTTAAAAAATAACGTCTCATTAAGTAATAATGTTTTTGATATTTGGAATCCATTTTTTTTTTATAAAGAATGTGTCGATAAAATTTGCTAAACATTAAATTTGGTATTTCGGTCGTGTTCTGCGAACGACTATCTCAAAGTCCAGATTCAACAGTACACTGATGTTAAGTGGTTGTCACTTAATATTGTGCAAAGCTATTTAATGCAATAAAAATGTACCAGTTAGAAGGATTTTTTTTAACGATTACTGACATGATGCTGTATAAAACAAGGGGAAAAAAAAAAAAAAAAAAAAAACTCGAAAACAGATGCATTTACAAATGTATGTTCAAGAAAATGAAAAAAAATTTTAATATTCACTAAGCAAGATTTTTGCTGAATGCTTTAATTTTGAGACTTAATTTTATATTTTTATCATCATCAAGCAAGATTTTATTATTTCAATTACAGATGTCATTTCGATGCCATTAAAGGAGTGGATTTATTGGTATTTTACTCCACGATGCTTACATTCATTGTAATCGTCGTTAATAGCGTACTTTATATTGCCACGTGGATTAGAATTTACAAGGAAAGTAAAGAATTGGTAAACACACTAGGACCTGCTGCTCAGTCGATAAAATGTGTCCACAAAACTGCAAGGAATATGTCACTTTTTGTCGCTGTATTTTTTATCCAATGGTTTCCCCTGGCTGTGTTCTCCATAACTGCCCTACTTGGACACATACCGGAAGTAATTATGTACATGGCTATATCCTTCACTAATATCGGAGGAGTTCTGAATGGACTGGTTTTTATCATCATCAAGCGGCGAAAAGAACATCATAAATGAACATTAGATAAGATAAGATAAGATAAGAAAACTTTATTTTGATTCGGCATGAGTACAAATAAGCAACACAAGCTCTAAGGAGCTTTTGACCGAATATAAAAACATATAAATAACATAAAAACAGTGCATTTTGACATATAAAACAACCTGTAATACAAAGTTGAAAACTCACATACATAGCATGCAATAAAAATAATCAACAAATTTTAGAATGAAGTAAAAACATGCTTGAACAGAGCAACAAATAAGCAGCATAAATAATAAAACAGTTTAAGAATTATCTGCAAGCAGAACAGTGACATTCCAAACCGTTCCAGGACTGAACAAGACTTTTAAAATGTGAAAAACTGTTTTCAGTCCTGAAATGGTTTGGAAGACTGTTCCAAAAAGTAGCAGCAGCAAATTTGAATGATTTTTTACCGTAACGGGTTGACTTTACCTGTGGAATTTCAAGAATATTTACATACCTGAAAGAATATTTAGATTTTTTGACATTTACCAAATTTTGTAAGCACACAGAAGCGATGTTGTTTATAATTTTAAAAGTTTCTAGAGCCATTGTTCTTATCCATCTGATCTGCAAGGAAGGCACCTTAGCTTTAAGTAAGAGGTCCTCGTAGGAGCTGGTAAAATCCTCATAAACAAAACGAAGTAACTTTCCTGCACCTTTTCTAGTTTTTGGAATTTTTCTCAGTGCAAAAATGCCATGCCAAAGGGCAAAAATTAAAATTACTAAGAATAAAAGTATGAAATATAGTAAGTTTACTAAGTCTATCCAAATATGAGCCTAAACGTTTTAAAACATTTAATTGCTGTGATGCCTTCCTACAGATTGAGCTGATATGAACATCAAAATTTAGCTGGTAGTCTATTTCAATGCCTAATAATTTTACTGTTTTTTCACATGTGAGGTTCGAATTTTGAATATGTATAGATGGGTTCTTTTCAAAGGTCTTTTTGCCAACAGCCAAAACTTGAAATTTGTCAGGATTTGCTTGCATTTTATTTACCCTGAACCACTCAATAAGTGTTTTTGAATCAGATTCCAAAGTTGAAATTAATAAATCGAAATCTGGAGTACAAAAAGATAGAGTATTGTCATCTGCATAGTTATATAAACTACCATTTTTAATAAAAAGAAAAATATCATTTATAAATATATTAAACAACAATGGCCCTAGTATCGAACCCTGTGGTACGCCTTTATGGATGTCAGCCCAACCACTCAGAACATTGTTGACTTTAATTTGCTGTTTTCGATTAGATAAATAGGACTTTAAAAGAGCAACTGCATTGGGGGTTAAACCATATGCTGATAATTTACCTAGCATTATATTGTGAGGCAGGCAGTCAAAAGCCTTAGACTTGAACACAGATTTGTTCTGTAGGAAATTTATTCAGATAGGCCAATCAGTGTAAAACAATACTTTTAAATTGAAGCTTATGAAACTAGAAAGATGTTGCTCACGATAGGAAATAAAGAACTAAAAAAATATTTTTTTTATGAATTTCTTGTGACCGAATCGCTTTTCTAAATTAACCTTCATCAAGAATGGTCAAAGCCGAATGTGTGAAAAGCCAATGACGAATTAGAATGAAAACAACAGAAGAGACAACTGACAAAAAAGACCTTAATCTAATAGCCAAAATCCATCCTGCAGGAGTTGATAACATGTTTTTAAAATATTTTCTAAATTAGAAAAAATCGGACTATTTAGGACCCGTTTATATAATTGCTTGTTTGTTTAATTATGTTATTAAAAGACCTTTAACTCTATTAATAGATCATTTTTTTTCTGAATGCTTGGTTTATTTCCTACCACGTGTTATAAATGAAAAATATCTTGGTTGATCTTATAAGGACTGGTCCAAAAGTATTTGCTGCTTATTAACAAAATAAACAAGATTTACAAAAATCTTAGAATAGATTGACACGTCTTTCTGATAACTTTAAATTTGTAAATTATGGAAAAGAAATATTCGACTCAGCGTTACAATTAAGCACACACTGTGCTTATATTATCAACATTATATAACAATAAGATACCATGGTAGGATTGCCAACCAAGCACCTTTGCACAAGAGACCAAAAGACGTAGAAGTTAGCAACTTCTGGACATTTTGCGGTCCTTCAACAATAAGCAAAACCCATACCGGAAAGCATGCTATAATAGGCCCCGACATGACAATGTTAAACAATTCACATGAATACAATGTGCAAGTCAAATAAAGGAAAACAATATGATATACAGCAACAAACGACAACCACCAACGAAATTGTCAACAACAGGTTCCTGGCTTGACATAAAAATAGGAGATGCGGTACATGTATGGTTGTCATTTAGACATGCATCCACCAAAATTCAAATGAAGTGAATGATAGCAATTATATGGAACCGTACGACCTTCAACAATGCGAAAAAACACATGTCGTGTAGTCAACTTATAAACACGAAATAAATTGAAAACTAACGACCTTATTTATAACAAAACGATTTACCTGAAACAAATATGATAGGCGTGAACAAACGACAAACACTAAAACTATAGGCTCCTGAATTTGGACAGGTACATGAGAATGCGGCGGGGTTAAACATGTTTAGTAGCCCTGAATCCTCCCCTTATATTGGGACAGAATAACAAACAATGAAAATCAGTTCGACAAAGGCTATACTAATCTGATCGGTAGAAAGCAAAGCATCGAACAAACACAGAAAGGACGAGTCAGGGTTAAAATCTATTCAGCATACCTAATAAATAAAAACAAACAAACAAACAAAACACAAAAAGGACGAGACAGGGTTAAAATCTATTCAGCATACCTAATAAATAAAAACAAACAAACAAACAAAACACAGAAAGGACGAGACAGGGTAAAAATCCATTCATCATACCTTATAAATTAAAAAATACCAAACAAAGAAAAAACAAGCAAAATAGATTCACTGTGAGCAGTAACCCTCCATCTAGAAAATCATAAATTAGAAAAACAGGCATCGGAATATCCACTGGAAGTTATATAGAATGAAATTCAAAACAGTGTGGCTGTGGCCATTGATTGACACATTAAATTCATCCATTGACTGGGACAATTTAGGTGAACGTTTGTATGTAACGACCACTGATCACTATGTACTTTTTAAAGACACTTAAACTATGGGGTCACCAAAGGTTCTCAACACCTCAATAAAGTAATTCGAAAAAATTAATCAGAAATAACACGATGTTTTGATTTATACCAATTATATAAATCAAAACATAAAGGTTATTCCTGATTATTTTTTCGAATTACTTTATAATTAAAAGCGTTAAGAAACCTTTGGTGACCCCACAGTTTAAATGTCTATCGTAGGTACGTCGTGAACAGTGGTCGTTACAGACAAACGTTCACGTAAATTGTCCCAGTCAATGGATGAATTTAATGTGTCGATCAATGGCCACAGCCACACTGTTTTGAATTTCATACTATTCCATATGCAGGCGCTGCTGGAATATTAGTTTAAACATATTTGGGCGTTTTTCAATAAAAACATATTTTCTTGTCCCAGCCAAAATGTGTTTGATCTTTGCAAGTAATTTTTTGTGCAGTCAGTACATTGAATTAGATTTAACATTTTTAAGCAAAGAAACAGTTTATTTTAAGAGGGATTGATGATCTTGACTCCTGAATGGTCCAAAACAACCAAAATGGCATGTCCCTAGACCGCCTGTTCAACATTCATACTCTAAAATATCGTAAAACAATGAAGAAATAATTGTTTTTTTTTTTACTTTACATAAGTTCTTTAATAATTCAAAAGTATATTCAGAGCCAACATATTTTAAGAAATAGCTTTCAATATAGGTTTTTTAATTTAAGAAGGTGTGTCCCTCACAAAATGTCCACTACGAAACGAAGTCATTAAAATTTGCCATTAAACAGTTTTGGTTGATGCGACAAATAATTTTGTTATATTCATGAGTCAGTCTGAGATATTAAAACTACTGAAATTAGTTTACGATTCAAAATTTTGATGAAAAAGAGGACATGCTGGCACTATAAACTGATGTGAGCATAATTTTATTTTCCAATATTGCTTTCATTTTTATTAAACAATCCATCCTGATATAAAAATATACATGATTTACTTTGCGGCTATTAAGATTCACATCATGTTCATAATAAAGTGCAAATATGGTCAGTTTTGGTTGATGCGGACAAATTATTTTGTATTACCAGTCAGTCTGAGGTATGAAAACTACTGATATTTGTTTATGATGCAATATTTTGAATAAAAAGAGGACATTCTGTCATTCTAAATTGATGCAAATGAAATTAGGTAGCATTGTGTTCCCATATTTCTATCATTTGTATTTTCACGATTTTACAATCCATCCTTACATAAAGATATTACAGATTTACTATGCGACTATAAGAGTTACATAAAAAATAGCAAATATGGTCAGTTTTGGTTGATGCGGTCAAATATGGTCAGTTTTGGTTGATGCGGTCAAATATGGTCAGTTTTGATTGATGCAGACAAATAATTTTGTTACATGATTACATGTTACTGTCAGTCTGAGGTATGAAAACTACTGACATGACTGATATTTGTTTCTGATGCGATATTTTGAATAAAAATAGGAAATGCTGGCACTCTCAAATCCAATATTGTAGTTATTTATATACTACAGTCCCTCTTGACCTAAAATTATAACTGAATTACTGTGCAGCTATTTAGATTTACATAAAAAAAAGCAAATATGGTAAGATTCGGTTGATGCGGTCAAAAGATTTTATTATACGACTCAGTCTGAAGTATGAAAACTACTGATATTTGTTTATGATTCAATATTTTGGATAAAAAGAGGACATGCTCATTGGCTGATCAAAGGGAGGGGGGGGGGGGTTCAGGAGTTGGAACCCCCCTTTTTTTTGACGATCAATGCTTTTGAATTTGAACATATAGTTGGAACCCCCCCTCCCTTTTTTAAATGGCTGGATCTGCCCCTGCATGCTGGCACTATAAATTGATGCGAACAAAATTGTTTTCCAATATTGCTGCAACTTGTATAGTACAGTCCCTCTTGACCTAAAATTAAAACTTAAGTACTGTGCAGCTATATAGATTTGCAGAAAGACTGAAGAGCAAATAAAGTCAGCAATGGTCAGTTTAGATTGATGTGGTCAAAATATTTTTGTTAAACAGGTCCGTCCGAGGTAAACAGATATTACATTTGGTTAATGAGGATAATTTTGTTGTGTGATAACGAGCCATCCTGACTCGCAGAATAAAAAATGTAAACCAATTCAAATAATAAGAAATTTAAACCAATTCAAATAATAACCCTCCCCCCCCCCCCCATAATACTAATTAACGGCCTATTTTATGTACAAAAAATGAAAGAAAAACAAATATTTTATACTACACATCAACAAAAGAAAATCACTGAATTACGGGCTCCTGACTTGGAACAGGCACTGACATACATGCAGAATATGGCGGGGTTAAACATGTTCTCTTGCCGATTATAAATCTGAAATAAAACCGGCAAAATAGCAAAACTGTATATAATATTAATCGCTGTTTTGCCGAAGCCTTTATATTAAGACAAATATTTCTTAAAACTTATAAATCAATTCTAGCCGTAGAATTTATAAATCAATTTTAGCCGTAGAATTTATTAATTAATTCTGGCTGTAGAATTTATAAATCCATTCTAGCCGTAGAATTTGAAATCAATTCTAACCGTAGAACTGTTCTAGAAGTAGAACTGACCACATATTTGGTCAGTTCTAGCTAGAACTGTCTATAACTGTTCTAGGGTAGAACTGTCAGGATCAGTGCTAGCTAGAACTGTCCAAATCAGTTCTAGCTGAGACTACTATGTGTTATAGGAGTCTCAGGTTCTAGGTAGAACTGACCAAATCAGTTCTAGCTAGAACAGTTCTAACCTAGAACTGACTAAAAGGTGCCAGGCTGACAGTTCTACATACTGTTCTAGAACAGTTCTCCTGACAGATTCTGACAGAATTTATGAGAGGTTAGAACTGATCTCCACTGTATGTGCACTAGACGCGTGGTTTGTCTACAAAAGACACATCAGTGACGCCCGAATAGAAAAAGAGTTAAAAAGGCCAGATAATGTACGAAGTTGAAGAGTATTGACATTCCATTTGTCGTTTAACAAAATTTCAGAAGATTCTTGATTTTCCCCCTTTCAATTTGAGGACGAAAATGTGCATGCAAATATAAGGTTACAGTTTCCGCCATTTTCAAAAATTCAAATACATGTATCACGAAAAGGAGCTTCCGAGTTGACTCAGTCACCTGTTCTGAAATAGACAATAAATATTAGAATACTTCATACTGATTCGATTTTTTTTATTCTTAAGACAAATAAATACATATCTATTTTGACATAATATTTTTTTCATTCTTAAGACAAACATATAAATTTTTACCTTTAGGGGCGGTACGTGGAATTTGAAAGGGCCGTTATTTTATCAATTAATTTTTTTTATCACCGAGTGTAGCGAGACTAATTAAAAGACAATATTAAAGATTTTAAGCTAAAACACGATACTTTGTCCAATCCAAGGGTTAGCGGCCTGTGAGCTCCCACCCCTGAATCCGCCATCTGCCTTGAAAGTACGACAAAGTTGAACTTCGTACAAACATCGTAGTTTCAAAATAGGAAAAAGAAAGGTTTCTCATTCCTTTATTTTTTTTTACATAAACTATTTTATTATATTTTGTGTACAACGTAAATCTAAATCAGTGTTTTAAAGTTAGAAAGATAGTCAAAAGATTTTTTGGTAATTTCTGCCAAAAAAAATTGTATCTAGGAATATCCGAATACAAGAAATCTGCTTTGGATTATGTTCAGACGCAATGAAATTTATAACGACTTTTTGACTATCTATTCCTATAAAGGAATTATTTTTGGATTGAATTCAATGATGAACATATTTAAGTTTGTTTTAAAACAGGGTGATTAGCTGGACGTGTCTTAAAAAGTAATACGGTAGATAAAAAGAAATTGGGAGGGGGAAAAGGGGGTGGTGGTTGCGGGGAGTAAAAGGTTTTGAAAGAGAAACGTATTTTCTGTTTATTTAACATTTTAATTTTAAGTACTACGTCGTTCGGGTTATTGGGTCATCTCGTGCTGTGCAGATTAAATGGCATATACCGACTTGCTCGGTCAATAACTTTAACTTAAGACAAACAAATAAATATCTATCAAGCAGAATTTAATTATCACATTTTGACCAAGCTTGACAAATAATGGTTGCAGAAATCGCGCATGTCTAGTTCATTTATCAATTGTTATTACACTCAGCATGTCACCATAAGGCCTACATGTAAACATTTACGTGTAGTTACATATACATTTAATTGTAAATTAAAAACAGCTTTATTTTCTCAAGGTTAATTGTTTGATTTTCTTGAAAGATATTTTCCTGTTTTGTTTTATTCAATTTATTAAATACACATAATAAGAATATATAAAATGAATATAAAATTAAATAATGCAAGACAGGATTTTTTTTAATTTATTGTTATTTTCTAGTTGTCAGTGACTGCTATACTATGAAGTACTCTTATATCTGTACTTCATTGTCTTTTTTTGTTTGTAGGAATGTATAAATACCCTGTCACATCGGCCTGTGTTTATGTTAGTTACTTATTTTTCTGCTTTGTATCGATCTAATGAGTTAATTCCTTAGCTTGTTAAGGGCAGGGTTTAGCACCTGTAAATATGTTTTATTACGCTAAATTATGTATGTGCCTGTGTTAAGTCCGGATCATGTAATTTAGTGGTTATAGTTCATGCATGTTCACAGCAGCGAAAAAAAATTGGAAAAAGACGTAAATTGCACTATTAAATTAAATCATAGAGGAACTAACTGTAAATTGTTCAGGGCGAAGTCGCAGTAGGTTATTTCTGCAAAGTAAAGTTATCGTCTTTAAGGCAAACAAATTTAGACAGCAAGTTTAGTCTTTTTTCTAAACTTTGTTTCTCTACTATAATAATATCGGTTTGTTATACATAAGAAGACATGGCAGATATATTTTTTGGTAATATATATAAAACAAAATTTACCACCGACGTTGATGCTGGTAAAACACACACTTTTCTGGATACATTGCGGCGGATGCCACGTGTCCTGCAGGATCTACTTTTCCTTCCGGAGCACCTGAGATCACCTCCCAGTTTTTGTTGGGGTTCGTGTTGCTCAGTTTTTAGTTTTCTATGCTGTGTCTTGTGTACCATTATTTGTTTGTTGGTCTTTTCTTTGTTAGCCATTCCGTTGTTAATTTCGATCTATGAGTTTGACTGTCCCTCTGGTATATTATGCCCCTCTTCTTTGACTTCGAGTTACGGGCGGTTTCAAATTGAGGCATGCAAACCAGAAACTTTAGACTTTAATATAATAATCATGCCAGTTAATCTTATTATTAATTTCCCATTGAATTTCTGCCATATTTTCCACGATTTATTCCGTACATCAGCTTAGTTTTGTTCAATGGAATTTTCTATTTAAAATTTTTCTTGCATATGCAAACAATATTTGCCACTAGAATTTATGCTTACAATATAAAATTGAGAATGGAAATGGGGAATGTATCAACGAGACAACGACCCGACCATAGAAAAAACAACAGCAGAAGGTCACCAACAGGTCTTCAATGTAACGAGAAATTTCCGCACCCGGAGGCGTCATTCAACTGGCTCCTAAACAAATATACTAGCTCAGTGATAATGAACGCCATACTAATTTCCAAATTGTACACAAGAAACTAAAATTAAAATAATACAAGACTTACAAAGACCAGAGGCTCCTGACTTGGGACAGGTGCAAAGAAGCGGCGGGGGTTAAACATGTTTATGAGATCTCAACCCTGAGGGTCCCCCTATACCTCTAGCCAATGTAGAAAAGTAATCGCATAACAATACGTACATTTAAAATTCAATTCAAGTGAAGTCCGAGTCTGATGTCAAAAGATGTAACCAAAGAAAAGAAACAAAATGACAATTATACATAAATAACAACAGACTACTAGCAGTTAACTGACATGCCAGCTCCAGACTTCAATTAAACTGATTCGAAAAATTATGATTTCATCATATGAATATCAGGCACAATCCTTCCCGTTAGGGGTTTATTATCATACCACCATAACATATATGAGAAGAACATAACCCGTGTCATGCCAACAACTGTTTTTTTAATAAATGTGTTTAGTTCCGATGCAAAGACCCTATAAGTGAATCAATATTAACGCCAAAATATGCAATCTTTAATGACCTGACAACAGTATCATAACTATATCCCTTCTTAATAAGTCCATTTAAAGGTTTTGTTAGTTTCTGCGTTGAAAACAAACATTTTTGTTCTTTATAAAGAATATTTCCATAAAAAAATGGATGTGAAATACCTAAACGTATAAACTGGTATAAGAAGTCTACATGTTGAGCTATATATATTTTTTCTATCAGAAAAAGGAATACAAAAAACAAAGTCATATGATTTATTATTCAAAATGTTTAAATATTGGCAACACTTATTTTTACATTTATATTATCGACTTCTCATAAATCAGAAATTATTTTCTTCAATATTGAAATTGAGAATGTAAACCTGTAATGCGTCGAAAAGACAACAACCCGACCAAAGAGCAGAGAATATCCCAAGACAAAAATGGATCTTCAACACAGCGAAAAAATCCAGCACTCGGAGGCGGATTTCAGCTGACCCGTAAGCAATAACGTAAATTAGTTCAGCGAAACTAGATGTCACACTAAATTCCGAAACATGTAAATGAACCGAAATAAAATTAAAAAAAAAACCCAAAAACATACAAGACTAACAGAGGTCAGAGGTTCCTGATTTTGGACAGGGGTGAAATAAGCGTCGGGGTTAAACAAGGTTTGTGAGATATCAACCATCCCCTATACCTCTAGTAAATGTAGATAAAACACACATTTCCGTTTGAATGGTTTTACAATAGTAATTTTGGGGCCCTCTATAGTTTGTTGTTCGGTGTGAACCAAGGCTTCCTGTTGGAGGCCGTACATTGACCTATAATGGTTTACTTTTATAAATTGTTGTTTCGATGGAGAGCTGTCTCATTGTCACTCATACCCCATCTTCCTATATCTATATAGTATAATACGCACAGTAAAACACTGTAACAGTTTCAAAGAAGTCGGAGTCCAATGTTAGATTATGCTACAGAAAGAGTTCAGAAAGATGACAATAAGTAACATAAATAAATTGTAAGTAAAAGCTTTCCGTATTCTCGGCATCCGGTAAAAAGTTTTTAAAACCAATAATTTTAATGGGAAAGATCAGTTCATATTGTAATATGTGTTTTGAAAGCAAAAAGCTGTTGATCAAGTTCTTTGTGGCAGTGGGTATCCTTTAATTTAAATCAGACTAAAGAAAGATTTATTTGCATTTTTCAAAGTAAAGTGCGTAACGAAACTATTATTTATCTATTATCACTAACACCTTGTATAAGCCACAAAATTTGGAGGGATTGGATGTTAGCTTGGACTTGATTTGTAGGAATTATTTTTTTTCCTTAGTCTGAAAAAGCATTAGCTATTGCAGTTTATATACACTAAGTGTGGATAGATATCTTTTTCGTAGGGATTTTTTTTTTCAAATTGAATTTAGTATTAGTCGGGGATAACAAAAATTTAGACCCTGATTTGAACCTATTGTTTGTCGTGTTATGAGCTGTCTATTAAACCTGACCATTTGCACCAGAAAACTTTAAGTCAACGGATTTATATCTGTACCTCGTAAGGATAAAAACATTGCCGTTACGGTATGGGTGTTTTACGAGTTGTATTTATAAGACGAGTACAGTAGCCAATGGTGTAAAACTTCCGCGAGTTGTCCCGCATGGGCCTGTTAGTAATAGAAGGCTAAGGCCTCTGTCTTTCATGTGCAACCAGTTCAATATAAATTATTGTCGTAGAGAGTTTTTGAACAATTAAGTTTAGTGCGTAGGATAGTACGGGGTCAGTTATGTCAGACTCTAATATTGGAACACTGGTATAGCCCTCAACGAGATTATCAAACCTCGACCTTTTGGTCCAGGAAGCCTTAAGTCAAATAATGACTTTAATTTTACTAAGTGCGAATTAAGACTTTCCTTTATATGATATATTATATGTCTTAAATTGTGAAGCACGATATTTATGTTTAGGTAAGGCATTATATATAATACTATTTTCTATAAATATTGAACAAAAAACGAACTTATAAAAGTCATGGCATTGGTTTTCGACTTTTAAATTATAAGTTTGATAGAAGAAACGAAACATCTTTCTTTTCTAGAGTTATTGTTCTTTCGCCGCTACCGTCCAGTATCAAATGTTTCACATGTTTTTTTTCACCGCTGATACGTACTTGCAAGTTCCAATTTAACGTGGCTGCGCATTTATTAATCCTGTTTAGCTTACTAACATCTTTAAATAAGATGTTTTGCCGGATTAGCAAAATAAAGTAATACCATATTTTCATAATCTAGTCAGCACTAAGGGTACTTGAATAAAAAATGCAAATAAATTAGATGTTCGGTAATTGTATTCCCAAACACGTTTGACGCTCAAATTAACACATTAGCTATGGTGTCCAGTTGGATTCGTGTTTTTTTCGAGTTAATTAATCAGGTTTTTCGAATGGGACCTAATTTTTAACGTAATTTGATGTCAAATTCAAACAATCAGACCTCATTTTTGAAGTTTTAAATAGCTAGCATTTGTGATAGAAAGTAATTTCTATGACGTACTTATTCTCTTAGCTATAGTAGTTAATCCTTTTGGGCCAATTTTGCTTTATCTTTTTTTTTTAGAACTTTATTAAAAGGTCATAATAAAGAAGATTGAAGTTTTACGTGTGAGCTATTACTAACATTCAGATTATTTTCATTATCGTGCAAAACGAATACCTCGCGAACTTTACGTTTGGTGTACAGTTTGTACTGCTCGGTCTTCCAAGTGCTCCACGAAACCCCTTTCTAAAATATTTTAACATCTATTTTATCAGCAATCAAAGACGGGCTTCAAAGTTATTGTGAAACTGCCTATTCTAGAGGTGGCTTGAATCAGATGTGGATACTTAAAAATTCCAAAGATCTTTTAGAGTACATACAATCTAACTCTCTTCAATTAAAACATTTGACTTTTCTACTCTTTACACAAGTATTCCACATTCCAAACTAAAAGACAAATTAAAAGAGTTGGTATTACTTTGCTTCATAAAAAAGAATGGCCAACGTAGATACAAGTATCTTGTCTTAAGGAGGGATAAATCCTACTTTGTAAAGAATCATTCTGATTCAAACAAAAAATTCTCTGAAACCGATATTATCAAGATGCTTGATTTCTTGATTAACAACATATTTGTTACGTTCGGAGGACGTGTTTTTCATCAGACTGTCGGCATCCCAATGGGAACAAACTGTGCCCCTCTACTTGCTGACTTGTTTCTTTATTATTATGAGGCTGACTTCATGCAGGAACTTCTTAGGAAGAAAGATAAGAAGTTAGCAATATCCTTTAACTCTACTTTCCGCTATATAGATGACGTTCTTTCACTAAACAGTTCAAAATTTGGTGACTATGTGGATCGCATCTATCACATCGATTTGGAGATAAAGGATACTACAGATACAGTTAAGTCGGCTTCATATCTTGACTTACATATAGAAATTGACAATGAGGGTCGGTTGAAGACAAAACTTTACGACAAAAGAGATGATTTCAGCTTTCCAATTGTGAACTTTCCATTTCTAAGTAGCAACATTCCAGCAGCACCTGCATACGGGGTATATATCTCCCAATTGATACGATATTCCCGTGCTTGCATTTCCTATCATGATTTTCTTGATAGAGGGTTACTGCTCACAAGGAAGCTATTAAACCAAGAGTTCCAAATGGTGAAGTTGAAATCATCCCTTCGTAAATTTTACGGACGCCATCACGAGTTGGTTGACCGTTACGGAATAACCGTTTCACAAATGATATCAGATATGTTCCTTACGTCGTAACTACAATCCCCTTCCCTTTCATGAATTTGACCTATCGAATTAGACTATTTACCGGATTTGTAATCACATAAGCAACACGACGGGTGCCGCATGTGGAGCAGGATCTGCTTACCCTTCCGGAGCACCTGAGATCACCCCTAGTTTTTAGTGGGGTTGGTGTTGTTTATTCTTTAATTTTCTATGTTGTGTCATGTGTACTATTGTTTTTCTGTTTGTCTTTTTCATTTTTAGCCATGGTGTTGTCAGTTTGTTTTAGATTTACGAGTTTGACTGTCCCTTTGGTATCTTTCGTCCCTCTTTTGTAGATACATGTACATGTAAGTGTCACCACCATATGTTCCAACTTATAAAATCGTATCCTGTATCTCCTTTCCCCTTTCCTGGGAAACTGTTTATTCATGAAAAGCTTTCGAGGCTTTCAATTTCATGAGAATTATTTTTTTAAAACTTTAACTATAAACATGTATCCAAAAACTCATCCAGAACGTCAATCTTCTTTTAACAAAATGTAATTCTTTTCCATTCAACTTACGATATAATGCCTCAATGCAAGTATTTTTAACAAGACAAATGGAACAAATAAACACATTTCATAAAGAATTTTAAATTCATAAATGGTCCTGCATGCTTTTTTATGTGCAGTACGTGGTTGTTATAGGTTATAGTCAATTTCTACCCAAATATTTAGATATCCTGAAACATATAATAAGTTTTTAAATATAAACATAAGAAGATGTGTTATGATTGCCAATGAGACAATTCTCCACAAGAAACCAAATGATATAGAAGTTTACAACTGTCGAATCGGTTGTTGTTGTTGTTGTAAGTAGATATTTCAATATATTTCAAAGGAGTAGGTCCGGTAAGGACCGATTTTGGCCTCAAATTTCAGGTTCATTTGACGAAAGATTTTGACCACTTTTTAAACACTTAAGTGTCTTTTTTATTTGAATCAATTAGTTTATGTGAAAGATTTTAACTGATTAAGTCATTAAAAACGATCCTATTCAAGCTTAATTATGAACAATATACCAAATATGCCGAAAAATGTCACTTTTCAGATGGTTTTTGTCAAAAATGAAAGTGGCTGCATCCGTGTTCATCCTCAACCGTTATATATGTTTGTATTATCAAAAAATACAACTTACATTTCAATATTAAGGATGAACACGAATGCGGCTACTTTCGTTTTACACGAAAACCGTTTAAAATTTAACTAAAATGCTAGAATTGTGAAGATTTTGTGTCCGCGTTTAAGGTTTTTTTTTGGGGGGGGGGGGGATTAACAATATCCCATATTCCAAAAGTGCAATCCTTTAAATTCATTGCTCAAAATTAAAGTCCCGTAGACCACATTTTAATATGCCATATGTTTTGCCTCCAATATCACACTAAAATTTATGCGCGAAATGAACAAAAGTTTCCATCAATAACTTTTTAACTGCATTATCGGACTAAACAGTTTACTTTTATCGGTGGAAATGAGTGTTCATATTGCCCTTTTCCTTATATTTGAATAACAATGTATATATATATATGCCGTGTACGATTTTGTACAGGTTATAACATGTACACAATTTTTGTACATGTTATGACTTGTATAATGCAAAAATACAAGTTATTACATGTACAAAAGTACCTCGCCTCATGCAATGATCTTATAGTTTCTAAAAAAAAAATGAGTTATAAATTAACATAAGTCATGCTGAAGGCCAAAAATGTTGAAGAGAAATCCAAAGATATTGATAATGAAGCGTGGTCCAATGAAAACTATTTCATCTTTCTCTTGCTTTTACAGAGTAAGCATCTAAGACATTGTTTTAGTCTTTGCATGCTATAAAACGAGAGGGAGGAATATTTACTCAAAAATATTAGCCATTGTTCTTAATTTATTTGGAAGAATTTAGTTACTAGTATCTAATGAAGTTGTCATTGAGGGAATGCAAGCTTTTAGTAAATGGTGTCACACTCACTGGGGTAAAGCTGATGACCGTCACTGCATTCACGGTCATCCCAAGATGTCGGACGAAAAATTAGGTCAGTATTTTTATCGCCTGTTAAGGTGTTTCTACATCATTTTCTTTACAAATCATACATTGGTACGATGTAAATTTATAAAAGATTCACACAGAAGTCACAAATCTCTACCGAGGAACGTGTATAAAACGGGAAATTGGATTTGAAAAATTCGCTAAGATGACCGTAAATCATCTTTAAAATATTTTCAAGATGACCGTGATTGGTAAAATGATGATCGTAATTTCGAAAGGATGACCGTAATTTATAAAGGATGACCGTATCTTTCATAGTATAACCGTCATTTCTAAGAAATATCTGTATTACCTTTGGTGTATCAAATAATTAATCGTGTTGGTGTAAGACGTATTTATAAGACAACATTAGTTTAAACAATATTTATTCAGATCATTCATCATGATACGATATTATACCAAGGAAATAATATTCAGGATTCAGAAACAAGCAATTTGCTTTTACAAATTGTTTCCTTTACAAAAATAATACACTTATCGAACAATACATAAATATAAATACTGGCATGCTCTGTAATAAATATATGAATATGAAAAAGGTGAAAGAAGGAGAAGAAAAAATGTAATGATAAAAAAAAACAAAAAAACAAACATGGATTGTTGTAATGAATACAGCGTGAAATGCTTTGGTTCCTATTGAGTGATGAAGCATTAACATCAAGGGTTAAAACGTTTACTTTTAATAATATATTTCTGCACCAAACTAAATAAAAGACTATTTTGCTCATCTGAGAGTACCGTTGATCCAAAAAGCAAAGTGTTTGTGTTAACTTGGACAGGAAGAACTGAAACAGAATACAATAGTTCTTGTCTTAAATTAGTATATATAGGACAAGATAACAGGAAGTGAGAATTTGTTTCTACATCACCACAACGACAATTTGGAGAGTCTACTAAGTTACGAAGGAAAAGGTGATTTCCTATATAATAATACGCTGGGATCTTACTATTTTGGGTACTAATTTGTTTTTTGAATAATGATAAAGATTCACATTTTCTTATGTTTAAGTTGAGAGTGTTCCATAGTTTTGTTGTTGCAGGGATGAAATATTCAGAATATAAACGGGTCCGTGTGTTGACTGTCGAAATATTATTTCTCTGTCTTGTATTATGATCATGCCTACTGCCTACTGAATCAGGCAATAAGTCTTTTATTCTGTGATTGCGTCGTCTTTCAGATATTTTTTCCCATCGAGTTTCAACATATAAATTGTTTATGCTGGTAAGTTTAGTACCCCCCGTGACGATACGCGCTGCGTCAAGCTGAATACTTTCAAGTTTAGCAATCCAATTCTGATTTTGAGAGTCCCAAATGATATCGGAATATTCAAGAATTGGGCAAACAAATGATATGTAATTTTTTTCAAGTCAAAATCTATCAAGAACATTTTTCATTTTTCTCATTATATTTATTCGTTTATAAGAGTTAGAAACTATTTATTCAATATGGTCGTTCAAGGATCCGTTGTTAGAAAAAAAAAGACACCTAGATGTTTGTGTTTACTTACTGTTTATAGCTCTTTGGTGTTCAATTTTGATGGAGGATGAAAGGGTCTATTTATTTTTTTTGAAATTATCATACTTTCAGTTTTCTGGGCATTAAAATTAACAAGCCATTTTTTTACCAATTATAAATCTTATCTAGATTGTCATTTACAATTTTAGCTGTTTCTATTGGATTGTCAACCATAATATATAATGAAGTGTCATCTGCGAATAGCTTAATTTGAGCTTGAATGTCTTCTACAATATCGTGTATAAATACAATGTATCAAAAAAAAAAGGAGAGGGCATAGAATAGACCCTTTTGGGACGCCTGCATTTACAGGTAACCATTCGGAACTTGAACCGTTAATAACCACCCGCTGGACTCTATTAGTAAGATAATTTGTAAACCATCTTAGTAAAGAACCCGGTATGCCCGCTTGTCGAAGTTTAAATAGCAGTCCCTTATGCCAGACTCGATCAAACGCTTTACTTATATCACAGAATACTACCCTGATTTCTTTACTGCTATCTAAAGCCTTCCCGAAAGCATTCGAAATGTTAATTAATTGATTAACTGCTGAATTCCCCGGTGTAAAGCCCGACTGATTTTTCGTTAAAATATTATTGCGCATAAAGTGATCGTAAACATGTTTATATACACATCGTTCCATACACATTGATATTACACTCAACAAGGAAATAGGTCTATAGTGTTTAACATCATTCGGTCTATTAAAAATTTACTGCATTTACAGGTAACCATTCGGAACTTGAATCCGTAATAACCACCCGCTGGACTCTATTTATAAGATAATTTTTAAACCATCTTAGTAATCTTGTTGTTATAATCATCCTTCGATTTTCTTATTAAACTAGTAACTTCATTTCGTATTTTCTTAAATTTTGACCACTCTGATGGGTTATCATATTTTTTAGCCTTTCTGTGGATTCTATTTGTTCCTTATCTTTTTTTTAACAACATTTGACTTGTTAGCCATGGAGGTTCATTTTTGCGAACAGTTATTATTTTATTTGGAATACATTTTTCAGCAGCTTCTATGATAGTTTTTCTTATTTCGGTTGTAAATTGTTCAACGTTATTTAAGTTAATTACGGAATCCCAATTTCTTTCAGATAAAATGTTACGATATCTGTCATAGTCTCCTCGATCATATAGCCAAATTTTCCGCTTAAAAGTTTTTTGACGACATTTTGGAAAGTTCAAAAGACTAATTATAGGACAGTGAGAACGTATTTGGTCTAATAAAGGTGGCCCGACTCCACAGTAATTTATTATGTGAGCATCATTTGTTATAAAAAGGTCTAACAATGATGACGACGATTCAGTAAAATGAGTAGGTTCATCTATCATTTGAGTAAGACTAAATTGGCTTAACAAAGGTGTAATTTTTGAAGACAACATTATCATGAAGGTAGACAAAAACCTAAGAAGGCATAATATGTAGATCATAACAGTCGGAACTGGTTTAATTACAAAAGATTTTTATAGATTATAAAATAAATATTTTGTGCTTCAGAAAAATGCATGGCAATTAGGAAAGGCTAATTTTTGTTTCCATTTAATAGAAAAGTACTACGTATATGGCAAGTATGCAAGTACAATAATGTTCCTTGTTTAGTACCTTCAATATTTCACTTTACATTAACCTCCATGCATATGTATGCAGCATACTTTTCATATACAAAGTATTTATGAATTTTTGAATTAGTTTCTAATATGGCGGAATATGCGTTATTTTTTCTTAACGTTGCAGTCATTTTTTGAATAAGTATATCTTGTAAGAAAATTTAAGGCCACGTCAATTTGATTTCTTAATTTGAGTTTTCTGTTTTTTAACACAGTTACGTGTTTTCCCCATTTCCAAATTTCTTTAAGCTTGTTCAGCCTTCCCATTTTATGATACACTAGTATGTAGCTGTTTTCATTAGAACTATTGAATAATGTATGCACAAAAAGAAATGTCACAAGATGTTGGAACGTTTTCGTGAAAAATTCACCACCATAATTTCATCATATGCTTTCAGATAAACTTTTTTTTAGTGTCAATATCAATAAAACACTGTCAAGTTACACTTATCTTCAAAGCGCTTAGACGATTCTAGTGCACCGTTACGATTCACATATGATGTTATGGTATAGAACAACCTTGAAGCTGAGTAACTATTGACAAAAACATGCTACATTTGAGAAAAATGGTGACAAGGGAGAGCAGAAAATTCAGTCCCTGAAATGTTCATCCAGATACTGGAATCGAACCAGAAACCTTTGTGATAGTAGTCCGATGCACTAACCACTACAACACGGCTCTCCAATCTAAAACAATGAACGAAAAACAATAAGGATATTCAGCAACAAACGACAACCGCTGAATGGCAGGCTCCTGAAATTGAACAAGCACATACAGAAAGTGGCGGGGTTGAACTAATATGTTGGCGCCTAAACCTCCTACTAACCTTGGGCAGAACAAAACATAAATCAGTTGAAAAGGACTTATCTCACCAGATCGATACAAAACATAATGTTTCTAAAATTGTATTAACTTAAATGAAACTTAAAGTTTCCTCTTTCCAGACGAACGCATCTAGATATAACATGATCCAATACTTGTAAATGATTTTATTCGTTTTATGTATTAGTTGAACAGTCTGAAACATTAATGTACACCCAACTCATAAAAAAAGAAAATACCTTCTTTCTTTTCTAGAGTTGTGGTTCTTTTGCCGCTGCTGCGATTCATAATATTTACTTAAAATACGACATAGTTTTTTGCTTAACATCCAGTAGCAAATATTTCATACATATCCAGTACGATTAAGAGGTAGGTTCTGCAAAGTGATTCGATCTGTGTTAAAGGCGAAGGTTAATACTGCCACTGGAAAAATAGAGAAAGTTTACAGGAAAATGGTGTTGCTTTGCATAAGGCTACATTCGTAACCTTCAAATTAAAGACATTATTGCAAGAGGTCAGAAACTGTGGCAGATAACAAACAAGGCATTGCATCGTACTTGTATATTCTAATAGGACGTGACTGTGTACTTATACATCCTGCTTAGCAAAGCCGATCTTTCACGGAAAGTTTTCTTCCAAATTTGAGAAATCAATTAACACATACTGTATAGTATCCGTTTAAATTAGTTTTTTTTAGTGATATCACATTTTTCGCGTGATAATCATGATAATGATAAAAAGGTAAACAAAAAGACTTCTTTTCTCATTAAACATAATACTGAACCTTGTAATACATTAATATGTATATATAAGAAAGACTGGCATTTGTGATAGAAAGTTATTATTATCCATATATGATTTTAAGGTTTTCAAGATGAATGAAACAGACGGACAAATTCACCAACGGACTTCTACCGGACGTATAACGGATAAAACGGATGATGAACAGATATGAAACGGACATGAATGGAGGGATAATGGACAACATAGATACGTACCGAATGCAAAAGGGAGTTTTTGCCCTGTGGAGGGATGCCTTCACATACATGGGTTTTCAGTTGCTTCTGATTCTGTATTTGTTCGTCTTCTGAATCATGATCAGGCGGCCTTATTGGTATTTTTCTCTGACATTATATATTGGAACATAAACTAAATCCAATTACACGAAAACTTTTTAATTATTTTAAGGTCACATTTATGTGATTTACATGATTTATAAGCCTTCGATCCAAGTGAGTTGTCTTATCACTTGCCCGTTGGCGTTTACAACCTTCTCCCCTGAGCCAAATTTAACCAAACTTTTGCACAACCCTCATTATGGAATCTAGTATCAAAAAATGTGCCGGATGACCCCGCCCGCCTTTCAATGGTAAAAATAGAAAATAGGGGCAAATTGCAAGTTTTTAGTTTTAGTTTCTTGTGTACAATTTGGAAATTAGTATGGCGTTCATTATCCCTGAACTAGTATATATTTGTTTAGGGGCCAGCTGAAGGACGCCTCCGGGTGCGGGAATTTCTCGCTACATTGAAGACCTGTTGGTGACCTTCTGCTGTTGTTTTTTTATATAGTCGGGTTGTTGTCTCTTTGACACATTCCCCATTTCCATTCTTAATTTTATTTGTCTAATATTCGGAAATGGTTATTTACTTGACTTAATCCACTTTGTCCAAAGGGAGACATAGGGCGACTACAGTTTTTTTTCCATTTCTTCCTGGCCATAGTTGTTCGTTTTGTTCCTTTCTAGGTATTCCCAATTTTGCTCAGCTCAGTTGTTAGATCCCAACGCCAGGTGTTTTTTTGGCCTCCCACTTTTTCGATTTCATTGGGGTTCCATTCTAGGGCTTGCTTTGTAGTGTTTGAGTCTTTTTTCTGAGGGTATGTCCGATCCACTTCCACTTTCTAGTTCTTATTTTCTGAGTTGTTGGCTGTTGTTTGGTTCTTTTCTATAACTCATTGTTAGATATTTTGTTTAGCCATCTGATGTTGAGGATGTTTCTCAAACATTTATTGACAAACATTTTGATAGAATTGATGGATGCAGGGCCCGGTTGTTCAAAAGGCTGGATAAAGTTATCCACAGGATAAAGTCTGTATCCACTGGATAACTTTTGTTCACTGGACAAATCCGGTTGTTAAAAAATTGTCCAGTGGATAAAATAGCTTAACCACGGACAACATTTGTCCAGTGTCTGGGGGTTCGGATAAGTTCTTATCCAGAGGCTAAATATGGCTGCCCATGTGTTGTATGATGTGTAGTAGACATATAAACCACGCTTAAATAGTGAATTTCACGGTGAATCATATATAGAATTTCAGGCTAGGTAAAGATTTTCTGAAGCTAGCTGCATAGAAGTTTAAACAATTTTGCTTTAAGATGATTTGAAAAAACCTACTCAGAGAAATTATGCCGTTCCAGTTGCCACACAGATTAAAATTATTCTTAGATGTTTTTTTACAGTTGAATTGCTTGTTATTGTGTAAAATGAACACAAGTATTTGGGGTATGGACACCCCTTTTTTAGACCTCACTAATAAAAAAAATTGTTTGGTGTTTTTTTTAATTTATTTACAATTTTCTACAATGTATATATCAAGTCTCTACAATCCATTGCTAGTCGATTGCAATAACTACAATGCTCTTCAACTTTGTATTTGTTTGGTTTATAACTATTTCGATATGAGCGTCACTGATGAGTCTTATGTAGACGAAACGCGCGTCTGGCGTACTAAATTATAATCCTGGTACCTTTGATAACTATTTACTATCAATGGCATATGAGCCCCAAATGAAAAAAAGAAGCCAAATTAGACGAAATGCATGGAATTAATAATTAATACTACAGAGAAAAGTTTGGGAACGTAATTATAAATGAATATAGACTAACAACAGGTTCATATTCAAAAGCTTGCTATACGCATTTTATTTCATAATTGACAAAATCGTCGCATCGGAATGTTTTAATCTCTGTTAGCACTTTTGAGGTATTGTGAAAAGTGCTTTCTTTCACGTCCGCATTTCTATCAAGTATGGCATGCCATGTTAACATTTTCAGGCAATCTTTTAATATAAATTACAGAACTGTGAATAATAACATACATCGTAATTCATATGACCAGGCCTGGGGCCATTACATTGCAATGTAATGCATTACATTACAATTACTTTGTGATTCTTCCATTACAATTACAATTACAATTACATTTTTTCTCACATGTAATGCATTACATTACAATTACTTTGCCTGTGTAATGCATTACATTACACATTACTTTTTCAATATAAAAACAAAAAGCATTTCAAAAACAGGTATATGTACATATGTATACAGTGTTAGGGACATAGACTTCAAATACTGGTTAATTAAAATGTCCGTTGCACTTTATCATCATAAGTGGTTTAAATGTGATGCCATTAAGAGAACAGCGATCAGTTCTGTACACCTTTCCAGCAATACTCAAAAGCCTTTCTGCAGGAGCTTATGCGTGGGAAATGGCTTAAAGCTTGTTAGCTGTATTAACCAAAAAAGAAAGGCACTCTGAATCTGACTTCCATTATTCCAGTGCATTGATTGAAATTTCTTCACATGGCTCAGACAAGTAGAGGTCAACATCATGTACTGCACCTTACCTGTGTATATACCCTTTGATTGAGTAGTAGGAGGCATGAAACTGAAAAAGACACTTTTAAGTTTCTTAGGTGGTGGTGAAAAATAAATAAATTATTATATAATTTTGTTTCTAACATTGATCAGTTAATCACTAAGACATCATTAAGGATTTCAAAGGGATATAATAAATGTGTCATTACAGGATTATCTTGTGAAATGCCTAAGGGTTCTTTCAGGACAAACATAAGTTGAAAAGATTTGATTGCAATAAAAACATTGTGATATTAATTAGGTGAAATAACAACACAGACAGGACCCAAACCACAGTTTGGTTTAAAAATGTTGTTTGATATATTCAATATTTTATTGAAATACATGTAAGGTGTGTATAGAATTATGAAATTTTCATCTTCATATTTTTTTCATTGATCTATATATATACTAGTTTTGTTTGATATTTTTTTATAAGATTTTTTCAAAGACCACCTCACATCAAAAAATTCCCATATCATATTAAACAAATATCAGAAACCAAGATCAAAGACTTGGTATTTTTTACCATTTTATATTTCTTACCTTAATGTGTGTTTTAAAGATTGGTGTAATTTATTTAATACAGTAATTAACTGTGACAAAAATTTTATTCCATACTTTCTTTTGTTTTTGTAAATATTTTATTTTTAATATACAATATTCTTCAATTTTATCTATTTTACCAATTTGTAATGAAAAGTAATGTACTGTAATGGAGGCATTACATCAATTTTTAACTAAAGTAATCATTACATTACATGTAATTGTAATGCAGAAAATGTGCATTACAAATTACTTTGCATTACATCCAAAAAAAGTAATATTACAATGCATTACAATTACAAATTACCATTACCCCAGGCCTGCATATGACATAAGAAGACACCTTGTAACAATTTCAATTATTTAATTGTGTAAGTGTAAGTAACAATAATAATATGGAAAGCCAACGTGGTCAAAATTCTTAATTCGTTTAATTTTCTTAAATTTTTTACAAAGAATTTACTTTGAAATTTTGACAAAAATATACACAAAGTTCAAAAATATTGAACCAACCGTTTAATCAGAAAAAAATACACTAGTTATATAGCAGTTTGTCAAAAACTTATTTTGATGATTGAGAAGCTTAATATTCCCTTGACAACATTACGTCATTAAAACATTCTGCTGATTTTACAGAGTTATCTCCTTGTAGTGTTAGGTACCACCTTAAGCAGCTGTTGTGATCGAGGGACTCGTGAATATTTTGGTCATTTTGGTTGTACATTTTTATTGTAGGAAATCTGGTAGCGGCAATTTTTAAGCTTCTTGACAAGAAAAATTCAGTAGGCATGTATATTAATGCAAAAAATTGAAAATGGAAATGGGGAATGTGTCAAAGAGACAACAACCCGACCATAGAAGAATAATGATGTAGCCTTTTATAGCCGACTATATGGTATTAGGTGTTGTCATTGTTGAAGGCCGTAGGTTGCCTATAGTTGCTTACATCGAATCTATTTGTACTTCGCGTTGGTGGGTAGTTGTCTCAATGGCAATCATACAGTTTATTACCACAACTCCTTATTGTATATATATATATATATATATATATATATATATACAACTCGTCTAAACATCAA
The DNA here is from genome assembly GCF_965363235.1 of Mytilus galloprovincialis. Taxonomy (NCBI): domain Eukaryota; kingdom Metazoa; phylum Mollusca; class Bivalvia; order Mytilida; family Mytilidae; genus Mytilus; species Mytilus galloprovincialis. The sequence continues at coordinate 73,543,819 of NC_134844.1, forward strand.
CCCAACAATGTTAGATCTGTAAATTTGATAGACATCTGTAGATTTTTGGTTCTTCCCTCGCCGGGATTCGAACCCATGCTACTGTGATATCGTGACACCGAATCGCCTGCACTGCAGCCGTCCCGCTAGACCACACGACTACCTGGGCTCTCAATTTTTAAAAGAGCTTTCGGTGGCCATATGTTACCTTTCCACGTCAGTTTTAATCTAGCGGCGTACTACAGTACATGATATATAAGGCATGAAGATGTTATTGTTACAGATCAGCTAAATTATCTATAGTAAAGGATCCTACAAATTAATGTAAGATACAGTCACAGAAAATAATTATATGCATAAGTACGTCTGAGTCAGTGACAACCCTACAACAGATGTATCCATCGGATCGCCATCAATGATGGTGATACATGGCTGTGTACATAATGTATATACAACTCGTCTAAACATCAACCCAACAATGTTAGATCTGTAAATTTGCTTTCGCAAATTTTTGGTTCTTCCCTCGCCGGGATTCGAACCCATGCTACTGTGATATCGTAACACCGAATCGCCTGCACTGCAGCCGTCCCGCTAGACCACACGACCACCTGGGCTCTCAATTTTTAAAAGAGCTTTCGGTGGCCATATGTTACCTTTCCATGTCAGTTTTAATCTAGCGGTGTACTACAGTACATGATATATAAGGCATGAAGATGTTATTGTTACAGATCAGCTAAATTATCTATAGTAAAGGATCCTACAAATTAATGTAAGATACAGTCACAGAAAATAATTATATTCATAAGTACGTCTGAGTCAGTGACAACCCTACAACAGATGTATCCATCGGATCGCCATCAATGATGGTGATACATTGCTGTGTACATAATGTATATACAACTCGTCTAAACATCAACCCAACAAAAAAACTCCTGGCGTTGGGATCTAACAACTGAGCTGAGCAAAATTGGGAATACCTAGAAGGGAACAAAACGAACAACTATGGCCAGGAAGAAATGGAAAAAAAACTGTAGTCGCCCTATGTCTCCCTTTGGACAAAGTGGATTAAGTCAAGTAAATAACCATTTCCAAATATTAGACAAATAAAATTAAGAATGGAAATGGGGAATGTGTCAAAGAGACAACAACCCGACTATATAAAAAAACAACAGCAGAAGGTCACCAACAGGTCTTCAATGTAGCGAGAAATTCCCGCACCCGGAGGCGTCCTTCAGCTGGCCCCTAAACAAATATATACTAGTTCAGTGATAATGAACGCCATACTAATTTCCAAATTGTACACAAGAAACTAAAACTAAAAACTTGCAATTTGCCCCTATTTTCTATTTTTACCATTGAAAGGCGGGCGGGGTCATCCGGCACATTTTTTGATACTAGATTCCATAATGAGGATTGTGCAAACGTTTGGTTAAATTTGGCTCTGGGGAGAAGGTTGTAAACGCCAACGGGCAAGTGATAAGACAACTCACTTGGATCGAAGGCTTATAAATCATGTAAATCACATAAATGTGACCTTAAAATAATTAAAAAGTTTTCGTGTAATTGGATTTAGTTTATGTTCCAATATATAATGTCAGAGAAAAATACCAATAAGGCCGCCTGATCATGATTCAGAAGACGAACAAATACAGAATCCGAAGCATCTGAAAACCCATGTATGAGAAGGCAACCCTCCACAGGGCAAAAACTCCCTTTTGCATTCGGTATGTATCTATGTTGTCCATTATCCCTCCGTTAATGTCCGTTTCATATCTGTTCATCATCCGTTTTATCCGTTATACGTCCGGTAGAAGTCCGTTGGTGAATTTGTCCGTCTGTTTCATTCATCTTGAAAACCTTAAAATCATATATGGATAATAATAACTTTCTATCACAAATGCCAGTCTTTCTTATATATACAAATTAATGTATTACAAGGTTCAGTATTATGTTTAATGAGAAAAGAAGTCTTTTTGTTTACCTTTTTATCATTATCATGATTATCACGCGAAAAATGTGATATCACTAAAAAAAACTAATTTAAACGGATACTATACAGTATGTGTTAATTGATTTCTCAAATTTGGAAGAAAACTTTCCGTGGAAGATCGGCTTTGCTGAGCAGGATGTATAAGTACACAGTCACGTCCTATTAGAATATAAAAGTACGATGCAATGCCTTGTTTGTTATCTTCCACAGTTTCTGACCTCTTGCAATAATGTCTTCAATTTGAAGGTTCCGAATGTAGCCTTATGCAAAGCAACACCATTTTCCTGTAAACTTTTCCTAATTTGAGAAATCGTGAAATTATCGATTAAATCTCAATTTAAAAAAGATGGTAACCACTTCATTAATACATTTATAATAAAATAAAACACAGTGAAAGTGGTCAAAATTAAGAATGATTAGAAAACATTTTAGTTTTCCAGAATGAATAAACACTTAAATTCAATAAAAAATGCAAAATTATGTGTCAAAAGACTACAAGAAAATAAAAACAACATTCATATTGTTTGTCATGTTGATATTTGAAGAATAATCCAAATGTTTTTTTATCTTTCCATTTTATAAAAAAACTGCACTGCAGAAAAAAACTCTTGACCAGGAAAAAAAAATAATTTAAGGTATTGGCTTTACATATATATGGTTTTTAGCCTGCAGTTTTGCTTGTCTATTTAATTCGTAAAATACACCTCTTTGCTTGATTTGTCACTCCACTATATATGCTGTGGAGCCATGAATTAAATGAAATGTAAGTTTTATTTAAACTACGTATACGTATCATTAAGCAAACATAAGTATGTCAAAAGTACACAATGCATAATTTACGTTTATTATTTTCTAAGTAGAGCTATTAAACAAGAAAGGGAAATCACGTAGCGTTACGTTCATAAACATGGTCTTAAACAAATCATGATAACCCATCCCACATACAGTTTTAAATTGATAGAGCGAAACGACCAATTTAATGAAAAAGTAATTTTGTGGAAATCATACAGGTTGACATGCTGGTGACTATTTATAACATTAGAAAAAAACCTTCAGATTTTTTTACGAGTTCGGCAAGCAAATTGATATTAAACTTCCTTATTGAATGGTACTTTACTGTTACATTCAACTAGCATATAGCTTTATTTGTGTTGGGAAAATGTTCATGCATGTTTTTAATCAAAGCTTAGAATCCGTTTTTCCTTTAAAAACTTCAAAATGCAATCAAATATTAAACATTTTAATGCTCGGCGGGAAAATGATACAAGTTCGGCTTTAGAAAATTTTCTAAAAAGTAATTCGAAGTTCGGCAGTTTGCGTTAAAGAAAAATTCATAACCACACATAAATGTAACAATTGATTTCATTGGATCACATAATATATTTAGTCTAATTCATCATGAAACGAAATCGGTGCAATGTGTGTTTAGAAAAATGAAATTTAATCTGGCAATATTGTTGTTTTATCATATGATGAACATGACAAATCGTGCCTATAAGACCTTGAGCTCATACTAACCATTGTGCTATACTTAAAAATAGACCTGTGGGTTCAAAACTAAAGATTTATTTTGTATGCTCAATCTATTTCGATGAGAAAGTGTATGACTGTTAACTATATAATTTTATAGATAATTAAAATACAGAAACATTTAATGGGATGAACATTTTCCTTCTCTATATCAATTTCTATCATATTCGAGATTTGTTTGCAGAAAAGAAATATTTTCTCTGAAAAGTGGTCCTCAGTTTAGAAAAAAAAAAACATCTGCTTTTTATTCTTAATTGATGTTATCTCGAAATCAATCGCAAATGCATGTACATATATATCCGAACTGGATTCTTACAAAAAAATAAGGAACGAATCAACGTCATGCAAAATTCTAATTCTTTGCCCGGCTTTTTCCCGGCTTTTGCTATACTTTTTTTTCCTTTTTGATCTCTTCATATTTTTTATATGCTTTGGATTATCAAATAGTTTCGCCTTGCGCATCACTGAAAAAAACACTAATTAACAAAAGCTGAAATTCGTGTCTGAATGTGAAAAAAATGGCACCGTTTATGTTATTCAAACCTATTTGAGAAAGGAGTGCACTTCAACTTTAAATACTAGTAACAAGAACTGGTCATTTTTTTTCTATTATCAACTTAAAAACCACATGGTCTATTATTCACTGACAGTCAGCTGAAATGTATTAATAGACTTTGGTATACACTCCACTTCAACAGGCATTATGCAGTATATTAATTTTATATAGTGTTTAGTGCTTCTTGATTGGGAGATTCAAGGTCCCATTGGTGTATGTTTGAATGTTGTTAAAGCCTATTTCCCTTCTTTTGTTTTTTTTTTGTCTTATTGTGCTGTTTTATATATTTAACCGGACGGTGCCAGTATATTTACTATAGATGTTTTGTAACAAAACCCACCAATGAATCAACCAACAAAAACTTCAATCTTACAAACAGTGCTTGTCTTTAAAGAAATGATCCAAAATCCTCAATGTTGATTGTAATGTATTTGTTAGTCTTTCATTTCCCCTTTTCATTGTCGTCTTGCTATCTAGGTGCTTTATGATCCTTAAACTGGAAGTGTGTACCATATTCTGTAACTAAACACGTGGTATTCCCCTTTCCCAGTTTTAGATTGACATAAAGTGAATGTCAGTAATAAAGGGCACCAAGATCCTGAAAATCGTTTGGTTTTGCTATTTCTCAATTTTGTGTTAAACTTATCTTAGTCCTAATTTTGCATAAAATGAGTTCACTTTTGCAAACTATTATAGGCGAGTGACTAACCATAAAATTGAATTTTTAATGCACCCATCTAACACACGGCTAAATCATTTGAAAGCTTCACATCTGTACTATCTGTTTTGTCCGGTCGTAAAAACATCGTACGGTGCAATTTCCGTCAAATCAAGATCAAAGGTCACGGACAAATAAGTTCATATTTTCTAAGTTTTCAGAGTGATTGCATAATATGACTTTTATATACATGTACTCAATATACATATGCAAACAATTTTAACTATAAGCAGAGAGATAAACAGTCATTAATCAAATTCTTTTTCAAATATTTAAAGCGTGTTTTTGTTTGACGGCACATGTTTCCTGAAATAAGAGTAAAAGTTAACAAATTAAACTGTGAAAACCAATTTTGTTTTCTGATGCAACTGCTAATCACTCAAAACTAAGTAAAATCCAGATATCACTATCAAATAAGTTTTTGACATCATAAATTTCCTAAAATTTTGCTTACTTATAGCAAATCATAACATCTGATACAGTTGCCCCAAAAACAGCTTTTAAGCATTTCTTCCTATCTTAACATTGTATGTGAACATTAAAGATTTAATAAACAAGTTCTAAAGAATCTGAAGAATTTAAGGTAAACAGATATGTGCGAGAATCGTACATTGCATCAAACAAAGGGGTCGAAACTAAGAGATTGCAATCTGCAGTGTAACTACCAGACTTAAATTAACATCTTACGATTTTCCTAATTGTTTGATTTGTAGCTTCATTATAAATATTGATGTAGTGAAAAGACATTTTATCTATTTAATATGAACCATAAGAAAAAAATTGAAAATTTGTACAAACATAGACAATAAAAAAATGATGAAAATTTAAATTTAAACAAATTAAAAAAACAGTAAACACATTATAAAACTTGATTCTTGATTGCTCCAATTGCGATTCATTCATTAAGAAAACATTCCATTAATATGCAACGATTCTAGTAACAACTAGACTTCCTGATAGCTTGAATGACTATTTAATTTTTCTTACGAGGATGACTTCATGCAAGAGCTTCTGATGACGATTGAAAATAAGCTACCATTATCTTGAAACTTCACTTTCCACTATAAGATGATGTCATCTCACTGAAAAGAGCTAAATTTGTGACAATGTTGGACTCGTATTTTCCACTGAAATTGAAAAAAAGACTCCTCTGATATAGTTTACTCTATCACGTATCTTGAAATCGATGATGTGGGTTGGTTGACAAATGTTTAACGACAAAAGAGATGAGCATAATCCACCCATAAAACACCCCTAACTATCCAATTATAAACTTTTCATTTCTATGTAGCAGCTTTATAGCAATACCTGCATATCTATACTGCTAAAGGAGGAGATCAATTTCAGTGAGCCTTAACTTCTCTGAAACAATATAAAGTCGGAAATATTTATGATATGACATATAAATGTAGGGTTTTGTATTTCCAAAATTTGCCTTTGCATGCTCAGTCGACGTACTGCCCGCGAAATTAAATAAAACTCTTTATTTAAACACTTTCCCATCTTCTTGTGTAGTATATATCTCCACTGAAGTTAATACAATATTCTAGAGCTTGCATTTACTATCACGATTTTCGTGATAGTGCGAGACTACCCACAATGAAAATATTGAATAAAAAACAACTATAGTATACCGCTATTCAATAGTAATCAATAAATTTACCGGTAATTGAAACACATCCGGGTCACAAACCAAAACCGAGGGAATTGAATCAACTATAAGAGGAAAACAATGGAATAACAGACACACTGAACTGCTACAAAAACGAATGCCATCATACAAAAAAAAACCAGATGCCTAGTGGGTTGAACATAGTTTTAAACTAGAGTTCAAATGCAAGTTGAAACCATCATGGACGCCATGAGGACCAGATGCAACAATTTCACCTTTAATGGTGAGAATTACCTTCAAATAAACGGGACAGCGATGGGGACGAAAATGGCACCGTCTTACGCCAACATTTTCATTGGCAAATTAGAAAAACAAATTATTTCAACATCTTTATCCAAACCTCTGTCTTGGTTCCGTTTCATCGATGATGTTGACATGAAATAGATTGAATCCCAACACAAATTGGATGCTTTTATCAGACATGCAAACAACGCACACCAGTCAATTAAATTTACATATGAAATATCCGACTCTAAGATATCTTTCTTAGACACAACTACATCTATAAACAGACCTCTACTGTAAACCTACAGATAAACATCAGTACCTTTCTCCCCAAAGCTGTCACCCCAAACACTGTACAAAAAGTATCCCGTACAGTCAAGCTCTCAGAGTAAAGTGGATTTGCTCCTCTGCGGAGGCTGTCACTCAGCGGTTACAGGAACTTCGCGGATTTTTAATCAAACGAGGTTATAAGAAATGGGACATAGATAGGGGGTTTGCGCGTGCTAACAATAACAGCCGCAATGACCTGTTACAGTACAAAACGAAGAGGCGCAGCAAAATAGTTCCATTTGTTTTAACATACAATCCTGCCTTTACTAACCTTTCACGTTTGATCCGTGCCAATTGGCAAAGTATTGCCAATCACCCAAAATTACCCAAAATCTTTCCCGATCCTCCTGTTTAACTTTTCGGAGAGCAGCAAGTCTAAAAGACTTATTTGTGAAAGCTGCAGTCTCCTCTAATAAAAGCGGTTCAACTACAGGATGGTGCAAGTCAATGTCTGACTTGCCAACAAATACTGAATACTCAAACAATTACTTGCCACTCAACTGGGTCTGTGTTCACAATATTTTGTAATGTAACTTGCAAAACCAAGAATGTTGTATACATTATTCAGTGTCGATGTGACATGCAGTATGTTGGCGAGACAGAACAGCCATTCAACACACGCATGAATGGTCATCGTAGTGACTACACCTGCAAGCCCGACCTCCCAGTAAGTCGTCATTTAAGATCACATGGGCACGCCCTAGCTGATCTTAGAAAACGTACCATCACTATCATAGATCGCAACGAGGATTGGTCAAAGGCCGACAGACTTGCTCACGACAGTTTTTGGATAGAAAGCTCGGGACAGTTTCCCCAGAGGTAATTAATGAACCTTAGTAAATATTTATCATCAAATTACTATATTTTTGGGATGATTAAATTCGCAGTCTCTGTTGCAACTGCTCTACCGTTGTCATATTTTAAATTCATACCAGTTTAGATCGTGATGGGAAAATCTCGTTTAAGGAAGGATCATTTTCAATAAGACGCCAGTGTTTGTGGACAATTGATGAAATATTTGTCAGATGAGGATGAAAGCTAACAACAAACGGGATTTTATTTATCTGGGCCGTCTTTTCTTTGTATTCAAGTAGGTTTGTTCGTTCTTTTTCGTTTGCTTTTCCGAAAGCTTCTGAAATACTTTTGTTCTTATAACCTCTTGATTTGAGTTGCTGTCTGAGTTGCCCTAAACGATGGTTTAACTTTGATTCCGATAAACAAATCCGTTTTAACCTGATGGCTTGGCTGTACGGAATGCTCCGGGAGCAGTGTTTCGGGTGACAACTCTTCGGAGAGAGAAATTGGTGTTTATCAGTTTTTTTTGGTGTGAAGGTCTGTTGTCATGACTCCGTTTTCTGAGTTATGGTGGTGTCGAGAAACGCAATTTTCTCACTTGAATCTTCAGATGTGAACTTTATCGATTGATGAAAGTTGTTACAGAAATCGAGAAATTCTTGCAGGCGTTCTGCAGTTTCGTTCCATTTGATGTCGATGTCATCAATATAATGGAGCCGAGACAAGGGTTTGTATGGTACATTCCAAAGGATGCGTTCTTCGAGACTCCCCATGAAAATGTTGGCAAAAGAAGTTGCTATTTTGGTTCCCATACTGGTACCTTCAACCTGCAAGTAGTGCTGGTCGTTGAATACAAAATTGTTGTTTTCAAGCACTAGTCTCAGCAACTGAACCAGACAGTCTCTTGGGGAATGTGTATCCTTACGATTGTTCCATACCTGTTCACAAGCGACTATTCCGTCATTCTTGGGAATATTTGTGTACAAAGAAGACACATCCATCGACACCAAAATTGTGTTATTTGGTAAGGGGTTCAATTGTAAGTGCTGCAAAGTCGCCAATATAGAGACCCAGTTCATCAGCACAGTCACAAAGAAAAATTACAACATATTTATAACATCAAATTGCAAAACACAAAATTGCATTTATGTTCTAACGTGTGGAACTTGCAAATTACAATATGTTGGTGAAACAGAAACACCATTTAACATCCAACTAAATAACCATCGGTCATATTATACAAAAGAAAGGAACTGCCCAATTACAAGACACCTTTTAAGAGCAGGACATGATTTTGAAAACATCACATTTCAAATCATTGAGAAAAATCAAAATTGGGATACACAAGGAAGACAAAAAAGAGAGAGATTTTGGATGCACCAGTTACGAACTCTTGAACCTGATGGACTCAATGAGAGAGACGAAAAAAGATTTCAAAGCAAATCAAAACCATAATTATCTTGAAATCATACAAATTAATTTATAAAAAATCATACAATTAATCGAACATCTATAAATGTGTTAAACTTTTATTCCAACTTCATAAAGTTGTAGCTACAAACATATTTTATGACCGAATTAATATGTTACACTGTCCCTCAACTCTTGTATAGATTAAGCTATACAAATATTTTTTGTCATGCATCCGATTTCACCTTGAGAGATGCACACGCCTGATGAAGCTAATTTGTTTAGCGAAATATTGCGTATTTCTATTTAACATCTAATAGAACTTATTAATGTATAATTAGTGAGTTTTAGTTATATTCTTAGACATTTATATAATTTTAATTCAGTAACTGTATCAGTTTATTTTCACAAACTGATCCACGCTTAATTAGAATGAATGTTGATTGTTGCTATTTTTAGACATTATATATATATATATATATATATATATATATATATATATATATATATATAACTCGTCTAAACATCAACCCAACAATGTTAGATCTGTAAATTTGCTTTCGCAAATTTTTGGTTCTTCCCTCACCGGGATTCGAACCCATGCTACTGTGATATCGTGACACCAAATCGCCTGCACTGCAGCCGTCCCGCTAGACCACACGACCACCTGGGCTCTCAAAAAAAGAGCTTTCGGTGGGCATGTGTTACCTTTCCACGTCAGTTTTAATCTAGCGGCGTACTACAGTACATGATATATAAGGCATGACGATGTTATTGTTACAGATCAGCTAAATTATCTATAGTAAAGGATCCTACAAATTAATGTAAGATACAGTCACAGAAAATAATTATATTCATAAGTACGTCTGAGTCAGTGACAACCCTACAACAGATGTAGATTTTTGGGCAACTGCAAACACTTCAATAGAAGGTGGTTCTATAAACACTAATTGATAATTGCTTCCTAAAATTAGTAAATAAATAGTCCTTGACCTAAAACAAATACATTTACATTACTTTTTTTTTTAACATTTTAATAAATAATTTGTTTCGAACCTTCTTATATATAGTTTAAAATTTGAAAAGCAAAATGACCGACATATATAAATTTCAACGAAATAAAAAAATAGTAATTCGTGGAAATTTATATAGGTTAATTTGACATAATATATGGAAAGCTGAAAGAAAAAAATCAACGAGTTCGGCAAATACGTTGATAATAAACTTCCTCAATGAAATTTCTCTTTTTGTTGCACACCAACAAAAGATAGTTGAATTCAGGCAAAGAAAATATACCTATTCGTCTTACGTCTATTATTATTTAAAAATCATGTACGATCCAAAACGCCTTAATACGCTAAACCATTAACTTCTTTATTTTTTGGCGGGAAAGATAGTAAAAAGTTCGTCATTTGATATTTCATCAAAAGTCATCGGAAGTTCGGCAGTGTACGTTTACGCACAAAATCACTGAGCATAAGCTACAGTCTATCTAATTAGTCTTTTAAATGTATTCAGCCTTATTCATTATGATACAAATCGGTGTATTGTATGTCTTAACAAAAAAATATTACCTGACAACGTTATTGTTGTTCGATGGTCTAATTACACCGTGGGCTCTTTAATAACAAATATCAACCAATTTGCTATACTTAAAAGAAGACCTGTATTTTAAAACAAAATAATACTAATTTGACCAAATTGAATAGATAAGAAAGCTTGTTTCATATGCCATGGTGTGCTATTCGTGTTAGTGTTATTTTGGATAAAAATATGTTTTATTTTATGAAAGAAAATTTAAAGTTTGTATTTTGTAAAATTTTTATTAATCTGTATAATTAACTTTACCTATGCTGTAGCATTAGTACTCGAAATGTCACAGTTTGCTCAAAGCACTTTATTTTGAAAGACTAATTGTAATTAGCATATATGTCACTTGGAAAGTTTATGTTTTTAATCAGAGTTTCATCAAAACATTATAGGATTAGGCTTTGTTAATTAATTTCTATGTTTTGTAAATGAGAGTAATATTTACATGTCGAGTCATATTGATGTATATTCGGTTTTAATATAAATAGCGTTGTGGAATTAAGGAAAATCAGTCACCTTTCGGAAACCTAACCTTCCACTACTAAAGTTTATTATACTGGATCTGTTTGGACTGTCGATCAGTCTACTAGTTAACTTTGTAGTGTTTAGATAAAAATGTATTTTTGACTCACCTTTTATTTTTGGGAATTTTTAAGATAACAGTCAGTGTTTCGGAAGCGTAAGGGAGCTACCATTTGATTTTTATGGGGGGGGCTAGGATGAAAAATTTTGTCCTGCCTTTTTTTTTAGCTGAAATCTCTGTCCTGCCTTTTTATTTTTCACTCTATTCGGTCCTGCCTTTTTTTTTTTTTTAGTTTATCCTGACTTTTTTTACCTAAATTGTCGTCCTGACTTTTTTTTTTGCAAGTGTCTCATCCTGCCTTTTTTTTTTACTCAAAAGTCCTGTCCTGCCTATTTTTTTCAAATTTCATCCTAGCCCCCCATAAAAATCAAATGGTAGCTCCCTAACCTCACACTACTCATGTCATTATACTGGACCTATAAGACTGTCTACCAGTCTACCAGTTGGCGGTGTAGTGTTGAGACAACATTTATCTCTGACTCATATATTTAACTTTAGAAATACGTTTGAGAAACTTTTATTTTGAGACTTTTATATTTTGAAATTGAGATTAAGTACATTTTATGTTTTAGTAATTTTGGCATTTATTTTATATTTCACATTTTAACTAGAAATAACTATGCTTTGGATTTGATATTTAAATTTGATACTTTATATTTTAATTAGATTATTATTATTATTATTTGGAATTGTTTTACTAATTGATTTGTTATCATCATTCGTTTAAATTGTTACAGTAAATAAATTATGAAAACCTTCCTTGCGTTTTAGCTATGCCGATCAGAACATTAAGTCTAGCGATAGACTGACCCCCTGTCCCTTGGTTCCAGCACCTACGAGTTAGCTCCCCCTTATTTAACAGTGCTTTAGAGCGAACCTTGGTGACAGATATGGCGGAGTTGACCCGGGCATGATACAAATTAGATTTTGAAACCGTATAGCTAGAATGTAGTTTGGCAAAATTAATTCAAAATTATTTAAAACTTAAAATTTCAAAATTGAGACAACAGCAGTAGAAACAATGAGAGGAAAAGAGAACCAGTAGCAGGAGAGACAAGTTGCAGATTAAACAACACATAACTAAAAGATAAGTACATCTTGCCTATTATAATACACTTTAATAACTTTTAAGTGAAAAGTATAGATGTATGTTGATTCTTGGTGTGAATCTGTTAACTTTAGATAAATATTTATTTGTGCAAAAACTTTACAGGAGTTAAAATTCAGTTCAGGAGAAACTGTACTTGTGCAAATAATTTTATACGATCTGGAAATTTGACTCATTGTAGAGAGAATTTAACATTTAGTTCAGGAGAGATTTTATTTGTGTAATTAATAGAATATAATGAGTAACTTAAGCTAGAGAGAATAGAACATAAACAATAGACTCACAAAAATTACTTTTAGTTCCAGTTTGGTAATTGGAATAGAAATATCATCATGGGTAGAAAGGGAATTTCAAAAGGATGGTGCTGCCAAAAAGACAGATGTGCCAAGCTTTCCAGTGTAATACAGGGAACAGCGGGTTTCCAGTTCACTACAACCGTGGAGAGGAGACTTGTGTAGATTGGACTGGAGAATCACAGAGTGAGCTGTTTATTTGACAGTAGAGCATCTTGGAGCTGTATCGGTCGACGTCAGTTGCGTCATATAAGCGCCACTGCAGCGATGCACGGATCAACGATCAAGGATGCAATAGGTGTCCTTCGACAGGTGTTTGCAATAATCGGAGAAAAAGTGCTTTAACTTTTGGACATCTAACCAGAAATTAATAATTTTAAACATTACTTGCTAGAGCTTATTTATAGGATTGAACTTTTGTGAAACAACAAAGCGAAAACAGATTACAAGAACAGAACTTTGACATTACCAACTCAGATCATTTAGAAATTTGTGAATATCATGATAGTGCTTATTATATAATACCATAGCAACTTTCCAAGACTGTAGGATTTAGAAAAACAATCAGTTTCTATCTTTATTTGTTTTGTGGTTCTAGGAATTAGTAGGAGTGCACGCCTGTTGGTTCTTTTCACTACATCAATTTGAATTTTGGATTACTGAAATGTTGTTTTATTATTCATCTTTTAAAATTTTCTTATACAGGGAATAAAGGTTGCTGGAAGCTAGCAAGTTGAAATAAATTGTTGTTGATATATGTATATAATTTTGGCATTTATTTTATATTTTACATTTTAAGGAGACATAACTTTGCTTTGGATTTGATATTTAAATTTGATACTTTATATTTTAAATGGATTATTATTATTATTATTTGGAATTGTTTACTAATTGATTTGTTATCATCATTCGTTTAAATTGTTACAGTACATAAATTATGAAAACCTTCCTTGCGTTTTAGCTATGCCTATCAGAACATTAAGTCTAGCGATAGACTGACCCTCTGTCCCTTGGTTCTAGCACATACGAGTTAGCTCCCCCTTATCTAACAGTGCTCTAGAGCGAACCTTGGTGACAGATACACTTATAATTAACAAACAATAACAGTTTATGGCATGAACATGTTTTTGCCCAAAAGGCTGCTGACAGATTTTAGTTTGTTTGTAGTAGAGAAGATGCATTGATGTTTTCTCGAAAGTATCACGTTTATTCAAAACTGCATATAGATGTAGAAAGATGTACACGCATATATCAAAACTTCTACAGTATATGAATGAAAATATTATAAAAAATACGGTAGCCTGTTTTGATCCTTCAAACATATTTGATTATAAAAAAAGAAAACACGTCAAATAAATAAAGCGAGATCAGATTACTTTTTGTTAACCCCAAACTGCAGCAAATAACCTTAAGATTTTCATTTAATTGTCAAAATTGGAGATTTGTGTCACTGTTGATTTCAATATCGAAATTTTGCCAAAACTTTTTTTAACAAAGTAACCTACATTTATGACAACATGTAAGACTACAATTGGTTAACTTCTTTTTTGTTTACCTAAAAACAATGAGACATAATATATGTCTTAGAAAAGTTCTACCAACATTGTTGTAGTTGTAAGAGAGTAAGCCAAAACATATGAGTTAACACAGCAAATATTTTGTATAAAGAAAAAAAGTTGCAGTCATTTCAAGCATTACAATGAAAGTGTTTCACATAACTAAAAAAAATTAATACGTGTTTTTGATGTAAGTTCAAATTTTCGACGTCTGTTGAGTTGATGCATTACATGAAAACATAAGATAATTAAAAATTGATATACGCAGACTACAGAAACGCATTTAAAAAAAACATGTTAAGTGAGGTATTTGTTGTTCTCATCGGATTATATATAATGCTTAGTCTTTTTCTGTGTGTGTTATATTTTAATGGTGTGCCATTGTTCTCCTCTTATATTTAATGTGTTTCCCTCAGTTTTAGTTTAGTACCCCGATCTTTTTGTTTTGTCCATGGATTTACGAGTTTTGAACAGCGGAAATACTGTTGCCTTTATTTTCCAAAGACACAATTTCGTATATACAACTGTCTGCAGATCATTGAAATGAAGGGTTAGAATGATAGGCTTCAGAAGGTTACCAAGTTGTTGTATTTATTTGAATCCCTGTAAATCCCAAGATGCAGCAAATCAACTTGTGTTTTCTTTTAGAAAAGACATTTAATATATATTACCCAAATTGGCATTATAAATGCCATACAAGGTTTAAAAAGGGCAGACTTATACAAAAAGCAATTCGTGGAAATCTATTTAGGTTGATATGTCATAATATTTAGAAACCCCGATAGAAAAAAAACCTACGAGTTCGGCAAAGACATTTTTGATAAATTTCCTTAGTGAAATACCACTAACATTTGCACCCAACAAAAAATAGTCTAATTCATGGTACGAAAATATACTTGTTAGTCTTACATCAATCATAACATCAATTACTTTCCAAAACTTCTAAATTCTAAGGATTATTAAACTATGATTTTGGCCAAAAAATGATACAAATTAGACATCAATATTTTCCCCTTAAAGTCATCGAAAGTAAGGCATTGCACTATCGAGCCTAAAATCATCAGTTTTAATATACAGTCGGTTTATTGCTTTATTTCATGCATTCCGGCTTATTCATCTTGATACAAATCAGTGCATTGTGTGGTTTAAAAAGACGAAATATTATCTTTCAACGTTATTGTTGTGATTTACTATGTAAATTACTTATTACAGATATTAGACGACCTTGACGTATCAACATTTATTGCTATTCTTCAGTGCAGACCTGCCACCAGTATTTTAAACACGACGTAATTCTTATTTGCTCAAATGAAAGAGATACTGTTATCAATGATATATTAGAAACATACAATTACAGTCCATGACATGAGCATTATTTTTCCCGAAATGTTGCAAGCATATTTTAATTTTTCTTTTTGGAAGTATGTTTCTCGATAACACAGCCTTTATTCGATTTTGAACTGCATGCACGAATATTTTATAACTACAACAGTTTATTTGTGAAAAACAATCAAAACAAATCAAGGTAGCTAGTCCGAACAAAAGTGTCGAAGCTCGTTGTTAGAGAAGAGGATACATGCTTACTGTAATGGTGACCATAGTAACACAATTTTAAAAGTTAATATAATTAAATAAAACGACAAATTTCTTCTCATTTACGAACTCAAGGGTCTTATTCTAAAAACACCATTTGCATAAGTTTCTAATTTATCTTTTACATAGTATTGCAGAACAATTAGATAATAAGTCTACGACATGGGTATTTATCAAGTTTGATGTAAAAAATGCATAACCTCCGATTTATAATTTTTTTTTACCACGGATGGAGAACATATCAATCTATTTTTTCAGTAATTTTCGTGTCTGCCCTACCACTATGTGACTCAAGAAAAAAATCAAAAAAATAGGTAACAATTGTATCGAAAAGAGAAAATCAAGTGCACCTTTTTATGTTAGGGCGTGTTTGAGGTGTATATTTTGTCTTTGGAACGTACAAAGCAAAGGGTATTTGATATATCAACTCACTGAAAAAAAACACGGAACGAAAAGATGAAACATTTGGGTCATTTGAAATACCTATCTATGAATCACAAAAACAGAAAAGGGGTGTTCGAAAAGCTATTATTTTACTAAAAGTACTTGACAACAGTCTTTCAAAGTTGGATGATGAAAATGCATATCTTCGAAAAATTATAATTGTTTTGGTGTGATCACTAGGCTTCATAATTTTAGTCTGCCCTTTCACGAAATATTTGTTTAGATTTTTTTTTAATTTTTAAATTTTTTTCGAAAATTCCACCAGACAACCGATCAGACAATAGTTTCAAGTTGAATCAATGCATACAAGATCATAAACTGATGCTCATTTGCTAGTAGAGACATTTTTCTTTTAAAATACAACTGACATTTTTTCAAATATAAGGCTCGAGATGGAGCTATGTGGATAAATTTATCGGTTTTCAAGAGCAAAATCGGCAGCGCGTCATCCCTACAATGGATTACAATTCTACGATAGTGAAAAAAAACTGACGTAATGGGGAGATAATTTAGACGAAGTAGAATCCTGACTGAATAAATTTACATAAAATTGATTTATTTAGATAAACAAGTATTGTTCAACCACCATATAAGGTTTGAAAACGGCAGACATATACAAAAAGCAATTCGTGGAAATCTATTTAGGTTGATATGTCATAACATAAAAAACCTGTAAGAAAACCTAGTTAGGCATTGCTAAAATACTTCTTGCGTGAAATTCCTTGCAACTGTTGCACACAACAAAAATCAGGTGTAATTCAAGTCACGAATTTATATTTGAATGTATTACACCAATCGTAAAAAATAGGTGCCTTTGATAAAAAAACGATCCTACGTCACTTTTCGACAGTTTGTCGTTTTAATGTCTCTAGATTTTTTAAATTGGTTAGCATGAACATTCACGAACAAAACTATCACTAATTGTATTTGTTCCCCATGATTGCATAATTGATATTAATGTGCCCATTATGAGTCTTATATAGACGAAACGCGGGTTTGGCGAACTAAATTATAATCCTGTTACCTTTGATAATTATCTAAACCGCTGGGTCGATGCCACTGCGGATGAACGTTTCGTCCCCGAGGGTATCACCAGCCCAGTAGTCAACACTTCGGTGTTGACATTAATTTCAATAATGTGGTCATTTAAATAAATTTCCTGTTTACCAAACTTTTAAATTTTCAAAAACTAAGGATTTTCTTATTCCAGGCATAGATTACCTTAGCCGTATTTGACACAACTTTTTGAAATTTTGGATCTCAATGCTCTTCATCTTTGTACTTGTTGGCGTCACTGATGAGTCTTATGTAGACGAAACGCGCGTCTGGCGTATAACATTATAATCCTGGTACTTTTGATAACTATTTACACCACTGGGTCGATGCCACTGCTGGTGGACGTTTCGTCCCCGAGGGTATCACCAGCCCAGTAGTCAGCACTTCGGTGTTGACATGAATATCAATTATATGGTCATTTTTATAAATTTTCTGTTTATAAAACTTTGAATTTTTCGAAAAACTAAGGATTTTCTTACCCCAGGAGTAGATTACCTTAGCCGTATTTGGCACAACTTTTTGGAATTTTGGGTCCTCAATGCTCTTCAACCTTGTATTTATTTGGCTTTTTTAACTATTTTGATCTGAGCGTCACTGATGAGTCTTATGTAGACGAAACGCGCGTCTGGCGTATAACATTATAATCCTGGTACTTTTGATAACTATTGGCTTTATGAATATTTTGATATGAGCGTCACTGATGAGTCTGATGTAGACGAAACGCGCGTCTGGCGTCCTCAATTATAATCCTGGTACCTTTGATAACTATTTACACCACTGGGTCGATGCCACTGCTGTTGAACGTTTCGTCCCCGTTTGTATCACCAGCCCAGTGGTCAACACTTCGGTGTTGACATGAATATCAATAATGATGTCATTTTAATAAATTTCCTGTTTACTAACCTTTGAAATTTTCGAAAAACTAAGGATTTTGTTATTCAAGGCATAGATTACCTTAGCCGTATTTAGCACAACTTTTTGCAATTGTGAATCCTCAATGCTCTTCAACTTTGTACTTGTTTGGCCTTATAAATATTTTGAGATGATCGTCACTAATGAGTCTTATGAAGACGAAACGCGCTTCTGGCGTACTAAATTATAATCCTGGTACCTTTGATAACTATTCACACCACTGGGTCGATGCCACTGCTGTTGGACGTTTCGTCCCCGTTGGTATCACCAGCCCAGTAGTCAACACTTCGGTGTTGACATGAATATCAATAATGTGGTCATTTTGATAAATTTCCTGTTTACCAAACTTTGAAATTTTCGAAAAAATAAGGATTTTCTTATTCCAGGCATAGATTACCTTAGCCTTATTTGGACTTGTTGGAATTTTGGATCCTCAATGCTCTTCAACTTTGTACTTGTTTGGCTTTATAAATATTTTGAAATATTACGGTTATTTTTTTCTATTCTTCATATTTCCCATTTTTTAATATTATAACACCCCATTATTCTCTATTATTTTTCTCTATTTCTGTCTGCAGCCATTGCATAAACACATTTAGTCAACTTGTGGTTCGTTTGATCTCAGTTCTTCATTGGTTAAAATCCGATTATGAAGTCGAATTTTCTTGCGTTCCTCTGAATTTCTTATTGTGAAGGTATGAACAAAGGCGACCATGCCTGATAACGTCACGTAGAAAGAACACATCTATTTGTAGATCACTAGAAAAGAAGGATTTGTTTTGCCTGTTATTGGTATACTAATATACCTGCCACTTTCCGGATTTAATTTTATTGTTAATTCCGGATAGAGGGAAATTTCTCCAAGAACTTTGTGTGTCTTGAAATACGACGGTGGAGTAATTCACTACAAGTTCCTGTAGACTTGATTTTAAAAATGGCTGACTGTTAATCAAGAATAATGCATATACACTGTTTGCATCCTCCTCTCCTCATCCCATTTTGTTTTGCGACACTTTTAGTAAAACGAATGAGCTTATTCACATGTTTGTTATGAAGAAGTAGCTTTCGTACCCAGCTAGGTTGCCGAAGGTAACCAGAATGATTCCAGGTGCCTTGTATTTTGTGTTTCACTAGTGAGATGCACGTGTCTTTGTAAATTGACGGTTTGTTGACATTTATCTTTCCTATTGTCATGTCATAGTTTCTCCCAACATCCCTGTTACGTCATTTGCTTGCTTTTGACAGCTTAAACATCTTTAAGTTATTTACAAGGTTCTCGACCACATAAGAATTTTTGCATTGCACATGTTGAAGAACAAACTGGTATAATTCATATATTAAACAACCTGTCGCCACAGTAATTAATGCAATAGCAGAAGAAAGGTGTTCGCGTCTGTTAAGAATTGATGTTTGGTTTTATTCATCCTTTCAGCACTAGTTACTCATAATTTTTTTGAATGGGATTTCTTTTCTTGCATTGATTTTTTAGTCTTGATTTCATTATCTCTACTAATCCTAACATTGTTTTGGACTTGTTGGCATCACTAAATATAAGCACTCAAATTCTACGAATGAATGGAACCTTCAACATTCATGCATTGGTATTTACTTATACACATAGCTATGTTGATATTTACTGATACAAATACATATATATGTGTATCTTTGGGTATACAACTACAATATACCTGACTTCCTCACGGGTGTAAAGAGAAAAAAGAAATAGCGTATAAGTTAAATGAGTGGGAAAAGTATATTTAATATAGTTCTTCCCAAAACTTAATTTCTGATGTGGGATTCGTAAAGTGGACGAAAGAATTAAAAATCCACTTGTCAGCTAGGTCAATTTTACGAATAAATTGCCATATGAACCACAGGTAATATAGTGTGGTGTTTCAATCAAGACTCTTCCATTGGGACTTAGACACACTGGAAATGGTGATTTAAAACGGAAAGACAAATATGTATTGTGCTTATTATTACAATTGTGAATTGTACTTATATAACGGTCCGTGTATATTTGCGTCCATTTGTTTTTCATTTTGAAATATCAAAAACAAAAAACGAGAGAGTTTTCATTTTTCCTTTTTGATATCTGGAAAACCAAAATGAAAAACAAAAGTGTTTTCGTTTTTCGTTTTTAATTTCTCTAAAACAAAAACAGAAAACGAAAATGTTTTCATTTTTTGTTTTTGATTTCTCTAAAACAAAAATGAAAATCAAAAGTGTTTCCGTTTTTCGTTTTTGATTTTTCTAAAGAAGAGTTTTGTATTTAATTTTAATTACTTCTCGATTAATAATGTAAAATGTTTTCCTTTCTTGTTTTACAGTCATTGATAGTAAATGTCGCCAATATAACCAAACCGGTCTTCTTTCAACATAATGTAAAAAAAATAGACCGCATGACTTCTGAATTGAACTACGGTGATAAAGTAATCAAAGACTTTCAAATTACCTTGTTTATATCTTTGATAAAGAATACATAATTATATATAAATATTAAACAAATCAAAAATTTAAATTGTCCAATATAATATTATATAAAGATGGTACAAATAAATAGATTGATGAAAACATCACACAAACAAGGGAGGTAACTACTTTTAAAACTGACAAGAAAACTAGCCCGGTTGTTAAAGTATACATGCACAGCGGTTGTCAAATCAATATTATTTTAATCGAAGAAAACATCGACAGATGCAAAAGTATTAATCAACCGAAACAATAATGGTGCGTGATCTTTTATTTTTGAAGAGGTTGATCTAAGATGATACGACAGAACCGTAACCTGGTAACTATCCTCTAGTACAAATAAAGCAAACTATATATTTTGCGAGGATAGGGCTCAAGGACCCCAGAACTGGAAAAAATTACGCAAAATCTCGCATTCTAAACGTTTCTTTCGGACCCTTTCTTAATCTAAAGCGCAAGTTTTGTTTTATTTATTTTATTATATTCTGGTCTCGGAACAAAATATATAGATACAGTGTTAGACTTTGAGTATTTACATGTAGGAACAATATTAAAAGACATGTGTAGGATAAAGAAAAAAACATTGTTATCCACATAGTCAAGTGTGTGGCTATTGTTAGTTTAAACATTTTTACCTTTAAAGGATTGCAATTCGGACAGTTTCTCCCCCGACTCGGGGATCGAATCAGGAACCTTTGTTTTTGTAGTCCGATTCACTAACATATGTGGCTATTGTATAATGGGTATGAATGGTTTGGTTCCTCGTTGAAGACCCTCCAGCTACTTTCAAGATGAAGAACAGGAATAAAAGCCCTGTTCAATAATGATTTGTATTTTATTTATGTATTGTGAGCGATTTTGTCCCGTGTACATTTACTCCACATCTCTTTATTTTCTATTTTGGACCTAACCACGGCTCAATGCAAGTTTAGCCTTCCAATATTAAAGGTCATATATATGCTTTTTTAGCTCACCTGGCCCAAATGGCCAAGTAAGCTTTCCTCATCACTTGGCATCCGGCGCTGGCGTCCGTCGTCGTCGTCGTCCGGCGTTAGCTTTTACAAAAATCTTCTCCTCTGAAACTACTGGACCAAATTTAACCAAACTTGGCCACAATCATTATTGGGGTATCTAGTAAAAAAAATATGTCCAGTGACCCGTTCAATCAACCAAGATGACCGCCATGGCAAAATCTGACGGGGTTAAATTGTTTATCAGGTCAAGATCTATCTGCTCTGAAAATTACAGAAGAATCGAACAACCGGTTGTTGGGTTGCTGCCCCTGAAATGGTAATTTTAAGGAAATTTTGCTGTTTTTGGTTGAATAATATTATAGATAGAGATAAACTGTAAACAGCAATAATGTTCAACAAAATAAGATTTGTAAATAAGTCAAACGATCGAAATGGTCAGTTGATCCCTTTAGAAGTTATTGCCCTTTATAGTCAATTTTTAACCATTTTTCGTAAATCTGTGTAATCGTTTGCACAAATCTTCTCCTCTGAAACTACTGGCCCAAATTGAACCAAACTAGGCCACAATCATCATTGGGGTATCTAGTTAAAAAATTGTGTCCGATAACCCGGTCAACCAACCAAGATGGCCTCCATGGCTAAAAATAGATAATAGGGGTAAAATGCAGTTTTTGGCTTATAACTCAAAAACCAAAGCATTAAGAGCAAATCTGACATGGGGGTTCAATTGTTTATCAGGTCAAGATCTATCTGCCTTGAAAATTTCAGATGAATCGAACAACCTGTTGTAGGGTTTCTGCCCCTGAATTGGTAATTTTAAGATAATTTTGCTGTTTTTGGTTATTATCTTGAATATATTATAGATAGTTATAAACAGTGAACAACAATAATGTTCAGCAAAGTAAGATTTACAAATAAGTCAACACGACTAAAATTGTCAGTTGACCCCTTTAGGAGTAATTGCCCTTTATAGTCAATTTCTAAACATTTTTCGTAAAACTTAGTAATCTTTTACAAAAAAAATCTCCTCTGGAACTACTGGGCTAAATTAAACAACACTTGGCCACAATCATCATTGGGGTATCTAGTTTAAAAATTGTGTCCGATGACCCGGTCAACCGACCAAGATGGCCGTCATGGCTAAAATAGATAATACAGATAAAATTCAGTTTTTTGGCTTATAACCGAAAAATTTAAGCAATGAGAGAAAATCTGAAATGGCGGTTCAATTGTTTATCAGGTCAAGATCTATCTGCCTTCAAAATTTCAGATGAATCAAACAACCAGTTGTTGGGTTGCTGCCTCTGAATTGGTAATTTTAAGGAAATTTTGCTGTTTTTGGTAATTATCTTGAAAAATATTATAAATAGAGATAAACAGTGAACAGCAATAATGTTCAGCAAAGTAAGATTTACAAATAAGTCAACACGACCGATATGGTCAATTGACCCCTTTAGGAGTTATTGCCCTTTATAGTCTATTTTTTACATTTTTCATATTTTTGTAGATTTTTTGAAAATATATTCCACTCTAATTACTGCGCCTAGTTCATTACAGATAGAGATAATTGTAGCAACAAGAATGTTCGGTAAAGTAAGATCTATAAACACATCACCATCATCAAAACACAATTTTGTTATGAAATTATCCGTGTCCATTGTTTAATATGCACATACACCAAGGGGAGCGACACAGGCTCGTGAGAGCCTCTAGTTTTAATTATTTGATGCCTGGGGATTGGGATTTATAGCTTTAACGTAACCCATGTCAGCTTTTTAACTTATATTTACAGCAATATGAGCCAGTTTTGTGTTCTGTAATATATTGTAACAGTTTAATTTTCCATGAAAAAAACCCTTTTTTTTCTATCTCTGGTAGCATCGTAACTTCTTAAAACATGTTTCAAACAATATCTGGACATTGGTGGGTATGTACAATTGCCAAACCTTACATGACCGTTCTTTAGTCTTCGTAGATCTATTCCAACTTGAAGTCTTATTAAGGCGAAGACAAGAAGAACATGATCTTTGAATATTGAAACCATAGTCATAAAGATCGATTACTTAATTGGTGTTCCGTTAACGTTGCCTGTAGAACAAACAAAACATCTTGTTATTTTTATGTTGTTTTAAAATATTAATTTGACTTGAATTTATATGAGTATATTAAATATACATGTATCTACCAAGCTAAGTCAGTTTATATCTTGTTTCTCGTCTGACTATACAAAAGGCCAGGAGAGCTATTTTGATAGACCAGGATGACTGATAAGCTGTCTATATAAAGTAATGGGACAATGTATGGTATGAAGACATCACCAAATCACTGTATGTAATATTCAAAAAAAACATCCAAAGTTTACCCACCAACAGACCAGGAGCTCTGGGGGGATTGGGGGGGGGGGGGGGGGGGGGGCTCTTAACACAAATCCAAGAGCACAGCATAATGTCAAAATATCAATTTCAAACTGGGTGACCTGGAAGGAAAACATTTAAACTTTCCAAGGAAATACAAGTCCCCCCTTTCACCTTTTTAATAAGGAGATGTGGTATGATTAAAAATGAGTCAACTATCCCCCAAAGTTCAAACGTAGTGGATGTAAGCAATTATATATAAGCAACTATATAAACTTCGACATTGAGAAAAAAACATAGTCGGCTACAATAGTCCATAAAATGAAAAATATGCACCAGTTCAATTGAGAAAATAACGGCCTAACTTTTAACAACACAAATTACGAAAAACAAATATGGCAGACATTAACAACCGACAACCACTTAACCACATGCTCCCGAGTTGGGGCAGACGCATGAAATAGGTGGCGGGGTTTAACATGTTTGATAGCGCTCAATCATGCCCTGAATCTGGGACAGTTTTGCTACAGCACAACAAAGAACAAACTATACAAATCAGTGGAAAAGGGCTTAACGCATAAGATGACTGAACGGTCATCCGCAGTAAAAAAAAGGACAACAGTAATTGCAGTTACTCACAGCTAGTTCGTAGCCAATGAAAACGAATACAAAAATTATGGATCTAAATCAAAAATATTAATCAGTGCACATCCAACATCCAATGGATTTAGTGTAACAGTAAGAGAAAGACACAGCCTTGTGCAATGTTAATACATAGGTATCAACAGATTGTAGTCCCTTGATGTGTATATCAATAATATTTAGTATTAGTATATAATTACTGATTACAAAACTAACAGGTATACCAAGAAGAACAATACGCAAAGACATTTTAACAGAGACGTTTGATAGTTAACCTTTAAAATAGGTTTATTCAAAGGATTGCGAAGTTTTTCCTGATCGTTTTATTTACATGCATACAATTTCCATTACATTATTATTGATAAATACAGTAGTGCAGAAGTAGCGAAAAAAGATCTTCAAGTGAGGGAATTTGTTTGTGACCTCAGGGAACTTTATTTGGATATGCCTATTATGATTTCATTAAGATTTACCAGACCTTCATTTAGTGTCAGCTCATTTTTTATGTTCCATATATGGGCATTATGCTTTTCGTTCTCTGCGTTTGTTGGTCTTCCGTTGATCCGTCTGTTTCGCTTCAGGTTAAAGTTTTTGGTAAAGGTAGTTTTTGATGAAGTTGCAGTCAAATCAATTTGAAACTCAGTACACATATGGAAATTCCATATTATATGATCTTTCTAATTTTAATACCAAATATAGAGTTCTGACCCTCAATTTCATGGTCCACTAGACATAGAAAATGATATTGCGAGTGGGGCATTCATGTACCTTTATAACTTGCTATTCGGTGTGAGCAAAGGATCCGTGTTGAAGATGGTACTTTCACCTATAACAGTTTACTTTTACAGATTGTGACTTGGATGGAGAGTTGTCGGTTGGGTTATTCAGGGTCACCCAAGCCGTCTGATTACAATAATTTCCAAACGTTTATAAGAGGTTTCCAGATTTGCTACCGTACCAACCGTAGTACGAAGTGGGAGCCGTCATTTAACTTTTGAAAATTATTCATGCATACACTTTATATCAACACATGTTTTAGGAATCATATGCAGAACTGTTTTAATAATTTTTAGCTGTAATTTGGGACTAATTTCGTGTGGTTTCTTCTTGTATTCGTAGGAAACAATAGTGTGTGCACTCGATTATGCTTTCAAGCAACCGTTGCAATTAACCGTTGGTACGAAAAGTTTATAGTTAAGAGCTATTTCCCCGCGAAACTACATAGATACAAAGAAGCTAAATTACAAAACAAATTTAAAACTTTATAAATTGTGTGTGTAATAACTTTATTTCTCTAATTCTATGGAAAATTATCCCTTTTCGAACCCATTGTATAAAAAAATTTAATCAACGTGTGGTTGCTGGTGATCTCAAAAGATCATTAGATGATTTTAAGGGTCATGACCTTTTTAGCTGACTGGATGAATCAAAATATGATAACAGGTGTTAATGAAATTGACAACTTCGTGCAATTTGAAAGGCACTCGAAGGGGCATTTTCGGTTAAAAAAAAAGAAAATGTCTTTTAATCATTAGAGAAACAGATTCTTACGCCGAGGCGGCTCGGACTTTAAAATTGATAATTTAACTATCGAGATTGGATAAATCCGATAATCCACTGGTATCAATGTAAGAATCTATATGTATCATTGTAAAATGTTAAAGTTTTGTATTTATTTTGGTAAGTTTTTAGAAAACATGATCAAATAAAATGAATTTGAACAAAATAAATTGACCTTAATAACAAAAGAAAAATGACAAAACTACTATAAAACCAAATCGTTGTTCAGTCAGTATGCGTGAGGTTTAAAACCTTTGTCAAAGGAAATTGAATCAAAATTAAAAAAAAAAAATGTCCAGGGAGACATACTTTATAAAAATTAATACTCTGATACAAAATACCGAAGGTGTCAAAACGTTTGATTTCTAATTATTGTACTGATTATGTATGTCATTATACTTTTAAATAACATTGCCTTGTGATAATTTTGTGTTATATGTAATATATCTGTTGTAAATATATGTTGAAGAATTAAATAAAGATAAAAACAAAAAATCAGACGTCCGGAAAGAAAGTATAAAAAATACAAGGTCGTTTAAATTTTCAATTTGAACAATTATGCATAGAGATATGGCTGATATCGTACTTACTTGACATACTTCCTTGTTGGACAATTATCTTTACCGTCGGGTTTAAAGTTTTTCTTTGTAAAAAAACCTTCATAAAATCAATATGGTCTATAAATTTTAGAAACATACCCTTTTATTAACACAACTGTTCATATATCTTTTTCGCAGTAAGCCGAGAGAGAAAACTCAGAAAAACTGGAGTTAACCTTTTTAAGTAGTATCGTATTCATGATACTAGTACATATAAACCTGAACAAACTACATAGAAACATTTACCAACCGATGAAAATGATCCTAATTTTGAGTCCATAATTCAGTTGTAAATTGTGCAAAAGACATCATATAGCAACATAGTATTTTCCGTACAACATTACGAAGAGTTAGAAAGACATATTCATATTGCATTAGACTAAGTGTAAATATAGCGTCAAACTATTGCCGTTATCAGTGAACAAAATACGCTGTGTTGTATGAATTTTTTTTGGCAATGCTGTACGACAAAAGGATTAATGGATGGATATTGGTTTAACATTACCCCTCGTAGATTATATTATACTACTCCCAGGCACGTGCAATACACAATTTTACTTGCGACAATATTTACAAATATTAATGTAATAACAATATCTAGTGACATGATAATAATAAGCGAACACGCTGAAGTAACATCGTGATGATAAATATTTCGACTCAAAAAATGGGTTTCGTTAGTGTCATAAAATTTATATTTATTTTTTAAGTAATTGATATAATCAACAATTTTATTAAAAAGTTTAGTGACAAAATATAAAGAAAAAGATCGATCGATGGTTTTACAATATGTGTTGCCTTTTATGAAAAAATGTTCATCCAATGATCGAAAAGATAGCTTAATTAATAAAAACTTATTCTAATGAGAAATCAACACAATTTTGAACTAATTTTTGCCATAAGCACGTGTACTAGCTCAGTGACGCATCCAGAACTTTTCATAAAAGGGGGCGCTCCATCCATGCTTCAGTGATTCCCTATATAATCAATCAAATTTTTGCCACGAAAAGGGGGCGGGCCCCAAGCCCCCTCCCCCTGGATCCGTCTATGTAGTCAATAACGACACCAGTAAGGTACAAGTAAGATATTATTAATAAGTAATTTCTAAGTATTCTAATTTATATTTGAGTATTAGAAAACATTCTTTATTCTAATCCTTTTCTTATTATATACAGAAAACAAAAACATAGCCATACAGAAACGCAAATCTATTTTTAGAATATAAAGGTCGAGGCAACTCAGTTCCAGTAAGGACTGTTTGATTCATTCTATTGTGCACAAAATAAATGTTATCGTATAAAATCACGTGCAAGGTTTTCTAGAAGCAGAGAAATCGGAATAAAATAAAAGATTAAGGTTTTTATCACTGATATGCAATTTTGTTTCTTTATTTTCATCATGATACATACAATAATCTCATGCATTAAATGAAACCTCCCAAACAACACCAACGGTTGTGTAACGTGCCAACCGTACCTGATACGTAGCAAATCTGGAAACCTCTATTGGAACCCAATAATTTGGCAAGGTGTTGCAACCTGTAATGTAAAGCGTTACAGCTGATTGCATTGTGTAGGCAGAGTTAGTATCCTTGGTTAGTTTGCTTGCATTATTAGGTTAGGTAAACTAACCTCCTTTAAGAGTAAACTAGTCCGACATATAACCAATCAATATGTCTGTATGACTAGGCTACTTCTACAGGAGGGTAGTATACCTTACCTGATAATAACTTCACGATACAGTTAACAAGCAAGCTAACCACATATATTACGTTGGTCTACACACTAAATGCAGTCGGTGTAATGAAAATGCGGAGTTTGTGAGACCAGGCTCAAGCAGTCAGTCGCTAGCAGACAGTTTTCAAATATTTCAATTATATAAACACACATGTTGCATAAGACTCAAACGTACTTCAAATGATTTGATTAATATATAACCACTATATCACCAGTTTATAATATATAATTAAGCAGCCAAAGACGCTATTCAATTAATTTTAAAATTTCATTTCTGGTTCATTAGTTATATAAAGGCAATACGAATCGCTTTTAATATATTACACAGCGTGTTGCACGCTTTTCATTTCAAATTTTAAACGCTTTTGTGGGTCTATAGAATTGTAAATAATTATGATTTTTTTTTAGAATGATTACAAAATTGCACTATTGTGTGAAATATTCTTGGCATCCTGTCAAAAAGTTAATGAAAAATAATAATTGTTATGCATTAGAAGAAAAAAAAGTTGCACTGTGCATTAACTTTTTTTTGTTTCCCACACAAAACTGTTTTTATAAAACATTCTAAATCTGAACTAGTAGAATTCGCTTAATTATGATTTGGCGAAAGGTTTCTTTTTGTATTGAAAGTATGGTGGACAAGGAAATTATTTATTAGCTTAAAAAGATTAATCCGTGCTATACATTAACTTGTGATTTTGATCAAGTAGGCCATATATCTCTAGCTTACGTTCTCACCTAGTGCAGATAAAAGTATTGCCGCAGAATATATTTTTGTTAACTGTAACGGTTGGGTTGGGTAGGGTATCCGGACTCAACTTTAGACCTACTTTAGAAAAAAAAACACTAAGCAGAACAACACCCTGTATTTTTTCTACTGTATACCTCAGCTACCTGCCTTCCCTTTGCACCTAGTCCGGACAAATTTTATTACATTTTCGGTTAGGGTGAGGTTGGGTATCCGACCCTAACTTTGGACCTATCTTTTTGTTTTTAAATAAGCCGAACAGCAACCTTGATGTTTTTCTCCAGTTAACATCAGCTATCCAACTTCCCTTTACACATTTTGCGGACAAAAGTATTGACGTAGAAATTTGTTTATTAACTTTTCTGTAATTATGGGGTAAGGTTGGTAGCTGAGGTCAACTTGAAAAATAAATACAGGGACTCCAATGTGGTTTTATGCAGAACAATTACCCCGCAAATCTAGGGTAGACATAATACTTTTTTTTTTAAATGTGATATGTAATATGTTGTCAAATAATAAAAGCTCGCATCTTAATTAATAGACATAGAAATATGTATTTATATTAAGTATAGTAGAAAAACAACTCAAAAGCTGTTTCTTTTAGTTTTTAGGTTTTGTACTTTTGGAGAAAAAAAGTATCTATCTATAGAATAAATAGTGTTCATTTACAAATTCCGACAGATTAGTTGAACCAAAAAAAATATCATTGTCAACCGAGGCGAATACGAGGTTCAGGAAAGATGCATGCACATGAAACAGAATGCATAATCAGCATTGCTTTATTTGGATTATCCTGATAATTTTAGACTCGTCAATTATTTATGAAAATGGTAGATAAAAATGATAGATTGAACCATATGTACCTGGTCTTTCAAAAGCTACCTAAAAACAGGTCTTCAAAAAAAATAGTGATCAACTACATGTTAAAATTACAGTGTTAACAAGATTCGTAGCTACTAGTATACATCAATCTCTCCGTCATCGGTTGCAGATTCAATACGCATATAAGCATTACAGGACGCTTCAAATCCTTCACACGGACAAAGTACGGTGCGTGACATATTTTGTTCAAAGCAAAAAAAGCTTTAGGAGCACAAAGATTTATCTTTGCAGGTACAAAGTAAATTTTGCAGGTAATCAGATGATATTGTATTTCATTTGTGTCTTCTCAGCCGAAGTCTAAAGGAGACTGAGCTGATGGTTGTGCAATATTTGAAGAAGTGCAAATAGTGGTATGAAGTGAAGCTCACAGGTCATGTTGAAGGATAGTTGATTCGCATTGGGGAAGTTCGGCTAAGCAAGCATCTTTTTGTTTAGCTTTCTTTACAAGAAATGTATTTAAAATACTATGGTCAAATTCAGCTTTCTGGTTCAGGTCATAGAGCCTTGCACAACATATCCGGCTGACATCAATAGATTTATCAATGCCACCACTTCAAAGATGGTCAAAATCATTAATCCTTTTTTTACTCAATTCCAAAAAATGTGAAGTGGGAACACAACCAGTCAAAGCATGAACAGCAAGTACAACTTTGCATATAACAGGTCTTAACACAATTCATGTACAGGAAGGAATTGCTGGTAATTGTTTCTGTTTGAAACCACAGTTTCTGGGTGTTTTTCATAGAAATAAAGAAATGCACACAATTAAATATGACATCTTGTGCATCAGTAGACTTTATTATAATGCGACCCTTCTTGATGTGTAGGGCTTGTGTATTTACGTCAAAAATTATGGATCGACTATCTTTTAACTAAAATAACTTTTGGCACAAATGTACTCAAGTTCTACGGACCGAGAGGTATAACATTGTAATATCTTCACTACATCCCGAAAGAACTACAGCATGACTGAATACTAATTATGGACTTCTTGGTACACTATGACCTCCTGATCTACACACGCTTCACTTGATTTTATACTTTTTCGTTAAGTCTTCGAAGTTTTTAATTTTCAAAAAAAATTATAAATTAAAGTTAAATTTATATAAAAAGTATAAACAATACCTAGATCTAAATAGTCAGACTGTATTATTTTCAATGTCATTAAAATGTTGAGTCAAACATTTATTAAAGTTTTAAATATTATTTGCATCAATTATACAGTCTTGTAATACTTATATTCATACTGTCTGTATACATGGTGTAGTGAAGAAATGTTTAACAAGTAAACATAAGGGAAAACATTTCCTTAAGGGAAATTTGATGTTCAAAAATTTCCTTAGAGGAAATTTGAAGAACAATGATTTCCTTAGAGAAAATTTGTTGTCTTGAATTTTCCTCCAAGGAAAAGTGTTTGTCAAAAATTTCCTCACAGGAAAAAGTATTTCCTCCAAGGAAAATGTGAAACTAAAAATTTCCTCACAGGAAAAAGTATTTCTTCAAAGGAAAATTTGAAGCTGCAAATTTCCTCGAAGGAAAATTTGAAGCTGCAAATTTCCTCAGAGGAAAAAGAATTTCCTCTAAGGAAAAATAATTTCCTTTAAGGAAATAGAATTTCCTCAAAGGAAATAATAATGCAGCAAATTCCCTAAGGGAAATCTTTTTCCCTTAAGGAAATAACAATTTCCCTTGAGGAAAAATCTTTTTCCTGCAGGGAAATTTGATTTCCCTTGAGGAAAGTACTTTTCCTCTGAGGAAATTGTTGAAAAAAGGGGCATAACTTTTTCAACAGTGGTGCTAGAGCAAAAATTTTTTAGGACAAATATCAGGGAACCAATACCAACCAAGTTATCAACTTTGTTTTGACTTAACTCCAAAAATTAAGGTGACAACTTCTGCACTCAGCGGAATTGCAAACTTGTCCCGGAGACTGTTAAAGTAATTGGCCATAGAAGTCACTGTTGTTACCTTCTGCCAACGTACAATTCACCTATCGCCCATATTGGGTTATGCTCCGCCCATTTATGCTAATTAGCTATTGTCACGGAGACTCAGACAAACAAAGCGAAAAAGATGGCGACCGCCAAGCCTTATCGTGCGGCAAGTTTGTCTGATCTGCCAAACAATTTCCAGTTGAGGTATCTTAATTGTGAAATTTCTTTGAAATGCAAGCAAACTGGTTTCAAATATTTCAGCGAGGGATACATTCATGATGTGAAAATGTTGAAACAAGTCGTTGAGCAGACAGTAAACATCTCCGCAAAATGTCATAGAAGTCAACGAAAGAACGAGATCCCACACAGTGTTGAGATCGATGTTAATGGAGGACAGATAGAACTTTCCAACTGTTCATGCACTGTAGGGTACGTTTATTTTTCAATCATGAATTTTATCTGCATGTCGATTCAGCTGTAATCATAATCCATGTAATCCTCTCAACCATAAAAGGTAACGCCCCCCTTTTTTTTACTACATGGCTATGGCCACATCTTCTGTCTTTTACTATGTACTTCGAGATTTCGCCAATATAGACGCAACCCTTGATTGACAGCAAGGGTACAGCGGTTCCGTTGTTAGTTGTATATCTGACATTACAAAAATATTCTGTCAAGTCTCATTTTTTCCACAAAAGAAGTATGTCAATCCTTAAGGATAAGGGGAACTGTCCCACTTCTTTGTGATTTTTATACAGTGCCATACAAAAACATTGCATATTTATGCATGGCAATGGTTTTGTCTATTGTAAGGGAAATACCATTTATTTTTTAGGGGTAGTGTTGGGTGTGTGGCTATATATCAGTCAGAGCTCAGACATAAATAAGTCTGAATCTGCTTTTGACTTATAGATGTCTAAATTTGTAAGTTTTAGGATTTGTCTCCCTTTAATGCAAGACAAAATACGACTTAAATAAGTCAAATATTGTTAAGCAAGAAATGATTGACCAGAATCAAAAAGTTGCAAATATCAACTCCTACAAGTCGATAAGTTACCAAAATTGGTCAACTTCAAGACCCACGCATACTTATAAAAAGGTCATGCATCTAAATCAAATAATGACAACATTGAAAGCCAATGCCTTGTCTTCTAAAGAAAAATATGAATGAGAGTCCGAAAAATCGGGGATCATGTTAATTAACCTTACAATGCAACCACCTGGATCCACACTTAATGAGGTAAAACATCTGTGTTTAGTAAGGATGTTCAATAAGATAATTAAATATAGATAGATCAAGTCCTTGTGAACTCTCAGACAGGTTTTTACTATCAAAGGTGGTGTAGTTTGGCCACCAAGTCAAGTTAAGTTTTTTCATCAACATAAATAGACCTAAACAAGTCTGTCATTTTGTGACTTAGATAAGTCTAAAATTGAAAACACATTTTTATAAAGAATACATGTTTTGACTTCTTTAAGTCAAAAACAGAAATAGACTTGTTTATGTCTGAGCTCTGACTGTATATATATATATCTTTTCAATTATTTTAAAGCTCCCCTTTTCTGTATTAATTTATCCCGAGAGGCCAAAACTAAGTTATATGCATGTTTCCTGTTACTTCTTTGGAAAGTATAGGGCAGGGAATGATTAACATCCCCCCCCCCCATCTTTTTTGGTTTAACATTGAGTCCATCATGTCTATTGGAGAGACATTTTGACTTTAACAGTGTGAAATGCCTCTTGAAAAAAAAACAAAAAAACTTTAGGGTAGGTACATGTACAATGTAGGCTATTTTTGAGCTTACAAACTAAGGAGGGTAATAGGAATATGCACTAAGAAATATAATATGTATATATTTTGTTCAAGATCTTCACATGTATACCATATATTATAATGATGTACAAATGTAGGCTCAATATACATGTACATGATGTACTTCCTGTCAGAGTTATATACATGTATCTATTGATCCCCTTTGACATGTTGGACAGGTTCGAACAGATTTATAAAAAAATTATTAGATTAATTATGTTTTGGTGCCTAGATTTCAAATTTTGGAACCTTTATTTTTTGTTTGGGGTGGGGACTGTTGAGGGTACATGCATGTGGACCCTTATACCCTTGTAAAGGTAAACAATCAAATTGCATGCTTAACCAAAATAATCCACTAAATTATGTTATATGTATACATGTATATATTCCCTAAAATATACATAATATATTGGTATACAAATATTTGAATCAGAAAAAGAGAATATAATAAGAAAAAAACAATAAAAGAGAAAAGAAATAAAGGAAAAGAAAACTCTAGTGGTAGCCTTTAAAAAGCCACCTGATGAGTACCCTTGGCCGGGACGAAACATTTATTATCTTTTACTTTAGTATTATGTAGGAATGTATCAATTTAAATCAATGTTTATAATTATGAATTTAAAATAAATATAGAAATAACTGCATTAAATGACTTGAACACTTTCATTATTTTATTACTGACAGTGACAATAATTGACCAGGTAGAGAGTGTTTTTTATAGAATCGACCACTAAAAATTTAAATCTGCAACCAGTACTCACCAATATTTCCTGGTATTTACCACTGGCATGGTAAATACTAGTATTGACATATTTTTTTCAACCTTGCCCCTTGTACATGCTATGCTTGTACATGTATTTATATATTTGTCATGAAAATAACACATTATGTTTCTGTATTTTATTACAGTCTGAGTGGATGCTGTTCCCATATTGTGGGCTTAATACAAGGATTAGTTCAATGGCAAATGATGGGTCTTACAGAGCCACCTGCAGAATTATGCTGCACTAGTTTACCACAGCAATGGGGAAAGCCTCGTGGGAAAGAGATTAAAGCTGTTCCTGCTCCAAGCATGATTATTGTCAAACCAAAGATGGACAGAAAAAGAAAGCCATTGAAAAATTCATTGATTGACAATAGGTAAGAGCAAAGTAATAAGATATGTACATGTAGTGTGAAGTGTACATATTGTTTTAATGACTACCCACTATGCAAACGGGGAATTAAGTGTACCTTTGTCCACGCTCTTTTA
Source organism: Mytilus galloprovincialis (assembly GCF_965363235.1). Taxonomy (NCBI): domain Eukaryota; kingdom Metazoa; phylum Mollusca; class Bivalvia; order Mytilida; family Mytilidae; genus Mytilus; species Mytilus galloprovincialis. Next base: position 73,579,126 of record NC_134844.1, read on the forward strand.
TCGTTTCCATTCTCTTACTTTAGTTAGCATCAACCAAATATTATGTACAACTTACACACAATGCTCATTATCACAAAAGGGGCATCAGTGGCTGCGTGGTTTAAATAGTAACTCCTGTAATCACTAGCCAGTCAACACTGAGGTTGTGAGTTTGAACCCCGCTGTGACTCAAATCAAATTAACTATGATTGTCAGTATTCCGATTGAAGGTTTGTGGTTTTCTCTGGTCACTCCGGCTTCCTCCACAAATAAAATTTGCCGCCATGAAATAGCCTAAATGTGGTGCTTAAATGTGGTGTGAAAACACCAAAAATCAAATCATTATCAGAAAACTCAGATCAAGTTTGTAACTAGGTGGTGTCACCAAGTTATACCCCTTTATTAATAAAAAGATTGCAAAATCTGTTGTTTCTGTTCATGAAGTTAAATCTCCCTCAACATTATATTTGAAACTCAAACATGATGCTTACTTAGCCTTATCTTCACAAAACACAAATGAAGTTCTAGTATGGAATGTGTCACTTTTAATTTTCTTGATTTTTGGCCCTTCATTGTGTGAACACATTTATAAATCAGTCATCTTACATCAACTGATATGGTTAATATCTGTACAGTTTATTTACCATCCATTGAAATAAAATTTTATTTTGTCTGCAAAAGATGGAATAAGGTACCAGAGGGAGAGTCAAACTCATAGTTTGAAAATAAACTGACAAGACCATAAATAAACAAAATTAAAGATATCAGACAAATAACACTAGGTAGATGTAGTTTCAATCTGTTTAATTACTATATACTGGGATTTCATTTGACAATTACAGAGTTCTCGAAAAGTGGTGGTCCTCAGGATTTTACTACCAAAATTTTGCATAGTACTGACACAATTTTAGTATCTTTCAATAGTGTTAATAGTGAGGACCAGCACATTTTCCTCAAGGACCACCAGGGGAAAAAAGATTTTGCAGCTGTGCTAAATTAATTGACATACAATGTGGAACTTCACCTTAAAATGAAGTGTTTGTTTATTGTCCAATCAAATTCAAACAAACGAAGCTAGCCAGTTAATCAAATTCTTTATTAACTTTGAGCCTTACAGCTCATCAGTATAATTAAGTACATGTACAGTGTATACATATGGCATATTTCAAACAATATAAACAATATGCATAATAAACAATAGGTGACATCAGAAGTTTCATCAATACAAAATATCTTTTATTACAATTTACTGTTTTTTAATTTAAGAGAGAAAGGTATATACTTTCCCAAGTTACAAAGCTGTTTTGTGTTTTCACCTGATAATAATTCTATTAATTTAAAAGTTGATGGCCTAGACCAGGAATACTTTTCGTATATTTTTTTTGCAAGTCAGTATATCTACTACATTGAAGAATAAAATGAAATTCATCCTCTATTACTCCTAAACCACTGATTATTTCACAAATTATTCATAACAAGACTATATATCAATCTTTTTACATATGTTGCCCAATTCATACACTTTGAACAATTTGACACAACTTCTTTATAACAAGACCTTAATATACAATTGTCACTATTCAAAATTTTGAACCAAAATTTAAGTATTCTATAATTACGCTCATACTGCAGAGGAAATCTACCTAATTAAAAATAAACCATCACATTTGAGGTCTTTCTTTTGACACCCAATAACATTTTGCAGAAGTCCAAATGGACCTTTTCTATCATAGGAGATTTGTGTACTCCCCATATTTCACACCCAAACATTAATATGCTACTAGCATAAGTATCAAAAAGACTAACCATTGTAAATACATTTAAACATAATGATGGTGCAGTTCTTCTCATACTGAACATAGCTTTTTTACCTTGTTCTGCATATTGTTTCTGTGTATTAATAAATTTACAATTATAAGGTATTAATAAATAATCAAAGGTTTGCTTTGCAGGCTTTTATAGAAAAGCTGTAATGGCACTTTACAGTATGTCATATCATTGTCTGTCAGGTCATATATATATATGTTGCATTTTCAACAAAAAAATACAGTGTAACTTGATTACCTTCTCTTAAGTCTAATCATATTATTATTTAGTAGGTTAAATACTGCTCCTCTAAATGCCATAGATGTGCTCCTAAATGTACATGTAAGTCTAATTAACAATGTCTTTAATTATTTGTTCGAAGTACAATAAGTAATATTTATAAAATAATGTCTATGATTGCAGGAAGATCCAAGTAAAAGAATCAGACATTTCATATCTGAACAGCTTAAAAGGTTATCCCATCAGCTATCTAGCACACAACACACCAGTCATGCAGGACACAAGTTATGGACCCTTTCCACTTGGAAGTGCATTAAGTACTCAAGTAAGTTAAATTCAAATTATAAACAATACTTTTCTAATAATTTGTATATAAACTTGTTCGATTTTATTAAGAATTTTACTATTTGGGTTCTTTAATATGCTGAGTCTGACTGTGTACCTAAAGGTTAAATATAAGTACCATATTGATGAATTGGTCTACATTACGGCCCAAAGGGTCCAAAATTAAACTTAGTTTAATTTTATCAAAAACTGAATTCCAGGGATTCTTTAATATGCTGAATCTTACTGTGTATCTAAAAGTCAAATTTAGGTACTGTTATCAAATTGGCCTACATTAAGGTCCAAAGGGTCCCAAATTTAACTTAGTTTGATTTCTTCAAAAATTGAATTCTTGGGGTTCTTTTATATGCTAAATCTAACTGTGTATTTAGATTTCTAATTTTGGGTCCAATTTTCATATTGGTTTACATTAAGGTCCAAAGGGTCCAAAACTAAACTTGGTGTGATTTAAAAAAAAAATAGAATTCTTGGGGTTCTTTTATAAGCTGAATCCAACTGTGTATTCAGATTTATAATTTTGGGTCCAATTTTCATATTGGTTTACATTCAGGTCCAAAGGGTAGAAAACTACACTTGGTTTGATTTTAACACAAATAAAATGTTTGGTAGTTATTTGAAATGCTGCATCAAAACATGTATTTAGATTTTTAATTATGAACCATTGTTATCAAGTTTTCAAGTTGGTCCAAATTAGGGTCGAAAACTAATCTTCAACAAAAATTAAGTTCTGGGGTTCTTTGATATGCTAAATCTAACTGACCCCGGAAACCCCCCTCTGGATCCGCCACTGTGACTGAGTATTAAATACTTGTAAGCTGTACATGTCTTTTGTTTCAAATTATTGGTTGAACTAGTGCATACTATACTTAAATGTTTAATGCAATATGCTAATGATGGAGGACAGGAGGGGTCCTGATCATGAACATGAAATTCTTATGTTCTAAATTTAAAGTAAATGAATTAGCTAAATTCTAAGATAAGGGCATATGATACAGTTACAGGGGAGGTAATAAGGTTGTTAATGTAAATTGTTATTTTTGCAACATCAAACTATGACTTGTCTGGAAAAAAATAAGTTTTTGACTGATTTTTATTAATCAAACTGATTTATCTTGAAAACAAGTTCATGGACCCCTTTTTTTTAAAACAGCGATTTGTTCCTTTTTGCAAGTAGTGTGACCCAAAATTTATGAAACTGTAAATAGTGGATTTTTTTTAATTTTTACAAGCATACAGCAAAAAATGATTTTTTAGGATACTTAAAAATACAGAAATTATCGATTATTTAACAAAAAACAATTTGGGTTTATCTTATAAAACAAAAATCAACTTGTAAATATAGGACCAAAACTGTATTGTATGCCCTTAATTGAAAATATGAACAAAAAACAGACACATGCTCATTGTACTCAAATACATGTAATTATTTTCGACGAATAATTGGTTTTTGAAAAGTTGTTAAAAAACAACATACATTCCAAATCTGGTTAACATGTCCAAACAAAGATAAAGGTACTTTTTGTCCAACTATTTTAAACTTCTTCACAGAACCTATTGTACGCTCAACATGTACGCGATGTGCAGCAATCTTCTTTGTTAAAAGTGCATCTGCTTGAGTCATTTGTAATCCAGCATTAGCAAAAGGTGGGATGTTTAAATTTAGTTTGCAATCTTCAACTTCTTTATGAATATTAAAACCCTTGTCTGCCATAATACCATCACCTTCCTTGATATGACCATGCTGTACTAAGTTTTGTAACATCTTCTTTAATCCGGATTGTTCAAATATATCTTTGTCTGATATAGCACCAGAAAATAAACATGAAGTAAATAAAAGCGACCCTCTAGGATCAACTGCTACCAAAGCTTTTAAAGTGTTTGTAGACTTGTAATTTGAATATGACTGTGACTGTGCATGCAGAGAAGAAGGCTTCTGTATTTTGATTTCTGTACCATCAATTATTGCCAAAGTATTAGGAAAATCCTTTTTATAATTTTCAGGCATATTTTTAATAATCATGTCACGTGGCGGCCAAGTACATACTGCTCCAAACCTTAAGTACATAAAATTTATCCAGTCACAAAAAAGTGAACTACAGTCTTGTGTAGATATTTGAAATCTGTATCCCAAATCTGTAAAGTCCAAATTATTTCTCAGTTTACATAATGTAAAAAAAACTGGTCCTTGATTTTTATCTTTATCTTCATATTCTTTGACATTTTTAAAGGATAATTCGATGAATCTGGCACTAAAAACTTAAAAACTGCATTAAATTCATTATTGTTAAAGCCACTGTAGTATCTCAACATTTTATCATCTTTAATAAAGTTCTCGGCTGAAAATATTGACCTTTCCCTCTGTTGAACTTGAAATATTTTCTGGGATTTCCTGGATGCATTATTCAATGTTAGCTTTTCATTATCCAATATTTTTCTTGCAAGGTCTCTCTCCAAAATCCCCTTTTGCACTGTTAGAGACAGAATATCAATTGGGTCAGCCCCTGAAATATAAAAAATATCATTAGATTCTTGTGACTTTTAAATATATGTTTGTTAAAGAAAAAAAAGTTGGAATCTGATTTTTGTTTAGATTTTTTTTAGTTTCAAACAGATCAGAAAAAAATTAATTTTGGATGTAAAATGTCTTCTGATTTGATGATGTTGTTTTGTCTTATCAGTTCATAGACAAAATTTATTGATGTGAGCCTGATGTCATCAATTTTATTTCATGGTTTACTCCAGTATAAAGTAGAATTTAGAATTAAATTATGAGAAAAAAATTATATATTTTATCTGTCAATTAGTAATAACATTAAATATTGTGGTGCAGACTTAAAAATAAAAAAAATTGTAAGGGTTCCGCGGAACCCAGTGTCTCGCCTATTTTTACTATTAATCTCAGGCTCAACAAAAATGAGGCAAAAAATCAATGAAAATATTCCTCTTGATACTATCTTATTATTGTAAGAAGCTTCTGTCCAAATTTGGTAAAAATCTAGGATAGTTAATGAAACTAATAAATGTTTTGAAAACTTTAACTGCAGACTGTATGTAATGTTAACTGGAAGAAAATCTAAGTCCATTTTATAGTAAAATACGGAAAAAAAATGGAGTTATCTTTTTACAAAATTTACTTCTGGATACTATCTTATGATCATAAATAAGTTTCTATCCAATTTTGGTACAAACCAAGGATAGTTTAAGAAAGTTATTAAATTCTAAAAACTTTAACCACAGAGTGAATGTAATGTTTCCCCGCAGAAAAACTAAGTCCACTTATAAGTAAAATACGGAAAAAAATGGAATTTTATTTTTTTTAAATTTACTTCTGGATACTATCTTATGATCATAAACAAGCTTCTGTCCAAGTTTGGTACAAACCAAGGATAGTTTAAGAAAGTTATTAAATTCTAAAAACTTTAACCACAGTGTGAATGTAATGTTTCCCCGCAGAAAAAACTAAGTCCATTTATAAGTAAAATACGAAAAAAATAGAATTTTATTTTTACAAAATTTCCTCCTGGATACTATGTTATGATCATAAGGCTAGACAAAAATCAGTGTGCACTATTTTTTTATGTTATTTCTCCATAGACAGAAAAATTATTTCAGTTATTTCCTTAAATATTAAAATTTTAACAATCCCCTTTCTTTTTAGGCAGACTTTTATTCACAGAGAGAGATAGTTCCAGTGGAAACCGTTTGTGGAGATTTAGTTTTTCCGAAAGAAAATGGTCAATCAGTTTTATCAGAAAAATACAACACTTTGATAGACACCATTTCAAATGATGAAGTAAACATTATAGAAGAACAGACCAGAGAACAAGCTCAATGTGAAAAGTGGTTCAAGGAAAGAGAAAAGAGAATAACAGCATCAAACTTTCATAGAATTGTCAAAAGAAAAGCTGCAATTAATGACAAGTTCATTCTTTCCATAATGAAGCCAAAGCCTTTCACTAGTAAAGCAACATCATATGGAAGAAACAATGAAATAAAAGCTAGAAACTCATATGTCCAAACTTCTGGCTATCATGTTCATGATTGTGGGTTTGTAGTTAACCCGAGGTACCCTTTTATTGGTGCTACTCCAGATGCCAAAATATGTGACAATGGTGTAACTGGAATTATGGAAATTAAATGTCCATTTAGCCAAAGAGATAACCTAATCACTGACGCAATGCAGGGTGCAGACTTTTGTTTAGAGTTGTCTGAAAATGGACCGAAATTAAAATTCAGTCATGATTATTTTATTCAGGTACAAGGTCAATTACTTGTAACAGGTTCTCAGTTTTGTGATTTTGTAGTCTTTACAAAGAAGGACATTCATATTGAAAGAATTTATCCAGACAAAGCTGTAATGCAAAACATTCTTAATAAGCTTGCAGACTTTTATTTTGATCATGTACATTTATAATTTTATTCAGTGTGTAAAAAGTTTCTTGCAGGATAATTCATTTCATGTTTGACAAAAAAAAATCATTTATAAGAATACTAGTTGTGTCATTGGCATTCATATCACATTCTTATTTATATATTACAATGTTTTAGGTGAAATAAAAAAAAATGTACAACTTATAAATGATAAAATGAATCAGAAAAGCATTACTTTAGGAATAAATATATAATTGGAAAATTTTATAGGTTAAAGAACTCCTTATCAAAATATTTGATGTTAAGGAAATGGCAGGGAAAGGATTTCTCTGACTTTTACCATATATATTTGGCTTTTGTATTATTTGGGTCACAAATTGTAAGAAAAGAAATCTTCAGTTTGCTTACATTTTGTAAATGATCATTTAAATATTTATATAAAAATAAAAGTGTGTGATGGGGCAAAATATTTAACCCTGTGTCTTAGCTAGGGGAAACGCAAGAAGTTTTGAAAATTTGACAAGGAAAAAAAAACTGTTTGCAGGATGTTAAAAGCATAATTTTTAATTATTATATTGGAAGTTAAAGTTGTACCTAACACTTCAGGGGATTAAATCTGTGATATCACCTAGATGTTTTAATTACCTTGTATTGTTAATGAAATATAAAGCTTTTTAATTATCAGAAATAGTGTTTGTCAACTACTATATCTCTTACATTTTTGTCGAGCCTTTCGACTTTAGTCGAAAAAGCGAGACTAAGCGATCCTACATTCCGTCGGCGTCGGCGTCGTCGGCGGCGTCAACAAATATTCACTCTGTGGTTAAAGTTTTTGAAATTTTAACAACTTTCTTAAACTATACTGGATTCCTACCAAACCTTGACAGGAGCTTGTTTATGATCATAAGATAGTATCCAGAAGTAAATTTTGTAAAAAGAAAATTCCATTTTTCCCGTATTTTACTTTAAATGGACTTAGTTTTTTCTGCGGGGAAACAAAACATTCACTCTGTGGTTAAAGTTTTTAGAATTTTAATAACTTTCTCCAACTATCCTGGGTTTGTACCAAACTTAAACAGAAGCTTGTTTATGATCATAAGATAGTATCCAGAAGTAAATTTTGTAAAAATAAAATTCCATTTTTTCCGTATTTTACTTATAAATGGACTTAGTTTTTTCTGTGGGGAAACATTACATTCACTCTGTGGTTAAAGTTTTTTAAAATTTTAATAACTTTCATAAACTATCCTGGGTTTGTACAAAACTTGGACAGAAGCTTGTTTATGATCATAAGATAGCATCCAAAAGTAAATTTTGTAAATAAATAAATCCATTTTTTCCATATTTGACTTTTAAATGGACTTAGTTTTTCTGTGGAGGAACTATTACATTCACTCTGGTTAAAGTTTTTAAAATTTTAATAACTTTCTTAAACTATCCTGGTTTTGTACCAAACTTGGACAGAAGCTTATTTATGATCATAAGATTGTATTCAGAAGTAAAGTTTGTAAAAAGATTACTCTGTTTTTCTGTAATTTACTTTTAAATGGTAAAATAAAATAGTAAAAAGAGGAATATTTTTATAGATTTTTTTCCTCATTGTTGTTTAGCCTGTGATTTATAGCAAAAAAAGGCGAGACACTGGGTTCCGCGGAACCCTTACAATTTTTTTTTCTCGAGAGATTGGTTCAAGTTTTTTGAAATTTTTATATTTTTTTCAAAGGATCAAAATAAATATTTTGTAAACAAATTTATGAAAATTAAACAAGCCAAATTAATTTAAGTCCAGATGTTGGGTGACACCTAAAATAAAATTGGTGTCATTTTGGTATATACATGTATAGTACATATAAATGGTTTGTCAAAGAACCCCTTCTTATTTTTAAGCCTTGGACATTTTTTAAGAATCCCTCCTCTTGCTGACTTCATGTAGAACATTCTTTTTAATTTGTACGATTATTACTTTATCAAAATTTTCAGCATACCTAACACTGCAGGGAGAAAAAAACTATGTAAAATCAGCTGAACATTTTAATTAACTTGCATTGTTAAGGAAACATTAAGCTTCTCAATTATCAAAATTACTGTCTGTCAAACTGCAGTGTAAATTTCTGGTAAAGTGCAACGTGGTTGGTTCAAATTTTTTGAAATTTTTATATTTTTGTCAAAGGATCAAAGTAAATACTTTGTCAAAATTTTGTGAAAATTAAACAAACCAAATTAATTTTAGTAATAGTGTTAGGTTCCACATTAAAAGTAATTCAATTCTGAAAGTGATATATAAATTTAGAGAAAACTTTAAAAAAAAAAGTAATCTACTATTTCAAAGTTTAATACAAGTTTAAAGGTCGACAACAAAAGAGCGCTTATTTTATACTAAAATTGATTTTTTAACAAAATTAAAATGTGTTTGTTTGGTGTACATGCTGTTTTGTGCTTCTTAGTTGGATTGTGGTCTTTCTGACGCATACCCCATTTCAACTCACAATTTTATGTTATTGAATCACTTTGCATACTAACTGTATTAATAAACAGTACTGCTCACAAACTTTGTTTTATGTCATTTATCATTGTGTACCAAAAAATTGAACCATCAACAAATGAAAACATCTTTTTGAGAAAGTTTAGTAGTCCTGAAAAGGACTGTTTTTGTATTCATTGTCATCCTCTGCTGTACAAATATCAGTCTTAGGCACACATTCCAACTTACCGTCATCAAATGCTTCTGAGAGAAATGATTCAATATCCTTAGGCGCATGTTGAGATGTAAATGAGTGGTTTGGGTTGAGATTTGATATCAACATGATTTGTAATTTCGATTTTAAACATGTGCTTTAACAAGTTTGCCAGCTCTTCGTGTCACCGTTGTCGTTATTCCAGTTTTCACATGATCGAGAGGGTTCTTCGGAAGCAAACAAATGCAGATCTGGATCTCATTTCTACAATAAACTTTACGGGCACATGACGAATAAAGGTCCAGCGAAATAATGCATACTTTAATTTTGTTTTGCAATGCCAACTATACAAACACGGCCTTTCGAATCTTTAATTACTGGTTTTTTTTTATGTCACCATATCCGTTCATACCCCCGTGTAATTTGACTGGCTTCTGGCGAATGGCAAACTCTGCAGATGGAAATGCCGGTTGTATATCAGATGTGGAGCATATCTAAAATATATACAGGCAACTATCTCGAACTTAATCTGTTTGCAATAAACATATATGGTATTATCAAAGCAATCAAGGTCAAATGCATATCCCACGAACCCTGTCGTTCCCCCCTGACGTTCTAAATCATTATTTTCACAGCGCTTAAAATCATATTCCAATACTTGAATGTTGGTGATGGTTGACCTCCCCACTGTCTAAAGTCTTCAAGACGTGGCATCAGAATAGTTTTGACGACAATCAGAGTTTCGTTTACAGTTTCATAATTGTCCTGGCAACTTTTGAAATTTGAGACTACCTCAGACAGTTATGAATATAATCTATCATGAAACCAAGTCATCAAATCATTAACTCTGTACCATTTGAGAAAGCGGAAGACCGCACAGCAGCCAACGCCTCATACACAACATTGTGTGCTCTTATAACATGATTGAACTGTTCCCTCACATCATATGACCAACGGTCACTGCTGCATAAACAGATGAGTCAATTAATTAATCCTACAGACCACAATCCACCTAAAGTTTCATAATCGACGCCATGAAACACAACAGAGTTTAAAGCCAACTAAATGAATAATTTGCGATTGAAATATTTCTGACATTTCTCATTCTAACCTTTCCGCAATTGCATACAGCTGTTGGTCGAATATTTGAATAAAATATCTCTGAACGTTAATATCGTTTCGTATTTGTTTAAACTGTTGATCTTTCACTTGGATTGCGTGTACAATCGGAGCGAACGACACCACAGAAAATTCAGGTCTGAGTTCAAAAAGAGTGTTAATATATCCGTTCTGAAATGAAATAACTTAGTGGTCAATCTTTTCTAACAGAACAAGAAAGTTACTTATATCTCTTGACTAAGAGCGCAAAATTACACAATAAATCTCCGATGTGTTTCCCATTTTTTTCAGCACATATCGAAACGTTGTTGAAAGTATTCTGATCACGATTAGGAACTCCTTTTATCTTTGGTTTAATATAAAATATAACAGTCGTCAAAGATGATCATGCACTGTCAGTCAATTGAAACGTTCTGATTTGACATCTTTTAACCTTAATCTGACGCAAATCCGAAACAATTGTAGACTTACAAACCTAAAAGACGGCTAGTGTCATTAAATAAAAAGTGTCCGTATCATCAGTCGTCTTCGCGATGATGTCTTTATTGTCGGAACCTTCTTGAATCAAACACCCCTTGATGTCTTGAAACATTGCCGTTAGAACATAAATACAATCTTTCATAGGTCAACCTCATGCATGGCAATGCTTGTCAGATATCGTCTGACCTGTGGATAGGAAGCACAAAAACCATGCGAATACAAATTCGCTATTAATGTTCGTGACCCGTTTTCATGATATAACTACACGGTCAGGGCAAATTGAATGTTGTGAATGATTATTTTGCTACAGAAACGATAGATTCTGTAATAGACATACATTTAAGAATTCTCCATGAAGGGACAACATACGGTTCAGACGCGACTGTGTTATTTTTCACCAATCAACCAACAAATGAACTTAAGAATCGATCCGAAAATCTCTTCTATAAAAGAACATAGAGAGGCTGCATTGGCACTAGGGTACATGTAGTCATCAGAGTTAATACTTAAGTAGTGAGGTTTTTAATGTCACACCTTAGACCCGAAGTGGCAAAGTGAAAGAGTTGGTCTTCATTTAATGTATCCTTAATCCGCAGACACACCTTAGTATAGTTCTGAAAGTCTTTTATATAGAATCCAATTTTCCTGCAGCAGATATGGTCCCCTATAGTAAGGTCAGAGCTAAACACTGTGTTTGACCTCTCTTGTTCCCGCTGTGTCTGAACTGTAATTTAGTTGCCATAACTAATTACTTTATTCTAAAGTTTGACAGGTTGGTATATTTAAACGAATTTTTAGGGTAAAAGTGATTGGTTTATATATATAGAGGATGTGTGACATAACAACGGCCTTTTTGTGGAAGAACAGATCACTATTAATGACTTGAAAGTAAGTTTATATTCTGATTCTTCAGTACCTGTTTTCCCTGACTGCACAGGGGTTAACTTAAATAAATATTTGGTAATGTACGCTGTATGGTAGACTGCTATTGAAAAAGAAATGTGTACATTTTTACACAAAAAAAGCATGTTCATATCCAAACTACAAGGAGGAAATTGACCACGAGTTCGAATAAAAGTATCAGGTTGTGGGAAAAAATCCAGGGTGTGCTTCGGCTTAGTTTTGTTTTTAAATTAGGTCCAAAATTGGGGTCGAACAACCTACCCCAGCTTTACGGAAATGTTATTAGAAAACGTTTCACAGTAATATTTTTTTCGCTCACCAGGGTGTGATTAGGCTTACTTTATTTTAAATAAGGTCCAAGGTTTGTGTCGGACACTCAATCCCACCCTTACGGGACAGATAAAAGAAAGTGTCCACGGCAATATACTTTTCGCCACTCGGTGCAATATGAAGCGAAATAGCTAAGATGTACTTTAAAAAAAATCATGATTGTGCATAGGCTTAGTTTTTTTTAATAATTTGGTTTAAAGCTGGGGTCATACGTTCTACCCCACCCTTACAGAAGTGTAAAAAAATGTTCTACGGGAATACTTTTTCGCCACTAGGTGCAATGTGAAGCTTAATAGCGGTGGTTTACTTGAGAAAAAATCAAGGATGTGTTCAGGCTTATTTTTTTTAAAATTAGGTCCAAAGTTGAGGTGGAAAACCATGCCCCAGGCTAACGAAAGTTGTAATAAAAATTGTTCAACGACAATACTTGTATTGCCATTAGGTGCAATGTGAGGCTGAAAAGCTAAGGTGTACTTTAAAAAAAATCCAGTGTGTGTTTAGGCTTATTTTTTTTTAAAATTAGGTTTGGGTTGAACACGCTAAATGTTAAAATAAAATGTTCTATTGCAATACTTTTTTCGCCACTAGGTGCAATGTGAACCTAAATAGCTTAGGTGTACTTGTAAAAAAATCAATGGTGTGATAAGGCTTAATTTTTTTTAAATTATGTGCAAAGTTGGGGTTGGACAACAAACCCCATCCTTACGGAAATGGTAATAAAAAATGTTCTACTGCAAAACTTTTTTCGCCAATAATTGCAATGGGAAGCTAAATAGCGAAGGTTTACTTGAGAAAAAAAAACAGGGTGTGCTAATGCTTTTTTTTTTATAAATTAGGTTCAAAGTTGGGGGCGAAAACCATGCCGCAGCCCTACTGAAATTGTAATAACAAATGTTCTACGGCAATCCTTTTTCGCAAATAGCTTCAATGTGAAGCTAAATAGCGAATGTTTACTTCAGAAAAAAAACAGGGTGTGCTAACGCTTTTTTTTAAATTAGGTCCAAAGTTGGGGGCGAAAACCATGCCGCAGCCTTACGGAAATTGTAAATAAAATGTTTTACGGCAATACTTGTATTGCCATTAGGTGCAATGTGAAGCTAAATAACTAAGGTGTATTAGAGAAAAGAATCCAGGGTGTGCTTAGGCTTTTTTTTTCTAATTATGTCCAAAGTTGGGGTCGGACACCTTACCCCACCCTAACAGCATTGTTAATAAAAAATGTTCTACCTCAATATATTTGTTGCCTATAGGTGTAATTTGAAGATGAATAGCTAAGGTTTATTTGAGAATAAAATCCAGGGTGTGCTTAGGCTTAGTTTTTAATAATTAGGTCAAAAGTTGAGATTGGACACCTTACCTCACCTTTCCAGAAATGTTAATAAAAAATGTTCTACGACATAACTTTTTTCGCCACTAGGTACAATGTAAAGCCAAATAGATAAGGTGTACTTGAGAAAATATTCAGAGTGTGCTTAGGCTAAGTTGTTTTTTCAATTAGGTCCAAAGTTGGGGGCAGATACCCTAACTTTTTCTTACGGAAATGTTAATAAGAAATGTTCTACGGGAATACTGTCTCGCCATTAGGTCTAATGTGAAGCTTAATAGTGAAGGTTTACTTGAGAAAAAATCAAGGATGTGCTCAGGCTTACTTTTTCTTAAAATAAGATCCAAAGTTGAGGTGAAAAACCATGCTTCAGGCTTACGAAAACTGTAATAAAAATTGTTTTACGACGATACTTGTATTGCCATTAGGTGCAATATGAGGCTGAACTGCTAAGGTGTACTTTCAAAAAAATCCAGTGTGTGTTAAGGCTTAGTTTTTTTTAAAATTCGGTTTGGGTCGGACACGCTACCCTACCCTTACGGAAATGTTAATAAAAAATGTTCCATTGCAATACTTTTTTCGCCACTAGGTGCAATGTGAACCTTAATAGCTTAGGTGCACGGAAAAAATGTTTTGCAGCAATACTATTTTCTCCACTAGCTGCAATGTGAAGCTAAATAGCGAAGGTTTACTTGAATTAAAAAAAAACAGGGTATGCTTAGGCGCTTAGTTATTTTTTTAAAATTAGGTCCAAAGTTGGGATCGAAAACCATGCCGCAGCCTTACGGAAATTTTAAATAAAAAATATTCCATGAAAATACTTGTTTTGCCACTAGGTGCAATGTGAGGCTGAATAGCTAAGGTGTACTTGAGAATATTTTTTTTTAATTAGGTCAAAAGTTTTGGTCAGACACCCAACCCCATCCTTACAGAAATAGTAATATAAAAAATTTCTACGGCAATCTATTTTTCGCCACTAGGTGCAATGTTAAGCTACATAGCTAAGGTTTACATGAGAAAAAAAACCCAGGGTACATGTATATTTAGGCTTATTTTTTAAAATTAGGTCCAAAGTTGAGGTCGAAAACGAAGCAGCGGCCTTACTGAAATTGTAAAAAAATATATTCTAGGGAAATACTTGTTTTGCCACTAGGTGCAATGTGAGACTGAATCGATAAGGTGTACTTGAGAAAAAATCCAGGGTGTTCTTAGGCTTATTTAAAAAAAAAATAGGATCAAGGTTTGGGTCGGACACGCTTCTCTACCTTTACGGAAATATTAATTAAAAATGCACCACGGCAATACTTTATTTAAGCCACAAGGTGCAATGTGAAGCTACAAAATGTAAAAAGCTGAAGGTTAATTGAGAAAAAAGTCCAGGGTGTTCTTAGGCTTATTTTTTTTTAATTACGTCCAAAGTTTGGGTCGGACAACCAATCCCATCCTTAAGGACATGATAATACGGCAATATTTTTTCCGCCTTTAGGTGCAATGTTAAGCCAAATACCTAGAGTGTAATTGAGAAAAAAATCAGTTTGTGCATAAGGCTAAGTTTGTTTTTTTAATAAGGTACAAAGTTGGGTTCGGACCACCTTCTCCACCCTTACAGAAATGTAAATAAAAAATGTTTCACTGCAATATTTGATCGCTATCAGGTGCAATGTGAAGCTAAATACCAAATTTGTACTTGAGAAAAAATTCAGGTTGTGCATAAGACTTTTTTTTATTAAAATTAGGTCCAAAGTCGGAGTCAGACACGCTAACCCATTCTTACGGAAATAGTTATACAAAATGTTTTCTACCTCAATACTTTTTTCGCCACTAGGTGCAATGTGAAGTTAAATAGCTACGGTGTACTGAGGAAAAAAATCCGGGTGTGCTTAGGATTAGTTTTTTGTTGAATTGGGTTCAAAGTGAGGGTCAGGCAAGCTACCCAAGCCTTACGGAAATGTTTTTAATAAATCTTCTACGGCAATACTTTTATCGCCACTAGATACAATGTGAAGCTAAATAGGTTATGTGTTTTTGAAAAAAAAATCAAGGGTGTGTTCAAGGTTATTTTTTTTTATTATTATGTCCAAAAGTTGGGCGGACACCAACCCCATTCTTTCGGAAAAAGTAATAAAAAATGTTCTACGGCAATACTGTTTGGCCGCTAGGTGCAATGTGAATCTAAAAAATCAAGAGTGTGCTTAGACTTTTTTTTGTTAGGTCCAAAGTTTGGGTCAGACCCCCAACCCCATCCTTACGGATATAGAAATGAAAAATGTTCTAAGGCAATAATTTTCTCGCTAACAGGTGCAATGTAAAGCTAAATAGCTAAGGTGTACTTGAGAAAAAATGAAGGGTGTGTTTTGGCTTATTTAAAAAAAAAAAAAAAATCAAGGTGTGGGTCGGACACGCTATCCTACCTATAATGTAACTAAAATATGTTCTACGGCAATTCTTTTTTCGCCACTAGGTGCAACGTGAAGCTAAATACCTAAGGTGTATTTGAAAATAAATCCAGGGTGTGCGTAAGGTTTTTTTTTTTAATTAGGTCCAAAGTTGGGGTCAGACACCTTACTCACCTTTACAGAAATGTTAATAAAAAAAGGTCTAGGGCAATATTTTTTTCGCCAATAGGTGCAATGTGAAGCTAAATACCTAAGGTGTATTTGAGAATAAATCCAGGGTGTGCATATGCTTAGTTTTTTTGTAATAAGCTCCAAATTTGGGGTCGGACACCCTATCCTTACTTTTTTGGATAACAGTTGCAATGTGAAGCTAAATAGCTAAAGTGTACTTGAGAAAAAATCCAGGTTGTGCTTTGGCTTAGTTTTGTTTTTCAATTTGGTCCAGAGTTAAAGTCGAATACCCTTCCGCACCCTAACTGAATTGTTAATAAAAAATGGTCTACGGCAATACTTTTTTCGCCACTATTTGTAATGTGAAGCTGAATAGCTATGGTGTACTTGAGAAAAAATCAAGGATGTGCTAAGGCTTAGTTTTTTTTAATAGGTCCAAAGTTGGGGTCTTTCACCCTACCCCATTCTGTCAGAAATGTTAATAAGAATGTTATGCTACAATACTTGTTTTGCCACTAGGTGCAATGTGAAGCTAAATAGTTAAGGTGTACTTGAGAAAAAATCCAGAGTGAGCTTAGGCTTAGTTTTTTTTTAATTAGGTATAAAGTTGGGGCCGAAAACCATGCCGCAGCCTTACGGAAATTGTGAACAAAAATACTCTACAGTAATACTTGTTTTGCCACTAGGTGCAATGCGAAGCTGAATAGCTAAGGTGTATTTGAGAAAAAAAATCCAGGGTTTGCATCGGCTTAGTTTTAAAAAAAAATAGGTTCAACGTTTGGGTCGGACAGCCTACCCTACCCCTTCCAGAAATGATAATAAGAATATTCTACGGCAATAATTGTTTCGCCACTAGTTGCAATGTGAAGCTAAATAAATAAGGTGTAGTTTTCTTTAAAATTTAGGTCCAAAGTTCGGGTCGAAACCATGCCCAAGTTTTACAGAAATTTAAAAAAAAATGTTCTACGACAAAATATTTTTGGCCACTAAGTGCAATGTGCAGATGAATATCTAAGGTGTGCTTAGGCTTTTTTTTTAATTGGGTCCAAGGTTGGGGTCGGACACCCTACCCAACCCTTACGGAAATGTTAATAAAAAATATTTGTTCTACAGCAATACTTTTTTCGCCACTAGGTGCAATGTGAAGCTAAAAAGCTAAGGTGTACATGAGAAAACATCTAGGGTGTGCTTATGCTTATTTTCTTTTGAATTAGGCCCAAGGTTGGGGTCGGAAACCCTGCCTCACCCTTACAGAAATCTTAATAAGAAATGTTTTACGGCAATACTTTATTCGCCACTAGGTGCAATGTAATGATTAATAGCTAAGGTTGACTATTAAAAAAATTCAGGGTGTGATTTGGCTAAATTTGTTTTAAATATGTTCCAAAGTTGGGTTCGGAGAGCCTACCCCAACCTTCCAGAAATGTTAATAAGAATGTTCTACGGCAATACTTGTTTCGCTACTAGATGCAATGCGAAGCTGAATAGCTAAGGTGTATTTGAGAAAAAAAAATCCAGGGTGTGCATCGGCTTTTTTTTTTTTTTTAAATAAGTTCAACGTTTGGGTCGAACAGCCTACCCACCCTTCCAGAAATGATAATAAGAATATTCTTCGGCAATACTTGTTTCGCCACTAGTTGCAATGTAAAGCTAAATAAATAAGGTGTACTTGAGAAAAATCAAGGGTGTGCTTACTATAGGCTTAGTTTTTAAAAAAAATAGGTCCAAAGTTGGGGTCGAAACCATGCCCAAGACTTACAGAATTTAAAAAAAATAATGTTTCACGACAATAGTGCAATGTGCAGATGAATAGTTAAGGTGTACTTGAGAAAAAATCCACGGGGTGCTTAGGCTTTTTTCTAAATTGGGTCCTAGGTTGGGGTCGGCACCCTACCCAACCATTACGGAAATGTAAATAAAAAATGTTTGTTCTACGGCAATACTTTTTCGCCACTAGGTGCAATGTGAAGCTGCATAGCTAAGGTGTTCTTGAGAAAATATACAGGATGTGCTTAGGCTTAGTTTTTTTTTAAAATTAGGTCCGAAGTTGGAGTCGGACACTTAACCCCAGCCTTACGGAAATGGTAATTTTGTTTTTGCCACTAGTTGCAATGTGAAGCTAAATAGATAAGGTGTACTTGAAAAAAATCCAGGGTGTGCTTAGGCTTACTTTTTTTTTAAATTTGGTCTGAGGTTGGGGTGGGACACCCTATGTTAATCATGTTAATGTTAATAAAAAATGTTCTATGTCAATACTTTTTTCGCTTCTAAGTACAATGTGAAGCTCAATAGCTAAGATGCCCTTGAGAAAAAATCCAGGGTGTGCTTAGGCTTATTTTTTTTTAATTAGCATCAAGGTTGGGGTCGGACACCCTACCTCACCCTTACGGAGTATTAATAAAAATATGTTCTACGGGAATACTTTTTACGCCACTAAGTGCAATGTGAAGCTGAATAAATAAGGTGTACTTTGGAACTATCAAGGGTGTGCTTGGGCTTATTTTTTAAAAAAAATAGGTCAAAAAATGGGGTCGAAAACCATGCCCTAGCCTTAGGGAAATATCAATTTAAAATGTTCTTCGACAATACCCTTTTCGCCGATTTGTGCAATGTGAAGTTAAATAGCTAGGGTGTACTTGAAAAAGAATTAAAAATATAAGATACTTGCACAACATTGCACAATTGAATACACAAAAATCAAAACACCTAGCCAATCCGCACTTTCTGAGATCACCAGTGATTTTTACGGAACTTTGGTTTGCTGAATTCGTTTTCTTGTGTATTATTCCGCACTGTTAATTATTATGTGTGTCTTCATTTATACAAAAATAAGTAGATGTGGTATGATTTCCAATGAGACAACTCTCCACAAGAGACCGAATGTCACAGAAGTTAACAGTTATAACAGGTCACCATACGGCATTCAATAATGAACAAAGCCCATATCATATAGATGGGGCCACAATACATGAACACACTTAACAGAACAACAAACGAAAAACAGATATGATAAACAGCAACAAATAACAACCACCTACTAAAGGGTCCTGACTTAGGACAGGCACATCTCTACAACAACAAAAAAAAACCACTAAGAAGAGATCTAAGAGTACTTGTTGTTACTGACAGTTGGTTCAAATCTAAGAACAACTGATAAAAATAATACATTTAAGACTAAACTATCAATCAAGTGCACATCTAATGCAATGGATATAGAAAAAAAAACACGTCATTTACAGTCAGAGTTTTGACCTTCAATTTCACGGTCCACTAAAACTAGAAAAATGATAAAGCGCGTAGGGCTTCCGTTTACTACATGTATGAACACATTCTTGTTTACATTTTTTTTTATCCTTCAATCTTATCATTAGTCTATTTTGTCAGTTTACATTGAGAGGGTACACTTTGAACTCATCTAAACGATTTTTATCTAGAAAGACATCCATCGAATATGTAATAATAATAAATGAAGACAATAAAGAGTAAGTTGGATAATTTTTAATAAAATTATATTTCAATTAGGTGGACATAATCAAGCAACAATTTCAACAAATTAATCGTCATCTTAAAAAAGTTTTAATAGCTTTTTAGTTTGCATAATTGAAATAAAAGAATAATTATGTTTTGCTTTACGTAAATTTGAAAGAAAACGTTTCAGATGCAGCACCAACTTTAAAAGGGTTAACATTTTAACACAGTTTTAAAAAAGTAGGTCTGGTAAGGACCGATTTTGGCCTCAAATTTCAGGGTTTTAATCACATAAGTGTCTATTTCAATTGATTCAATAAGTTTATGTGAAAGATTTAAACTGATTTAGTCATTACAAGCGCTCCGATTCAAGCTTAAATATGAAAAATCTATCAAATAGGCCCAAAAACATCACTTTTTAGTTTGTTTTTTTGTCAAAAATGAAAGGGGCCGCATCGGTGTTCATCCTCACCTTTATATATGTTATGCATAATCATCAAATACAACTGATATCTCAATAGTATGAATGAACACGAATGCAGCCCCTTTCATTTGTGACAAAAAACAAACTGAAAAGTGATGTTTTTTGGCCTATTTGATAGATTTGGATAAATATTACGGAAACTAACACATGTTTTAAAAGCAATTAAACAAAACCCACATATATATAAGTAATTGAATAAAATCACAGTGGTCACGTCATATTTTTTACCAATCAATAACGCTCACGTGTGCTCACTTTTACTTAACAATTCACCAAAATAATCGTCGACATTGCCATCTATGTATTTTGTCTTTTTGTGGCATTACTTGTAACATTTTACGCAACGCAACTATTTGATCTCTTATATCTTCGGTATCTTCTTTTTTGTCTAAAGATTCGATTATTTCGTCGCACTTTTTGATTGCCTTTTTGTTTGATGGAATGTTCAGGTTTTCTATCAGTTCGCTATAAAAGTCTCTTCCACATATCCAATCTCTTATTAATGTCAGAACTTTGTATCCCACAAACAATGTTATCCCAACACTGGAAAGTACCTTAAATTGTAAACGAAAAGTAAGAAAATACATAGCATAAGTAATAAAGATACAAATAGATATAAGAACAACAATTAATCTACAAGATCAAGATAACTGAATTTAATTGTATATCAAAGTTTTTAACAGTTACTACGTATTGGTTTCAATCGAAAAATATAATAATGCAGGTTGTTGTCCTATGTACGTACATTTGTACATGAATATCCTACCGTATATTTGATTGGATTGCTGTGCATTGACATTAGCCTTCAATTTGCTGTCAACAAATGCTTTTAAATAGCGAGAAACAATGAATAAAACCTGTATTTCATGACGTCTTTTCTTTCTTGTTTTTCAATCCGACAAACATCATTTGTAATTTGCATGCAAAAGCTAAGATAAGGCGACATTCAAAGCATTTCAAAATGATGTGATAGTAATGTTTGTGTTTCAACCTTTCATGGCATACACTTGTGCGCTGGTTCACAGAAATGTGTAGTACAAACAAAGGTAATGCAAAATATTACTTTCTCTACTAATTTCATACATATTCAAGTATCATTCAAATCAAACTTTCAACACATTCTTCAACAGTACTGTTGAAGAATGTGTTGAAAGTTTGATTTGAATGATACTTGAATATGTATGAAATTAGTAGAGAAAGTAATATTTTGCATTACCTTTAATTGATCTAATTGATCAAATTATAGCTACACTATGTATTAATATTATCTATTGTATTTTAAATATGTGTGCATTTCTAGTATCATGTTAAATATCCTAAGCATTTCGAGTATAAAAAACTTTTAAATGACCTTTGTATAACTTCCTCTAGAGGACAGAATTTAATTTCATCTTCTATGAAAACTTGTCCTGTGAGTGGACACTAACTATTTCACAACTTTTCCAGTAAAAAAACCTGTCCACTTGAAGGACAATATTTCATGGCAATGAACATTAAATACCAAAAGTCTATGAAAAACACCTTTTCATAGAACACTTTAAAGTCTTACATGTATTTAGTAACATTTAAGATGAAATTTAGAAAAAAAATATTTAATGTTTCCATAAACATAGAACCAAGAAACGATCTTTTCAAAATTCCAGTCATTAGTGAAGTAAAATACAGTCGACTCTCCTTATCTCGAAGTCAGTCGGACCAGAAAATTATTTCGAGATACACGTAGGTCGACTAAAAAAAACCCGGAAGTTTGACAGACCAAGGGGCACAATTCTTGCTTAGCTTGGAACATCTAAAATAAATCCGGATGAATATGAAAGGTGATCAACATTCTGGTATTAGATCGATTGTCTTTCATTATTATAATAACATTATTTTTACTTATTCAATTGTTTCAGTTACAATTCTTTCCTATAGTCTTTATCCGAGAGAGTAATTTCCAATCGATATTAGATAATTTAGTCGTAAAAAGTTAACAAAAAGAGATTTTAGAAAATTTAGATTTCTCTTCATTTTGTTCATCTCATTCTTTCTTTCCAATAGAAGACACAACAAGATAAAAGACGCCGATTGAGAAGTTTTTAGGTAACCATCAACGGAAGTCTTACTCCTCAATTTATACACACCCAAACTCATTAGTGTAAATCACGATTAATTGTTCGTAAACATTTTAAATAGAGAATAAAATTGTTTATTATAGTGTCAAATATTGATTGAAACAAGTCATTCACACAATATTCATAAACATACAAACAACAATAAATATATATTTTAACAAATTACTTATGAGACAAATGAACATTAACAATGTATCACTAATCATTTATCAAAATTCTATTGAAGATAATCTCAGGTAAACACTCGTGGAAATTTTATGTCACAAATCAATCACAGTGGTCAGTGTCCGGAAATTTAATTACACGTGTATGTTAAACAAATATATCATGCTTACAAGGGGTATTTGCCAAAAATACCGGTTGAGAGGTACAAATTTTCAGAGTCGTTAGGCGAGGGAAATCTGATTACCTCAAAACCGGTATTTTTGGCAAATACCCCTTGTAAGCATGATATAATTGTTTAATTCCACCGAATGTTCCACCTCAGAAAGTTTATTATAATCAGGTATCATACGAAATTTCTACTTGAAAGTATAATTTTTGTATACACTACAGCTGTTGTATTTGCGCAGTCAAATTGCATTGACCGTATAATCATTTCTTATCATTTTTTTTATGTAAAGTCACTGAACGTATACATATCTCCCTTTTTATGATAATAAGCTGGTTCTCGACTGACTACTACACTTTGTTCATCAGTTTAAGTGAAACGTAATACAAGTGGGTTCCAGTTTTATGTGACTGGTTGACAATTCGTTCCGTTGAGTTTTATTTATGACGTCATTCCCGGAATTTTCACGTCATCTGGTCCAAATTCAATAATGATGCATTTTCATTCTAAATATTTCATATGGAACCATATATTTAGAATGACCATGAATTTGTCATATTAGAATAGAAATAATTCATTGAGCTATTTTTAGACATGATATTTCCCATCTGACATGGTATTTGCTAGGGTATTTCCCATCTGCCATGGTATTTGCTAGCAAATACCCCGGCACATGGAATTCCCTAATGGCAATTACCCCGACAGAGAAAAGAAAATGTCAATATATAGAAATTGGTGAAAAATACCATGTTTCTCATCCAATCAAAATACAGCATTTTTACATAAGGTGGAATTATCAGATTAACTCTTCAATCCATTTAAATTCCGGAGGTCATGTTTTGACATATTTGTATTAGTTCGAGATAAATAATGAATTTTAAATGCTTTTGTTAACCTTGGGACTGTAAATTTATTTCGACTCAACCGAAATTTCGACTCATCCAATTTCGACTCAACAGGAGTCGAAATACACACATTTATATGGACCAAAGTTCGGGACCACGTGAAAACTTCAACTCATCCGAAATTTCGAGTAAAACAAGTAAGTGACAACGAGAGTTAACTGATAAGTAAACAACAATAAATATAGGGATGGTAATACTATCAAGTAAAGTCATATAAAACGAGTGACTGGTGAAAAATATGTTTATCCAATTCTTGAACCAATGCATACATAAATATCATATATCAAGTATTCTGTGCACGATAAAAAAAATTACATCTATGTTTATTTAATCGTAAAAAAACCTTTGTTTTCAACCCTTTTTCGGTCTATTTTATTTGATGTGAAATTATGACAACTAATTAATTGTCATTTTTAAAGCCGTAGTTTACAGATTGTCACCTTATAGTAAACAATCAACAAAGAAGCATGGATATTGAGCACGTATATTACATGTGCAATAAGCAATAGTTTATTTCAATCATTATGAAAGATCCGTGCGTATTGTGATCACTGAAATTTTAAGAATTCATGAACCTCAAGAAATCTGGCATACCAATATTTGGTATTCCTGACGCGAAATTGTCAATTGGCATTTATCCGTTTCAGATCCGTTTATCATCCATTTTATCCGCTATACGTCCGGTAGAAGTCTGTTTCACATTCGTTCAACATCCGTTTTATCGTTAAACGTCCGGTAGAAGTCCGTTGGTGAATTTGTCTGCTAACTTCAACGGATGTGTAGCGGACAAGTAACGGAAACGAAACAGACGAGTACCGTACAAAACGGACGCCTACCCGACGTACAACGGACATTCAACGGACATTTCATCCGTTAGACGTCCATTCAAAGATTTGAACATGCTCAAAATTTTCCACCGGTCAGAACGAACGTCGACGGATAAAACGGACACTAAACATACATGGAACGGATATGAACGACCGTCTAACGGATAAAAACGGACGTCTGTGACCGAGGCTTAAGTAAGTAAATAAGTAAATTATCTTTTAAAGTGATAAGTGTTTTTCACAAAATGTAATATGATACAGTGAAATATAAAAACAATATTAAGAACACCCGACCCTTTGGGTCTATAAGTTACTTTCAATAGAGCTAAACATTTTTTTTCAGAAGAAATATAGTTACGATACTGTTGTCAAGTCATTTAAGGTTGCATATTTTGGCTTTAATATTGATTCACTTAAAGGGTCTTTGCATCGGAAATAAACACATTTATTTTAAAACCAGTAATTGGCATGCTACGATATATGTCCTGCTCCTATATTTTTTCTTCTTTTAATTCTAAACGCCTAACGGGAGGGATTTTGCTTGATATTCATTAGATAAAGACATAATCTTTCAATAAGTTTAATTGAGGTCTGGAGCTGGCATGTCAGGATCTGCTAGTAGTCCTTTGTTAATCTATGTAATATACAAAACTAACAGAAATAATGGTTAAAAAAATCAAAATCAGAGGTACAGCAGTCAACATTGTGTTATAATCTTAATCACAATAACAACAAACAAATATTTAACAAAGAAGCACAAAAAGGCATATATCAAATTTAACAAACTCATGCATTGCTTTCTTATTTTTGTGTTTTATTTTTGTATGTTAAATCCACCCATAAAGGATGAAAGATTTTAAGTACTGAGACCGAATATTTACAGAATGTTACTTTATCAATGACCTTTCATTATTCAAGAAAATGATGTCAACATTGAAAGTGAAACAGAGGTAAATCATTTGATTGGCTTATTCGATCAAGAATAAATCATTCTTATACAGGTAAATGAAAATTACGTCTTTTTTTAACCTTAAAATTGAAACCAAACATACATAGAAAACTCATATATCTATTTAAATTTATGTTTCTTATTTCATATCGTTGTATGTGACCGTTGGTTGTTTTCGAAGTCATCTCTTTAGTTAATTAAATTACGTCTAGACTACAATACACACAAAACGAAGTATATGTTATCGAGCCAATGGGTGTGTTCCCATTTCGCCTTATATTAGGTGTGAATTCCAGGTAAAGAAGGTATAAAATATACTAAGGCCAGATGGGAATTGAACTAAGGCGAAATGTGAATTTAGATAATAATATTAAATTAACAAATTAAGCCTTTGTGTTTTTATAGCAATTTGAACAACATGTAATTAGGGATTTGTTTCTCTTTAATTATTTTTTTTGTAATAAAAAGTTGTGCAATCAGGAAAAATCTGCAATGAAAAAAATTTAGTTGGAAAGTTGCTTCTCTTGAAATATTGTTTGTTGATATTTAATAAGTTTTTTTTTAATTCATGCAGTAAGAAAAATCAAAATGATTTAATTATCCTTTACATTATGCAACACAAAATGTTAAATAGAAAGAAAGAAAACATATTTTCCCACAAACTTGTTTAATCATGTTAATTACATAACAGAAACTGTATTTAAAAATTATTAAAAAATCTCCAAAACTGTGCTAACTATATATATAAAGCAAAATCCATGGTATTCAATAACTTGACTTCTTCAAGATTTAAACAAATTACCAATGATAAGTTTATCATGAGATTTGATGCACAGACCAGTGAAAGTGCACAAAAACTGCCTTCATTCGAAACCATGAGATCAGCACTCTACCAGACAAAACTGCAATCACGTTTACCGAATACTTATCAAATAATACACACCTTGGAAAACGCACAACACACTAAATTAATACCTGCACCAAGTTAATGTATAATTGTGATATGAGGAGAGGGCAGAAACCTACAACCAACCTGGAATCACCACCAGACAGAAGGACTCAGGACAAACAAGCATTTATAGGGATGGCATAACAAGATTAAAAAGACAGCCAAAACAACACATCCAAATATATTCTAAATGATCAATGTGTTCAAGAAATAGTAAGCAGCTTACGAGGCAAAGAAAGTCATGACAGTGTTCAGCAGGTGGCAAGATGAGAGGAAAAGCAAAGAAGTATAGATAAATAGAAGAAAGATTCACAACTTTAAAGGAAACCCTACACAATGGTACAAATTACTATATTCAGTATGGTGATACAGCATCTTACATCCTCAAACTTGGAAACTAAATTAGCCTTGAACATTCAAATATGTATATCAGTGCCTTGTATTTGTATGATATTTGTCTTTACTTATTCATTAAAAAATGAAATGTTCATATCCAACTTGTCATCTCTAATAAGACTTTATTAACAAAATATAACACATTAGTAAACAAAAAAACACTTTCAGGAAAAAAAAGAGCAACTATAAAAAGTGAGACACAAAAAATGAAAAAAAACATCTATCTTTAAAAAGTATTTCATGGTAGAATTTGACATCAAAATAACAAATATCAACTAATTGCAATACAAACAAAACATAACTTAATTTTATTGTTTACAGAAGCTCCCATTTCGCCTTAGTTAATTCTTGTGTACCTGAAAATGTGTACTAAGGCAAACTGGGATTAATTATATATATAAATTTTGACAGCTAAGGCGAAATGAGAATAAGCCAGCCAATGCCCTGAACATTGCCTTTTTTGTGCTTTTTTTTTATAATTTGGATAAATGTTTTACATTGTTATAAATCTAGCATTAAATTTGAGTCAAATTGAATATTGAAAACTTATGTGACAGCTAGTGCCCTTTAAATATTTAACAAATATACATTACATGTACACTGACAGAAATGCAAATGAATTCATTGCCATACAGGCATATACTAATCTGTTCGTAGTAGGACCATCTTAGAAGTACTACATACCGTAAATGCGAACGTTTATTGTCCATTTTAAACAGAGCAGAAAAATATAATGCTTGACAATTATAGAAAAAAGGTTGGAAAATATAAACTGACCGTTACTTTATCAATGACCTTTCATTATTCAAAATTACAGACACTATACCAAGAGTCTTAGCATAATTAGGATATTACAATACAGAGCTAGGCATTGCGTTTAAAATGGTCATTATCACTTATGCCTTAGACCTGCACGAGTACTCTGTTATATCACAAAACAAAACAAAAATATTGACGGTTAGATAAACCAAGATATTATCAACGTGGGCTAATATACAAGAGGTAGAGGAAAGAGTTGCTTCTAAAATCACTTCTGCCATATACCCGTTCGAGTTGTTCAGCAAAGGGTGTACCTTAATATAACACAAAGTCAACATTCAGATTCTTGGCATATTCAAGTTTTTGCCATCTAGAGGTAGGTATTGCGTTTTAAATGGCCAATTGCAATTATGACCTAGACCCGTCCGAGTACCCTGGTATATCACAAAGTCAAAATTAACTTTTGCCGGCTGGCCAAACTGGGAGATTCTATACGTGGGTTATAATACTTGAGGCAGAAGAAGACATTGCCTATACAATGTCGATCTTTTAAATTTTTCCTTTATGCTATTAAACGTTAAATGCTTAATTACTTGTAAGCATTGTGCGTCGGTTAAAGAAATTACTATTTTCTGTTTAATTATCAATGTTTAAGGTTCAATGTAGGCGATCGGCTTCAATATGTTCTTCATATAAAGTCACTAATATTCAGAGACACATTGTTTCAGTGATTGAGGGAAACTGATATTCAGTTTTAAATGACAAATACTTAGTGTGAAAGTTTGTTTGGTGTAAGACTAGCTATCAAGTAAAAGGTAACATTTTATATTTGTATTATTTATCTATAAACATGATAAATATGGTAAAACGACGACAAAATCTATCTAAAATATAAAATACAAAAAAAAAGGAAATATCAACAATCTATCAACAAACAAATGCTGTACTTAAAAGATTAAAAATAAAGATAAAATAATCAAAAAAAATATTTCAAAAATAGCGTATCAACAACCGCTACAACAAAGAAATTTTAAATTCTTATTTGGTTATAATAATACGTTGATTAAACACAAACTGTTTGTTATTTTACATAACTGGTTAATTTCGCCAAAAGGGCCAACGAAATAGACCTGAAAAAAATTCAATGAAAACATTTATGCGTATTTAACATTTAAAATATGCGTTCCCCAACAATTAAAATATCAATACAATATTATATTTTTTTTTCAAAATACACAAACAAATTAGAAGATGAAGAAATGTAAACAACACAGGGGAACATTTTTAACTTATTAAAATAAAGAGTTGTCTTCCCTTTAACTCTGTTTAATAAAAATGTTGTTATCGCCGATGTCTAATTTGACAATAGGTGTATAAGAAAGACAACTCCACTTTGTAACTTCCTATATCCTAATAAATAAGGAAGTTTCATCGTATTATGATATTTCCTATATGCCTCGACTGAATAATCTAATTCTTTTTGTTGTAGTGAAAATAAGTTGTTGTTTATCAGCATGCGCAACAGAACAGAAATCTCCATGTAAAATAAATATTTTGAAATAGAGAAAAAAATTTGATATGCAAAAAATGTGCAAAGAAAGAAAGAACAAAACCAGTAACGATATTTTCCAGTTAAATTGAGGCCTGTTTGAAGTAAACAAATGTTCATATTTCTAAAATTCTTCCGATAAATAGCAAAGCGTTCAAGCAAAAAATATATTATTACCCGTTATTTTGTAAGGTAGATTCTAAGTTGTAGGTACAATATGATGAAATTATTGCGAAATCGTTCAATTATCAGCATCAGACAGTCGCATACAACGTTCGTTCTATTCCAAATAAACGCAGAAAAAAAGCTACGATTGTGTTGTCTTGCAATTATGACAAAACAACAAAAAAGGCCATGTCAAAATAGGGGTTCATGTGTTTTTTTAATCATGTTAAAAAAACATTAATTTCATGCTTAAGATATGTTTTCGAAACAGCATAACGTCCATGTCCAACTTCCAGGATTTCAGAGATAAAGTAACCATACAAATTAATATGCTTATGGAATATATGCGACGAAAATTTGAAACATAGATTCTACCACTGTATCGAGTGTGATACGATACGTTTCCACTCGAAGCAGTTACATTTTCAAATTTAAAAAGCGAGGCTTGCCCTAGCATTTTGAATATTAAAAATATAACTATCGAAAAAGTACTAATATAGTAGTATACGAGAGTTGGTGGTGGAATCAGTTTTTCTAATGATTTTTAAGCAGTATGCAACAAACTTATTCCTTTTTTCTGTCTACGTGACGGCATCAGAGACATGACCGCCTTTTTTCATGACGTCACGCTAGGAAATTTAGAAGAAAGCAAGCAAATTTGACGTCATAATCGAATATCGACCAATAAAACGCTGAGATGAAACGAACCATACGTTGATTACATAAAAATAATCAACAGTTTAGGAAAACGATAAATCGGCTAAGAACTAGAGAAATATAAATATGCAACGGTTATCTGTAAAATACACATTAAACGTATTCATGAGAAGTTTATTCTTTTAAACATGTTTAAGTTGAGATAAACGAATAAAAACTTTACCTGTAATGGAGATTGACCACCATTATCAGTAACTACCGATATAACAGATGGCGTTTTTGTTAATTCCATATCACTAACAGACATATCTAAATATTATATACAATCACTCATAAACGAACATCTACTATGATTCTATAAACTGTGTTTCAACAACAACTTCTTCTACGTAATTTCAAATGTTTATTCACATGAATCCTTTAATAAAATATCAGGACTTTTAACACTGTAATCGTTAAACGGTAGAATGCGTCAATTAACATAATAGCATATGGTTTATGTTTACATGTCTCGTTCAACCGATAAATGTACCAGGTACGCTATATTTAGAAATACGTTCGATTTGATTTTTTAAAGTCGACTAAATTGTAACAGGGCCCGTATGCATTAAACATCTAAACTGAAGTGTTCCTCAAACTTAGATTTCACTAAGATTTCCCTTAATTAAGTAAACTTATTAAGTCGTATGCACACAAATGCTTAAGTCTTCACTTAGATCAGGAATACTTAAATCGGAACCTTTCTCTAATTACCGTAAGTTATATTTAATCTCATCGCATACACTCAGTCGTATAAAGGTTTGTTAAAACTTTTTACATTGATTGGTCATTGCATACTTTTATAAAAAGCTGGGGTTAAATTGAAGTTAGTATCTAAAACAATCGAATAATACCAAAAAAAAGTAAAATTCCCATGATTATCTACCAAAATATTAACATTAATTTTTGATAAAGTATGTATCAGTAACTTCCCTTTGCTTAATATTTAATTTTTCTTTCGTGGGTGTTGCAAGATAGAGGGGTCTCTTTAATTTATTTTTCAATGAGAGTTTCACTTAAATAAGTCTGCTTCTGATGGCCAGTTGTTCTCCGGTTTACAATGTATTGTTTTTTAAAAAAAAAAAAGCTATTTTGATTTGAAATTAACTTGTTTTTATTATTCCCTTTTACAACAATACAAAAACAGAAGCACTTTTTTAAATTCCTATAATCTTTGGCTTAAACACACATTGTTTACTGTAAGGTATTATCAACACACTGATATACTTCCGAATATTTTCTGGAAAGTTATCAATGCCTAAACATATAACTTAAACTCCATGCATTCTTGCTGGATTTTTGTATCGCCAATATTATTGTTGAGTTTGGGAGGATGGACATTTCATCAGAAAATCGGTATTCCAATGAATACTAATTGTGTACCCCTACTGCCGATATGTTTTTGTATTTGTATGAAGCCGAATTCATTCAGCACTTTCTAAAATAAAAAAAATAAAAAGCACCTTGTGAAATTCTTTAATTTTTACTCGCAGATATATTGATGATGTCCCATTACTAAATAACCAATATTTCAGCCACTTCTATCTCATATATCCCAGTGAACTTTAAATTAAGGATACCACTTATATAAGTAGGAATGTTTTATACCTTGATCTTTTCCTCAATATTGACACAAATGGACGACATCACACTAACATCAATGACAATCTGGAAGTTTTCAACTTCCAATTATCAATTTCTCATTTCTAATCAGTAACACAACATCTGCTTCATCGTATGGTATTTACAATGTACATATCTCAGTTGATACGTTATGCTCGAGCATGTTCACACTATACGGACTTCAAATATAAGCGTGTACTCCTTACGCAAAAACTACTCTAACAAAGTTATGAGGGAAAAAAAATACTTAAGACACTCCGTATGGACACCTTCAAAGATTGGTTGATCCATACGATTTGTCTTTGTCCAAACTAACTAAGGACATTTTTACAACGTCTTAGATTAAGGTTAACCATTTACGTTGTCTGGTCTTTAAGTACGGAATATAACTGTTTTGCTAAATGTGAATTCGCATTAATATAAGACGGTATTTGTCATCCATCATTCATGTATTTGATTATGATATTCTATTTGTAAATGTGATCGGATATTGTTTAATGTCTTATTGTTTTTAGTTGTTATTCTTTTTTTTTTTAATATTATATGCTTATGTTAAAGTATAGATAATTTCAACAAGATCAATTATAGTTCTTAGTTTAAAGCAACTAAACGTACACGATTTGTTTGTTTTACAGTTTGATTCAGAAGAAATATAAACATAGTTAAATAACAGAATTAATTATCTTATAATTTTAACAATTCTATAATAATCGTCTTGAAATTGGTATAAAATATAACAAATAAGATAATTTCAAACCTGATCTTTTTTTTTTGTTTATCAATTGTTTAGACATTTCCCTGTGACGTCACTTTTTTAGCGTCGACTTAGTCGTGTGATAGACAATTTGTGGTTTCATTGTGTTGTTTTTGATATTCTGATCGAGGTTTTTTTATGTGTTTGTTTTATTCTGTGGTTAGTCAGCACTTCGGAATATCAATTATATGGTTATTTTTGATTTTATAAATTTGCTGTCTGCAAAAGTATGAATTATTCTAAATACTAAGGATGTTTTTATCCCAGGAATGGTTAATCTTAGTCGTATTTGGCAGAACTTTGAAATTTTGGTTATCAATGCTCTTTAACTTTATACTTGCTTGGCTTTCTGACTATTTTGATCTGAGCGTCATTGATGAATCTTATGTAAATGAAGAGCGCGTCTGGCGTATTACATTATAAGCTTGGTACCTTTGATAACTATTAGCATGTCGAAATGAATTATTCTATTGTTTATTTGTGTAACTTTCCGTCCTGAATGTTCTTGCATTTAATTGTACTGCAGTTCTGTCATGTAATGTTGTCGTTTTAGTGTTATATTTAACATTGAAACAAAAAAAGTGCGAGGTTTGCCTATCACCAAAACCAGGTTCGTAAAATGTCCTGTACCAAGACAAGAAAATGGTATTTGTCATCCTATAGTTAGTTATTATGTGTTTTATATTGTTTTTCTTGCACCGTAGTGTTTGTGTTTTTTCGTTGTTTTACTCTTATAGTTGATGTGTTCCCCTCGATTTAAGTATGTAACCCAGATTTGTTTTCTGTCAGTCGAGATATACCGTATAGCGGGTTATTTTCGCGGGGTGTAAATTTTCGCTTATTTTCGCGGATAGAAGAAAATCGCCAAAATAAATTCCACCAAATTAAAGGTGTACATGCAAAGGTATTAATACAAGTTTTCATCCGCCAAAATAATAACCGCTAAAATATTTCGTATACCTTGTTCAATGAAAATCGCGAAATTTTACACCCGCGAAAATAACCCGCTATACGGTATGACTTTCGAACAGCCGTATACTACTGTTGCCATTTAGGTGGGACGAAAGATACCATAGGGACAGTCAAACTCATCGATCGAAAATAAATTGATAACGCTATGGCTAAAAATGAAAAAAACAAACAGACAAACAATAGTACGTACACATGACACAACATAGACAACTAAAGAATAAACAACACGAAACCCACCAAAAGCTAGGGTTTATCTCAGGAGCTCCGGGCGGGTAAGCAGTTCCTGCTCCACATGTGGCATCCGTCGTGTTGTTTATGTGATTACAAATCCGGTAAATAGTCTAATTCGGTAGGTCACATTCATGAAAGGGAACGGGGTTGCAGTGACGACGTAGGGAACATATCTGATATCATTTGTGAAACGGTTATTCCATAACGGTCAACCAACTCGTGGTGGCGTCCGTAACATTAACGATGATAAGTGATGATTTCAACTTCACCATTTGGAACTCTTGGTTTAATAGCTTCCTTGTGAGCAGCATCCGTCTTTCAAGAAAATTATTAAAAGAAATGCAAGCACGGAAATATCGTATCAGTTGGGAGATGTATACACCGTATGCAGGTGATGAATGAATGTTGCTACTCAGAAATGGAAAGTTCACAATTGGAAAGCTGAAATCATCTCTTTTGACGTAAAGTTTTGTTTTCAACCGACCCTGGCAGTATGTTCACCTCTTAAACCACTCTGTGTACAGACTATCCTGTGAAGTTTGGAGAGTTTTTAGGCCTGACATCCAGTAGATATTGTAACGAAAACCGAGCGGTCAGGCTTTGATGTTTAACTATAAATGTGTAACCCTTAATGTGTTGCTATAAGAATGTTTTTTTATAACAATGTATAAGTATATATGAACTAAAGTGATACCTGGCGACCCTTCTTTGGTAGCGTGGTACTCTGATATCGTGGTACTTTGCGGTATTCCGGTAGATCAAAGGTAGGTTCTGTATAGGTTTTGTGGTACTTAGTGGTATTCTGGTAGATCTTAGTTTGGTTCTGTTTAGGTTTTTATAAGAATAACAGACTTGTCAAATGAAAATCAACTTGTATTAACTTTAAGATACGTTTAATATCTACAATTCATACAAATAGTATATACCTTCCTTTATTAGAATATCGTAAAGAAAATGGATAGCGGAAATATAAATACCTCGCAAGTTAAGTTTGGTTATCGGCAAATGGTAAATCAAATTCAATGTCAAAAGATAACGTTTCTCTCGAGAAATTATTCCATAAATGCAACTTGTTAAGGAATTAACAGGCCCACATTATAAGGAAGTAATCTGGTTACTACTTAGTCTGGTAAATGGTTTCGGTATATGTATATATTTAATTCGCTTAGAATTAGCGTGTGTTACCTGCCCAGGGTAAAGTCGTACTGAAGTCTTTTCGGTTTCTCCACCGTATTCATACTTAGGTAAACCATTTACTGAAATGGTTTACCATTTACCGAAAAGGTTTACTATTTACCATTTTGGCTTACCATTTACTTAAATTACCAAATACAAAGACGACGTCATAACAAACATAGGTTATGACGTCATTGTGTTGTACGTCATTTGATGTAAACAATTCACAGGTGTTTGAATGCAAAAAAAAGTTTACAGACATGGTTATACAAGAAATATATAATATGAACAGTCAATAAACGGTAAGGTTTTAACAACATCATAACACAATTTTAGGGAAAACAAGTTCCATTCCAAAGGAACCCAATTTCGTTTCAATATATAAAAGTTAAATACAATTTGTGTTTCAGAAAGATAATATATTTTTTGGATTTTGATGGACATGTTTTTTTGATCCTGCAGAAGATGTAAAAATAAACAAATACCTGATTTACCTTTGATACTGTCCACTTAATTAAACCCTTGTACTCACCTTTGATTGTGTAGATGTCTATTGTCCAGGCCAGTCAAGGACAATACAGTTGCTACCTTAGAGGGAGCATCTTACAGTTGTAGGCAAACTTACGTAATATGTACACCTACTATACGAACGAAAAAACATACCAATCAAAATCCAAATAAGATGAGAATATGCTCCTTTGTTATAACAGGGTTGATCTCAACTGGATCACCCAATATAGATCACCTCTGTTCTTATTAAAGCATGTCTTAGATATAACAATAGCTTTGTTTGCGATAGCCTAACAATGTTCTATAGGATGACACTTTCAGTAAAAAATACTTATTCCTTATAAAAATATCTGTCATCTAAACTTGTCCTATCCGACATCAACAAGTGATTATAGATTTTATAGAGAGAAAAAAAGGGTGTGTCAAATAAATTTTCATTCATGGGAATGACGTATTTGGTGTTTTTTTGTAAAAAAGGCAGTGGTAACAAAGTAAATCAACCTTTATGCAGAAAGTTTGTTTTTAGATACATCTATAGAAACAATAAATATTTCAATAAAACCAATTGACAATCCTTCTGACTTAGGGCTTTTCCAGGCTTTCAAGGTTTCCGATCCATCCTTTACATGTACGCATTTCAGCTTGCACGTGATCATTAGCATTTTTTTTGCAATTGTAAAATAAGTTCAGACAGTTTTCGCCTTTGTTCCTCACTTGTTCTTTTGTAGGACCTACTGTATATGCATTACTTCCATGTCCCGTTTGTTCTCGGACAAGTTGTTCTGGAACTCCAGCGTTGAACAATCTAGTAGCGGTCGTAGCACGAAGACTGTCGTTGGTATAGAACGCATCTATTCCTGCATCATTCATTATGTCCTACAACATTTTTAAGTTTGTGTTTTTCAATTGGTTGCTTACTGAAAGATACAGGCTTTTAACTCGTTGCAAATGTCTGGACAAAAAACGATGGAGGTCTTTTGCGCCTGTCCCAAGTCAGGAGCCTCTGGCCTTTGTTAGTCTTGTATTATTTTTATATTAGTTTCTTGTGTACAATTTGGAAATTAGTATGGCGTTCATTATCACTGAACTAGTATATATTTGTTTAGGGGCCAGCTGAAGGACGCCTCCGGGTGCGGGAATTTCTCGCTACATTGAAGACCTGTTGGTGACCTTCTGCTGTTGTTTTTTTATTTGGTCGGGTTGTTGTCTCTTTGACGCATTCCCCATTTCCATTCTCAATTTTATTTCAGCAGGTAATTTATTCAGGTATTATTGAAACACATTCACAATGCACATATCGGGCTGGTGGGTGTTACTGTTCATGTGTTCAAAACCACCACGATAGGTTTTAGAAATTCATTCATTGTACTGAATATATCCTGGACGTTTTTTTAAATTATCTATGGTGAGGCCCGTGTGTTTCTGACCACCTCTTAAACCAAAATTAACACTGATAAGCCAACACGTTGTGCAGAGTAATTTTTGTGGAGTGCCTGTTCCTAAATGACCATTTTTCCACAGTTGTTCTTCAATTAGTGGAGGTATTGGATAAGTTTTCTTATTAAATAACTTTCACCAGCTTCTACATTTTTGCGCATGATATTACTAATTACATTTCTTTTCAACTGAAAGTTGATCTCCAGGGAGCAATTGAAAGTTTTTACAATTAATTTCGAAAAATTTCATAAAGCCACATGCAATAACAAATATGCTATCTGATAGATATGCATTACCGTCTTGTCGTTTCACAGATGAAAAAAAGGCAGTACATATAAATTCTCATCGAAAAAATTCAAAATATCCTTCTTCAGTGCACGTTTGATTGATTTGGAAAGATGTTGAGTTTGTGCTGCTTTCTTCCTGGAACGAAATAAATTAATTGTCCATGTTGCTTTCCATTTCGTGCTATTCGGTACAAAGACTTCCATTTCTTTCCTTAACTCTGTTTAAGTAATAAAAGCAAATCTTTTGGGTGATTCCTGGCCGTTGGTTGTGTCTGAATTACACGAAAGGGAAAATTGAGGACAGGTTCCCCATAAACTGACATAATTTCAAACTAATTTATGTAAAATTTGAAAAAGTATCAGATGCAATAAACCATGACTGACGGGATAGGTCCTAATAGTCTCCGTGGAGATGTACCAATGCTAATACAACTGCATACCAAATATGATTGACTTACCACTTGTGGTTCACCACAAACTAAACTTAATCACAAACTAATTAATTGGTGCCGACGCCGGAAACACCTTACATATGTCCCGCATACGACTCTGTTAAGGCGAGAAAAATGGGGGATACCACATATTCATGCTCAAGAAATGTAAAATTTGTCGTAAATTGATACAATTATAGTATTACCCTGAATTATTCAGATGGATGTTTGGTAAACATCCAGTGGAAAATTAGATGCATAATCAGGACGAAAACATGGTAATGAGAAATTAATACAGAGTGACGCTACGGAATTTAACATGGATTTTTGCCTGTTCGCAGGAAGACATACGAGGTTTACATGGTTTACAAATTTAAAAATAACACACCAATGCTACAGAACTCCCCCTCCCCCCGAGGAAATCATGCATAAAATATCGAACAGAACATAATGGGATAAGGAAATATTATCAGTAGAGACTAATGTGGCAATCTCATGAAGAATGAGTTAAAGGAAAATTATATTAAAAATACAGGATTCAAAATTCCATCGAGACCTCAATGTCATCCAACGTTGAAGCTTTTGGTTTAATCCGACCAAGGTTCAAACATTTCCGCACTCGAGGTGAGCTCATTATCCATAACAAAGCCGAGTCGACTTTCTTGAACTCAAAGAAAACCCTTTCTAAAACCTCTTAGTGACATTACAACGCTTTTTGTTTTGTATTTTAACTAATCAATTTACAATGTATATTTGTATGAGTGTAAGAAGATGTAGTATGAGTGCCAATAAGACAACTCTTATGATATATTTAGAATAATAATATAATATTTTCAATAAATATGTTGACAGCGTACATAGAAGGATGCTTATCAACCTGATGTTTTGTAGTACATTACTAAGACAAACAGAAGAACACTTTGGTTTGCTCGTATTAAACTGATGCATCATTTCTTCAAACAACAGAAAAACATTATCTCTTTCAATTTCTTTTCTAATGTACAAAACAGTACATTATATTCTAATTCGCCAGCTCAAACGAATAGAAATTATTTAATAAATAAAACAACACATAACTAGGATAAATGTGCCTACAGCTGTAGCAGCATTTAATATTAACTTTACATTCAATATAATTATGAAACCAAAGTCCTTCACTATAATTCATGCACACTACCAATCCAATCATACAATAGCACAGTAATATACAGTTACACAATCAAAAACTATCTACAAAAGAGGAAAAATTCATATTAATATTATGTAATATATGATGCATATGCTCCCATTAACGATAACCATGTTATAAAAGGGTGGGTGGGTGGGTAAACATAATAACGAATGCTGCTACTTTGAACTATAGGCAAACTTCGAATATCTTTATTTTCTCATTTTTTACGAAAAGCATGAGGGCATATAACCGTAAAACCGGCACTACGGGTATATGCCATCCAATCAAATTGAACGTAAACACACACCATGTGGTTGATTTAAACACACACACGTATTTATAGTAAACAATCACTTGACCGTTACAACGTCATGTGACCAAAAACTTTAATGAATATATTTATATTATAATTCGCAAGCTCAAACGAATATAAATTATTTAATAAATAAAACAACACATACATAGGATAAGTGTGCCTACAGCTGTATCAGCCTTTCGAAAGACAAAGAAAGCCAAGTAGATCTGAACAGAGAATAATATATATATAGTATATTTATGAAAATTATATTCCCAAACTTTTAGACACTGTCAGTTTTTCTTTAATATTTTCTCTAACATAACCATCTTTTGCTTTATCTGAAGCCAATCTACCATGCCTTTTTAAATAATCTATCATGAATGCCAGCTGATGCAGCTGCAGTAGCTCCACCTGATCTCAAGCTATGTAATTCAAATTTGGACTTATCTAAACCGATAGATTCAAGAGCTGATAATATAATTTCTCTTACTCTAGTATATGATACAGGCTTAAGACCTCTCGGTTTAAAAGATTTAGATTTTTTACACAAATACATGGATCTAAATATATAATTTGAAGATGATGCGTCAATATTGGATACTAATACACATTTCTCCAACCTACTAACAGGACATGTTTGTGTATCTGTTCTAGCAATTAAAACCTGTGTGCCTTCCCTATAAAGATCAGTTTTTCTTTTCTGAATGAGCAAAGATACATGTGTATCAGAAAATTTTAAATCAGATCTTTTTAAAATTAACCATTTCAGAAAATCTTAGAAATCCTGCATAGCTAATAAGACACATACAACAAATTCTAATTTCTATAAGATTGTTACATTCTTGACCACATTTGATAACAATTTTCTTTAAAATATCTGACGTAATTGTTTTTTTTTTATTTACAATAACATGTCCAATGTTTCTATGAGCTCCTTCTTTAATCGATATACACAACTGTGAATAACATGGATTGGG
The DNA here is from genome assembly GCF_965363235.1 of Mytilus galloprovincialis. Taxonomy (NCBI): domain Eukaryota; kingdom Metazoa; phylum Mollusca; class Bivalvia; order Mytilida; family Mytilidae; genus Mytilus; species Mytilus galloprovincialis. The sequence goes on from NC_134844.1 coordinate 73,618,724, forward strand.
ATAGCCAGCTAGTTTATGAGCCCAGCTTATGGAATAATATGCTTCTTCAACCTTAGCATACGAATTAAATGTCTTTGATAGATGTATTAAGTACAATGAAACATGAAAATCTGAAGTTGGTTAAGGTTTAATATAAGAATAGTTATCACACCACTTACAGAAATCGTTAAATGCATATGAATATTTTCTTTCGGTATTCTCGGCCTTCGAACGCAGACAGAACTCAGGTAGGCAATTAGATAAAGATGACTAATCTTGGTCGACTGGCTTAGGCAAGAATTTCCATACTCAACATGAAAAATATCTGAAAATGCATTTTAAATAGAAATATAATCTACTATACTACTACTAGTTTACAATATATTTAAATGACCTTGCCAGATTTATTTTCCACACTGGCCATGTCAGTGAGACCTTGCCTATTAAATTTGGCCTTGTCATCAACATATGACCCCGCAAATATATTGGCCTTGTCTTCACTATGTGACCTTGCTCAACTGCCTTGTCGTAAGTTCTTACGTGAACTCAGCGTTCAATCTTATAGCTAAAACACTAGAAACGAATTCGGAAGATCCCAACAAGGACTTATTATTCATACCATGAATAAAAATGTTCTGATTTTGTTGAAACTGTAAAACATCAGTTACATATGGTTGCAAATGGGAACCTCTTTCAAACATCATTGTCCAAAATGACGAGGAAGGCCACTTTGGAACTAGCTTTACATAAAATCAAATGTCTAATTGCTCTACAAACAACAGAAATTGGAGGAACAATCCAACTTCTTTTTTCCAATTTTGCGTGAACGCATCAACTGCTTCAGCACCTTGATTCCAGAATTAAGAATTAAACCTTGATAATTTGTTATTTAAATTACTCGCAAACCTGTCCACAGTATGCCGACCCCACTAATCATGTACAAATTTCAAAAAATCTATTTTTGTGCCCCAGTCTTCTATATCAATCATTTTTGAAATATAATAAGCTTTAGTATTTTCAGATCTCGGGATCCAAACAACATCTAACGTTATATGCAATTCAGAACACAAATTAAAAATATTAATAGCTATCTCTTATAAATGTACTTTTGCACTTTCTTTCTGAACAATGAAAACACAGTTATTATTATCTGTATGCCATTTAACACATTTATTTCTGAAACGATTTTTAAACGACATCAATGCCAAAAAAATAGCTTGATATAATATTAGAGTCGATACCTATCGAGTAAGCACCAGCAGCTACATGTGCATTACTAGCATCAGAGTATACAACCACATGACGAAAAGAATAACCTGCTAAATGTTTTCTGTTCAATCTTTGAATGTTATTCATTTAAAATGTGAGCTCATTGAATACACAATCAGGACATTCCAATATTTACTTTAAATCCCACTTTACTCTGTTTTCAATAGCCCAGTATAAATAACGGGTCATAAAACTAGTTAGTTTACCAATGACTGGACACATAGAAATTCCCTTTCCCGTTACCTGAGCCAATTTACGTGCTGTGAACTTAGGAAAGATATTTAAAACATCAACGAATGATGTTAGGGTATTTTCAATCTGTCTATCGGATAAACTAATTAAAAAAATCAGACGAATTCCAAATTAAACCTAACCACTCTAAACCATGTAAACATTGGACTGGTTCAAAAATAGATTTGTCCATGTTAATTAAAAACCCTGCTTCTAACAAAGACGTTTTCACAAAAGATGAACATTTGGAAGTTTCTTGTTTATTTTTACCCATTCCAAGTCAATCATCTAAGTAAAGTACAATCTCTTCGCCATTTTCTCGCTAATATTTTACGATTGGTCGTAAACATTTAGTGAAGAGATATGGAGCAGATGATAGACCAAAGGCTAACACTGTAAAACAGTAAATATTATTGTTCCAGCTAAATCCTAAATATGTTTGTTGTTTAGTACATACGTCAGAATGAAAATAACCAGACTTAAGATCAAACTTAAATTGATAGCAATCTTTTGTGAAATAGGTTAAAGCCACTTCCCAGTCTTTTAATTTAATTTTTTCTTTTTTTTAGATAAAAACATTCAGTTCACTTAGATCCAAAATCAGACGTTTTTTGCCCGAACTTGGAACCGCATTACTAAACGGATTTACAACAAATAGTTGAAATGGAGTTTCAATAACACATCCGATATCAAGTTATTCTGAAATTGCTTCATTTACGAATTTAGAATGGACATAAGCAGATTTGTTATTCTTAAATGACATAGATGTAGGAGTCTGCAAAAAAGGAATAACGTAGTTTTTATAACAAATTCATTTGCACCATATGTTTCCAAAATTGTGTCTGCTTGCGTAAGCTATATTTTACCCCTTTTGCAACAGATGAAATATAAATATTGTCAAAATATTTTGCATGTGACAGAAACAGTTCAAACTGTCCGTAAAGATCACTTTCATCTAAAAAAGTAGTATAACTATACTCATTAACTATGTTGCCTTGATGTCCTTGGGACAGCCGATTTTAAACTGAAAAGGGGGCACTGAGTTCGCCAGTGACCAAGCTGGTTGCAGTTGAAACTAATGTCATGAGATGAGTATTCCCTCCGTCTGCTGGTCCGAAAGGGCGGCTGTTGCATTGTCGAACATTATGTTGATTTGGCATTGGAGCAGGGGGAGCAGAAACAGTAGCTGCAGCGGTTCTATAAGGATGAGGTCTTTTTTTCCCCTTTATACTCATAATGGCACGGCATTCTGCATAACGAATGCGCTTAACTGAAACTTCCGGCTTGAGTTTGGTTGCAAATTTAACGTTCCAATTGCCAACGGTCAAGTCTTTATAAAGAATATCGAACTTCCCGTCAAGATAGTTTTTAAACAGCGAGAATGTATCCACCTGGTTTTTATTACCAGTAAGAAGTACAGAACTACCATCAGGCGATAAATGGAGTTTCTCGGTGTCAGACATACCATAATAACGAATGCTGCTACTTTGAACTATAGGCATACTTCGAATAACTTTATTTTCTCAAACAAACCCCTTAAGTAATACTTAATCATGCTTTTCACGAAAAGCATGAGCGCATATACCCGTAAAACCGGCACTACGTGTATATGCCATCCAATCAAATTGAACGTAAACACACACCATGTGCTTGATATGAACACACACACGTGTTTATAGTAAACAATCACTTGACCGTTACAACGTCATGTGACCAATAACTTTAATAAATATATTTACTATGAGAAATCAAGATACACAATGAAACCGGAAAAGGTGAAATTTTCATAAAACGGTCGATTAATTCAAAAACCATATAACATACTACTGTGGATTCATTATTATTCGTTAGATACCAATTTTCGTGGCTTTCGTGGGTACAGGTGAACCACGAAATTATATATTCATCGAATACTGTTTTTTCTATAGGCTTGTACGCAGACTTTGGCAAAACCATGAACATAAATATCCACGAACATGCAAGTTTTCCTTAATCCACGAAAATTGGTACCCACGAAAATAAATAAAATCCACAGTATACATCATAAATATAGGAAGATGTGTTATGAGTGCTAATGAGATAACTCTCAATCCAAGTAACAATTTATAAAAGTAAAAAGAAATCATTAATTAAAACATGGGAAAAAAGAAAATTGACAATGGTTGGGAAAATATTGATCATAAAATCTTTAATATTACCAAAATTTACATTTTTGGCTACTTCGTGTAAAGTTCCAGAGATTTACTTGAAAGAAATTGAAAGCTGCTGTTTCAAATACATTTGGGATGGGAAAAATGACAAAGTAAAAAGAAACACACTTATTGGAGAATACCAAAAAGGGGGGTTACGAATGCACGATTGTGACAGCTATTTTACAGCACTGAAAGCCTCATGGGTCTCAAAATTAACAACAACCAATATGTCGAATTGGAAGATTATTCCTACTAAATATTTTAACAATCTTGGTAAAAACTTTCTTGTTTTTAACATGAATTTATATAATATTAAATCAATAGATGGACTTGGAAAAATACCCGACTTTTATTTACAAGTAATTTCAAGTTGGGTTAAAACAGGAGGAGGTTTATCAACATTTTCTAATCACTTTTCTTATATTAGAAGACAGATTATTTGGGGAAATAAATATATTAAATATCGCAACAAATGCTTGTTTTTCCCGAACTGGGTTAAAAGTGGATTGGTTTATATAAACGACATATTGGATAGTATAGGAAATTTATCCGAAAGTTTTATCTTAAAAAAATTAATTAATAAAACAAACTGGATTGCAGAGTTTAAGATGTTAAAATCCTGCATCCCAAAAGAATGGATGCAAGTTTTAAAAAAGAAAACTTCGTTAAGAGTAAAATCAATATATGTAAGGTTAAATTAAGATGGCAAAATAAACAAATTGAAACAAAAGATATCAATAATAAAATACTCTATAAAACTTTAGTAGATAAAAAATATACAAAGCCAATCGGTATCAACATTTGGACAAGATATTTAAAATTAGAATACGTACCACAGATGCCATTTGTATATGATTTTATATTTAAAATTTTAAAGGAAAATAAGTTGAAAATTTTCTTATGGAAACTGCTTCAATATATCATTCCTACAAAGCAGCTACTATTAAAGTGGAAAATATCTGAGAACGATAAATGCAGCTTTTGTAAAACAAAAGAAGAAGATTATTTGCATTTCTTTAATACATGTTCATTTTTGAAAGATTTTTGGGAGAAAGTACATTATCTTCTAGCAAAAATGAATTTTCAAAACAAGATATTGGCAAAACATATAGTATTTGGATACAAAATATCAGATCAAGGATATAACGGTTTAAATTATTTCTTGACAATTTTAGGTTTTTGTATTTACAAGTCGTACTATGTGTCAGAGCAAAAACTGAAATTTTTAGATGTGTATGCTATGTTTATAACGGAACTACGAAAGTTTATGAATGAGAACAAAACAATATCTCAAAATGTATTTTTCATAAAGTTAAAAAGATTGATATAATTGATGGAAAGAAAATAATGTTTATATTTATTTATATTCTGTTTATTTCCTGGATACTCATAAAGTATTTCACAGGGATACTTTATTGAAGCTTGGACAATGAAGTAAAGTTGTAACAAGCAATTTGATGAATAAAGAATATTTATTTGTTGTTAAAAAAAAAACCAATTTATAAAAGTAAATCATTATAGGTCAAGTAAGGCCTTCAACACGGAGCCTTGACTCATACATTTTCATAAATTTGATCAAACATATCTGATTATGAAAAGTTGTGATCGTTATTTAATATGTTGTCGAGTTTATAACATAATTATACTGAAAACTTACCGCTTGTGTGTGATCTGGTACATGTAGCTTGTTTAACATTTAAAGCAAAGTTTATTTCACCACGTACACATATTTTACTGCCATCTGCAAACAAAAACGAAAGCAGATATCGAATTTATAACATGGATTGGAATAATTAAACTTTACATTTCCAATAAACATGTAATACAGAAGATGTTTTATGATTGCCAGTGAGATAAAGAAGATGTGTTATGGTTGCCAGTGAGGTAACTCTCTACCCAAGACCTCAAATATTAAATTATACAATTTAACATAGTACGGCCTTCAACTTTGAACCTTGACTCACATCATAAAGTAGAACGTGTTTGGTCATTAGTGTGATTAGATTTCGCTATTCTTTAAAGTTTTATATATTATATATCATGACATTTCGATAAGTCATTGGATTTGATTACTGTTGTGTGTGAGACCATTCAATTGCTGGATGTAGTTCCTGTCACATTTGTCTTGCATATGAATGATATGTGTTGATAAAGAAATAGTTCAAGCCCCCATGATTTATTTCGATTCCATTAGGAAAATTACGGCATTTCTGTTGGACCAAAGCGCTCTAGGTGGATGACAATATTTGCCGTTCCCATAAATAAACGCACATTTAAATTGACGTACAAGAACGGATCAAACTGAAGTCGTGACATGCTTAATCTATTTTCAATAACGTATTTAGATAGTTTTGGATGAATTTAAATTATTTACCTAAATTAATTATATGTATAAAAATAATTGGCTTGTACCAGATTTTAGCATCGTTTGTTTACGTTTCTTTGTTGTGATGATTTTCGGTTTCAAAAGCGTGTATTTTCCAGTAAATTGCTTATATTCTTACGTCGTCTTTCTATGACGTCGGGTACCTCATTCATAAAAAGAGACATGACGTGGGAGTGCAATCGGAACCGCCCTGAAAATATATTCATATTTTACCACGGGTGTGTACTCAAAGCGTTTAAAGGACGTAACGTTAGAATTGTTTATAGTTTATTGTCCTATTGCATCGAACTGCATGTCATTGGAATAAACTTTAAGGTATGGGTTTTTCGTGGTGTTGAAGGCCGTATGCTTACCTCTACATTCACTCTATTTTAATCCAGCAGCTAAGTCCACTATTTTGGGACAATTGATCACTTTATGGTAAAAGCATGAAACTTTGCACAGTGTTAGTTATGATGCTTATAAATTTTTTTGGATATGGAGCCATAAAAAAAGTTCCACATAGGCCGCCAACAGTCATGAAGCACAATCCAAAAATATAGTATAATTTATCATTTTAAAATAATTGCACAAAACTTTGCATATTGCTAGTTATGATGATTTTTAATCTTTTCTGAATATGGAACAATAAAAATAAATCCATAATGGCCGCCAATCTTAAAAATGGCCGCCAACAGTCATGAGGCAGAGTTCCAAACTATGGTATAATTTATCATTTGAAAATAAAAGCACAACACTTTGCATATTGCTAGTTATGGTGCTTAATAATCTCTAATGAATATGGAACAATCAAAAATAATACCATACTGGCCGACAAATTGAAAATGGCCGCCAACAGTCATGAGGCAGAGTCCCAAAAAATAATGGTATAATTGATCATTTGAAAATCAAAGCACAAAACTTTGCATATTGCTAGTTATGATGCTAATTAATCTCTTCTGAATATTGAACAATAAAAATAATTTCTGAGTGGCCGACAAATTCAAAATGGCCGCCAAAAGTCTTACTATCAGAAATTATATCGTGTATATCTAGAAAGCTATTAACAATCAACAAATAGTTGTGCTTTGCAAAACTTTCAGGATTTCAGGTCATCAAATCTTGAATCACATACTTTTTGTTTGTCTTTTTAACTTTTTCGATTCAAGCGTCACTGATACGTCATTTGTAGACGAAACACACGACTGTCATACAGAAGTGATCCACAAGGAATATATAAACCAATTTACGATCATTGTTCTTACAACATGGCTACTGAAAGACATTCAGGGTATCAAGTGTAGAATATGACAAACCGACTAAATCAAATAATAATGATTGGGCAAATATTGCATCCTATGCCAAGAAATTATAGATGAAAAACTTATATGCCCATTTGATTCTAAACGTCTCAACGTTGGTGCTGGTTATCAATCTTTAGCTGACCATATTAAGAAATTTCAGGAATAACGATTGATGCCTGGAGGCATTAATGTGTGCATTAAAAACTTAGACGAGGGATCTGGAATAGCACAGTCTTTTATTGACCAAAAGGCATGTTGGCACAAATCTTGCAACGTAAAACTGAACAGAATAAAGTTGAATAGAGCAGAATAACGAACCTCACATGAGAGAATAGACAATAAAGCAACCACATCTAAAAGAAAACTAGACATATCTTTTCTGTTCAGTCCCACAGTAACCCGTCTGTGTGTTTTTTCTGTAATGAAAATGGCCTTCATGAGTCCTCAACGTTTGGAGAAGATACACGTGTGAAAGAATTTGCAGTAAAATTAAATGACACATTGTTACTTTTAAGTGCTGGTGATCTTATTGCACAGGAAGCAAAGTATCACTCTAAATGTTTATTTTCCTTAAATAATCGAGCACCTCGAATTGAAATGAAAAATGATAATGTCGAATCTAAGAAGGAAAGTGAAATCCATGGTATTGCATTTTCAGAACTAGTCTCTAATATAAATGAAACAAGGTCATGTGATGAGACCATAAGTGTTTACAACTTGTCAGATCTATGTAAACTTTATACGGAAAGAATAACATGTCTAGGTGCAGATGTTTCATCTCGAGTTAATAGTACACGACTGAAACACAGAATTGTATTTAATTTCCCTAACTTAAATGCTTACAAACAAGGCATTGAAAACATTCTTGCTCTCAAAGATGACATTGGTCTCCATTGAAGAGACTATGCTTATAAGACTTTGATATAAGACTATGAGTTTGTCAACATATCAAAGGCAGCTATGTTTGTTCGTAAAGACATTTTCGCATCAAATTCATATTTTAAAGGAACCTTCCCAAAGGGATGTCAGGAAGTTTCTGTATCCCAGTCATTGCTTTCTTTGGTCAGTATGGTTCAGTTCGGCCCCAACATTCAGGATCGTTCATATTCTCAGTCGACATTAACAATAGCACAGCTTCTGATGTATAGTTGTACAAAGAAACTATCCAACCGTCACATGAAAGATCATGAACCTCCAGTTTGTGCTTATTTGGGAATAATGATCCACTGTATGACTAGAAAACGTGATCTAGAAGATACTTACTTCAAACTTAGATTGTCTGTCTCCTACGACCGAGTGTTATTAATTTCGACTTCCATGGCCAATGATTCTTGATGTCGTTATCTCCAACAAGAAGGTATTGTTTGCCCTACCAATCTACTACAAAAAGTAATCACTTCATCTGCTGTAGACAACATTGATCACAATCCAAGCAGTATCTCGTTAAAAGATTCATTCCATAGTACAGGTATATCTTTACTCCAACATATGTCAGAGGATGTTCAAGGCGTTGTTCAAACACTTGACCAATCTTATTCTTTGTTGAAATGCCAGTCACAGAGAGTGTCTCTTTTACCAGAGAGTTATTCAAATCTTCAACAAGCTGTACTTAAATTCAGCGAACCAGATATCGCATTAGTTGAAGGAGAATTTTCAATTGAAATGTCCTTATTCCCAGCCGCATGAAAAGGGAAATTCAAATGGCTGAACAGCTGTGGATAGGATTTGGCACTGGAAAAAACTTCCCATATATTTCAATTCATTGATTGTGCCTTGCTCTAGGACCATTGATATTGAAAGTTCATTCATTTATTGGTTGTGGCACAGTCTCAGCTTTTTCTGGGAAAGGTAAGAATTCAGCTTGGGACACATGGTCCAAATAATTGGAGTTGTCAGATGCATTTCTGCAGGTTATTGAGAATCCAAATGAAGTGGACATTTTAAAAGTGTTAAAAGTAACAGAACGATATGTTGTGCTTTTGTATGATCGGTCTAGTTCAGCTAATAATGAGTTAAGAAAACAGTTATTCACGCAGAAGACAAGAACAAACAATTGACAATATTCCTCCAACACAAGATGCACTTCTTCCTTGAACATACGAAACGTGCAGCTTTCCAAGGTAGTTTAATTTGGGGCAATTGTTTAGTTGCAAATTCAAGTAAACCATCACCAGATTTTTTTAGTTGGCAAAAACTTGATGGTACCATTCTGGTCTGTGCTTGCTGAAGCTTCAATGTCATGCATGTAAATACTTGAAAGCAGCATTAAAATGCAGAACATTATGCAACTGCTCACTGGACTGTGAAAGAGAAACTGATTGTGACTGTGCTTTCTTTTGATTTTTCTGCATTTGTATCATATTTTAATTATAATTGTAATCTATTGTTACGTGAAATAGTTACTTGTGAGGTTTTTTTTAAATTTCTTATCTCATTTCTAAAAAAGAAATACTCTTTGCACTGATTCTATATTGCAAATTTTTTTTCATTTCAGGAAAATTGTGAAATTGTCTAAGGTCATTATCTGTAACAGTGAAAAATAAGAACTCGTCAAAGACGCCATTTTGAGTTGTATCGGCCATTTTTATTTTATAATTAATGTCACCTGTTACATTAAATAATAACATGTTTGTATATACGTGTTTGTATTGAAATAATTGATCCATTATCTTTTAAATATCTTTGACATGTTAAACGGTACTATTTTGAATATTGCCGCCGTTTTAAAAGGATTTTGTATGCACCCAGGTATCAATGATAAATTGTAGGCCTTTGTCAATATCAAATTATCAGTTTCACGGTTTTGGTAACTTTTTATCAAACAATGATGGTGTATACATATGAATACTGTCAAACTTAGACATTTTGACGCGCCATTTTGATGATTTCTGTATAATAAGGTTTAAAAAAAAATAATAGACATATCTTAATTGTATTTCTTCAAGCTTGTAACATCTTTTGAACTCATTAAAATTGGAAGACTTTATCAAGTGAATTATGTTATACTTATGTCGGCCATCTTGAATTTGGATTTTTTTTTCATGGCTCCATATCTGAATTTTGTCTATACCCCTTAATCTTTCACTATGCCAAGTGTCATGCTTTTGCCATAAAGTGATCAATTGTTCTGATATCCGCTTGACTATTTGAACTGTGTAGGATAACAATTGTGGCGATAAAAATTCGTCATTTGCGAAAGAATTTGGAGAAAGAAATATATAAAACGATTTATTTTTCTCCATCTTGCTTTTTGTTCTCTTGTGTATGAACTTCCTATCTAAGGAACACCCCTTACTGGGTAATCAGAAGTATTTACAGGAGTGGGTAAATCAAAGATTTATTTTATATTTTTAAAATTTAATTAAAATATGGGTTAGATAAAAAAAGAGACAAAGGTAAAATTGATCGATAAAATAAAATAGTCTAAAAAAGGACCAGTAGGCGTGCTCTGTACATATGGTGGAAAGGTTGAGAGATAAAAATACCAATCAATTAGGGATTGAAAAATATTCACAGAGGATTAAATAATGTACATGTTTGGAGACACAAAATCTAATTATCATCTTATCCAACATAAGTAAAAATTAGATACTTGATTAAGAACAAAAGTCATTATAGTGCCTAACAATATTTTGTGAGGGAAATCGATGTTTGCTATACCACTGTTTATTTCAACGCACTTTTTGACAATACTGCTATACCAATCGAAATGAAAATTTTTGCAGTGTTTTGAGAAATGATTTTTATTTGTAGTCACGTATTGTTTGAGAAACAGTTAGTCTTTTAAAAGGACGCATTTTCTGTATAAAGTCAAGAAATATGTGGACTTTTGAAGCCCAAACTTTGTATTGCCTTACATACATAAATGAAAGTTCCAAAAACTGTATCAATACAATACGACATGTTTATGAAATTATGGCTAAATTTTTGGTTGACAAATTTTTATTCGTTATTGCAATAACTGAACTTTTAATATCTTTCATTTTATCCCTACCCAGTTTACCCCTATCACTTATTATAATGTGGACCGGACATTGTTATTGAATATAACGCAATTTGATTGGATTAAGTTATTATTAGTTTACCTTCAAACTGTTTATGCTTTTCATTCTCGACTATTGATTAAATTAAAACGTGCATGAATGTGACAATAACTAAAATGAACTTCGTACTGGACACTGGATCAGTCCATATTATGTTTTATCAATAAAAGTATAGGTATGAAAGGTAAGAATTGCCAATTCTCTTATTTTCACAAAATTTACAAAATATATAGTAGAAAGATTATTTTTGATAGCCTATTGCGGTGAAAACAGACAAAGATTAAAAATAAGGCATTTTGTTCCAATGAACAAGTCATTTTTTGAAGAGAAATGCCGAAATACATTGTACGCACGACTGCTCCAGGTAAAATTATTATTTATCTTACAAAAAACAATTTTCAGTCTCAAAGGAACATACAATGTACTAATTACAATCAATCTCAATTTAAAGAAGTCATCAAATAAAGACAAAATATGTCCGATCTACTTATTTGTGAAAAAAAAAGTGAAAACGATCGTTTTAAGATCAATTTCGTCTACCTCACAAAATCTGTTTAGGCACTATAAAAGTTCATTGTTTATAATATTCATTCCTTGAATTCACATACTTTCATTTGCATTTCACTTGATTCCTAATTTCTTTAGAAGTGTAAGCGGCAACTATGTATTTTGTAACAGAAGTCTCTAGTCAGTGACTCGATATTCATCTTCTGGGTTTTACTACGGTTTTGCAGATTGTAGAAAACTGAAAAATCAAGCAAAAGTGCTACAATGTTTTGGTTGAAGTTAACACTACACAAGTCAAAAAGTCTGAAAAGACCAGTTTTTGTCTGAATTTGCATGAATTTTTACTCGATATTCTTAATTTGTCTAAATAATATTCAAAAATTCTTGACATAGTATTAATTTGTGTAATAAGGTTCTTGATTTTTTATTGGCAAGTGTCTTGATAGTATGAACATTGTCTTAAAATTTCTCGACACTTGCTGTATCATCTGATAAGAGTCTGGATTAGTCTCGACCAATTCTTGACTGCCTTAAATTTGTCTCGATCTGTCTTGACATATTCTTGACATTCTTAATAATGTCTTAATTTTAGTTTAAACATATTTATTTATAGTGATTTGGGTAACAAGTTTTGCAACTTTTATTAATCCCTTTCCACTTTGCGGATGCGAGTGCTGCCTTGTAGCGGCATTAGCCTACTCTTTTTAGAAATCTACAAGGGTGTCTTTAACGTGCAAGAGATATGGCTCTCTCTTAACACGGGTCAGCCATTTATCGTACCCTTCCGACGGACTATCATCGTTTCCTCAAGACCATACTCGCAAATGGTGTCAAGGGAGAGCCGAAAATTGAGTTCCTGAAATTTTTATCCCGAACTGGAATCGAACCAGGAACCTTTGTGTTAGTAGTCCGTGGCACTAACCACTTCACCACGGCTCCAATAGATGTCTTGTAGGCAGTGTATAATGTGACCATGTGTCTCTTTTGGACCCCACAATCCATCTTTTAGGTTTATGTGGCTAAAAAAGAAGGAGGGAAGGGGGAGGGTCCGTGTAGATTAAAAAATATGTTCCCATCTGAATTACAAAACTTATTCATTTTTTGGAACAACTCAAAAACATTTTTATTCAAATTTGAGTGTTCTATAATATTTCATCAAAATGATGATTTTCATGATTTTCATTTTGAAACTGTAGTGGCATGGTTGGTCCTGATAAGTTGTATGGCTGATTACAGGTAAACCAGTAATTTCTATTTAACAGTTGTGTGTATTCTGGGGTATGGATACCTAAATTCTATGGGCAACATCCTGTCTATGTGTAATATTTAATATATATTCCAACAGATGACATTACACACATTTTTCATCTGATAATGAATGATTTATATATCATTATAATTTGCTACAATACTTATTTACCATATGAACATTGATATTATGAATGTAGAATAAAATATGTCTACAGTATGATTGGTTTAAATCATTTAATCTATAAGATTTAGGAATCAAAATTTGTGTAATTTTTTAAAAACCCACATTTAAATTGTTTTATATCAACAAACCCACATTTAAATTATTTTATACATTAGATTTTATAGCCACCTTTGCATTTGTAAAAATATTTTGATACCCAAATTTTCAATTATTTTACATGCCCAACTTTCATTTTTTGTTGTAAGAAGTGTAACTTGAAACAACAGTATATTATCATGATTATGTAAAGAGAAATAAAGATTAAAGTTATATCATGAATATTGGTCATGATTTGTAAAATTGAGAACTGTCAAGTAAATTTAAGACACAATTCCAAATGTTCAGAATATGTCAAGCCATACTGAGAAAAAATAAGAATGTCAAGAATATGTCGAGAAATTTTAAGACAGTATTCAAATGTCAAGAATTTGTCAAGAAATTTTGAGACCATATGCAGAATGTCAAGAATATGTCCAGAAAATTTCATACAAAGGAGTAGGTCCGGTAAGGACCGATTTTGTTCTCAAATTTCAGGTTCATCTGACAAAAGATTTTGACCACTTTTCAAATACTTAAGTGTCTATTTCATTTGAATCAAATAATTTATGTGAAAGATTTGAACTGATTTGGTCATTAAAACGATCCGATTCAAGCTCAAATATGAAAAATCAACCAAATGTGCAGAAAAATGTCACTTTTCGGATGGTGTTTGCCAAAAATGAAAGTGGCCGCATCCGTGTTCATCCTCAACCTTTATATATGTTATTTATTATTATATAATACAACTTCCATTTCAATATTAAGGATGAAAACGAATGCGGCCACTTTCGTTTTACACGAATACCGTCTAAAATTTAACTAAAATGCTATAATTGTGAAGAATTAAGTAATTAAGCATGACTTTAAGGTGCCAGTACCCGATATATGTTCATTGTATAGGGAAAAAAAGCCCATATTTATGGAGCAGAAGCATTCTACTGTTGAATGAATAACTAAAAATTTACAATTTATCAATTTTGTAAAACTGCTATATTTTGAGGCCAAAAAGGGCTCTTTCTGGACCAACTCCTTTGATATAAATGAGAATTTGTCAAGAAAAATTAAGACACAAGTCATACTTTTGGAGAATGTCGAGTGAAAGTTCATGCAAATCAAGACAAAAACTGGTCTTTTCAGACTTTTAGACTTTTGTAGTGTAAAGAGTTGTTCCCATCCTTTGCAACCTATGATATTTGTGACCAGGACTTTGAGAGGAAGGAAATACTTCATACGAGTTTCTCTTAAAGCTTGACAAAATGTTAAGATGTGCGTTAAATCTTTGTCCTCCCTATACACAGCAGGCATGTTGCATTTATCTTGTATTGGCTAAATTTGTATTTGTAGGCCTGTACCAAGTATGTACCAGTGATCATACGAGCGTTGATCAGGATTTTCTGTACATCTAATAAGCTCCGTGATGCAAATTCCCAGACTGGGTGGACAATACCTATCTCTAAGATGGTTGTGTTAATGACAATGCGTATTTTGACTTTGCCGTTACTTGTAGGTCCAGTATTTGTTGATTGTGAATCTGAGGATTTTTTTCCATACAATTTTTTAAGGCAGTTTTATACTGGAGTCAAGAATGTATGTCCAGGTTGTATTGTTTTAGCAGGTAAATTAATAGATGAAAGAAGCTTTACGGATTTTTGGAATTGACGGATTTTTGTCTTTTAAGAATTTCCTTTTATTTACTTCTTTTCGAGTTTCTCGGACTTTACCCGATCAGACAATACTCGGAATTCACCTTGACCTAATTAAAATTTGGACAGAAAATAAAAAATCGGCTATTTGCATTTTAAAGCTATCGACAAAGGACTAATTAATAAAGATGTTGATTGAATTGTTTGACAAAATGATATGGTTAAATGGCTTCCGCTAAATGTCACATACAGAATTTATTTACCATTTTGCGACGTGCACGTGTTTGAAGCAAACTTTTGACATCTCTCCTCTTAAAGATAGTTTAGAAAAAAAGCTGTTGTTGTGACAAAAAATGTTGAAAAGCAAGAAAAATCTCCGATTTAAAACTTTAATTATCCTTTGACTTTAAGTGCCAGTCTGCCTAAGAATCAGGCAGTGGTGAAAACATGACCAAAAAACCCCACCCAATTTGACATTGATTTCAGTTCATAATATGTAGTTATGCACTAACATAACATTCATTTCTATTTTCTGTTCTGGTAATAGTAGATATCATTTGGTTGGAATGCACTAGAAATTAACGAATAAGGGGAGATAACCAAGTTATTTGCTATCATTCTAACCGATTTTCTAATCAAGTTATTTGATATTACCAGACACACACAAACGAAAGACTAATACTTTTGAACTCAGGATGATGGTTAGTATTAAATAGCATGATTAGCTAGGTGGGTTTTTTCTTATCATGTTTTAATTTTTACCTAAATTGCCTAATTCTTACAAAGACTGGCACTTAATATAGTTAAATGATTAGGGAGACAACTTAAAATACGTTTGAGTGACACACGTGTTTCAAGCATAATTTTATGTCTAATATTTTTCATTTATGATGTTAAAAAAAGGAAAACTGTCGTCATGACGAAATCTACCCAAAAGGTCGGGAACAACCTCTCGGGTGAGAGTAACCCTTCAATGTAATGACCACACATGAAAGCTTTTGTTTTGTTATAAAAACCATTTCTTTATTAGTATAAAAGGGCACATCAGTATCTCTCTTTTAAAGAAACCTTCCCTACGAACTATAATGGTATTATATGATCAAAACATGCCCATTAATTTTGTTATAATTTAAGACTTATCTTTTTTATTATTAAAAGTATAGTGGCCCCCTCATTTAGAATTTTTTTTAAATACAATGATTTTTTCCCCTTGTAAGTTAAAAAAAATCTGTTGTTTTAAAGTAAATGTTTAGTGTTTATTCTTTAAAATGTAGACTCTAAAATAAGTTTGAGAGAAACATCATAGACACAAAGGGGCAAAATCATCTTATTTAAGGGAAAGGGTTGGGGGGGGGGGATAAAAAAAAGTTAAAAGTCATTAAGATTAATCAAATCTGTTTGTTTCATATGGTTATAACTATATATTTACAAACATCAAAGTAGAAAATTGCTTAAAACACTTTCATGAAATTATGCAGTTTTCAAAAGGCGTTGCTAGCTTTAATTTTATATTGTTCACCTTTCTGATTCCTTATGCGTTTTACCGTTATCAAGTATTGCATGGCGGTAAAGGGAAAAGGAATAAAAAGTTCGTAACACATGGACTCACAGGTCAATCAACTGCATGATTAGGTGATCAATTGAGAAATAGATTCACACGTGGATCTTTAAAATCCGTTAATATCTGTTATTGAATTGTCTTAGGGAGTTATACTTTGATCTTTATGGGGGCGGTAGGGGAAAGGGATAGGAGGAAAACAAATTGTAAAACTTTTTCCTGCATTTGTTTCAGTTGTAATATCTGTCCTGCCTTTTTTCCATTCTATTCGGTCCTGCATTTTTTATATTAGTTTATCCTGACTTTTTCGTTACATAAAATGTCACTCTGCCTTTTTTTTTACGCAAAACTCCTGTCCATGTTTTTTTCCCAAATTAATCATTTCATTCTAGCCATGTCTCCCTTAAAAATTCAAATGGTTGCTCCCTTATACTATACATGAATAGCGTAAGCGAACGAAATCATCGATAACTGAATTTACAACAATTAACAAAAACCAGTAGCGGAGCAATTCAGAAGAATTGAAAAGGAGAAGATTAAAATGATAAGGGACAAAGGTCCCTTTACACCTTTAAATCAAGATCTGCCAACAAGTAAAAACCAGGATAAAACTATGGAAGGACTGGATTTATTTTAGATGCTCGACATATAAATATTATTTTCAACAGAAAGTTGAAACTTAAACAGTTTTATTACCTTGATCTGTTCGAAACGAATTGTGTGTAATGCAGATGCTGTCATTCTCAGATCTAAAACTTGCCTTAAGATGTCATCAGCTGTATCGTAACCTCTTTCATTGACAGTTTCCATTTGAAAGTGAGGAAACCCATAGCGATGGGTCTATTTTATCTACTCTCTTGATGTTCAACTCACTTAAGGATGGTATTTTAAAAAGAACTCACTTCCCAAATCTTTTGAACAAATACATGTTCACAGTCTACATCTAATGTATTTATCTCAAATTTTTAAACACAAAACTGGTCAAACGCAATTGTTTTTCTCTGAAAATCTTACTCTTTTAAACAAATACATTGTCTTCATGTGCATACGATTGGTATTATATCTGAAATGAAATTGCAATTAAACAAAACATGCTTCAATTGTAAATGTATATATCTAAAAATTATATAAACAAGTCTAAATTGAAAACAACGTTCAAACCTATGATTGCGTTGGATAAAAACCGAAATTTTTATACGTGTGCATGTTATACAAATTTTGTTGAAGAGGAGTCTTAAGTACAGCACAAACAAAATTTTCCAAACGACCAAAAAAAGTGAGAACAGTATTTTTTAACAAAACACATTTGACTAATAGGTCGAACAACTTATGTTTTTACACCCTGCTGACTGCCATTGACGATTGCCAAAAAATTTGAGGACAAAGATGTAACAAAATGGATCTTGATATGAATTTTAATATCAAAGAGAAAACAATAAACTTGAGGCAAAGTTGGTAAACCACAAATACGAGGTGTTATGAGTATTTTATCACCATATCCGGATTTCAAAAATTAATGTCTTTTCAGTGAAGTTAGGGATCGAACCAGTATTTGGAAGGCCATATAATTTACGTCAATTTAGGATAGACTCTAGCATTGTAAAGAGTCGAAATAGGATAAACGGATTATATAATTCGGAGGGAAATATAAAACAAGCCCAAACGAATTAAATATGCAAAAGTCTTAATTAAACATAACGTTTACACCTATGATTGCGTTGGATAAAAACCGCAATTTGTATACGTGTGCATGTTATACAAATTTCGTTGAAGAGGGGTCTTAATACAGCACAAACAATATTTTCTAAAATACCAAAAAAAGTGAAAAAGTGTTTTTTTAACAAAACCCATTTGACTAATAGGTCGAACCACCGATGTTCGTAAACCCTACTTACTGCCATTGACGATTGCCAAATAAATTAATAACAAAGATTGAACAAAACAGAAAGCAATAAATTTGCGGCAAGGATGTTTACCACAAATATAAGATGCTATAGTTGTTTTTACACCATATGCGGATTTTGACAATTAATGTCTCTTCAGTGATGTTAGGGATCGAAACAGTATTTGGAAGGCCATATAATTTTCCTCAATTGAGGATAGAAGTTATATACTATAGAGCGATGCAATTGAAAATGGAAATGGGAAATGTGTCAAGAAGACAGAAACCGTACCTAAGAGCCTAAACAGCATAAGGCTACCGACGAATCTTCAACACTGCGAGAAAATGCCGCATCCGTAGTCCTACTTCAGCTTGCCAAATTAAGTTGTAGTTTTGCGAAAATGGACGTCACCCTTAACTTAAAAACATATAAATGAATCAAATATTAACATCTAAAAGTCATAATTTTTAACAAGTACATGGTGTACAGTAAATATATAAATCTAAAAAATCATATCTATTGATAAAGTATATGGTTTATTACTAACATAACCTTGATAACTGTTAAAACATATAAATGACATCTATTTGACCAAATACATGGTCTGTTAATAACTTCTTTTACTCATATATTGATTAATAACATGGTCTTAAACATTTTAATGTATATCTATATAACTAATTTTATTTACCAAATTGATTGATTTCAAATACATTGTCTTTTACCAACATTTATTGACCAAAATCATTATTTACAAGTAACATTATTGATTAAAAAGAGGGACCAAAGATACCAAAGGGACAGTCAAACTCGTAAATCTAAATCAAACTGACAACGCCATGGCTAAAAATGAAAAAGACAAACAGAAAAACAATAGTACACATGACACAACATAGAAAACTAAAGAATAAACAACACGAACCCCAAAATACATGGTCACTTGATTGTTGATTGTTTTACGCTGAATCAGTAAAAACAGGCTGTACCGCGCCGAAAGATAGTTCATATAGTATATCATGTATACATGAAGTGATACATCTTTTTTAGTTTTCTTTTTGAATCAAACAGAAAGTCATTTATTATACTAAAACTTTAGTAATACACTTATTTACACATAAACATTTATCAGTAAGATTACCTGATAAAAACTTTAAATCGATTTAAACAAATTCAAATTTTGGAATATATTTCAATTCTTTAATAAAATAAAACAATTACTTTAAACAAATATCATAAAAATCATTAACATTTAGTTTTCCCCCTGATATTGGAAGAAAATAAACCTTATACAAAAAAGGTTTCAAGGGGCACGAGCTACGAGATATATAAAAAGTCTAAAGTTTGATTTTTTTCTTTTCAATCAATAATGAAAGTGAACTAGTTAAATAACAATTCACTGTTCGCAGCCAAAAAGGTTTAATTGTGTCAAATTACGCTAAGAAAAATTGATAATTAGTTATTCACTTGTAAGTGAATGAGTCGACCTCTTTAAATCCGTAATCATGTTTACCCCTAGCTAGAGATTGAAAACGCATGCATTGTACGTGTACTGGTTAATTAAAGAAAAAGAATGTCAACAATGAAAGTGAAACTACGGTTTATCATTTGATTACTAATTCGATGTACATAAAATCATTCTTATACGGTAAAAACAATGAGAAACATCTATTGTTAATCTATAAAATAAAATCAAACTGACCTATAAAAATCTAGTTGCACGTGTTGGTTTAATCTATTCGTATCTGTATTTTTGTTTACATCGCCTATATGGTAATCTGAGGTCAAATCGATAGTTAATTAGACGGCGTCTGGACTAAAATACACACGAGACGAACCTATATATTATCTATCCCATGCTCTGTGAACTGTTTATTTTAGACTTTTGATAGTTTGGATAAATGATTTACATTATTAAAAACCAAACATGAGAATTTGAGTCAATGAATTTGACCAATATGGCATCCAGAAAAACGCATTGACCTTTTTGCTTAAAAAAATGTTCAAATGTTTGCATAAAGTTGGTATAATTTAATGGAAAGTAGTGTCGTTCCTTTTACCCCAAACATCTTTCGATCACTGTAAACATATTATCTTATATATATTTAATATCAGTATGTGGTACCATTATATCATATTTAGAAATTAGGACGTTCATGGAATTTTTTGCTTCCTGATCTAGAATTATGTTTCCGTGAATGCCTGTATGACTTGGCACCCAAAGAAATATAATTTCTCTAGTTTGTTTAAAGTTTTAAATTACTTAAAGGATTTTTACAATTAAGGATTTTTTTTAATGTTGGTATTTGTATTGCTTGAAGACATGATAGTGAATCAGAACATAGAATAAGCTTTTTTTTGTCAAAAGTAGCAAAACACTGAAAGATCTGAACTATAGCCTTACGCGTAGCTTCTACAGGCTAACATTGATGCAGCATTAGACAAACGCTGAGTTCCAGCTCTGTAAACAAAGACAGCAACAGACACCACTCTGTCTTCATCATTCGATCCATCAGTATAATCTGTTGAATAATCAGACTTGTTGCTGAATTTACAGAAGAATTGTATTGCCTTTTTATATCTACGGTGATCAGGTAACATTGTTAGTTTTTGAAGTAAGACATTTACACATTCTAACTGGAATAACATATTTCAGATCAAATGTCTCCAAATGTGGTATTAAACGAATTCATAATGTTGAAAAAAAAATTTCAGCCCAAAATTATCTTAAGAATTGTATTGGAAACAAAGTTGAACGAATGGCGGTCTAAAAGTTGTAGTTTGACAGGTCGTAAACCCCACACAAACTTGTAAGGCACTATATTATACATTTTTGTAGGGGCCTGCATCTGTGGGCGGTATTTTCTAAATATGTTGACTATCAATTGGTGGTCTCGGGGGGAGTTTTCTATTCTTTGGTTAAATGTTGTCTCTTTGACACTCTCCCCGTTTTCAATCTCAACTTCACAGTCTATTCCAGATAGCATACATCCTTTTTTCATATAAGTCATATGGTCAACATCTAGATTAACAGTTGCTGTTTTCTAGTATCACTGTTTACATTGACATCTTGTAAAGTACAAGTTATTCAAAATACAAAGCAAGCAAAGATATTTTATGTATCTTCAAATAAAATCAAAATACTACTGTTATTAAAGCTGCGAAGAGTATATCCTTTTCATCTGTTTTTTGTTTTGTTTTATTTCTAACGCATTCATTTGGGATATCGTATCGATAAAATCAAAGTGTTGCCTATTTGTGTTTGTTTTACAAACAGAAGGGGATTGCCTATGAAACTTATTTGTATCGGAGACAGAATGGCGTTAGTATAAGCAGTTACAGTATTCTGTTTAGCCTTCAACAATAATCAAAACAAATTTTACAAACCACATAGCTTCTGTGACATTGTGGCAACCCCGACCACATCGTATTAAGCGCCATATACCCCTGCGCCACCTAAGATATATACTCATATAACTTTAGGTGGTCGCTGTAAACCCTTACTTCGTCAGCTTTATCTAGGGTTGTAACACAGTACATGCTAAATCATGCTGTATAGTGGTGTTCGCCCTATCTAACCAAGAGTATTCCGATAGAGAATGTCTGTCATAAATTTGTCATATTTATATGAGTTCAATTAAATATAAATTTGATGTAAATGCATGGCCATTAACATTATTATACTTTATGCTAATTTCTTATGTTACCAATTCATTCTATTCGACACGGGGCCTTTGTTCATTTCTACATACCTATCATAAGCCTTGCAAATCCATAACAACATGTGCTGATATAAGCAACTTATGTTAATGTCTAAAATTAACAACTTCCTGAGTCAGAGGTTTTCCGATTCGGAACAATTAACTCCGGCTATGGCCTAGGGTTACCGATTCTTATTTCTACATAATTTCCGTAGTTTTGTTGTTGCTATTGAAATGAATAAGACAACGCAAAATGACCATGTATGCTAGAATCTATATAAAACGTATAACACATTAATAAATGCTGTGACGTTACAAACGAAACACTGATGTATAACTTTTCCATTGTTATCTTACGCGTAGTTAAAGTCACACGTTTTAGAAAACTATATGAATTGATGACTTAATCTTTTAAGAATTGTCCTCCTAATAACATAGTGCACATTTAAATCATATGGCATTTAGTATTACAAAAAAATACTGCCCTTGAATGGAGGTGTTAATGTGGTTAACACTCTAAGTGAAAAAAAATTCTAACCGCGACCTTGTCTTTGGTGATAAGTTTCCCCACTAGTATTAATGAATTTACCCTAACATCTTCATTCGAGGGTGCAAATTTATATACTGTGGATTCATTTATTTTCGTTGGTACCAATTTTCGTGAATTTATAAAAAAAACTTGCATATTCGTGGATATTTAATTTCGTGGTTTTGCTGAAGTCTGCATTCAAACCAATAGAAAAATTAGCATTCGTTGAATATTGAATTTCGTGGTTTGACTGTGCCCACAAAATCCACGAAAATTGGTATCCAACGAATAATAATGAATCCACAGTAATCATTCTTTACGACAAACACAGAGATGATTTAAAACTGACAACGTTTATAAATATAACGACATGACTATGTAAGAAAAGGTTTATTTGTAATACATTAGATATTAAATGTTTAACTATCGTTAATAAAGTATATGTCTTCTTATTGCTGCTTTAAATCGTATTTTGTCACAATTTATATGCCTAGTATTTGTTTTATAAAATCAAAAAAACTAATCTTCTTACTGTCAGAGATCACATTTGTCTCGTATTGGATGCCGCACTTAAATGAACACAATCCAGAAAATTGTATCTTATGGATACCATCTTCCGTCTTTTTCCTGTCTTCATGAATATTTTCAAGGATGAACTTTTGCATTGGAACTGCATGAGAAACAACTTTTTTTTTTTTCTCGTTGTAAAAGTTTGCGTTTACATTTCCTGTAATTGCCACCCATGTTTCAAAGTCGTATTCTTTATGCTGCCCTTTTACTGTTATTGATATTGTTGTTCTGGATTGTGTAGGTAGTGTTACGTGTTCGTCAATTGTCCATGTTTGCATGTGTTCCTCTATTTGTTCCGTTAACGACTGGAGGGAGAACTTGTTTTTCAATCCTATTTTATATTTGACAAATTCTGCTAGTGGTGTTATAACCACTTCAGTGTTCGAGTTGTTTGTGAAACCTTTCGTTACATGATATCTAGAAAACGAGCGAGTAGCTTCTGTTGTATTTATATTATATCCTAAAGTGGAATATTTGTTTTTGTTTTCCAAGATTACACTATATATTATGCTATTAGGATTTGAACTTTTCAATTCTGTGTAGCAGGCTTTTTCTGGATTAAACTTAACACCAGACCAATCTAAAACTACTTGAACTGGTTTCTCTGTTTGAAAAAACTTCCTTTTTTTAGTCGAGTGATATTTTTCCCATGCATATCGTTCAAGCATTTCATCTAAACGTATTACGTCTGCTTCCCTAAAATTCTTTAAAAACATAATGAAAAAATCATAGAAAATAAAACACAAAATACATAAAATTTTTGAAATATTTCTTTTATATTTTTGTACTTTTTTGAAAATGGTTTAATTGTGTATTTGACTCGTCAATTAAAAAGATAAAAGAAAAAAATGTTGGTGCATTATTTAAAAATTATTCTCGCAGTTTCAGAAATGATAAAGCTATGAAAGCTAATCAAGATCCGAATCAGTATTTTAAATAACAAACTCAATTAAAACAACATCGGTAGTCATTATCAAAGCCGACATATTTTTTTAAGTAACTGTACATGCATATAAATATTGGTGCCAACGTGATATTCCAGCTACCTAACAAATAATCTTATTCAGATATCATGTATTTAAAAAAAACCTCTATATTTGTTAATGTTAATGTTACGAAACAAATGAATTCCGTGTATCGGAATGAAGTTTTGTAAGCTAACAGATATTCTCAGTTTGACAAATTTTCTGCAAAGTATTATTTTCAATTCTTAATCTCATTGACCATGGCCTAGCATTACATGTAATTATATATAATGTATGATACATTTTAGTTGTCTTACTTCAATGCGCTTCAACTTCGTACTTTGTTTGGCCTTTTTAACTTTTTTTTATTCGAGCGTCACTGATGAGTCTTTTGTAGACGAAACGCGCGTCTGGCGCAAATACAGAATTTCAATTCTGGTATCAATGATGAATTTATAAACATGTCGAAATGGCTTACCATCAAGTTGACGTTTCGTACAAAACAAAGTACGATAATCAATAATGACTGCATCCATTCATATAATATTTTAGAATATTATGTATAAATAGTGTTGCTGATAATGCGTTATCAGTGAAAAGACATAACAGAATTAGTTTTTATATCTTAACTTACCTCCGGTTTGACATCTTTCGCCATAAATTCCTTTAAAACAGTCGAAAGTACTGTAAAGTTGTATATAACAAAATACCCTTAAATTCTTGAGTATATTTTATAATGAACAATTACGTAAAGGAATATATTGACATGTTCATAACAAATAGTAAGTTTGTCTAAAACAAGTTTCCAATATGGAAACAGCTGCTGATTCAATTTGAAAAATGTATTTCGAATTTGAAGAATAAACGGTTAGAGGGACAGTTATAAGATAACTGAATATATAAATATTTATTTACGGGTTGCAACTTTCATCATTACCTGAAATTGTATCACCAATGTATGTTATACGTATTTTCGACTATTGAGTTTTGTTCTACATCTTCTTTTTTTTTTTACATTTTAGAAAATCGAAAGAAAATGTTCCTATACCATCAGACAAAAGTTAAGCACCACATATTGTTATTTTTCAAATATCTCATTCGCCACAAATATTGTATGATGATGAGTGTTTCGTCTCAAAATAATGACAGTTAATATTAAAAAAAACAAAAATACCGAACTACGAAGAAAATGCCTTTTTAGCAATGACAAACTCAAAAGCTCAAACACCAACCAAAATAATTGAGAACAACTGTCTTATTCCTGTCCCTACAGGTTTATTCTTATAAAGACAAACTGGTTGTTTTTAACCTGGTGTCATACCTGTAACTAGCTAAACCTCTCACTTGTATGACAGTCGCATACAATTGTGTTATATTCTTAATCACTATAAGGTGTAATACCAACATCATGGTACGATACATCCGGATGTATACAGAAATAGGTCGAAACAAATTAGTCCCTTGAATTCGACAGTTGTATGTAAACAACATGATTAATCCAACATGTGATGCAGGAAAACATGTATGGGTCATAAACATAAGTCTTGAGTATTTTAAAGCACCAGGTTTTTTTTTATTCGAAATTTCTATAGAATATTTTGGAAACTTGAGGTACTATGATTACATAACTTGTACACAGGTTAAATAAGGGAGAAATTTGATTAGTTAACTTCCAGTGATGGCGTTGATTGAAAGATCGAGATTTAGAATATATTATTATCAACAAGTTCTTTTAGGGTTTTTTAGAATCCACATAATGTTAATACCACTACGCGAGTAAACAATATTTCAGAAGACCTTCTCTCACTGCGGAGAGAATCTTTGTCAATCTAATGAACGTTTCTTTAGACGAACATGCAAATCTGCTGGCAATACACCGTTGTTTGTATGGAATTTTGTAAGAATGCGGTATAAGTCAAACAAGATAAGTCCTATGATTTTCTGTTCAAACTTCATTGAAGGAAAAGAGACATCATGATTAGCCAAAATCTCAACCTTGCCAAATGATATGTTTTTGTATGTGGGATTGCATACCTGATGTTAATGTATTCCTAATTCGTTTACAAGCCACTAATAGTAGTACGATTTTCTTACAAAGACAATATTATTTGAAACTTTGTCCACAGGAACAACAACTTATTATTGTGAAAAGTAAAATCACAAAAATACTGAACACCGAAGAAAATTCAATCGGTAAGAAGTGATGATAGACTCTTTGTCTCTGGAAATGAACTTTGGTCGATCATTCACACAGTTTGTTAACGTATTAAAAGAGACCTGATTATATTGACCAATTCTGACAAAGTTTCTATTCAACGTTTCTCGTTTTTCCCATGCTCTAGTGTAGTCAATAATTATTTTCTTTTATTGAATCGTCTAACCATCTTCGTGTCACTAATTTCTGACAAGGGAGAATCATATATACATAGGCCGCACAGTTTCTTCTCTTGGATAATACACGTATGCAGAGGAATTAAACCCCCTCTAAAATAGAATATTCATTGATGGAGAAGAACCAACTCTATATATTCTACCTGTACTGAGTATATTGGTTAAAATCGAAAGGAAAAAATATTTTTGAAGAGCAAACAAACCCAGCCTCATGATACCATAAATATTTTCACAAATCAACAGCGTATTAAGACAAATATCGAACGATATGATATGGATTTCGCGTGAATGCAAAATGTGATCCTTATATTCTTAAATTCATTCTGAATGATAAAATTTACCGTGATAACATTTTTTATGAGGTTTACAGCTATGTACATGATGATGGTCATGCTTTGACAGAACATATTTTTTAAAGGATGAGAACTGTCAGACATTTGTCGAAGTTGAATTCAATTAAAAATATACAATACTACAACCTTGTCACCAGATATTTATCACAATAAACTAAATTGTGACTTGATCGACAATAAATGTATTAAAATCATAGAGGATCATAAAGAACTAAACATAATAGAGAGATGCTACGATACAAGAGTGGTAGAAGTTCATCAATTTTAATCTCTAAGGTCTTGTTCAGTAAATGTGAGGAGATGCACACTCACTCACACACCATTGGATTTATCTGATCCGATCACAAATACAGTGGACAGACAAATATAATAATATAGACTCAAATTTTATCATGCTAAATGCTTTTGAATTATCCCCAATCTAGTAGACTATAAGCATCATATGATTTTAATCAATTCAAATTGTTAAAAAAACTTCAAAGATTATGGTCTTTGGTTTTCAAAATATTCAACATTATTCCGCACATATCGTTTCTTTAGGAAGACTAGCTTTGCATTTGATTGTTTAGCAAATTCAAAGTGTTCTGTGCTTTATATACACATACAGTTATGGTTAATGATTATAAATCAGCCCAAACATGAGAAACACAGCTTTCAAATCTCAAACTTACCATAGCTTTGTTATCTCTCTCCACATTTTCCTGTAATACAAGTAAAGTAATGGTCCAGTGAATGTTAATTTCCCATAAGCTTATGACAAGTTAATTACAAAAAGTTATAGGTGTTGTACTGTTCAATTTTTGAGAATTCCTGGTATTTGTGATGCATAGCTTGAAACATTGGTAAACCATATTACTTGCCTCATTAAAAATCAACATTCCCAGTTATTCTAAAGGTTTTAGGCAATGGAAACATTCAAAATATAATTTGACATGGCATAATGTTTTAGTGAAGTGCTTATATTTTAAATATGTTTTCTACCCATATTATTTTTCAATTTTCTTTGAAAATCTTACGTTTACTTAAATGCTTGTCTAGACTTATCATATATATATTTCGTTACACACTCCGAGTGTTAAAAGTAAGCTTAAATTAACCCGTAATATAACTATACAGTTGTCTTCTGTAAAATGTTTCAGAGAACTAGGATGAAAGAATAGAAGGCTGCACATTATGAGTAAACTCCATATGACTTTTGTTTCCAAAAAAAATTCTGTTGACAAGTGATTCATACTTGACAATTTGGAAAATATTTTATACACTTTTACAATTAAAAAAAAAGAGCAATACGATTGCAGCGAATTAAGATAGTATGTCATTCGTTAGAATAAAATGTCCATAATAAAACAAACTATAACAAACTTACGTTGTGGTGATTATAAATCCCATACACACCAATTGTTAGCAATGCTAAGACAACAATATGAGAAGGTTGAGCTGTAAATTGAATAAATATTTACAATATATAACAATCAGTTGTTTAAATGTTACTAAGTTGAATGTAGGTTCCTTTTAAACACTGTTATGATCTGTTAAAAGAACACGTGCATTTCACCTCGAGGTAATATTCTATAAAGCACAATTGTCCAATTTGCATAATCTTCAGTTTTCTAAGAAGTGCGTAATGCCAGGTGAATAACATTATGATTTTTTTTATTCAGTTCATATCAATTTCTGTTCAATTTTTGTAATGTCATTTTTTTTTTGGGGGGGGGGGGGGCATTACATGCTTTTTTAAAGAGAATTTGAGTAAAAAAGTTGATCGAAACGATAAAAAACTAAAGGCCTTAAAGAGCATGTGTCACTCAGCTTGGTCTATGTACATATCAAACAATTAAGAGGGTACAAAAAATCCTCATTTAAAGGTAATCACTCTTATGAAAGAGTCTACAAACTGATCATTTTTGTGATGTAAAATGCTTATTTATCATAATTTAAATCATATAAGGGATAAAGGAAAACAAATGTTTCTCCCTAAATACCATAGTGTTCATAATACTAGGCAAAAATGAAAAGAAATGGTGTATATTTTTTTTATCTATGGGCAATAACTCCTACAAGTTTTGTCCAACAGTTTTGACGTAATGGACAAGTGTTAGAGTTCATTATTCTGAGCATTTTTCCACCTTTTAGATTTTCTCTATTAATAACGTACATACAATAATAGACAATAATTGCATTTTACCCATGTTTGTTAGCAGACCATAGGACACATTGTTTAAATTAGATACCCTAATGATAATTGTGACCAAGTTTGGTTAAATTTGTCTCCGTAGTTTGAGAGGAGAAAAATTCGTAAAAAATATCAAAAATTTACAAAAAAAAAATATTAAAGAAAGGACATTAACTTTTAAAGGGTCACACGACCATATTGGTCATGTTGATTTATTTGTACATCCTACATTGCTGAACATTTGAGATAATAACCGACTTGACCTGATCAACAATTTAACCCCATGGCAGATTTGTTCTAAATGCTTTGGTCTCAGAGATATAAGCCACAATCTACATTTTACCCCTATTTTATATTTTTAGCCGTGGCTGCCATTTTGGTAAGCGGGCCAGGCCATCAAACTATTTTGAACAAGTAAACAGGCGGCAAGGGACAACGGAATACGAATGTCATTTAAAGAAACAAATCCACTTGGTTCTTTGGGCGAGGTGAGCTAAAAATAAATAAATGCAGCACCATATAAAATCTAAAGATTGACGAACGTGAAGCCCAAGTTTTCGTGTATCTACTTAAATATAAAAAAAGAAGATGTGATATGATAGTCAATAAGACATCTCTCCACAACAAATCAAATGACACAGAAATAAACAGCTATAGGTTACCGCTCGGCCTTTAACAATAAACAAAGCTCAAACCGCATAGTCAGCTTTACAAGGCCCGAACATCACAAATGTAAAATAATGCATACGAGAAAACTAAAAGCCTAATCAATGTACAAACAAAAGACTGAGAAACAAATATATAATACAGCAACAAACAACAACCACTGAATCAGAGGCTCCTGACTTGGGACCGGCAAATACATACAGAATGTGACGGGGTTAAACATGTTAACGGAATCCCAACTCCCTATCCCTAACCTGGGACAATGGTGTAACGTTACAATACAAGAACTAAGTATAAAGATCAGTTGTGAAAGACTAAGTTCATCAGATGGATGAAATATTAACATCATCCCAACAATGTTAAATCTGTAAATTTACGTTTACAAATGTTTTGTGCTTTCCTCGCTGGGATTCGAACTCATGCTACTGATGTATCGTGGAAACAAATCACATTGCAATGTGACCGACGTGGTAGACCACACGACCAACTTGGCTCTTTAAATAGATCTTTCCGTGGCCGGGTGTTAACTTTTCTAGTCCGTTTTAACTTAGCGTCGTGACACGCTACGTCACGCTGTATTACGAAGCTAGATATATATATTAATATATATATACGACTCGTCTAAAGATAAAATTAACAATGTTAGATCGACAACCTGTGACATACTCTGAATAATGGTCACATCTGGTATGTGTTTTAGGGGGGGGGGCATAAAACCTATGATGTAGGCTAATTATGGTGGTTTAAACCATGGGCTTTTTGTTAAACTTGTCAGTTTTTTTCCGGAGAGATCCACTGATTTTTTTATTTATTGACTAAAAAAAGGATTTGTAAATCATATCCTGCATCAAAAGTTCACCCATACTGGTAAATCGAAGTAAGTCTTTTGTAAAATGGAAATATTATCATAAACTTCTTCCTATGATTTTGTTCCTACTTAGTGCATGGGCAAAATGAAATTTCAAACTCCTTACTGACCATGTCATGAACATTATGAAAAAGATTTAATATAAACACTTAATAACATTGAGAATGGAAATATGGAACATGTCAAAGAGACAGCAACCCGACGAAAAAGCAGAAAAATGCACGTAAAAGGGCATTTTATTTCATCCCAAAAAATACAGAATGAAAAAAATGATCAAACTATAAAATGTACAACAATAACATTTACTACATTGATACCTAAACATGTAGATGATTTCTACCTTTTTTAAATTGATAATTACAAAAAGTTCTATTTCCATTTCTCACCAAAACCTGTTCAAATGAAGGTATTATTAAAAATGACAAAACGATTTGTTTTAAATATTAAACAACTTGTAAAGCAAATTCATCCAAACATTTAATAATTATTACGCCCACAAATGTTGTTCCTGGGATATTTTTCGTATTTCATAATCTTTTTTTTTTCAACAAAAAATTCAATGTGCGAGGGATGATGCCAAATATTAAATCATGAAATAAGGTTTAAATAGTTATCAAAGGTACCAGGATTATAATTTAGCACGCCAGACGCGCGTTTTGTCTACACAAGACTTAAAGAGTTGCACATTTACAAACAAAAAATAGATGCAAATGAAATACGTTCCTAGTTTAGAATAATATCTACAATGTATATACAACTTTAAGGCAGATACAGTTGTATAAAACTTTTTCTAATTATACTTTTAATAACTTCAATCATCATGAGCATACATTATGAAAAACATACACATTATATGTGTGTTTGCTTATTTTTCATAAAATAATTAGTTAATGTAAAACACTTATTTAGCAGAAATGATTTTTTTTTGTAAAAACGGTAAACTTTAAATTGTGTTGCAGACCTGTAAGTAAGAGGCAGTACGGACTGCTATGTATTTCCCCTGACAGGAAAAAAACCCATTAATATTCCATATAAAAACAATAATGAATATTTGAACTCTTTCACGATTACAGAAGTTAAAGATAATAATACACCTGCATAATTTACATTCAATTTGGTTGTTCTATGATTGTTTAAGTTAAAATATTTTATTTAGGTATTATAAACATGCTAAAGTTAAGACCTACATGCAGTATATAAAATTGATATAAAAAGGTTTTAAGATATATTGTAATAGTCAATACAATACTTATAAGAAACGACACAAAAGTCATGATATACTACACCGCTGAAATAGATAAGAGAAATAGACAAATCCACTTTTGTCGGAAGTATTTTAACTTAGTACTAAGTAAACTATTTGGCATGGAATTAACGAAAATTAATAGTTTCAAACCTTTCCAAATTTAATAACATACATACATACATACCACTTTTGATAGGAGTACCGATCAACGTGCTAAATCTGGATTCGTGTACATTTTTGATAACAAGTTCTTTCAGTTCTTGAAGATAATGTCCTGTCCTGTTAAGAATCAAATATATACATATATATAAAAATGTACCATTTGCCTGTCTTGTTGTTTATTTTGATTTAATCAAGGTGTGCTTCGTTTGAAATGAGTTCTTTATTGGTCAAATTTCTTTTACGACGTCCCATTTCTTTGCATTCCTCTGAATATCCTATTTGACGTCATGGGAAAATGCAACCATGTCTGATGGCGCCAATATAAAAAAAACTCACATCTTTTACAGGTCATTCGTAAGGAATGATAAAATTTGTCCAATATCGATTAAAGTCATTAGAACAATGAATTCCACTACCAAATTCTGAGCAATACGGTATTAATCGGCGAGCATCGCGTTTGAATTTAAATTTGAAAATTTAACTGTTTCGAGAGGATCAAATATCGTGACACAAACGACAGAACACCATTATTACATGGTAATAACATTAAGCCCTTTCAATCGTTGTATAATGTTACCATCATTTATTTTTATCTGCTGGACATAGAAATAATAATGGTAATAAGGGAGGAAGGAAAACAAGGTACTTTTAATGTATTTTTGTTATTAATGCTATTTTAATTTGTCTATAATTATAACATCTGTCGCGTTATACAATGAACAATGTCTCATGTTTGTTGATTATACTATCATTATTGGTAAATGCCCCCTGTCATGCATGTGAGACCCTATTTGGAAAAATAAAATATTTGATTTGATTTTTTTGATTTGTATTCAAATTTTAACGTCGTTATCAATAAATATTTACGCGAAATATGCAACTTACTACCATTGTCATAAACTCTAAATAGTTGAAAAGAAATTGATAAAACATATTTATAACCGCTAACCAAGCCCCTATTGAGACAAACTCAAAAAACAGTTATGAATACAAATATGGATATTTGTATGAATTGACGGACCGGTCTTCCTGTAAAAGTTACGGTCATCCTTTACAAGTTACGGTCATCTTTTAGCCAATAACGGTCAGCCTTGTTATGAATCGCTGATCCTGTTACGGTCATCTCGATTAGGATTTACGGTCATCTAAGCGATTTTTTCAAACCCAATTTCCTCTTTTATACACATTTCTTGGTAGTTATTTGTTGATTCCATGTGAATCTTTTATATATTTACATCGTACCAATGTATGCTTTGTAAAGAAAATGATATAGAAACACTTAAACAGACAATACGAATATTGACATAATTTTTCATCCGGGGATGACCGTGAATACAGTTACGGTCGTCAGCTTTACCCCAGTGACTATGTGATAACGGAGCGGCAATTTGTTTTATGACGTCTTGTTAGTAGCATTTTACTTTTACTTTCGGTTAAGCATAGGGTTGACTTTCCGAATGTAGTATTCCTTTAAAATTACTTGATTAATTTTCCATGAAAACTTTATTTTAATGCAATCTTAATGTAACAATTTTTCATTGGCTAAAAGTTACCGTCAAAACCGCAGTTGACTAGGCGTAACTAAGGAAGGACCCGCCATTTTGAATTGATTGGATCAACAAATGTTCCATTACTACAATATATCAAAAAATAAAAAACACCTACCACGAATTCGCCGTTTTAATGTGATGTTATTTGTATAACGTCACGTTCAGCCATGACTTCTTTGCGCCAAAATCATTCATGACGTTTCACCAATTTTTTTATTGTATGTCAAATTTATACATTTTCCCCAGCTTTAACGAATTATTTCTTTTTGTAATGCATTAGAATGGGAATAACAGTACTGTAGTTGAAAAGTGGTCACCGTCAATTTTGATTTGACGGTCGCAAATTTCCGTGTGACTGTCTCCGCTACGCGTCATGAGTAAAACTGCATTTGCGACCGTGAAATTGACAACTCTTCAACTACAGTACTGTTATTCCTTTATTAAATTGAAAATAATCGGAAACTGTTCGTTCTGTATTGTTTAAAATGCTCACTGCAGTGTGTATTTCTGACTGAATGGTTCATTATATGTTGTTAATGTACTCTTTAATGTTCTTTGCATGTTTGTCATGTTGAACAACAAATCAGATTGTTGTAAAACTCGTAAATAAAGTACAGTCGTAATCTAATAAATTGCGCAACAAGGTAACTCCTGCCTGCAAAGGGATAAATATCACAAAAATAAACAAAAAATTGTTCAGGAAGATAACTCTTACAAGAAAAAGTGTTCAGCTAAATAGTGTCAGTTTCTAAAGTGTGAAATATTATACTTTCGATATCATGTACCAAAGTTCTTGCAAAAGGAATTAACAGAAGCCTGGAGAAAAATGAAAGTGGCGAATGACAAAACTTAAATAAATGAAACAATTTTTCTTACAAAACTGGCAAGACCTTAGTACAATTATCAGAAAAAAAGAACTAAAGTTAGATTTACCAGCGTTTGCAATATTTCAATGACGATTTCAATTCATTGATTCAATATTTTACTTGTAGCAGGATTATTTAGATTGAGACGAATCAATCTAGTCATGGTTCTTCCTGTCATTCCCTTGTTTCACCTCTTATCTTTGATATATTTCTTTAAAAAATCAATAAATCAATATTGTAGAAATCTGAACATATATACTACTTATATCTTATTCAGGGCGAAGTATGATGCATGAATACGGGCCTTAAAGGGATTTATTTTTGTTAATGTTTTAATTCGACGACTTATTCATCTATCTACAGTTTATCAGACTATCTATGAAACTATGTGCACTTTAATCGGATTGAATGACAAAAAAAAAAAACAACGTTAACTCATGTATTAATTTTGTTTTCGTAGAAATTATATGCTATGACCATTGTTCATTGTTTGGATTTTAACGTGACAACTTACCTTTTAGGATTGTCGGACATATTGATATGATGAAATCAGAATCGTACGTGGAAATCTGTAGGAGTCAAATGTTTTCTGATTTCTAGAATACAGAGAAGAATATAGCTGGTTCATGAAAAATATTTAAGTATCAGTTAAAAGATACTATAAAAATCAATATCACGTGTAATTAAATATATATCTTATATCGGATTTTTTCGCGTGTGTTTAAATTTTGCCAAGGGGATACGCAAAAAAAATTTACTACGCGTATATTTCTCTGACAATTCGTAGATTTGTCGTTGTTTGAAGGTTTCATACAGTATACTTGTATCATTATCAATTCTTAAGTGTTGTTTGAAAGATTATATGAATGAACGAACTTAATTAGTACAAAGACCTTGTTGATAAATATTCCTTATCAACTTCACAAATGAAAAAAAATGAATGAGGTTGTTAAATTTAATATATGCCTTTTTGTGCTTTCTTGTTACATATTTTTTTGTTTTTGTAGTGTTCAGATTTATAACACAATGTTGACTGCTGTACCCCTATTTGTGATATTTTTACATGTTTATTTTCCTCACGCATCCTTGTCATTATAATGGAACTTGATGCAACTGTCATACAAGTGAGGGATTTAGCTAGCTATAAATATTCATCAAAGGTACCAGGATTAAAACCAGTTTCAATTCACTATGTTCTACATAAGAAATGCCTGTACCAAGGCAGGAATATGAGACTTGTTATCCATTCGTTTGATGTGTTTGACCTTTTGATTTTCCATTTGATTAGGGAGTTTGAATTTTGAATATTCCTCGGAGTTCAGTATTTTGAGGATTTAACTTTTTAGAATATAGCAAAGTGCTATTGACCAATGAGATTTTAGGATTTGGTGTCTCTTACATGTCATTGTGAAGAATGAATGTAAATCATTTTTTTAAAAGGGATTATCCTTCATTTTTGGTCGATTTATATAATAGTTCTTGAAAAACTGGTCATTATCGTGATATATGGACTGCCCACAGGACAGTGGTATTGACTAAGATAGTGATAATGACTGAGCCGAAGGCGAGGTCAATATCGCTGGCGCAGTCAATACCACTGTCCTACGGGCAGTCCATGTTTCACGATAATGACCAGTTTTTCAAGAACTATTATGTTTATTTCATTGAGAAACCATGTTTTGGAAAATTCTCATAAATTCAAAACGCCTAAAGCGAACTTGAGTAGTTGTACGATTTCTATAGCAAAGAGTGAAGACAAGTCGTAGTAATACTGCCATTCATTTTAGTGCAGTATATAACTTTATATCTTTGCAGTATATAAAATTCTTAATTAAGTTCTCTTTAATTTAGCAATTAACGAAAAAATATAATAAACAATTCAACAACTTAAATGTACTTATTAAAAACAGGAACATGTTTTATAAAAGGTACATCTTTATTAACAGAGAAACCACGCCCCACCGGTCATTAACAGAGAAACCGCGCCCAACGCCCAACAGTCATTATCAAACGGAAACCACGCCCCAACTGTCATTATCAGACGTAAACCACGCCCCAACTGTCATTATCAGACGTAAACCACGCCCCACCGGTCCATATCATGTACAAGTTCATTAACGACCGGTTTTCTGGTCCGTATTGTTCTGTTAATGACTGATGGAATTTATTGCTGCAGATTAATGAATGTCATGTGACCCCTTTTTATCCAATAAGAGAATCTTATTCTCAACCGATATGAAATAATTACAGTTCAAAACAAAGAGTTTCTATAATTGAGTTACAACTGCTAAAAGCACATTTACCAGGTTGAAATGAGTTATCAAAGTGATTGGAACTGACTTAAAGTTTAATTGTGAAACGAACAAAAATCCAAATAAGTTGAAGTTTACTGTTGCAGTAATATTGGTGCATATAATGTGTTTATGGAAATGAGTGACTTCAAACTACTAAAATATTATACAATAGAGAATAATTATTTCAAATTTTCCGAAAAAATAAACAAAACAGGAACTTGATTTAAGTTTAAACCTTTTAAAGACATCTCATTAGATCATTTCCCCGACATGATAGAATATTAATTAAAAAAGATGGACCGAAATGTGAACTGAGGAATAAAATCTGTTGTAACTGAATTATTTATTAATTGAAACTGTAAGTAAAACGGAAAATTCCTCGCTGAAATATTATACGATTTTATGCATACTCGCAATCAGGAAACATATACAATTTCTACCTTTTCTTTTTTCTGCTGTTGCACTTTTTAACATCTTGTCTACAACATATTATTTTAATATTTCCCAAATCATAAAAAGTCCTTACATGACCACAACTACAGATGGGTGCAGTCCTAAAATGTACTGCAAGTAAATTTGATAACCAGTTATTTGGACTGGTAAAAGTTAACCTGTGACCGGATTTAGGACTGCTCTGACCAGTCATTGGACCAAAATCTAGTTAACTTGAAAAGCGGACTTGGTCCTAGGACTGTTTTTATGTCTGTCAAAAATTTTTACTTGCAAACAGGTCAGCTATTGATATAAGTTAACTTCGAACCAATCCTGTCAAAAGTTAACATAAGTTAACTTCTGAACCAGTCCTGTGATAAAGTTAACATAAGTTAACGTCGAAACCAGTCCTGTCACAAAGTTAACTTTTGCTTTGACAAATCCAATCAAACCCAGACCTGTTCCCAAGTTAACTTTCGACTGGTCTGCTCAACACTAAGCTAACTTGTAACCAGACCACTCTACGTCGATTTTAGAAAAAAATATTTTTTTAATATCTTTGTTTCGTAGTATAAACGTGATAAACATCGAAAATAAAGTAAAATTAATACTTCCGTTTTATAAACAGGGTTAAATAAAATATTTGAAAATAAGTACGCATACAACGTTGCTTGTAACACAAATTTATCTGTGATCTGACAATCTATCTATTATAAAACAATCTTGGTTACAATGATAACGGGCACTGAATATATATTCCAATATCATATATGCACTTTATTGCGTAAATTTTTGAAAAGAAGTATATTTGATGTTAGTTTTATACGTCCTTGTTAGTTATACATCATTTAACTATGCAGCCACAATCAGCAATAGTTTAATTCATTTAAACTAATGAATATAAATTTTTGTTCGCAGGGTGCCAGAATGTCCTCCTCTTTTTCAAAATATTGATACGTAACAAAATTTTGAGTAGTTTTAATACCTCATGCTGACTTGTACAACAAAATTATTTGACCACATCAACCAACACTGACCATATGTGCACTTTAATTTGTAAATCTATATACCTACACAGTAAATCAGCCATATTGTTTATGTCGTGATTCAATGAATAAAACAATGGACAACAATATTGCAATATAATAACAACAAATTTTTGTTCGCCTAATTTTAGGGTGGCACCAGGTCCTCCTTTTATTCCAAATATTGATACGTAACAAAATTTCAGTAGTTTTGATACCTCATGCTGACTTGTAAAACAAAATTATTTAACCTCATTTACCAAATGTACGCTTTAATTTATAAATTTATATAACCGCATAGTAAATCAGTGATTTTTTTTTCTGTCAGGATTCAATGTTTAATACAATGGACAGCAATCTTGCAATATAATAACAACACATTTTTGTTCGCATAAGTTTAGGGTGCCAGCATGTCCTTTTTTTACTCAAAATACTGATACGTAACAAAATTTCAGTAGTTTTGAAACCTCATGCTGACTTGTACAACAAATTTATTTGACCGTATCGACCAAAACTGACCATAAGTGCACTTTAATTTGTAAATCTATATACGCACATAGTATATCAGCCATTTTTTTCCTTGTCAGGAATCAAATATATAATACAATGGACAACAATATTGCAATACAATAACAAACATTTTTTGTTCACATAAATTTAGGGTGCAAGCATGTCCTCGTTTTACTCAAAATACTGATACGTACCAAAATGTCAGTAGTTTGATACAAAAATGTACCTCATGCTAACTTGTACAACAAAATCATTTGACCGCATTGACAAAAACCATGAAAACTGACCATATGTGCACTTTAA
Source organism: Mytilus galloprovincialis (assembly GCF_965363235.1). Classification (NCBI taxonomy): domain Eukaryota; kingdom Metazoa; phylum Mollusca; class Bivalvia; order Mytilida; family Mytilidae; genus Mytilus; species Mytilus galloprovincialis. The sequence goes on from NC_134844.1 coordinate 73,657,812, forward strand.
TTTGTAAATCTATATTCCCGCATAGTAAATCAGTCAAATTTTTTTGTCAGGATTCAATGTATAATACAATGAACAGCTAGATTGCAATATAATAACAACACATTTTTGTCGCATAAATTTAGGGGGCCAGCATGTCCTCTTTTACTCAAAATACTGATACGTGACAAAATTTCAGTAGTTTTGAAACCTCATGCTGACTTGTACAATAAAATTATTTGACCGTATTGACCAAAACTGACCATAAGTGCACTTTAATTTGTAAATCTATATACGCGTATAGTATATCAGCCATTTTTTTCTGTGTCAGGAATCAAATGTATGGTACAATGGATAACAATATTGCAGTTCAATAACAAACAGTTTTTGTTCACATAAATTTAGGGTGCCAGCATGTCCTCTTTTTACTCAAAATACTGATACGTACCAAAATTTCAGTAGTTTTGATACCTCATGCTGACTTGTACAACAAAATTATTTGACCGCATTGACAAAAACCATGAAAATTGACCATATGTGCACTTTGATTTGTAATTATATAAACCCGCATAGTAAATCAGCCAATTTTTTTATGTCAGGATTCAATGTATAATACAATGGACAGCAATATTGCAATATTATAACAACACATTTTTGTTCGCATTAATTTAGGGTGTCGACATGTCCTCTTTTTACTCAAAATACTGATACGTAACAAAATTTCAGTAGTTTTGATACCTCATGCTGATTTGTACAACAAAATTATTTGACCGCATTTACCACAAACTGATCATATGTGCACTTTAATTTGTAAATCTATATACCCGCATAGTAAATCAGCCAAATTTTTTATGTCAGGATTCAATGTTTAATACAATGGACAGCAATATTGCAATACAATAACAACACATTTTTGTTCGCATAAATTTAGGGTGCCAGCATGTCCTCTTTTTACTCAAAATACTGATACGTAACAAAATTTCAGTAGTTTTTTTACCTCATGCTGACTTCGAAAACAAAATTATTTGACCAAACCTGATCATATTGCACTTTTTTGCAAATCTATATACCCGCATAGTATTGTACTGAGCGCCTTAAGGTCTTCCCCTGGCGCTCCTGTGCACATTTTAGTAGGACCATAAATGTACACGTAATCAATAATATTGGAAAACTATTTATGCAAAAAAAAATCTGAATAAATTGAGAGTGTCAGCATTTCATCTCTTTATTCATAATAACAGTCACTACATATATAATAGTTCATGATGGTGTGCAAAACAAAACTATTATGGCGCATCATCAAAGTACAAACACTGACATGTCTGAATGCATTTGTACTATTTACAATGATTTAATGATAGATTTAATAAAAAAAAATATATGAGGTTATCTCATAATAACAGTCACTACATATTCTATTATGTCGGTTGATTGATTTTGTTTAAAGTTAAACGTCACGTGGCAACTATTTCATTAAAGTGCGCATTGGGTATAATTTTAGGACGTCCCATATGTCAATGAATCGACAAGGCAAATCTCTCGATAAATCTGACGAATTTGACGAGGTTGTTGATAGTTTTACCACTCCGTATGCCTACGGACACTGTACAATATCTGTTAGAATATTCTGCAAAAAATAGAATAGTAAATCCAATGCAAACAAGTTGAATAACAATGAAATATCCATGCATGTATACATCTATGCATAAAGTAAAATTTAGAAAGGAACAGGTAAAAAATGGGGAACAAACAACGTCGACAATGTTGTTGATATCCCGTGATATAAGACTATTGGTCCAATGCGCTGGATAACCTGTCTATCCGCCATCTAATAAAAAAACCTCTTTATATGATTGTGTAGTCATTTTGTATGTATATAAGAATACATGTATATCAAATAAAAAAGAGAGAATTTGTATAATATCTAGTAGAGTGTAGCGAGTAAATAATAAATAATATCTGCAGAAAAACAGTGCGAATGTTGTTTACATATTTTAATTAATGCTCAAGTCTGAAATGAAAACTCTTATAACGATAATCTGTCATAAGCAGACCTGTTCTCAGGTCTGGTCAATAGCAGACTTGTCCACAGGTCTGGTCAGAAGCAGACCTGTCATCAGGTATGGTCAGGAACAGACCTTGCACAGGTCTGGTTTGAGGCAGACCTGTTCTCATGACTGGTCAAAAGCCGACTTGTCCACAGGTCTGGTCTGGTTAAAGGCAGATTTGTCCACAGGTCTGGTATAGGGCAGACCTGTCGATAGGTCTGCAGCAGTCCTAAAAGAGCAGATCGTAAGTCTTGTCCACCAAAGACGAAGTTAACTTGCTTGACTGCTTAAAAATTCTCAAGTTAAATTAGAAAGCAGTCAACAAGTCTGCTCCAAGTTAACTTTTGTCAAGGTTAGGACCGCACCATCTGTAGCCCATGATTGAAAAAATACAAAATGATGACATGCATCAATTATAAACATTTAATTTACTGCCCATGAAACCAATTCTTTATTACAACCAATCAAGAAAACTTTGGGCCTTGAGCACTTTACAAATGTTTTGCTGATTGATGTGTTGGTATCTTTCGTCCCTCTTTTACAATATTCTAAGTTTGTACGATAATGATCGTCTTCTACTTCATAATAAGTACTCGCTATTATAATATTGAAGAAATAGATTATATATATAGTAAGATCTCTGTTTTCATAATACTAGATATTAAGTTAGCTTTTACATGTCACATCTTTTGACAACACATCAATCAGTGAAATGTTAACAGTTGTTAATTAGCTACGATCTATTGATTGCTATCAAAGTCCCTTTTTTGGGCATAACATGTTAAAATAAGATCATATTAATAATTCACAATTACAAAGACGTTTGTGTATCTGAAATTATCAAAACAATCATGTTTAGCATGCCCTCATGTACAGTATTTACTTTCCTTGAAAGTTCTATGCAATATGTGTTTATTCGTTTGTTGAACTCATATAATTTGTACTCCGTTAATTGTTAAATTGAATAATTCAAAATGTGGTGTCTATGTTAAACTCATCTACCCCATCGAACTATAGATAACGGATACAACAAATCTGCCTCTTATTTCGACTTACATCTAAAAATTGGCAATGATGATCCGTTGAGAACAAAATTTTATGACAAAAGATATTTTATCAGCTTCCCAATTGTGAACCTATCATTTCTATGTAGCAACATTTCAGCAGCGCCTACACATTCCCAATTGGTACGATATTCCCGAAAAGGATGTCTGTATTAAACCTTATTTATCATTTATAAGAGAGAATCAAAGATACCACGGATTGGTTTATGCGGTTTCAAATCGATTGTTGGTTATTGCATCGGAATTTCAGTTTTTACGAAACTATGCGAATTCTGATTGGCTTAATCAGAGGTTGGAAGGATTTTTTATGGAGTGGTGATATATTTCGACAACGGACTTGTGACGTTAATAATGTCTTCAAGTAAGAAAGTCGCCAAAAATTAAGATTCATCAACATCAATGTTTAGTTTGTCACGTCGCACTCGATATCATTAGCTGAAGAGCACCATGTCACATAAATTGGTAAACACGGTATTCACAATGGAAAGATGGACTTTGTACACCACTGGGTCGATGCCACTGCTGGTGGACGTTTCGTCCCCGAGGGTATCACCAGCCCAGTAGTCAAGACTTCGGTGTTGACATGAATTTCAATAATGTGGTCATTTTGATAAATTTCCTGTTACAAAACTTTGAATTTTCGAAAAACTAAGGATTTTCTTATCCCAGGCATAGATTACCTTAGCCGTATTTGGCACAACTTTTTGGAATTTTGGATCCTCAATGCTCTTCAACTTTGTACTTGTTTGGCTTTATGAATATTTTGATATGAGCGTCACTGATGAGTCTTATGTAGACGAAACGCGCGTCTGGCGTACTAAATTATAATCCTGGTACCTTTGATAACTATTTACACCACTGGGTCGATGCCACTGCTGGTGGACGTTTCGTCCCCGAGGGTATCACCAGCCCAGTAGTCAACACTTCGGTGTTGACATGAATATCAATAATGTGGTCATTTTGATAAATTTCCTGTTACAAAACTTTGAATTTTCGAAAAACTAAGGATTTTCTTATCCCAGGCATAGATTACCTTAGCCGTATTTGGCACAACTTTTTGGAATTTTGGATCCTCAATGCTCTTCAACTTTGTACTTGTTTGGCTTTATGAATATTTTGATATGAGCGTCACTGATGAGTCTTATGTAGACGAAACGCGCGTCTGGCGTACTAAATTATAATCCTGGTACCTTTGATAACTATATACATTTTGAGGTAATGCGTTTTAAATTGGAACTGTTTGTCACCGATACCCGTTTCGTCTCATTTAATTTGTTGAAAAAAGTAAAATCACAAAAATACTGAACTCCGAGGAAAATTCAAAACGAAAAGTCCCGAATCAAATGGCAAAATCAAAGGATAAAACACATCAAACGAATGGACAACAACTGTCATATTCCTGATATTAAAAATTATCCAGCAATTCTTGAGAATTTTTAAGAGATATAGGAAGATGTAGTGTGAGTGCCAATAAGACAACTCTCCATCTCTCCATATATGGTTAATACACGAATGAAATAATTGTGTCGTTTGTCATTCAACGTATTATCAAATTTATAATAAACAATAACATAATGACATATTATAGAACAATAACATAATGCCGGGATCTTTAAAAGTACAGAGTCACGTTATAAGAAACAAGGAAACACAAAATGTTGCATACACAAAACACACCAGCAAAAATGAAAAATATTACAAACACAGTGACGGGATGTATAAGTACCGATTCACGTCAAATAGATACCACATAAAACAGACCAAAAAGCAATAATTTCAAATTTCTACATTTTATATCGATAAACGACGAAGGGAACTTTTGATACTAAACAAATCAATCAATACAACGACATGTAAATGAAAACAATGTCTAGGAGAAAGATTGTAATAACACTAGACTTGATATCCCCCCTAACAAACTGTACCAAAAATTGCTCCATTGATTGATTGATTGTTGGTTGCTTAACGTCCAGTGGCAAATATTTCATGCATATTCAGGACAAGAACAAGTTCACAATAAATACAATAGGTAGGTTGTTAGATAGAGGCCATCTGGGATGATGGTCGGGGGGAATTTTGACTGCCACTGGAAAATGAGGGTATCATGGATAGGGACAGCAATTTTGCCTTGCAACAGGCCACCTTAGGACCCCTCAAAAGAGTTGTTGCAAGGGTTCTTAACGTGCAAAGAGTGTGGCACTCTCTTTACACGAGGCATCGGATTTAACGTCCCCTTCTGACCGGACGTGACTGCGAACTTGATACATCCCGCACAGCCAAACGGACGCCCCACTTCGGCAAGCGTTTTACTGCCGGTCGGAAGAAGACCAAGTGACCATATTTCTATACCCCAGTCACCCTTGGGGGAAAAAAAAATTGCTCCAAACTAGGTGGGTGTAGTGTAAACAATAAACTAAACCTGCACCATCAATGTAGCTCTATCCATTAACAAACTGTACTAACATTTTGCACATAAGAGGCTCACGTTAGAAACTTACATGCTTGCACAAGAGGTTTTTAACATGAAAATTATGTGAGGATTTTTTGCAATAAAATAAGACACATGAAACTTACCTAGTTTGCATGTTAAAAACCTCACTTGCAAATGCTCATATACGCTTTTGTTTCACATGTGCATGTTATTAGATTGTTCATATAAGCAGCTGCTCACATGTTGCACACGTTAATATTAGTTGACCATTTGATTTTGTTATCCAATCATTCATAAATGATGATGATTAAATTGTAGTTCAGAACAATATGATCCGAGACCACAATTAATTCGTTGTGCATTTCTTTTAGAACAAATGAAAATTAAAAAAAATCCCACCAGCGCTTTCTCAATGAAATTTTTACAGTGTGTTATACTACTTTTGGGACTAATTATATTAAAATTATAGAAAACTTCATTGGCTCTAACTCAAAATGTGGACAATTTTGTGTTTAGGGTGTCTTGAAATCTTTTGACAGCTTCCGAAGTGCTAATTTTTAACCTTTTTCAGCTGGACCAAATCACTACTTTCCTGTAAAATTCTGGACCCAAATTATTTGACAGTGTAATTTCACCCCCCTACTTACCATTTGAGGCATTAAACATGGAGAAATACATTTGGAAGGGGTATAAAAATTAATGGCAAGTAACCCACTGTTAACACTAGGGACTATATTCGTCTCGGACCATATGGCTGCTTCAAAATAGGATACTATTTCAAATTTAAATGCAAATCTTAAATAATTGAAAATATATCATACTAAGTATTCTTTATTACTGTCAGTTATGATTTTCATATTAATTTTTCTCTTTTGTTATTCAAACAATAATGACTAAAACATTACATCACATTATTAAAACTAAAGTAGAGACTTGCAAGTTTAGTACATAATGAAGGTCTGATTAAGTACTATATTTCAGATAGTTTAAAACAGAAATAAATTATACATGTAGTACTTATTTGAAGCAACATGCCTACTCAAATAAAGGACTTTAAATTGTAATATATTTCAGAATCTGATGCAAAAATCAACATGATGAAATAGAAATAGCAACAGATAATTATCCACATCTGCTGCAGAGGTTTTGTCAGATTCCAACAATGTCATCATTTCAAGTAGCACACAAATATGGCTAATATTTTGTTCATCTGCATCTCCTTCCAAATTAATGCTTTGAATTTGAATTTACAGGAAGTATATGACTGGTCATGTCATTTTGTAAAAGCCCATATGAGCAATGATCTACGTTAGTTTTAAAGGATTAGAAGAATGGCAAAAATGTTCAAAGTACAAAACTAACATAAAACTAACATGGATGATAAAAGCTCACCGGAGGTTTGAATTGCACATATGAGCATTATGTAAGATTTTTTTTTAGCACATATGAAATACCAAACTGCACATGTGAGCAATCTGATTTGTATACAATTCTTACTTGCATTTAATGTGCCCTACATGTGAAACTTGTGTGCTTTTGTTAACAATTTCTGTACGGAATAACTTGGGTATTAAGGGGGGCAGAGTTGGTGTCTTAAAGTGTATTAACATTGTATCAATTCAGAAATAAACTTTTTTTCCTTTTGATTTGAGCACGAATTTTAGGATAAACTTGGATTTGTATTATTTCCATTATAAGTTCTTGTCCGAATTTATGAGAAAATACAAGTTACACGAAGACCAAAAAAAATATATAAAAATATAAATGCATTTACAAACAAATTTAATATAATAATTCATATTCTAGTTGACAAGGCTACTGAGATTTTATATAAATAAAGAATTTGCTCAACTTAGTTATTATGTTATCCATTTTTAGATATCAACACTTCAAATTAATCACCATTTTTATTCAAATGACATGGAGGCTATTGGCTATTTATAGGATGTGCTTGATAACTATTAAAATGTTAAAATCAAATTATTATCTAATTAATAAGTTAAAATGAAAAGTTGTAGGTCTACATTGATTTAGAGATTTCAATATTATACAGATTAAATACCTATTTTTTTTTTTTCAAGACAGTATCTCCTTCATTGCCTATGTATTATAATATGTTTTTAAAACTATTAATGTGTTTATAGCTTTAACAGTTTTGATCATGCATTTATATTTGTCTTTTGCAGAATGGTTATTTAATGGATTTTTCTGTTTCTTCCCAGTAACTTGACTTAAAGGAAGTCTACATAATGAAGGCATTTAGATATTATAATATTGTTGAACAGTTACTTTATTGTAAAGCTTAAATATAAAATTAAATACCATTTAATGATATCAAACTAATAAAAGGTTAATTGCTAATGATTTAAGATTCATCTATTTGTTAAGAACGTATAACAAAGATGGTAATTATTTTCTTTCAAACATGTAAAAAGTAAAAACACAAAAATACCGAACTTCGAGGAAAATTAAGTTTACTATTGGTTTAAATAATAGGCTAGTAAGCTAATCAAATTTATTTATATTGAAGTTATCTTTTTGTGTACATATTATGTATATATAGCAATGGAGCCTAATCTAGCCAAAATACCACTTCTGAAAACCAACAGTTTAATTTCAGATGAAATAAACACGAACAACAATATTGTTATATCTGTCTTAAATTGTCGATCAGTTAAGAACAAAGCACTCTCAATTAGTGACTATGTTGTTTCAAATAAACTGGACATGTTTGCAATAACGGAAACCTGGTTAGGTTCAAGTATAGATGAGTCAGTAAAACAAGAATTAGTACCGACAGGCTATGACTTTCTCCAATTAAACCGAGAGCATCGGCGCGGTGGCAGTATCGCTCTTATGTTTAAAAAGGGCATGAACATAGAATATCTTCCAAATAATGACATTTGCATAGATCAATTCGAACACATGGATTTTTCGTTTTGCCATGCTAAAACATGCGTAAAGTTTTGTGTCATTTACCGGCCTCCACCATCAAAGTCAAATGACTTGCGAACTAGCTTATTTTTCGATCAATGGAATTCTTATCTCGACCGGATTGTAACTTTCCCACATGAATTTATCATTACCGGCGATTTCAATTTTCACGTGCACGACAAAAATGACTCCAATGCTATGAAATTTTTACAAACTTTGGAAGACCACAACCTGACACAGCACATATCCACAGCGACTCACATTCGTGGACACACACTCGATCTTTTTATCACAAGGTCGGAGTCAAATTTACTGAGAACCAAAGCCTCGGTACATAAACCGAATTTATTTGATGCACGGGGTAACCCTTTTTGCGATCATCATGCTATTCAAGCCGTATTGGCTGGTGCTAAACCAAAGAAAATAAGTAAAACTTTCACTTTCCGTAAATGGAAAACCGTTGATCAAGTTGAGCTGTCAAATGATATTGTTCTTGATATCCCTGATACAAATTCATCTGTTGATGAACTAGCGAATCAGTATGACTCGGAGCTTCGGGATGTTGTAGAAAAACATGCGCCTCTCGTAACAAAATCTGTGCTTCTTCGTCCGAACACGCAATGATATTCGGATGAACTCCGTGAGTCTAAACGTAACAGACGGAGAGCTGAGCGAAAATGGCGAGAAACTGGTTTAGAGATACACCGACAAATCTTCAAAGAAAGATGTTCAAATACTGGCAAACTTTTACATCAAACTAAACAAGATTTCTTCTCCAAGAAAATCGAGGATTGCTCAGGTGATCACAAACAACTTTTTAAATTGTCAAACTCATTGATGGGTAAGCAGCATGATATTGTTCTACCAACCTCAACATCGAACACAGATTTGTCTAATAAGTTCGCACATTTCTTTATCAATAAGGTCACCACAATCAGAAACGTATTAAGTCAGCAACATTCCTTTAACAGAGAGTTATCTTTGGCTGAAGACACTCCGTTTAATGGTGAGCCTTTGGTTTGTTTCAAACGCACAACTAACGATGAAGTTTTTAAAATCATCAGCAAGTCACCGAACAAGTCATGCGAGCTTGACCCTCTGCCGACGCATATTTTGAAACAAAATATGGATGCTGTAGTTCCATTTATCGGTAACATCATTAACATTTCGCTTGAACAATCAGTAGTGCCTTCAACATTTAAAGAGGCGCTAGTAAGACCTTTGTTAAAAAAACCTGGACTTGATTTATAGACCAGTCTCTAATCTTCCTTTCATCTCAAAATTGTCGGAAAAAGTAGTGGATAAACGTCTTGATCAGCATCTTGACAACTACAGGCTTCGTGATCCTTTACAATCAACGTATAGATCACATCATTCAACTGAGACAGCCCTGCTTCGTGTTAACCATGATATCGTGGAAGCACTAGATGGACAATTAGCAATGGTGTTGGTATTACTTGATCTTTCAGCAGCATTCGATGTGATCGATCATTCAATATTGTTTCAACGGCTCGAACATTCGTATGGGATAACTGGAAAAGCATTAAATTGGATTCGTTCTTATCTTACCAACAGGAACCAGCGAGTCGTTATAGGGTCGGATAGATCAAACGCCAGTCATCTTCCATTCGGAGTTCCGCAAGGTTCAGTTCTCGGACCAAATATGTATTGTCTTTTTTCGAGACCAATTGGAAATATATGCCGTCGTCATGGTTTCAAATTCCACTGCTATGCAGATGACACACAGGTCTACATGACAATCAAACCACTCGATGACTGGAACAACTACGTTAAAAGACTTGAATTGTGTTTGGAAGAAATTGGCATTTAGATGTCAAACAATCTGTTGAAACTAAACCAGGATAAAACGGAACTGATCGTCTTTTCATCGAAACATCAGTCGAAGAACATGCCTGTTTTCCAACTTAAAGTAGGTGAAAACGTCATCAATAGTGTCACATCGGTACGTAATCTTGGTGTTTATTTTGACAGCCGTCTTACCATGGAAAAACAAGTTGCGTCTATCGTAAAATCGTGTAATTACCATCTGTGCAACATTGGACGAATCCGACATTTCATCTCTACGGATGCTTGTAAAACTCTGGTTAATTCTCTTGTAACTTCCAGACTTGACTACGCAAATAGTCTACTCTTCGGCGTTAACAAGTGTCAAATTGAAAGGTTACAGAGAGTTCAGAACACTGGAGCCCGTCTTGTTACGAAAACTAGGAAAAGAGAACACATTACACCTATTCTCGCTGGACTGCACTGGCTCCCTGTTGAATTCCGGCCAAAGTTCAAAATCCTTGTCTTTACGTACACGGCACTGCAAGGAACTGCCCCGGACTATATACAGGAACTATTACATCTCCAAACAACAACTAGGGCACTACGATCGGAGGGGGGCCTTAGACTCGAACTGCCACATGTCCGAACAAAAACGTACGGTGAAAGACAATTTACTCGTGCTGCCGCTACCCTATGGAACAATCTACCTGTACAAATTCGTCACTCTAAATCTGTTCAGTGTTTTAAAAAACAATTGAAGACATATTTTTACAGACTTGCGTTTAATAAGCTGTTATCTTAATTCTTATTCTTTTATTTGAAAATGTGCTGTGATTTTTGATTTTTGTTTTCTTCGTACAATTTTTATTCTAGCAAAAGTTTTCATGACCATTTCAATTATTCATTATAATCTTTCTGCTAAATTTTTAATATATTTTAGCTTTCTATGTTGTTTTTTTTTTGGTTTTTTTGTACTTATTTTTGATTTTAATTCTATTATTTTTCTATCAATATAATTATTTATGTTCATATATCTTTCATATATACGTTTTTAGTTCTTTTAAACATTACATTTTTTATTCCATTTTGTTTTGTGGTTAACTTATTATATTTTTATCATGTATATATATATGTAAAGCGCCTTAGAGTGATTTTATTGTTATATAGGGCGCTATAGAAATTTTTACTATTATTATAATATATAATAAAGAATATTTTTCGCAAGATAATAAGATGAATGAAAAACAATGGCTACTTCAAATACACTGGCATATTAAATAAAATTATTTACACACAAACACTGCAATTGTTTATGGGGAAGACCATCAAATAAAACCCAAATAAGGAAATTGTCACATCAGAATATTGTACATGTGGGGAGAAATGTTAAGAAAACGGTTTAATTTACATGCATTTGTGTAACGAAATGATTGGAATCATGGCTGATTTAACTGTGCTGAATGGAAAACAAATTAGTTTAATTTAAGTTTCAACCACTTTTGTCATAAAAAGGTGAAAAACCTAGGAATTTACTGCATGAAAAATCTGGTTCAACACAAGGTAATGTATTATGAATGAATGACTAGCTGCAATGATTCAGAAACATGTATAAGTAATAGTTTATGATCAAACAAAAGAAAAACTTAAAAAGAAGGACGAAAAATCCGCAAATTTCGAATTAAAGTGACATTTAAACAAATAATCAATAAATCCTAGCCATGTCTCAATGAATCTGTTCTAATGTTTTGGGTTAAATGAAACAACTTTGAAATTGCTAGGTAGTTTGTTCTGTCAGACACTGATCATACATTCCCTTTAAAAGATATCAACTGCCCCATTTTTCAGAAAGTACCAAGTTAGGATGTATAGCTTTTGAAAGGTGAGAGGTGAGAAATATTGTTACTCCTCCTCTTTTACCGAATAGGAACCCCAGTTATTGTTAGAGTTCAGATTGCTCAGTTTTTTTTTAGTTGTTTTTTTTTGTTCGTTGTTGCTTGTCTAATTGTTTATGTCGTATTTATGCCATGGTGATTTCAGTTCATGTTCGAATTATTAGTTTTAATGTCCTGTTAGTGTTTTTGCCTTTCTTAACATGAGGCATACATTGTATATACTTAGCCGTATTTGTCACACTATTTTGGAAATTTTGAGTCCCCAATGCTCTTCAACTTGTCTATTTTTTTTTATCGCTTTCCAACTATATGATATGAGTGTCGCCGATGAATTTTATGTAGACAAAACACGCGTCTGGCATATAAGATTATAAGCCTGGTACCTTCGATAACTATTAAACAAGTATTAACCAGGTATAGTATTCACATATATCGCACGTATACATCTGAGTACGACTATCTTCGAAATCTAATAATGCACTTAATAAGAAAAATCTTAAGATTAAACTGTGCAATGTCTATGTCATTTTTTTTGTCCCATTCTAATTATGAGTTTGAATAATAACGACAACATAACTATACCGCTGTTCGAAAGTCTTAAATCAATTGAGATAACACAAATCAGGGTTACAAACTAAAGTTGAGGGAAACACATCAACAATAAGAGGAAAACATCAAAACATCAGAAACACTATAGTGCAACAAAAACCATACAACAAGGCAACACACACAGAAACGAACTATAAAAGATAGAGAATGATGATTTATTGAATAATCAAGTGTCAAAGCTTTAGAAACTCATCGGTACATACATTTTTCAAGAAACAGGTTGTGGATTATTACAAGGGAGATAATCCAGTACAAATATTTTCTGAAAATCATAAAAAGTACATATTTTAAAAGCTATCCAGCCTTTGGTCCATTACAAATATTAAGATAACTCACTTTGTGTTATCAATTGGAATACTTAATTATACATATTAGCTATTACATTTGCTGGGGTCTCTGTCAAGTACATTGTAGAATTCTTCTTAAATAAATGCGTAAATTTACATTTTCTCTTTTAAAATCAATAGAGGAGTACGTTCAGTAAGACCCCTTTTTGGCCCCAAAATATAGCAGTTTTACAAAATTGTTAAAATGTAAACTTTTAGTTATCTATTAGATAGTAGAATAGGTCTGCTACATGAATATTGGCTGTTTTTTACAATACAATGCACATATATTAGGTACTAGCACCTTTAAGCCATGCTAAATTACTGAAATCTTAACAATTCCAGCATTTTACTTAAATTTTAGACGGTTTCCGTGTAAAACGAAAGTGGCCGCATTCGTGTTCATCCAAACTATTGAAATAGAACTTGTATTTGATGATAATACATAACATATATAAAGATTGAGGATGAACACGGATGCGGCCACTTTCGTTTTTGACAAAAAACATCTGAAAAGTGACATTTTTTTCGCATATTTGGTAGATTTTCCATATTTGAGCTCAAATCGGATCGTTTTTAATGACTAAATAAGCTAAAATCTTTCACATAAATTAATTGAATCATAATAGACACTTAAGTGTTTAAAAGTGGTCAAAATCTTTCGTCAGATGGAACTGAAATTTGATGCCAAAATCGGTCCTTACCGGACCTATATTAAACAAGTATTAACCAGGTATAGTATTCACATATATCGCACGTATACATCTGAGTACGACTATTTTCGAAATCTAATAATTCACTTAATAAAAAAAATCTTAAGATTAAACTGTGCAATGTCTATGTCATTTTTTTGTCCCATTCTAATTATGAGTTTGAATAATAACGACAACATAACTATACCGCTGTTCGAAAGTCTTAAATCAATTGAGATAACACAAATCAGGGTTACAAACTAAAATTGAGGGAAACACATCAACAATAAGAGGAAAACATCAAAACATCAGAAACACTTTAGTGCAACAAAAACCAAACAACAAGGCAACACACACAGAAACGAACTATAAAAGATAGAGAATGATGATTTATTGAATAATCAAGTGTCAAAGCTTTAGAAACTCATCGGTACATACATTTTTCAAGAAACAGGTTGTGGATTATTACAAGGGAGATAATCCAGTACAAATATTTTCTGAAAATCATTAAAAGTACATATTTTAAAAGCTATCCAGCCTTTGGTCCATTACAAATATTAAGATAACTCACTTTGTGTTATCAATTGGAATACTTAATTATACATATTAGCTATTACATTTGCTGGGGTATCTGTCAAGTACATTGTAGAATTCTTCTTAAATAAATGCGTAAATTTACATTTTCTCTTTTAAAATCAATAGAGGAGTAGGTTCAGTAAGACCCCTTTTTGGCCCAAAAATATAGCAGTTTTACAAAATTGTTAAAATGTAAACTTTTAGTTATCTATTAGATAGTAGAACAGGTCTGCTACATGAATATTGGCTGTTTTTTACAATACAATGCACATATATTAGGTACTAGCACCTTTAAGCCATGCTAAATTACTGAAATCTTAACAATTCCTTCATTTTACTTAAATTTTAGACGGTTTCCGTGTAAAACGAAAGTGGCCGCATTCGTGTTCATCCAAACTATCGAAATAGAAGTTGTATTTGATGATAATACATAACATATATAACGATTGAGGATGAACACGGATGCGGCCACTTTCGTTTTTGACAAAAAACATCTGAAAAGTGACATTTTTTTCGCATATTTGGTAGATTTTCCATATTTGAGCTCAAATCGGATCGTTTTTAATGACTAAATAAGCTAAAATCTTTCACATAAATTAATTGAATCATAATAGACACTTAAAGTGTTTAAAAGTGGTCAAAATCTTTCGTCAGATGAAACTGAAATTTGATGCCAAAATCGGTCCTTACCGGACCTACTCCTTTAAACTAGCATTTTGTGGATAATTTTGGGATTTTAATTGTTGTTTTTTCAAATGCAGTATTACAATTGACAAATTAATTCAAAGTAACAATGATCATAGTTCAATTACAATGTGTGGTGCCATATATATTGAATGTATATGATACAAAGGGAAATAATCCAGTTAAAATGATTTAAAAAAAAACTTAAAATAACTTTTTTCGAACTTACCACTTCTCGGTACATTAAATATAAAAGTATATATATATTTGGTTATATAAAGAGACATAGTTAATAACGCATTTACGAATATACGATGGGTTGGAATTTTTTTTTAGTACTTTCTAAAATTCTCCTTGAATAATATTCAAATTTACCTTTCTCTGAAATCAATGAAACTAATATATTAATCCGTAGACAATTTTTTGAATGTATTTTTTTTCTTTTTTCTAGATCAATAGTATACCTAACACTGTAAGTAAAACTAACAATGAAGACAACACAATCTTCCTATATCTATTCTAAACTAATGTGTGCTGTCATATTTTTACTAGAGTTAACTCATAATTATAAAACCATCTCATGTTTTAAATACTTATTTCTATGAAACATTTTTTTCTTGCTTTTTAAAGTTGACATCTTTAGATTGAAGTTATCAAGATACTAGTAAAAAGTAAAAAACAGGTTAAACGCCTTCATTTTACATGTTATAAGGCTATAAGTCGTCTGACGATTTGAGTCAGGCAGACGTTTTTGTAGTTCGTTGGTTTTTGTCCCTATAGTTTCTATACACCTATATATTAGATTATTACAGCTTATCTCATTCCAAAATACTATGCACACACGCAAATAAATGTTTAAAATCACCATTGAAGGACATAAACACCAATAGGAAGTTTAGCCATTGAATTGTTTTTACGTCTATTCATGATTATAATTTATATCGATACTACACTATTTCTGTTGCAAAAGAGAGACATAGTGATCCTATATTCTTTCGTTGGTTGCAGCGGCATCAACATTTAGTCCTTTTTTTTAGACACAAATAACTTTGTCAAAACTAAGATTTTATGAAAATTGGACAGAGCTTTCATATTAATGTTAAGTTTTTTTTAAGGCTAAGAGATACAATGTAATGACCGAAGCAAACTTTAGAAAATAATTTATATATTTTTTATTTCAAAATTACACTTAAACACTGACACAAACAATCACAGCATTCAGTCTTTTTCAGTATTTTTCCTACTTTCATACATAAAATGCTTCGCTGAGCACAGTCTGACATTACCGCAGTTGTCGAACATTGAACAGTTGGGGCAATTTGGACACAACAATTAAGCTTGATTCTGTCTCATTTGGATTGAAATAAATTGTTTGACATAATATAGGTTTCTGACACAAAAACAATGCGGTCAAAGATCTAACAATTCTATTGCGCAATACTGTGCAATTGTATTCGAAATTTGAAAAATTTAGGAACAAAAATATGAATTCTTTTAATGAAATGGAGAAAAAAAATCCCCCCTTTAGCTATCTGAAACCCCCTTAGAGCAACAACCCAAAACCACAATCCTAGCCTCTCCTTCTGTCTTTGTATAACGGAAATACTAATACACGAGTAATTATCCAGAAACTAGAAAATGCGTTTTTGCCTCTTTGTGGCCCTTTATTTCTAAACTGTTGGGACCATCATCACTAAAATCGATCCCAACCCTCCCTTTGTGGTATTGAACCTTTTGTTTTAAAACAATAGAGATCCATTCACTTAAGCCAATGTGTTTTTGGACGATGACGCAGACGCAGACGACAATATCTTACCATTATACAATCTCAATTATTTTTGTAGTCGTATAAAAAAAGCATACAATATACATGATATAAAAGTAAGAAGATGTGGTATTATAATAAGTTGTTTTTCAAGAAATTTTACATTTTTCATGGGCCTTTCAAAACACAGAATTTTTTTTATCAAATCTTCATTGTTTTCTTAGTTTATATTTTGGAAATCTAACAAACTGACTATAGAGACCTGCTACAAAATCAAAAATAATTGTAATATGAATATAACAACCGATTTGCAATGTTCCCTCATCTTCTAATTGCTTGGAATGGGCTCATCTTCAGCCTTGACAATTTATCTTTTGGAAGCAATGTCATAAATTTTATCAAAATTAAATAATTAAATTATACTAGATACTTTACAATACGAACCGATGCTCGGACAAACGAACGAACAGAATTTATATATCCCCAGCTGTAATGTGATCCTGAGGGGGACAACAAGAATATATATTGGGTATATTTCAAGGATACAACATTTCATCTCAGAAGTTACCAGCCAAACAAAATATACACCCATAGGTTGCTTCACGATCTGTTACAAACTGGGAAACTCGACACCATGTATTTAGCTCTATATGGCCTAGGCTGTTACATAATCAAAGTTGCAGTTTCATTTTTGTACAGTATTCTGTTACAGTATAATTTAAATTTGCTTTGATTAATCCCACATTTTTGATGGTCACTATGAATATGCAATTATAACATTATAATTAGAGTTCTGAATTTGCAGTATTTTAAATTTCTGCATTAAGCTAAAATTCTACGATTTAAAAAGAAATTAACTACAACTCATTAGTACTGTTTCAGTGAATTAAGAAACATGTCTCCCCTGTTGAAGTCACTTGGGTCAAAAAAAGACTGCAATTGCAATGAAAATAAATGCTGCCTGAGTGGAAAATGAAATGTTTCCAATACATTTAACAATTTATGAATCAAGGGGTTAGGACATAAGGAACATTATTCATTGTACACTTAATTGGTCTAGTCATGATATAATAAATAAATTAAATAGTTAAAAGGTGGGTATCTAAAAAGTGTTCATAAGGGGCGCGAACTCCAGCAAACACATCATTGGTGTATTCTAAGGCCTGTTAAAAACATATATATATATCCGATGGATACATCTGTTGTAGGGTTGTCACTGACTCAGACGTACTTATGAATATAATTATTTTCTGTGACTGCATCTTACATTAATTTGTAGGATCCTTTACTATAGATAATTTAGATGATCTGTAACAATAACATCTTCATGCCTTATATATCATGTACTGTAGTACGCCGCTAGATTAAAACTGACGTGGAAAGGTAACACATGGCCAGCGAAGCTCTTTTTTTGAGAGCCCAGGCGGTCGTGTGGTCTAGCGGGACGGCTGCAGTGCAGGCGATTTGGTGTCACGATATCACAGTAGCATGGGTTCGAATCCCGGCGAGGGAAGAACCAAAAATTTGCGAAAGCAAATTTACAGATCTAACATTGTTAGGTTGAAGTTTAGACGAGTTGTATATACATTATGTACACAGCCATGTATCACCATCATTGATGGCGATCCGATGGATACATCTGTTGTAGGGTTGTCACTGACTCAGACGTACTTATGAATATAATTATTTTCTGTGACTGTATCTTCCATTAATTTGTAGGATCCTTTTTTATAGATAATTTAGCTGATCTGTAACAATTACATCTTCATGCCTTATATATTATGTACTGTAGTACGCCGCTAGATTAAAACTGACGTGGAAAGGTAACACATGGCCAGCGAAAGCTCTTTTTTTGAGAGCCCAGGTGGTCGTGTGGTCTGGCGGGACGGCTGCAGTGCAGGCGATTTGGTGTCACGATATCACAGTAGCATGGGTTCGAATCCCGGCGAGGGAAGAACCAAAAATTTGCGAAAGCAAATTTACAGATCTAACATTGTTAGGTTGATGTTTAGACGAGTTGTATATACATTATGTACACAACCATGTATCACCTTCATTGATGGCGATCCGATGAATACATCTGTTGTAGGGTTGTCACTGACTCAGACGTACTTATGAATATAATTATTTTCTGTGACTGTATCTTACATTAATTTGTAGGATCCTTTACTATAGATAATTTAGCTGATCTGTAAAAATAACATCTTCATGCCTTATATATCATGTACTGTAGTACGCCGCTAGATTAAAACTGACGTGGAAAGGTAACACATGGCCAGCGAAAGCTCTTTTTTTGAGAGCCCAGGTGGTCGTGTGGTCTAGCGGGACGGCTGCAGTGCAGGCGATTTGGTGTCACGATATCACAGTAGCATGGGTTCGAATCCCGGCGAGGGAAGAACCAAAAATTTGCGAAAGCAAATTTACAGATCTAACATTGTTAGGTTAATGTTTAGACGAGTTGTATATATATATATATATATAAACGATTAAAAAAGTGTACACATCGTTAATAGCGACGTCGCCTCAGAACGAGGGCAAAAACGATGGAAACTACAGTCGGCCGGTAAGTTTTTTCCTCCTTTTAAAATTAATTTAAACATAGCTGTACCGGTTAATTCCTTTAAAAGATAGAACAGATGAACTGTTTAAGTGTGTGTTATTTAAACGAGAGAGTGAAAAGTCCGTGCTGATTGTGAAAAAGCGTTGAAATTATTTTGTGATCAATGAAATTTCCAAGGCTTTAAAATCTGCGATCGTCGGACATAAAATGAATCAACATGATCATGTTATTTCGTTCGATTAAGATTAAATACGAATACGAATACGAATACGTATGGCATACGTTTAAAAATGCATTCTCCTTTTTAATGCGACTTGCCGTATTTCACAAGCCGCTTTTTTATTTTCCCACCAGTTTTGTCATGCAGAAATCGTTTCATGCTGTTGGGTAATTAAAGCAAAGCAAGATCTCGTGTTTCGTGTGCTTTTTGTATATACATTTGCAAAATTTGTGTAGCTTGTTTTAAAATTAAAACACCGTGTCTGAGTAAGACATAGGAATTATAGGCTTATACATTATGTACACAGCCATGTATCACCATCATTGATGGCGATCCGATGGATTCATCTGTTGTAGGGTTGTCACTGACTCAGACGTACTTATGAATATAATTATTTTCTGTGACTGTATCTTACATTAATTTGTAGGATCCTTTACTATAGATACTTTAGCTGATCTGTAACAATTACATCTTCATGCCTTATATATCATGTACTGTAGTACGCCGCTAAATTAAAACTGACGTTGAAAGGTAACACATGGCCAGCGAAAGCTCTTTTTTTGAGAGCCCAGGTGGTCGTGTGGTCTAGCGGGACGGCTGCAGTGCAGGCGATTTGGTGTCACGATATCACAGTAGCATGGGTTCGAATCCCGGCGAGGGAAGAACCAAATATTTGCGAAAGCAAATTTACAGATCTAACATTGTTAGGTTGAAGTTTAGACGAGTTGTATATACATTATGTACACAGCCATGTGACTCAGACGTACTTATGAATATAACTATTTTCTGTGACTCTATCTTACATTAATTTGTAGGATCCTTTACTATAGATAATTTAGCTAACTAGAAGAACGTGGCTAGGTACTTATACATCCCTAAAAAAATTCAGGTTATATTACTTATTATTACAGTCTCTGTTTCTTTTTCTTAACCTTTTTTATTTGTTAAATACATTTGATGAAGATACCAATTTAAATTGCTTAATTTTTTGAGGGATGTACCTAGCCACGTTCTTCTAGTTATACTTTGTAAGAAAATATTATTACATTTTTACGGCCGTTTGTTCACGATGTTTAAATATTCAGACTCTGTTGTAGCTACTTTACTCTCAATTTTCAAATATTTAGATCGTTCAGTGCTGTCTATTTGGTAATTTTACAGACGTTATCATGCGTATACATGTTATACCATCATAATTGTCGTTCCCGATACAGTTTTAGAATTGTGCTAGTTCAAATTGCACATTATTATTTGTATCTAAAGCATATATATGAAATCTCTGTTGTAATAAACCATATAACCTATGTCATGTTAACATTTTTTTAGAATGGTGCAAGCGTCTTCACTGATGTTCGGTTTGACTTTTTTATTGTATAAATTTCAAGATTTAGTAATAGTTTAATCTAACGAGACTCAAAGATGATTCATTTCACATCAGAATCTGACTGACGAAGGATATCTGTTATCCGAAATATTTATAAATAATTACATTTATAGTTACCTTTTTTTGTATTTGGAGTTGTTGTGTACACTTTTTTAGTCGTTTATATAATTTATTTATTGTGTACATGTATCGTTACTCGTAACGATCCAGCGCCCTAGTGGGGAAAATCGTTGACTACTATACAGACGTTATATATATATATATATATATATTTATGATTTAAGGTAGGAGTACTAACATATTTCAAGTTATTTAATCATCAATTGTATGTAGGGGGCAGGACATGACCCCCATGATGAACTAAGCAGGCAATTAAGATTAAATATTGGTTACGGCTGGGGTTCTGAACTTTTTTAAAAGATAAATCTAAATGAGGGAGCGGGACATGACCCAGGGAAAAACATTTAGCTCTACTGGAAAGGTCTTGCCCATTCTGTGGCATATAAAATAAAATTGCTTACTACCACTCCATTTAAACTGTGATGAATAGTTGTCTCATAAGCAGTCACTACACTTCTCTTTCATATTGACATGGCAAGTCAGAATGTTTTGTTTTAGGCTGATATATAGAATTACCTATTTGACCTTGAAGGTCAATTTCAAGGTCTTAATCCATGGTACACAACATATATTTAAGTTTGAGAAAAAAAAATAATAGAAAGAAAACCTAAACAAACAAAACAAAAACAAAAACCAAACCGAAACACTTTTAAAATGTGAACACTTAACGATTAATGAAAAACTATGTTTTATTAAGACCCAAAATAGTCTGTGATGATAAACATGGGTGTCACATAAAACACCAGATGAATAAACATTGGATGGTTATATCGTCAGATTCAAGTTTTTCTTTAGTGCTTTTTTAAGATTTCGAAGATATTCATACTTATATGTATACATTTACATTTTAATTGTATACAAGTTAAAGGGAGGCTAAAAATACAGAAGGGACATGACGAGTCTTTCGTAGACGAAACACGCACCTGAAGTATACCATTATAGCATGGTTCCTTTGATAACTATTATAATGTCGAAATGTTCTATTGTACTGTTTATTTGTGTATTTTCTTGTCCTGTATGTTCTTGAATTTATTTGTACTGTAGTCCTGTCATGTTAACACCGTATCTTTGATAGAACCATGCAAAATGCCGGTAAGGGTGTCCCCATGACATGTCAACTAAATAAAATGAAATTTTGCACATATGTTGTGATAGCCAAGAAAAAAAATCTAGTTTTAAAACTTTATTTTAAGCTATTTTTAGATTTTCATGTTTACAGCGCCATCTAATGGAAATGCTTGAATTTTCCAAAAAATCTACAAAAATATCGCAATTTTGATACCCTGAATATGGCAGATAAGGTTATGTTTAACTGGTATATGAATTGATCAACAAAAGGACATGAAATCTCTTAAAGTACTTTGATTTTTTAAATGTTTTGAATTTTTCTATAAAGGTTCTCAGAAACTTACAAAACCTTTGAATAGACTTATTAAGAAGGGATATAATTACGATGTAGTTGTCAAGTCATTCAAGATTGCATATTTTGGCGTTACTATTGAGTCACTGATAAGGTCTTTGCATCGGAACTAAACACATTTATTCTAAAAACAGTTGTTGGCATGACACGGGTTATGTTTTTCTCATATGTATTATGATGGTATGATACTAAACCCCTTACGGGAAGGATTGTGCCTGATGTTCATATGATGAAATCATAATCTTTCAGTCAGTTTAATTAAAGTCTGGAGCTGGCATGTCAGTTAACTGCTAGTAGTCTGTTGTTATTTATGTATTAATGTCATTTTGTTTATTTTATTTGGATACATCTTCTGACATCAGACTCGGGACTTCTCTTGAGCTGAATTTTAATGTGTGTATTGTTATGCGTTTACTTTTCTACATTGGTTAGAGGTATCGGGGGAGGTTTGAGATCTCACAAATATGTTAAACCCCGCCGCATTTTGCGCCTGTCCCAAGTCAGGAGCCTCTGGCCTTTGTTAGTCTTATATTATTTTAATTTTAGTTTTTTGTGTACAATTTGAAAATAAGTATGGCGTTCATTATCACTGAACTAGTATATATTTGTTTAGGGGCCAGCTGAAGGACGCCTCCGGGTGCGGGAATTTCCCGTTACATTGACGACCTGTTGGTGACCTTCTGCTGTTGTTTTTTATTTGGTCGGGTTGTTGTCTCTTTGATACATTCCCCATTTCAATTCTCAATTGTATTACATGTGTACTTCAAGTTTTACCTTTAATCAAGGTCGAAATATTTGATTGTTTTCACGATTTTTTTTGCCTAGAGCACATCTATTTCTCTTCCTTGAAGATTTTTTTTTAATACTTGACAAACAATGTCAGCACTTAAATATATGTTGTCTACCATGGATTAAAACAAACTATGTACATTATCTTAGAATAACTTGGTGTTTCTTACAAAATATTAACAGATTAATAAAACTGACATTTTTGTAGAATATGTTTTTTGCTGTCCGATACATTTTTTAAAATAACACTGATATATAATATCAGTAATATGGTCTTAAATTTAGTTTTGTTGACAGCTGTTTAACGGTCACGCTCTAAATTGAAGTGATTTGAAAAACCTCAATGCAAATATATGAATATTGCATATGAAGGACTAATACATATATCAAGGGATGATATATAAAAAATGTATAATACTTTTATGATTTTCTACGTGCAAGGGCCATTTTAAGACATTCATATTTGCTCACACACGATTCGTTTTCATTGAAGAAAACACAAAAACAAAAAATGAACTAAAATGACGGGAAAAATCTTAAAATAACAAATTCAGTTATTTTCAGCATAATTACAAAATGTTGACAATCAGCAGCACATATCCTTTAATAAATTGTTTCCGGTGAGCGTTGATTTTCTAATTGAAACTATAAAATAATCATTTGAACTATTAATCTACTATGAAAACTCATTTAAGTTTAATATTGTATACTATATATGAGGCCATGAAAATAAGAAAGGAAATGCTATTTTTCGTAGAATGAGATTACTTTTCGCTAGATTGAACTGATCAACTGTACTAGTATTATTTATCAATATGCACTCTTCTTTGCATGTTCAATATTTTCAATGTATTCGAATGACAATAAACAAATGGACGACTTAACTCAGATATACCTATTGTTGAGAAATTTCGATAAAGTGACTTTTTTGTTATAATATATAAAATGATAGAAAAGATATATAATGATCTTGATGATGAGAAATATAATACAACAATCATTTATTTATGAACTTACCATTTCTGATATGTTGTGACACATAAACGTATTCCTTACTATTTCAGATGACTTGTCTTTTAGTTCTGTTAAATGAATATCAATATGTATGACACGTGAATTTTGCGAAAAACATATCTTTAAATAAGACATTACCTTATTTAGAATGCTTTCATATTTAAATGTATATTTATTTTTAGTTTGCGAGTTCAAATTACCACATAGAATTTTAATATTCAAATTTGTTTAACGATTTTTCATCGTCAGAATAATGATTGTCGAAAATTTCAAAAGTGGTGCCATTGCTGTTAAAACGGCCTTAACTGAAGTTATGAAGATTTCATTGTTGACCCAACTCTATGCGAATTTACGAAGGTCATTTGATGTTATTATCATGAATATTTCTTGCTCTCTTATTTCTAAAGCTTATGAGTTATTTTTGGTGTAAGCTGCAATTCATATTCAACCGTACACATGATTATCGTTGTAAGCTACGTTTGATTTGCACGTCTGTTTGAGTCTTTGTACATACAAGTGGAAGGACAGTTAGACCAATTCGTTAAAAAAAAAAGCTCCATCCGAAAAAAAGATAATGCGCTTTGAATTTATCTGTTATCTGCAATTCTGCATTTTGTGCAAGTTAAGTATACAAAAACAATCTTGATTGAACAATCTTGTAAATGCAGTATTGAACCGTGATTCCTTAATTTGAATTTTATGTTTTGATAAATAAACTGATTTTTATAAATCAGTTATGTTCGTTCTTGAAATGTTCTTTATAGGGGAAGAATATCAAGAATATATTATTACGCTTAGGCATTAGGCTTTGAAATTTCTAATAAGGGTGTACCTTTCGCGTTAGTTAATTTATTGAATAGACTAAATGATGACATGTGTCCTTGATTTTATGCAGGATGGCACCAGTTTTTAAATGTATGACTCATCTTTTCAATAACATACGCGATTTAAGCTTTCAATTAAGCTACGATAGTGTAATTTGGTATAAGGTTGGTTAAATTTATAAAATTGACCTCTCCGCTAAACCACCATGAAGATTGTTTTCTTTTTATTACGACATAATTACTGAATGTTTCAGATCACAATTTACTAAGTTAAATTTAGAATGTATGTAAAGGGTGCCCACCTGACCAAAAATAGGTGCTTTTGATGGCATTGTTTAACCATACTTATCAATTTATATGCAAAAATTGAAAATGTTGACAAAAGAAAAAAAGTAGAGACAAATTTGAGCCGACATTTACTTGGCTATGAGTTTGCGTTAAAATTGAGTATTTATTCGCCACACACTATACTTATTTAAGTTTTGCCATAAACCAGGGTTTTGGTTAAGTAGCAGTTACCATTGGGACGTTGGTGATTCATCACAGGATTACACTAACATTGTCATGTAAAAAGGTAATACCTGCAAAATTTAGAATAAAGCTGGTTTTTCTATGACGTTAAACATGTTAAACTTAATTAGAATATTTAGAAACTGTGAAAATTAAAAAAAACAATTGGTTGAAACGACGGAGATTTTTTTATTTGGTGTCCTGACAGCATTACATATACATGACATAAGATTCCGTTCTTTTATTTGTATAATGCGCAATAACGAGTAAATTCAGTATCCAATTTAATAATCAACGGTCAATGCAATACTCTTTCTTTTCTTTTTTTAAAGGTGGTTAAACTTGATCGTGAGCACAATTTAAGAATGAAGTGCGTCGCATCTTAAATGCTGTGCTTTGGTTAACAATTTAAAACCGCAATAAACTTAAACAGTTAATACTGAATTTAAATCTTAGGTGTAAGTCAACATACACTAGTTTTGATTTACATCATAACGAATGACCTTCTACGTTTTCGATGTATTGAAATAACAGCTAATTTATTATAAAAAAATATTATTTTTCTATCATTATCGATGGTCTGTACAAAACGTAAATTCGTACATCTTTGAACAGTGGAAGCATTAAGAGAACAAAATGTTAACCTAAATGTACATAACTTGCAAATTTCAATCTCATTAGGTCGTTTGTCAAATAATATTTATACCTTGATATGTGTATTTTTAAAAATACGTATGGTTTGCGTCTCTTTTACCGAACTCGTATCAGTTTAGTAATTCAAAGTGAAGGTCCTCCTATTTATATATATCGAGATTCTAGTAATTTAAAAATACATAACTAAATGGTGAACATCATCATAAAAGGGAAATGACGGCTATATAGACTCAGAATCGTGCGACCACTTGTTGTTAAACGTGATATGCACGTATTGATTATGGCAAAGTTTAATTAAAATTTGCCAAGCAGTTTAGAATAGAAATATTGGTGTCGATTAATCATCGTCAGAAAAAAGTTTGTCGATATGTCAAAATTGGTGCCCATGGCGTCTCGATTAAAGTTATCAAACTTTCATCGAATACCTCACAGCTGATATTTTGTTTAGGTTTTCTTATATTTTCAGCTAATTTCGTTTTTTTCTGTATACAATGAACAGTCATATAGCATGTCCTCCATAAAATACATGTACATAAATAAAACTCTTGATTAATAGTAAATAGCAAATATAATTTATTTATAGTAAAGTGTATTTTATAGTATACACACACACAAATAATTGTCCCTTCTTCAAGTACCTATACAAAATATGTTTTCTTTTAAACAGTCCTAAATGAAAGTCTTGTCTATGACTTAAAATTATAATGATAAGCGAGGATGACATATGTCACTATATGACAAACATGCATGATGATTAATTAATTGTGGAAGAGAAGTTACTCACACAATGTGGTCTTCTCGTTTAATAATATATAAGAAAATGACTTAAAATCAGTTCGATGATGGAAATCATATCCGGACGCTTATATTTTCGTTTTTCGCCTAAAATAACCCAAATGGAATACATACAACCGAGGATGGCAAATGCGACTATGCATAGTATCTTTAACGCATGATGAAAATTCATTGTGTAAGTTAAAGAAAGGAAACACAACATGAGGTCTTCTCATTCGATATTATAGATGTTTGGTAATTCAAAAGCTGACATCATGTGTAATATTAGTAGTTTTTTAACCAAATAATTGTTATCCTATTAATGCATTATTCAATATGATATTAGGTTATTTAAACTCACTTATAACACCTTCTAATTAAGGCTTAAATTTTGAAAAGACGTTAACATAAAAGTTTAAGTTATGAAGACAATGAATAAGCATGGATTCATGCAAAGCATATTTTTCAAGAATCTACGCCTATCTACGCGTATGTAAGTTAAATTGTTAACAGTAAAACAAGAGTTTCGTGTCTTGAAAATAAATATGTTTTTCGTTGTCTACTAAATGCTTATTTTGTGCACAATGATGAATAATTTTTCAAGGTCCGTTTGGTGTGGTGAGTAATAAAAATCGATTTTATTACAACAACGGTGTCAGATAAAAACATTTTTTTTTACAATAAATATTTGACCGATTTTTATAAATGACGAGTAAGGCGAGTACATTAACCAATTAAACAACTGTAGATTGTCATGGGGATTTTGAAGTACACTCTTTAGTACATTGCCACACTTCAGCTGACATTTTGAGAGATTTCATATTCCTAACTTGTACTATCTTTCCTGCCAACAATCAAATTGATGAATAAATTATCACATTATGATGTTTTACGGAGTACAAACCATATTCGATTTTGTTTTATACATAGCATATAATCATCATTACATGAGTAGGCTGTTTATTGGTTTTTGAAACTAAATATAATAGGATATTCAATTGAGGAAGTTTTTTTATCAATATCTCTGCCGAACTCGTGGGATTTTTCTTCGGTGTTTAGCATAACATATTTAAATAATCAACCGCAAATTTTTCACAAATTGCTTTTTGATATGTCTGTCTACGTAAGTGATATTCCCTCTATATAAAATTTGAAAAAGGATATTTTAAGATATGAAGATTATTTAAGTGTATACATATTCAATTTGAATCCCCTACTTAGATTACAAAACTATGCATAGCTGTTAGATAAGTCACACTATTTAAGTAATTCAACTTCCTCATAAAGGTATATACCATTGATAAGCCAGTGCAAAGACATGTCGCCGTACAGTTCATTCATGAATACACATGCGTTCGAGTCAAATGTTACTTCCACATGCGTTTTCTTTTTAGCTCACCTGGCCCGAAGGGCCAAGTGAGCTTTTCCCATCACTTTGCGTCCGGCGTCCGTCGTCGTCGTCGTCGTCGTCCGTCGTCTGTCGTCCGTCGTCGTTAACTTTTACAAAAATCTTCTCCTCTGAAACTACTGGGCCAAATTGAACCAAACTTGGCCACAATCATCATTGGGGTATCTAGTTTAAAAAATGTGTGGCGTGACCCGGTCAACCAACCAAGATGGCCGCCACGGCTAAAAATAGAACATAGGGGTAAAATGCAGTTTTTGGCTTATAACTCAAAAACCAAAGCATTTAGAGGAAATCTGACATGGGGTAAATATGTTTATCAGGTCAAGATCTATCTGCCCTGAAATTTTCAGATGAATCGGTCAACCCGTTGTTGGGTTCCTGCCCCTGAATTGGTCATTTTGAGGAAATTTTGCTGTTTTTGGTTATTATCTTGAATATTATTATAGATAGAGATAAACTGTAAACAGCAATAATGTTCGGCAAAGTTAGATATACAAATAAGTCAACATGACCGAAATGGTCAGTTGACCCCTTTAGGAGTTATTGCCCTTTATAGTCAATTTTTAACCATTTTTCATAAATCTTAAGTAATCTTTTACAAAAATCTTCTCCTCTGAAACTACTGGGCCAAATTAATCAAAACTTGGCCACAATCATCTTTGGGGTATCTAGTTTAAAAAATATGTGGCGTGACCCGGTCAACCAACCAAGATGGCCGCCATGGCTAAAAATAGAACATAGGGGTAAAATGCAGTTTTTGGCTTATAACTCAAAAACCAAAGCATTTAGAGGAAATCTGATGTGGGGTAAAAATGTTTATCAGGTCCAGATCTATCTGCCCTGAAATTTTCAGATGAATCGGTCAACCTGTTGTTGGGTTGCTGCCCCTGAATTGGTAATTTTGAGGAAATTTTGCCGTTTTTGGTTATTATCTTGAATATTATTATAGATAGAGATAAACTGTAAACAGCAATAATGTTCAGCAAAGTTAGATTTACAAATAAGTCAACATGACCGAAATGGTCAGTTGACCCCTTTAGGAGTTATTGCCCTTTATAGTCAATTTTTAACCATTTTTCGTAAATCTTAGTTATCTTTTACAAAAATCTTCTCCTCTGAAACTACTATGCCAAATTAATTCAAACTTAACCACAATTATCTTTGAGGTACCTTGTTTGAAAAATGTGTCCGATGACCTGGCCATCCAACCAAGATGGCCACCACGGCTAAAAATAGAACAGGGGTAAAATGTAGTTTTTTGCTTATAACTCTGAAACCAAATCATTTAGAGGAAATCTGACAAGGAGTTAAATTGTTAATCAAGTCAATATATATCTGCCCTGAAATATTCAAATGAATTGGACAACCGGTTGTTGGGTTGCTGCCCTCCAATTGGTAATTTTTAAAGAAATTTTGCTGTTTTTGGTTATTATCTTGAATACTATTATAGATAGCGATAAACTGTAAACAGCGATAATGTTCATCAAAGTAAGATCTACAAATAAGTCCACATGACCAAATGGTCAATTGACCCCTTAAGGAGTTATTGCCCTTTATAGTCAATTTTTAACAATTTTCATTAATTTGGTAAATTTATGTAAATTTTTACCAAATATTTTTCTCTGTTACTAATGGGCAAAGTTCATTATAGATATAATTGTAAGAAGCAAGAATGTTCAGTAAAGTAAGAACTTCAAACACATCACCATCATCAAAATACAATTTTGTCATGAATCCATTTGTGACTCCTTTGTTTAATATGCACATAGACCAAGGTGAGCGACACAGGCTCTTTAGAGCCTCTAGTTTCTTAATCTAGTAATGTTATGTGGTAGAATGACCTAACAAATATATCTCAGAAGGAATTATACGTGTCTTTTTTCTGTTTTTGATAAAAACATACGCATTGCCCATGTTTCTTGCTTGTATTACTTAAACGACAGACATACACATATTAATATAAATCTATCTAAAAGAGTAAATGTCATAATCAATTTATTTGCTGTTTCAATCAGTATACTTGATTCTCATCATTCAAAAGAATAAGTCTGACAGGAATAGGATCAAAGTTACGGCATCCAGTCCGGTACCCACGAACGTAGTTCTAAACATAAATGTATATATAACTTTTATTTATAATGGTGAAGTGTTATTATTACACGCGTTCTGTATTTGAATGTAGATAAATCTAAAGGAGTAGGCTTTCTAGTTTGAATTTTTGTAAAAAAAATTATTGATTTAAATGTAATCTGGCGTCAGTACATAGAGTAAATTGCCTTTATTTTCCCCCCGGAAGTAGACATACTGACCCTGTTGTATACTGGTTCCCGATCGCAATATTAAGTATGTTACACATATACCAATATAACGACCGGGACGAACTTCACGTTACCTTGAACTTGTTTCAAATGCTCTTCAAAATCGGATGTATTTCTAAACCAAACGTCGTCTATTGGCGGACTATTGAATTTTGGCGTCCCAGCAGACGCTCCTCACATGATGAATTCCGAGATCAATCTCCAGAAAATGTTTTTCAAATATCATAATTATAAGATAAACAGAAACAAATGAAAATAAGAAACAAAATGTTATGAATAAAAATAAAACTAGTTTTTGATTCCAAAACTTTTATCTGAACTGAGAAATAAAGAGACATAAACAGACCTGAAATCATACTTTTCAAAACTTCAATAACTCTTTATTTTTCAAATTGATTTCCTAAATCTTCATATTTAAATCATATTTAAAATGAAATTACGAAAAATATTGTTGGGTGTCAGAACTTTGACCTTAACACGGATATTAAAGTGGCAGTGGCTATTTTGCCGGCTCTGATTTAAATATCTCTAGTAATGGCCTGTTTACAGACAACAGTAATATAGTGAATGTGTTACGTTGTGGGAAAAACATGTTTATTTTGTTGGCATAAGGAAAGCGGAAGCCAACCTAATAATTATTTTGTTTACACATACATGTGTATACAATTCAAATAACTGACTGACTAGTATTTCAAAAGGAAGTTTAATTTAAAAAGCTATGTGATTGTATAATGTTTTATCAAATGATGCAATGCAATTTTTAACTTTAAGTGTTTTAACCCACAATTAATAAATCTGAGATTTCATTTTCATGCATACATATAAATATATATCTATGTGGCATTATATTATCACGGACTTGGTTTGAGAAATAATTTCAACTACATGTTTATATATGATTTCATTGCAACAAATGGATGCTCAATATTTGGACAGGAAAAATACAACTGAACGGACAAGACCTGAAAGGCCAAATACTGGTAGATGTATTTAAACGGACAGAATGTGTTTATATTGTATGTTTATAAAAAGGTCTTCAACTGTTTCATTTGTAGTATAACTGTCACATACACCATGTAATCGTCGATTGCCAGGTTTGATTACACGATCGTGTGTTGGCTGCAGTTCACACCTTATCTTAATACTAGATGATATTGGATCATTAGTCTAAATAAACATTTCATTTTAATCTTTTAATTTAGATGTGGTTTGATCCTAATGAATCAAAGCTCTACAAGAGACCAAATGACAAAGAACCTTATGAGTAGCAACAATTGATCGACGTGCGGCCTTCAAAAAAAATATTATCAGATTTATTATTTTTTACGCCCCATTTATGGGCATAAAGTTTGTCTTGCATGTGCATCCATTCGTCCGTCCGTCCGTCCCGCTTCGGGTTAAAGTTTTTGGTCAAGGTAGTTTTTGGTAAAGTTGAAGTTCAATCAAATTAAAACTTAGTACACATATTCCCAGTGATAAGTTTTCTAATTTAGATGCAAAATTAGAATTTTGACCCAAATTTCACGGTCCACTGAACATAGATAATGATAGTGCGAGTGGGGCATCCGTATACTATGGACAGAATCTTGTTTCAATGTTAATGTTTTTTTGTTTTTTTTATTTCGTTTGAAAGTATATTCAATTAATACTTTAATCTAAATTTCAAGGAAATTCCCTGCGAAAATAAATGAATGGATATAAGTGAAATTTCAGGTTCATTTCGGATCTTATTTCGCCGTCCCAAAAAATATTTTTCATTATTCAATTTTAATTTCATCAAAATATTTTATTGTTCATTTTACAAAATCTAATGTGGAAGAAAATACATTGAATACTCAAATACATTGTATGTATTGAAGTTTAAATAAGTCCGACCATAGATTTTCAGATCCGTTCTGGTCTAATCATTTTTATGTTAGCTCCAAGTTTTGGCATCAAATATTCTCTTTTTTTTCAAATATACTTTTGATAAAGTGGGGTTCTTTTCATTTAATAAAATTATAATTTGAAGAAAAAGATCGATTGAAAAAAGAAGTAATTGTAATTGAATAATTTGAGTCGTATGTGTTCAGGTCTATGTTCTGGGATTATATTTGAAATTTATGGAGAGGACACTGCTCAGCAGTATTATTGTATTTTAACTTTTGTTTGTTTTTCTTCTTCATCAATTTCATGTAATAATCTAGAGTTAGTTTTATGAACAAAATGACCAAAATTATCTTGAATATATATTGGAACACGGTTTGTATCCACATATCACCAATATACATTCTAGATTAACTACATGTAAATATAGTATTTTGGCAAAGATAAAAAATAAAATAGGCGCTAATAAAACAAATCAAATCAGTGCAAATTAAAGAGCGATTTTTTTTAAACGGCACAAATCTCGTAACCCTGTGTAACTTTACACTTGAGTATTTAAATGACTAACGCTTATTATTTTAAAAATGGAATTTTGAGAAAGTTAGGCCGATAAACAATACTTTTCACAAAGGTTCGATATACTGGCAACGTATGCATGTTGAGATTAATGTTTTCTGGATGATTCACGTAAAATAATGTTTGATCTTGCAATGAAGTTAAATTTTATTTATACTGCTTAATTGATAAAATTAAACAGATAAAGGCTCATTGTGATCACAAAATAAGCGACAGTTTGAAATTGTGAAAGAAAAAAAGGCTGAAAACATACGTTAAATACGAACATTTCGATATGTATATTGCTTCATCGTGCATTAAAGAGTCATGTCGGAACAATTTCACATTGATGCAAGTACGTTAATAGGAAAAGAATGTAAGCCTTAACAATAATGGATGAAATAGATATAGTTGCATATGCTATGTACATTGATTGACACGAATATATTGATAAAAAGGGTAAGAGGAGAACAAAACTTTACGACACAAATGATAATTTCAGCGTCCAGATTGTGACGGAACAAAAGACGATCAGGCCCATTTTTTTTTAGCATAATCTGCAAATACCATGGTTTATCTCGTTTTTTTTATGTTGCCTTGTAACCAATATAATGTTGGAGATACATGTGTTAGCTCATGCTTAATATACAGCTAAAATCGATTTATATTTGAAATCAAAACTATTTTACATGTAGAAAAATGTATATTGATACACTGTTTAAATGTAACATAGTACTACTAAATTTTTTGGCAAATTAATTGTAATTTCTCCCTAGCAACAACTTTTGTCCATGGCAACGGTCCTTTGTTATCTATTTAACTAAAATTTACTTTTAATATGTAGCAACAAAAAGATATTTTAATAAGTTGTAAAAAGCAAACAACTCAAAAGAAAATATTAACAAACAAAACTCCAGACAACCAACAGTGATTAATCAAGAGATTTTGGTAACAAAGTGAACTTCTAAATCCCATCAGAGCAATGCACAAATGTATTGTTGCCCTTACGCTGAAATTGTTGGTTATGGCATCTGGTTGTGAACTTAATATATACATTTATGTAGGCTACGGTTGGTTCTGAAAACATAATGTTGCGGAATGTCTAGACCGTGCTTTAATCTCGCTTTACGAGGCGCCAGATTTGGTCGATACGCCAAGCCGATGCGACTAGTTATGATATGGTTAGCCAGAATGAAAGACGTGAAGGAATGTAATTATTTCTATAAAATAGTCAACGTATGTTGATTGGTAGAATTTGTGAATGTAAACAGTCGAGAACAGAATGGTTGATTATTGCATAACAAATATTATGTGCATACCATTTAACGAAGAAACCACTAGGCTTATATAATTGCATAAAAAGTTATATCAATAAGTTTGATCAGGTCCTAGTTAAGCAATGAGGAATTAGACAGGATTGATATGAAATATAACAGCATTTCACATCTTTTAACAAGAAATCCTTAACACAATAAAATATTATTTTATTCATCTATGCGTCTTTTTCATAAAATTATGATCCACACCTTGCATCAGAAATTTACACATTATTTCCAAATCCAGTTGTTGGCTTCACACGAGTTATGTTCTTCTCATATATTTTATGATGGTATGATACTATACTCAGTTTGATTGAGTTCTTGAGCTGACATGTCAGTAACTGCTTGTAGTATTTTGTTAATGTATGTATCATTGTTATTTTGCGTAGTAATTTTTGTTGCCTTTTCTGGCACCGGACTCGGACTTTATTTACATAGAGTTTAACTGTGCATATTGCTATATGTTTGTTTATACTACATTGGTTTGAGGATGGGAGAGTTGAGATCTCTCAAAATATGTTAAATCCCACCGTATTTTTGCGTCTGTCCGAAGACAATAGTCTTGTATGTTGTTTTTTTTTCAATTAAGATATATCCAAAATTTGAATTTTCATGAACAAAAGTTTTTGAATTATTTGGATGAAATAATGTTTTGATTGTCTGATTAAACGATGCTTTATTAAATGTTGATAATTTTAAATTACTATAAATTCAATAACAACGCTTATTTTGGTATTATTGTAATGTGTTTTAAAATCAAGTTAGCTGTTATATATAGTATTACCAATGTTATTTAAACTGATCGGGCGGAGCTTACGTTTTTATTTCCATAAGGACAGTCTATGTGAAGATGTGTGTGATAAGGATGATAACCGTTATAATTATTATTGATTTCTAATCACCTATCAGTGTCATCAAAGGAATTTACAAAACAATGACTGGACAATTCATTTTTGAGTTTATCCTTAAACCCCTAACTATGGATGGACTGGTTTATTATGAGCGAACCGGTTGAACTCCGCCCAGTCAAGTGAAATAAATTATAAAGGTGTAGTAAATTACAAGTAGTTAGATTGGTATCTTGAAAAACATCGAAAATGTTCATAGAAAGTATGAAAGCTAATTGTTTTAACAGCTTGGTCCGTTATGTTCGTGTGTACTGGGACAATTATGATATATAACAACGCTAAACGTGGAAGAGGGTCTAGAAGTGTGATTCGTCATATCTCATCGTATCTGTTTTCTTTAATCTTATTATCTTTTCTGTATCAACATCATTTGTTTTAATAGATGTTGTCATGTTTGTCCCGTTTTTCTTTTACAAGTGTGGACACGTATGACTTAGACTTTGGTCGTCATGACAATAGTCATTATTTATTTCGTCAAATTTATTTACAAAACAAAACTTTTAAAATTTTTAGAATTCATTTCATTTTTTTAACAATACATACACTGAACATTTTCATTATTTTATAGGAATACATCTACCACATCATGATAAAAATGACTCAAAACAAAACATTTAAAGGGTGCAAACAAGTATGGTGCGCACATTTTGGTGGGAACATGAATGGGAGAGAACATAAATAGGAGGAAACCTAATTTTCGGCGAACAGACCCGGTGTCATAATTTAAATAAAAAGACTCATGTTCATTATCAATTATATAAATGTTTTTTTTTTTTATGAATTACATCTACACACCTAGTGGGAGATATTATGGACATAATTGTGCAAATCGTGATACAAGCATGAAATTTGGTATAAAGGTTAACTAAATGATACTTATAAAAAATTCGCTGCTGGCCAGAAAAAATAATCATTTTTTCAAGATGGCCACCACACATTTTGAAAATGGCGTCATAACAAATTAGCCATTAATGGTTAATCCTTTGAAAGGTGTGTTATTTGTAAAATCCATTGTTAGATTTGAAAAAAAGAAAATGACAGTTCATAAATAACGACTAGACAATACATTAATGAAACTTAAGGTGACTTCCGGTTTAAAAATGTCGGCTAACGAGTCAAAAATTTCGATTTTGTTTACTTTCAAGCAATTTTACAAGGGATTTTAATCCTTGAAAGATGTGTTATGTATCATTCAATGTAAGATATGATAAAACGTTAAAAACAGCTCCTTAGGACGACAAAACAACACATAACTGAAGAAAAAATAGTGGTTTCCGGTTTCAAATTAGATGCAAATACGTAAAAAATATTTTTCATCAACTTAACAATTATAACACATGCATGAAATACGAGCATGAAATTTGGTATACAGGTTGACTGAACGATAGTTAAAAGAAATCAGGTGATGGCCATCAAAAATTTCCATTTTTTCAAGATGGCCACCGATTATTTTGCAAATGGCGTCATATCCAGTTGTAAATCTCTGAAAATTGTGTTAAAGGTATAATCCAATGTAAGGTTTTATTAAGCGTAAATTACAGTTCCTAAAGTACGGAAAAACAACACAAAAATGACAAAAAAGAGTGATTTCCGGTTTCAAAATGGCGGCAAAATTTTTGAAAATGTATTTTTTTATAATTTTCATCATCTTAACAAGTGATATCACATTCTTTGTAAAGATTTGATGTCTAGTTTTATTAGAAAGACAGGTTAGTTATCTTAAAATTATCGGTCAGTAGCCAATAACAAAACTCGTACTCGGACAGAACGGTAGCATTTACAGTCACCAACACAACTGGATGTTTCGCCTCGTCATTTCAAAAGTTCCCGACAGGAGGGTGCAACTTTAACGGTAGCCGAAGGAATCCTCGATTTTTTTCTTTCATCCAACCCTAGTGTTCATGAATTGGTACATAAATCAGACTGAGCCCAAACTTATCATCCTTGATACGCTGCTCTGTCGATGTGCTCCGAAGAAAAAAAACTCTTGTAGGCGGAACAACTTCACAATGCCGCTGCTTCCTGGGTAAAAAAATACATCGTGCCTCGTTAACAGCAAATAGTGGATGTTGTTTTGTCATACATGATGCAAACAAATGCTTCTTTTATGTCCTTGTATGTGTCTTTATACTTAAGCAAAAAAATAAGTACGTCCCTTACATGTTGAAATACTTCCTATATCATCCAAACTTACCTATTCCCTTAGTGTCACATGCACTGAATGTATGAATAAAAGGAAGAATAGCTACAGGAGGACCAAACGCATTTGATACATCACGTACAGGAAGCCATAAAAAATCTTCATTCCTGCCAAAACCTATCCTCAGTTTGTTCCACCATAGTTTTTGAGTGCTGCCATTCTTAATACTACTACATCTGTGTCGGTGCTACCTTGAATTACCGTCCTACAACAATTTCATAATCAGGCCGAACATGGACAAACATTCGTATATCTGCTTCTTCATGCTTACAAGGGGTAGCTGGAAAGTATCCTTATTAGTCTCTACAGAAGCATTTCTGTCGGCAAGACACTTGAAAAATTTCGTTTCGTTGTCATCTTCATAGAGAAAACTACTCCATGCAGAACCCAAGTTTTGTCTTCTCACATCTAGCCTTTCAATGATTCATTTAGTAAGTCTAAAACAATATCTACTCTTGAATACTTATCGATGCAAGATTTTATTTAAGGCCGTATAACACAATTGCAAAATCATCCAATATTGATTCCCTACAAGGTGGCCTGGAATTAACCATTGCTGCTCTATCAACGATAAATGCGTAAGAATTTGGATCTGCAAATTACAAAATGTTTCAAGTTTATCCATTTGCACCGATTTAATACCACTGTTTAAAATGACACCCGAAGACAAAAACGGAGGAGCAGTTTGTCTTTATGGATTAAGAAATATTCCAAATCAATTTGTCCACTGCGACAAAAAATAAAGACTAGAAAAGATATCTAAGAGCTCTAGCTTTGTTTTTTTACAAAAACGTTTACAGTTTTATATAATAAGAGTTGTTCTTTTTAATCTGATTATAAGAAACCGTTTCTCCTTCGTTTTGTATTTACTTCAATTTTAAGGATCTTCAAATTATTTGCCTTTGATCTTTTTAAAGAAACCCTTGTGTGTTTATTAAGTCGTTCATCTATTATAGAATGCCTCAAACCACTAGATCTTGCAAATTTATCTGATAGTCTACTGACTTCTGGTCTAGCTACCATCAATACGTCTAAATGAGGTCTTCGGTTAAACCTATGACAACACATCGCCCTTTATAATTGCATTATCATGTTTTTGTCTGATCAATTGTGTTATAAGAAAAATATTTTTTTGTCTTACGTACAGTAAAATTATCATTTTCAAAATCAATTGCCACCTGTGGGTGACTTAAGAAAAGGGAAGCCATATCTCGGAGAAGGTCGGTCGCGATCGAGAATATGTCACACGATCAAGACCTAAATGAATACAGTATCA
This sequence comes from Mytilus galloprovincialis, assembly GCF_965363235.1. Lineage (NCBI taxonomy): Eukaryota > Metazoa > Mollusca > Bivalvia > Mytilida > Mytilidae > Mytilus > Mytilus galloprovincialis. Next base: position 73,696,716 of record NC_134844.1, read on the forward strand.
TGCTTTATATGGACTGTTGGTACAAAATCTGACTCATGAAATAGCATACATGTACTACCAAATTCACAAAGAGTTCTTATTTTATAATTGGACGCCAGGAATTGAACTGTGGTAGAGATGACTATATTTTCTTACGCCAGTCTATCAAATCATTGAACGTCACAGAGTCATGACATGATTATAATTTCTGTGTTTAGATTTCTTAAGCCGATATATATCTTTCAAGCTAAAACACATAGAGTTATCTGATGCGCGTGTCTAGTCCTAGGTACATTTGAACATACATACAAGAACATGCCGTTCTAGCTGTTGCAATAATGGTTTAAGTGAGGAAACATGAAACATGTGTCAATCTACCTTCACGTAATATATCACCAAGAACTTTAAAACAAGTCATTTCAATGTGAAATCCACCTAACATGACGATAAACTTATCTTCAATGTACAAATCAGGCAATTCCCACTGAATATCCATTACCAAAAGTGGCTGATCTACCGTTACTATTGATGTTTTTCTCGTTTCAACCACATTTTCCGTCTTATCCATCAAATACCTGTTCATTGCAACTGAATTGGCTTGTTTTTAAACAGTGGCATCATAGATTTTACACTTACTTGCTTTTTAGAGTAATGAGATGAACTACGATTTATACCATTTTGCCCTGGTAGTGCATACAAATCACTCATTATGTCTATAAATAGTTTGCGCATGCGCAAAATTGTTAAATCATGTGTCTTATAACCTTGAAAAATGTTATCAAACCAAATCATAATATCATTGAAAATCCCAAATCACTTATTTTATAGTAAATAGTTAAAATATTTTTTAATGATTTTTTTTACATTTTCGCGCATGCGCAAACCCGGTTTGTGTCAAATACTCATGTCTAGTGAATTATTCACATGTAAAGAAGGTAGCTACCAAACCTGACAGCTGTTTTTCACTGATAGAAGGTAAACGAAAAGTTTTCCAGAAAAAAATCAGTATTTTCAAACTGAAAAAACAGCCATTTTGGAAAACGGCGGTGGCCATCTTGAAAAAATGATTTTTTTTAATGGCCAGCAGTTGTTTCTTTAAAAGTATATAATAATGATGCTTTGTGGTAATTTTCATACTTGTATCATCATTTGCACAATTCCCTCGATTTTGCCTGCTAATATCTTCCACTAACCCCACCCATCGTACATATATCGTAAACCGTGAATCCCATTCTCAAGCCAAAGAAGAATACTCCATTTTGAACACCAAATTGTGTTATAGTGTAGGTCTGTTTAAAAGTTCATATCAAAATACAAACTTTTCCTTAATCTTATTTTTGACTTCCTTGCAATATGTAGTTCATTGCTATTTTTTTTGTTTTTTAGAAGTTAAACTACAATTTTAAGATTCCCGTAAAATTATCGAACTGTCTTGGATTAAACGAATTCAAACAGCTTATTCCCTGGGTTTAAATGACAATATACTTTGACAAGGGAACATATCTACTTCTTTCTCTATTGCTATCATGAATATTATTGATAAAAAAACAACGAAATAATAGGTCTCATGGGAAACGTATCAATCGAAATCAACGAGTTAAACATCGTATAAATTATACACTTGATAATCTCTTATCTATATTTGAAAATAATGGTAGGCATTAATTATTATGTAAACTGGGTCAAATACCCATTAGTAAATTACACGATATTTTCAAAGAGTGTGATACCATCACATTCTTCATCCCACTGTATGAATATTCTCGTATAATTACAGCTTTTTTCAACCATAGGCTGTTCCCACGTATCGACAAACCTGAAGATCATAAACGTCATTTTTGGAAAACTTAATACATTAGCAGAGGTATTGATTGTATCAACTTATCAAGTATATTAAATGACTATACCGTTCAAAACTTTATACCTCCCTATTTTGATAATATAGAACCATCTATGATTTCATACACATACAAAAAAAACCAGCAGAAGTTTAATTTTTAATCATACGTCGGTTACTTCAGAAGTGAATATAGATAGTAATACTCCCTGAACTTGAAACTGTGAATCGTCGAAGTTTAGATATGTCCCATATGGCCATATGAGGCTAGTGAGATTTGCCTTAACTGGCGATATTGAACTAGTTCTACCTGTAATTTATAAATCGGCAAATACTAATACTGATTTTGTAAACGAGACTGTTCTTGAACTTTCACAAAACGTGCTCAAAGTATCATTCCAGCTTTTTCAGTAATCCTTTAAATGTTGCCTGTCAATAGTCCAGAAATTAGATCTATTTGAATTGCATTTATACGTTTTGAAATAATTTAAAAAAATTGAAGATTGAAAAATTGCTCAACAACTTTTATAGACAGATGAATACCAATTTTAATGTATTCGCAGATATTTACAGAATGCAACCTTTATATAGTGAAAAAATAAAACATACAGATCTTAACAAAATTTTGTTTTTTCTCAGAGATTTTAAGAAAATTAACTGAAATATAAAGTTTTATAAATATTTCATGAAGATTGAGAAAATCTTGGGCCTTAACTATGATTACTCAGCATAAATTCACAGTTTACAATATGCATTCTTTACTTAAAGCCCTGAAAGTAAAATAAATTCATAATATACATGATATATGCATATTTGTAATCAAAATTGTTTAGAAGTGCTTATATTTACTTTTCGCAGTCTTTGAAAATCATAGATCCTTCCTGAATATTTTTGGTGGGGTGTGTTTGTCCTGTCCGTAATCCAAAAGTGAGCCGTTACACCTAAATGTGCTTGTTTGTGACTGTGGCATAAAAAAGTCATTTCTATAAAAAAAAATTAGGGAATTCATTCACCAGACTGGTATCTTCCAACATATATTTTATGCAAATATGACTGTGTTTAAACACTTTTAGTTCGTATATTAGCTATAACAAGATTAATATATGGTCAGAGATGGTACTGTTGTGACAAGAGTTCAAACTGACCATTTGAGGAAGAAATTGTGAATTTTCATTGGCAAATAGGCATACATTAGGATGTGAATTGGAGACAGAGGCAGAATAGGATAATGTATATAATCTTGAATGTTGGAATGATTAACTGCTAATCATTTCCTCTATATTATTCTGAAATGCTTTCAATTTGTTTTCAGAATATTTTCGAACATTGTCCTGACATTTCATTTAAGCTGGCAATAATTAAGTTTATTTTTAAAATCTTTAAAAAATTGAAACAGGGGTGTAGGTATCAAATGTACTGTACAAGAATCGTGAATTGTTTGTAGCTACTTTAAACATACTAATAGATTAAAGTAGCTGTGGTGCATTCCTTTATTTAAACCATTTTTATTTCACCGTTATGAATTTATAATGACAGATCATTCGTAGTATATACTTTCAATTTATAAACTCTAGCTTATCAACCTTAGCCATTATAGGTATAGCTACGGTTTGGGCAAATTGAAATTACTTAGCTAACCCTCCTGCTGATATGGCAATGTTTCGAAACATTTCAACCGCAAAATAACAACACACATCTTCAAATAACAACAAGCAGCACATGACCTCACAAACAGTGACGTATTTTTGTAACGAATATACAATTTTGAAATTCATACTTTTTTCTCATAATACAAGTCCAACAAATTGCCATCATAATGACGGTATCTAAATTCCATTTTAAATGAATGCTGTAACGACGACAAACTTATACAAGGCATTTTCCATAGAAAATGGATACTAACTCGACTAGACTAACAAATAAGACGTAAGTGAAATATACCCAAAGTACAAAATTGAAAAAAAAAACCAGAAAACACATAACTTTACACACATTTTCAAATCGAAACCACGACAGAAGCATCATAAATAATTGCATGCATGTGGGATGATAAAATACCGAGACACATCGTATAGCAATGCAAATTCACACTCGGTAAACTAGTCATATTCGCGATAGGTCACGTTCGGTTCTTAGTCCATTGACGACATAGATGATAAACTACTATCTAAAACGTGATAAAATGTTATTAGTTAGTTTAGACGCAGACACATCGCATAGATTAACCGATTCTTGATGGTGTCCATAAATTTTACGGAGTGTCATTTTTAATTTTCCCTCCTTAAAACTCTGTTTAGAGCAGTTCTGCATGAGGAGGACTATACCGACATGTAGTTTTACTCGAATGATTATAGATTATCGTTGGTCATCTCAACCAAATTTGTTTTCTCGCTTGAGCCGGTACGGCGGAAGTGAAAAGGCAGTTGAGATGAGATGACCAATGATAATCTGTTAATTGCTATTTTACCTGAAGACGTTGTTAATATCATTGACAACGGATGTGTGCCCTTACTTTCTAGCGATAATTTTACTGTGCTGAGAAAGGAGATTATCAGTCAGTAAGAACAAAAGAAAAATTCGAAAAATAGCGAAGATAATATATAACGTAAAGATAATAAATGGTTTAGTTTGATTGTATTCAAATGAAGTGATTCACTAGATCAAAAGTTTAACACATGTGTTTGCAATTTATCGCATTATACATGTAAGTGATCTGTTTTTCAAGTTAATAAGAATACAATATATATATATATAAACTTAGCGGTAAACAATGTATCACTGTAATCATCATACGTGATATTGTATGCACTTTTACAATTATTTCATAAATGACAAAGTATGATAAGAATCGTCATTTTGCGTCTAAAATTGCCAAAAAGTAACACGCATTTCATATTCATCAGATTCATTAGTTGTGCTTGAATTGAACTAATTTAAAGAGCCTTTTAGACCAACAATTCCCAAAACGTTGTGCAAACTATGGCTAAGGTATTCCTATGTTTAAAAAAAATAATTATCAAATCAAATCGTGTATAAACATGTTCAATTCGTGTTTATCCGAATGGCACAACGTTGTGTTCATCCGTTAAAGAAACCTGTTTAACCACGGATTGTCAATTCATGTTTAGAGGTAACCTTGCCATTATTTTTTTTTTCAGAATAGAGAATATTGAAAACAAATCTAAAAGACTCTGTTGTTATGTTTGAATAATGTAAGAAGTTCTTTTAAAAATGTGTTTCTAATGAATACGATTTTAAAAGTAGTTGCAATGTTGATCAGAGAATTAAAACTCGTTCCGTTTAACCTTAATCGAATTTTTTATTGCAAATATAGAAAATACTTGGTAATAAAAAACTCAACAAATAGAAACAAAATTTAACTGACGCATTTATATTTTGATTTGATACCTTTGATGATAAATATTTCGAATGCAATAATATAAAAAAAGTTCATATTTAATACATAGCCATAGATTTTACATGGCTGTTCATTTTCCTTCTTGTCTTATCCTTACTTGTTATATATGAGTCATATATAACTAAGAAGATACGACGATTAATATATTTCTTAAACAATATATATTATTTAAACTACACGTATATACGCATGCAATGTTGTACTCTGTTCATAGTATATACCTGAAAATTTTTGAAATCAGTTTAAAAATCTTTAAATACTTTAAATGAAATCTGGAGCTGGCATGTCAGTTAACTGCTAGTAGTCTGTTGTTATTTATGTATTATTGTCATTGTGTTTATTTTCTTTGTTTACATCTTCTGACATCAGACTCGGACTTCTCTTGAACTAAATTTTAATGTGCGTATTGTTATGCGTTTACTTTTCTACATTGGCTAGAGGTATAGGGGGAGGGTTGAGATCTCACAAACATGTTTAACCCCGTCGCATTTTTGCGCCTGTCCCAAGTCAGGAGCCTCTGGCCTTTGTTAGTCTTGTATTATTTTAATGTTAGTTTCGAGTGTACAATTTGGAAATTAGGATGGCGTTCATTATCACTGAACTAGTATATATTTGTTTAGGGGCCAGCTGAAGGACGCCTCCGGGTGCGGAAATTTCTCGCTACATTGAAGACCTGTTGGTGACCTTCTGATGTTGTTTTTTTCTTTGGTCGGGTTGTTATCTCTTTGACACATTCCCCATTTCCATTCTTAATTTTATCATGTTACAAGTCTGCGTAGTGTAACATGTATTATTGAAGCTTAAATGTACTGAAACGATTACATTCGAATTTGTTTAGATATTTTGTGATAAATAACCTTTAAACTGATAATTAATCAAAAGGAATCAATTTAGATAACATCTTATAGTTACATGCGTCAGAAGCGCTTGTTTGCATGAAAAGACAATGTTCAATGCACCTTTAAAAATTTTAAAGAGATAAAGTACTTAGGCAGGCCCCGATTACACAATGTAAAACAATTCAAACGAGAAAACTAACGGCCTTATTTATGTAAAAATATGAACGAAAAACAAATATGTAACACATAAACAAACGACAACCACTGAATTACAGGCTCCAGACTTGAAATTGGGATATACACATACATAAATAATGTGGCGGGATTAAACATGTAAGCTGGATCCGAACCCCCCCCTAATCTGGGACAGTGGTATAACAGTACAACATAAGAACGAACTATAAAAATCAGTTGAAAAAGGCTTAACTCATCAGATAGACAAAACATGCAAGTGGACGTGGCCGGGTACTTATACATCCCGACACAAAAGGACACAATGAACAGATCTAAAAGTACTCGCAGTTTTCTGACAGCTAGTTTAAAACCACTAACAACTAATAAAAAAAATCATGCCTCTTAGACTAAACACTCAATCCGCACACATCCAACATACAATGGATTTAGTGTAAAGACGTCCCAAACAGCAAAAGAAAAACATGACCTTGTGCAAGTTACAGGTATCGACAGATTGTAGATCCATGAAAATGTATATGTATATAACACACTAGGTTATAGATAATGTATATTTTAAGGTTTTTCTTGTCGTAGAACACACCGAGGTGTGTCAGGATTGATCAAATCAAACCACATCTTCTTTTTTATATTCACACAGAATCATAAAGTGTTCTGATATTTGATATTATTGTCAAATAAAACGTAAATATTTTTTTTTATTTCTAATCTGCATTTTGATTCTTTTAATTTGATCATGATGAATAATATTATCCCTAGCATTAAAGGGTATCTCAAAAAAACATTAACCGTTGAGTTACGTATCAAACGTAGCAAAGCGGGAAATCTCTAATGGGAAGATTGTGGTTGATTTTCATGTTATGAAGATATAACCTTTCTCTCGATTAAACATTTAAATTTAATTCTGCAAATGGCAGTAATACTTTGTGAAAATATGTATCATTTCAATTTTGCTTAGTTTCTTCTGTTAAATAATCTGAAGTCAGATTTGGACTTCTTTTACACTAAGTTACCGCGCGTTTTGCTGTGTGTGTGCGTTAATCTACATGGAAAAGATGGATAGGTAAGGATTGGTATCTCACAAAACAGGTTAAACCCCATCGCATGTTTGTGCCTGTCCCGAGTAAGGAGTTCGGGATTTTATTGTTGAGTTGAAGAACTATTGGTTATCTTCGGCCGGTCATTGGTTGGCTCTTGGTCTAGTAGTTGTTTCGTTGACACATTCCTTTACTTTCATTCTCAATTATATTTAGCAGTTGGGAACTTTATAAAATAAAAAGTTTTACGAAATGAGGTCCATGTCATTCTGAAGTTGTATTATCATAACCATATACTTTGTTTGGTTTTATGTTTAATAATCTTGTAATTTTTATCTTTGGTGTTATATTTTTGCTTGACCAATATCGGTGACATTTGCAAATAAAATTAGTATTATCAAAAATGTAAACAACGCAAAACTTTTAGAAATTATATAAAGGACACATACTGTTATCACTAGAAGAATGATATGAAATTTAATTTAAATAAATATTTTAGCAGTCTAAGACTGATTTTGTAAAGCATATTAACATATCATTATTTTACTAAAACTAATGCAACACGTCTTTTTGTAAAGCTGAGACACATATAAATAAGAAGATGTGGTATGATTGCCAATGAGACAAATATCTACAAAAGACCAAAATGACACGAACATTAACAACTATAGGTCACCGTACGGCCTTCAACATACATAACTAAATGTGAACTTGTGATGTATGTGCCTGTCAAAGATTCCCGTGGTCGTCTTTAACTGTTTTTCTCTTTTCGTTATTGAATAGTAGTTCTAGTTTATGTTTTAAAAGGCATTTTTAAAGTATTTTGTCACATTTTTGAGTCATGAGGATTACAACTACCCGACTACTTACTAGGACAACCTTAATTACAGTTAATTAAGGCCAGTTGTGCACTAGAAATAGTCTTTTATGAAATCCGCAGTCGACAGATAATTACAATATCTTGAATTTATGTCAGATCATTTAATCATAAAGTTAGTGCCTAAATGAGGTTGTGGATTCAAAAATAAATTGCTACCCAGATTATTCATGAATTATTTTTAATATATAATTGATGATTAATAAATGATTAAGATGCATGTGTAGTTAAAAAAAAACAAGGGGAAATTTTATATCGACTTCAATAGTTATAACAAACAAAAAAATGCCTATTTCTGCAAGATTACATTGATGTATAAACCATGTTTTGTGAAATACATTCCAACACCTTACGTAATTATTAATGACGTTGCTCGAATCTGTCATGAATTGGTTTTCAGTAAGACAGTTCTAATTTAAACAGAATAAAATTATATCATTTTGTTTTATCAGTAACAAACTTTGTATCTTAGTTAAAGTTATGCAACTGATCTGACGGATTGTTTTGTATGCATAGAGCGCTTGATGGGAAATAGTTGTTCAAGGTACAGTATGTGTGATTAATCATGAATACAATATGTCAGAACAACACCCATATTGATTCATTCCCATTAAACTAGTACCAATTTGTTTCATTGTGCTAACGCTGATTACATTATATATCAACCAATCAAACAGTCTGTAGTTTATTATATTCATTTTACTATGTTTCAATTGACACTGCTGAACTGTGCGAATCACTTTTCTCGCCAAAAATCTAATTATATAATGTTTTCCTGAAATCGAACGTTTGAACCGGTAGTTGAGATACTCTAGTTTAATTTTGGAGATGGAAGTATATTCGCATCACAAAAAGAAAAACTGTGTGTATTTGAAGTAATCAGTAAATGGAGTTTTGAATGAGGAAGATATTATCAGTTTATTCGCCTGACTCGTTGTGATTTTCCTACGTTTAACTTTAAATTCCATACATATTCAATCAATATAATTTTCCACGAATTGCTTCTCAACTAGGTCGAGGGCTTGGAAATATAATAAGAATGACATGTGGCCGTTTTGGTTTTAATATAAATATTTACTCTGTGACCTTATGTCTTGTCATTCAGGCCGAATGGCGATTGTTTTCTTTGAAAACACATACATAATGTATTTAAGCACTTCAGTCATTGTTGCAAAACAGATGACACGATGGATCTATCATTTATTTTAATTAAAATACTATTTCTCCAGATAACGCGTGTGAAGTTCGTTTTAATTATACACTACTCAATATCATGTTTTAACAGTAAAAGTTGTTTACCATCCGAAATTGCACTTTTTTTGTAACTACTGTAAATGATATAGTACTCGATAGGTACTAGCATTGTTGTGTATGTGGATAAAGGTTAACCACATGTTCTGTCCCAAAATATAACAGTTTTACAAAATTATGAACTTGTTATCTTTAAGCTATTTATTGGGGAAGTAGAATGCTTCTGCTACATAAACATAGGCTGTTTTTGACAATACAATGTACATGTATTGGGTACTAGCATCATTAAAGTCATGCTAAATAACTGTAATCTTCGCAATTTAAGCATTTCAGTTAAATTTAAGTAAGTTTCAGTCTGAAATGAAAGTGGCCGCATTCGTGTTCATTCATTATATTGAAATGTAAGTTGTATTTAATGATAATACATAACATATAAAGGTTGAGGATGAACACGGATGCGGCCACTTTTATTTTGGACAGATATCTTCTGAAAAGTGACGTTTTTTTGGGAAAATTGCTAGTTTTTCATATTTAAGCTTGAATCGGAACGTTTTAATGACTAAATCAGTTAAGAACTTTCACAAATCTAATCAAATCAATTGAAATAGACACTGAAGTGTTTAAAAAGCGTAAAATTTTTTCGTGAGATGAACCTGAAATTCTAGGCCAAAATTAGACCTTACCGGACCTACTCCTTTATAGAACATTTAAAAACAAACATGTATTTATGCTATTTTTCACAAAAAAATTATTATATAAGGCATTAACGGCTAGGCAACTGCATGTACATCGTGTAAGTCTCTTTACTCCATTCAAATACATGCATGTTACAAACACTACACAAATCGTCAATTATCGCATGTAAGTATCATTCTTGATAATTGTAAACTGCCATAAAAATCTCTAGTACATTTCCTTTAATAGAAGAGTAATAACACCTTACTTTTATTGGAAATTGAAGTGGGCATAATTTTAATTGGTTGATGCAAGTCTTGAAACTTGTAAAAAAACGTATATTAATATTAGATATTCATCAAAATGAAATTTGAACAGTTATTTTAATCAATTTATAATTTCAAAATTAAATGTAAACATTTTAAACATATTTTCTCTTAAAACAAGTTGTTCGCATACGACAGGTTATGTTCTTCTCATATATTTTATGATTGCATGATACTTAACCCTTGATTGGTGCGATTGTATTGTTTTCCATACTTTGAAGACATAATCGTGCAGTGAAATTAATTGATTTATGGAGCTAGCAAGTCAGTAACTGCTTGTATTCCTGTTTAAATGTATGTATCATTTTCATTTTGCTTAGTTTCTTTTGTTACCAATTCTGACATCGGTCTCGGATGTGAGTTTTTCTTTGGGTATTGGTGTGTGTTTGTTTATTCGTCATTGGCTAGAAATTTGTTTAACCCCACCGCATGTTCGCGCGTGTCCACAGTGAGGAGCATCTTGTCTTTGTCAGTTTTATCAGTTTTGTTGTAATTTGTTCATTTCATATATATTTTGGAGTTTAGTGCAACGTTCATTTTCACTATTCATATTTGTTATTAGGGACCATTTGAAGTATAAGAATTAAGATGTAAAACGTGATCGAATGTACATTTTAACATTCTTCGACTGATTTTGTAAAATATATTAAGATAACAATATGTTGCTGTTAGAAAAGCAACAATTTATAATAGTTAATCGTTGATATACTGACACAAACTGAATGTGAAAATATAAGCCGCAGAAATATTACCAATGTATCAATCGACATTTTTTTATGAAGATGCTTACATTTACGGCGAGTACACCATGATTCGAATTGCTTTTTTTTTCACATGTATGCTAGATATGTCAAAGTACGGTCTTCAACACAAAGCTTTGGTTCACACCGAACAGCAAGCTATAAAAGGTCTCCAAAAGTACAAGTGTTAAATCTTCCAAACGGGAAAACAACGGTCTAATCTATATAAAAAACATAAAACGAAAAAAACTAATGAATCACATCAACAAACGACAACTACTGAACATCAGATTTCTGACTTATGACAGGGTCATACAGTTGCAGCGGGTTTAAACGTTTTAATGGTACCAAACCTTTACTCTTATCTGAAACACTAGTGTGACACCACAATATAGAAAGGCACACTATAAAACATCAATTAAAATGACTTAACTCAATCAAAGACATATTAACACGAGTGAACATACACCTAAAGATTAAACTTTATCAATGATACAATGTAAATACCAAATAAATAATAAAGAGATGAATAATTAAAGTGACTGTTTAAATCGCTGTGAAAGGTTAAACAATTTCAGAAAAACAACAGTAACCTGTGAAAAAATCCTGCCATTTGCAATACTATTATACACAGGTAAATGAAAATAGTGTTGTTGCTACGTATACAGTTTAAAAGGACAAAATATGTTTGATGTTCATAATATGAAGAAGTGATAATTCATAGTTATAACGAACACTTATTCAAGCTGGTATATAGATCAGATATAATCCTGAATAAGTAAACATAAACTAACAAAAAATCATTACAAATAGTATCAACAGGTCAAATTAACAAATAAGTAAGATTTGAGAGTACTCGCAGTTTCTGACATCTAGTTAAAAGGCAAAAACAATAATTGATAAAAAAAAATAAAACTTCAGAGACTGTTTATGATATTCGTTATTCATATGTAATTATAGAGTTAATGTGTAAGATCTGTAACAATGTTTAATGAGTTCAAGGATTCACACATAGATTGCAATCGACATTATTTATGATTGTTTCCTGAAAAGATTAGTTATAATCAAAATGCATGCGTAGTTACAGTTGATAAAGGGAAAAAGGTCATTTCAAAGAAACTTAAAAAATTATAGCAACAAAAATGCCTATGTTTGCACTATTATTTATAAAAGTATTATGTGGGTAACCCTTTACGTGATTGTTCATTACCCTGATTGAATCGGACATAAAGTTTTTGACAGTAGGACAATATTCATTTGAACGAATTCATTGTATTGTTGTTTATCATTAGTAAGCTTTGTTTCTTAATTTGATTTGTGCAACTGATCTGACTCAGTGTTTTGTGAATAAAGCTTGATGTTCAATGTCCATTATACTTGATAAATCATGTGCAACATATTTCATAACAACAATCAATTGATTATTCTCATATAAGTATCGATTTATTTCATTTTGCTTATGCTGCATATATCATTTTTTTTTGTAGCGTATTCTGTTCTACTTTTCACTGTGTCGCAAATGACCTTATCGAACTTCAAATTACGTTAGGGAGAATTCCCAAATGCCGAACTTGTAACAGCTTTCCCGCCAAAAATTAAATTATCTGTATTTAACTTAATTCGAACATTTTAAACTGGAATTGAGAAACTCTAGTTTGTTTTTGCAAATAAAACTGCATAAGCATCACACCGAGAAACGTGTATGTTTTTGTATATAGCAGTAAATCATTTTTTCAATAAGGAAGTATATTATCAGTTTATTTACTAGTGGCGTTTTCTTTCGTCCCAAATAGTCATCCAATATACATTTCCACGAATTGCTTTTTTTAGATAGGTCAATGCTTAACATAATTGAACAGACTAGGCCGAAAAGACGACTTTGACGAGACACATACAGAATTCATTTAAGCACATTGTTTCAAAAGATATGACACGATTGATATATCATTTTACTTTTTAATCTATTTCTCCAGAGGACTTGTATAGATATTTTCAACGGGAACATGCTTTATTAGTAAAAAATTCTTATCAGCCATCATTGTACTTGCTGGCGTCTTTGACAATTGTAAATGTATTCTTTGTCGATGTGTACTTGTATTGTCGATACACGTAAACCACATTTTCTTCTCATTTCTTGAAAATTTGTACACAATGAAAGTGAATAAATCTAAAAGACTTTAAAAGTCAACAATGAATGCTTGACCCCCCCCCCCCCCATTCTTTTTCCACATAATAAAAACAAACTATGGACCTATGATAAACGTATGTTTAGGCAAATGCAAATAACTCATCATGGTCTTATATCCAAATAAAGTAGGTAAATTCATATTACAAATCAATCATGCATGAGACGTCAATTATCGTATGTTAATATCATTTTAGATACGTGTAAAGATACATGTACTATGGGATCATTTCTTACTTGCATTTCATCTAAAGGTAGACAATTCCTTACTTTCATTTGTCATTTTGGTGGTCAAGATTAGTTGATGCAGATTTTGATCCTTAAAATAAACAGTTCTTTACAACCATATCACATTTGAGATATAAAAAAGGACCAATCAAGAATCAAATGTAAAATAACATCTTTTACAAAATTTACATATATTATCATTGCCATAGATTTTACACACCTGTTGCTTTTCTACTTTTTTTTCTATTCCTTTTTTTAATTAATATATGAAGATAGAGACGATACTTATATTTCTTAAACAACATAATATATATTAATTGTTTGAACTACATATATACATGTATACGCATGCAAGTCTGTATTTTGTTTATAGTGACATGAAGTAAAGTTAAATATGTGTTTAAAGTTATTATTTAACTTCTCATATTACTCTTCAGTTTAACCAATGATAGATTTAGCAAGTTAATTATAATCGTTGGTGCGTTGATTGCGTATATATAAATTCACGTAGTGTTAAGTGTGTTATAGAAGCTTAATGTACCAAGACGATAACATCTGTAATTTGTTTAAAGCCTGTACCATAAATAACCTTTAATCTGGTAATGAATCAAAAGGGATGTGTTCATAAAAAAGGAAAACATTTAAGATCAAATGTGACAATGAAATGCGTGAGCAGACACAATGCAATGCACGTTAAGGAGTCGATTTACGTGAACAAAGATAGTCACTTGTATAAAATAACTTGACACATAAGTTGTTTATAGGGGTAAATTCAGTAAAAAATCTCGCATTGACTTTAATGCTAATCTATGTATGGAATTAAATTTATACCTGAGTTACCTTTAGAAATTGGAAACTTTCATATAACATTCATAAAAGTACAAATGTAGCCCTATCTTTTGCACTAATAAAAACATAGGGTTATGCGGCATATTTAGGCATTCACATGACCTTGTTTACAAACAATGTAGATTCGCACTGAATTCCTATACTGACCGCCATTATTTTTCAACCCTGTAATAAAAAAAAAATTGTACATTCAGCATTTATTTTTTATTTTTTTCCAACTCTAGTTTTGATCCTTCTGGCAAAAAAATATTTATTACCAACATTATCTACCAATCAGAAGAGCATATGACTTCAGTGTTATACAGAAAGTTCTCCTCTAAATGGGCGATCCCTGATGACGTATACATGTATGTATTTACTTTCAAGTTCCAGTTTCAATACAACATTTATAAATGCTGAATTTGTAAAGATAGAGCAAAATTTATACTACATCCCATACTACGGCCAATTTATATTTGATACATAAAGTTGCATATTGACTGTTGTTAAAAGAATGGTGTAAAATACTATGTTTAATGCATATGAATTGTTTTCTGTGCATACCCCTACCTCGAATGAAAGGTTGCAACAGATCTCAATGTAAACAATATGCACGTGTTTATTTACTGGTAACATTCCTAAGTTCTGTCTCTGCGATATGGAACACAGAGAACCTAACGGGAAACCAGTATGTAAACAAAATTAATTTTCTTTGAATATTCAATTTCTCCCCAAAAGAGGCGTGCTTTCAGAAACAGCTGTATTTACAAAGTGCAACCTTGAAATGGTTCCAAAATCCTTCCATTACATTAAAATTGATAGAAAATGAGTTTGTTGATTATTGTGTGGCCTTGGACAAGTACAGTGAAAGAGTTCATATTTTCCTATAGGGGTAAATTCAGTAAAAAATCTCTCATTGACTTTAATGCTAATCTAATGGGGTTCGTGATGTTTATTCTTTAGTTTTCTATGTTGTGTCGTGTGTACTATGGTTTTTCTGTTTTTCTTTTTCATGTTTAGCCTTGGTGTTGTCAGTTTGTTTTAGATTGATGAGTTTGACTGTCCCTTTGGTATCTTTCGTCCCTCTTCTATGTATGGAATTAAATTTATACCTGATTTACCTTTAAAAATTGGAAACTTTCATATAACATTCATAAAAGTACAAATGTAGCCCTATCTTTAGCACTAATAAAAACATAGGGTTATGCGGCATATTTGGGCATTCATATGACCTTGTTTACCATTAATGTAGATTCGCACTGAATTTCTATACTGACCCTCATTACTTGTCAACCCTGTAGTAAAAAAAAATAGTACATTCAGCATTTATTTTTTATTATTTTTCAACTCTAATTTTGATCCATCTGCCAAAAATATTTATTACAAACATTATCTACCAATCAGAAGAGCATTTCTTATGCAACAACGTTTGTAACGTTCATTTTGATTGGATAACGTCACTTTCTTACATGGCATCAATTGACAATTGATGCTATGGGACCTACGCGCAAGCGCAGACGGCATATGACAGATTTTAAATACTTGTTTTAACGTTGTTTTCTGTCAGTTTCATTAGAATGGAGATAACAATATTGCATTTTAAGCTCCAACGGCATCAATTGGGGATTTGATGGTCGCAAATACCCGTTTACTGTCTCCGCTAACGCGTCGCCAGTAAACTTATTTTGCGACCATCAGATCCCCAATTGATGCCGTCGGAGCTTAAAATACAATACAGTTATCTCCTAAATGTCTTCAGTGTTATACAGAAAGCCCTCCCCTAAATTGGCGGTCCATGATGACGTATATGTATTTACTGAATTTACCCCTATACATTGGCGATGACAAACAATCAATCTTTAACTGACAGATTTTTTTTATTTGTTGATTTAAAATTTATAATATAAGTTTAAGATGTATATGTAACTCACATAATGTTATTGTATACAGTGAACTATAAAAATTGTATGTTTATTTTTCATACGGGTATAAAGTGTTTTTTCCCCATTTTCCAATTATCTTGAACACTTTCTTCACCAAAAGTATGGACACATGTATACAAACTTTAAACAGACTTTTGCACAAGGAATATAGTTACGGTAATGGTGTTAAGTCATCAAAGATTGGAATTAAATTGATTCATTGTAATGGTCTTTGTATTACATTATGTATTCTAAAACCTGGTGTTAGCATGACAAAAGCTGTGTTCTTCTCATGTTATAAATAACGGCATGATGACTTACCCCTGACTGGAGTAGCTGTGGTTGACCTTCATATGATGAAGACATACTATGTCGATCAGTTAGATAGGGGTTATGATTTGGCTTGTCAATAACTCTTACTAGCCCCTTGATAATTGATGTCAATACCTGAATGTAACCAAAATAAAAGTTGTGATGAAGCAGGCCTAATCAATATCACCGTGTAAAACTCAACATGCAGTGTGTCGGTAATGTTAGACAGGGTTGGCGGCTTTAAAGTGGACATAGACAATGAATGTAAGTTCGAGTGTTCACATTTTTCTTTAAAAACTAGTAAGTATCATATAATTTATTGAAGGAAACCGAACCCTAATAATTTTCGAGCAAGCAAAAACACACGTTTTACATGTAAGTGCTCATTTTTCTCAAACATCTTTCACTGTTTTCCATTTAGCACATATTGAGGATGCATATACAAGCTACAGAATAAATAAACTACTTCTGTTGGGTATAATTTATTTATAAATTATAACATTTCAGTGAAAATAACCAAGGTCAAGCTTCTCACATGTAGTAATAATATATTGGTCTTTAATTAGTTTTCTCATTAAAATATAATTGTTGTTCGGGGTGTCAAAATGGTAATATCGAGGGCAATTGCATTTATTGAAACATAATACATATGAATATTATTCGGGCTTTATCTTATACTTTGTAACTCAAAACACACCTAATCTGTTATGAAAAAAATACAAAAGAGATATAATTTATTTGGCTCATACTTCAGTTTTCGAAATAAAACACCGGCATCAAATGTGTAGCTCAATTCTTTTTTTTTTCAGCTATGGGTTTTGGTTTCCACAAAAAACGTAATGTGCATTTTGGGAAATCTATCAATAAGTTAACCGTAACACATCGTTGATAGTAAATGTATTACATCTGATGAAGAATTTTTCAGCAGCGCAAAAGACGAGCGTCACCATTATTGGTACAAATCTCATCATTTTCTTATATACGCTCATCACTCACTTAATTCACATTCAGCGCTAAATTTGGGTTTAACCCATTGCATTTGGTATACTAGTAGTTTCGAAGCCGGTTACATGAATAAGGCTGTTAGTTTTCTCGTTTGAAATGTTTACATTGTCTTATCGGGCCTATTATAGCTGAATATGCGGTATGGGCTTTGCTCATTGTTGAAGGCCGTACGGTGACCTAGAGTTGTAAATGTCTGTGTCATTTTGGTCTATGGTGGATAGTTGTCTCAATGGCAATCATACCGCATCTTCTTTTTTATATAAATATATGCGACGAAAATTTTTTAGAAAAACGTGTCTTATTAAATAATGCTTGTTGTACCATTCTAAATTTTCAAAGGTTTTTCAACTTTCTTTATTTTGAATGCCTCAATAATCAAACAAACATATAACTGTTATATTTACAAATATGTAAATAGTTTACTCCTCTGATTCAGTCAAGTACTGATTGATAGTCATAGTATCATTATAATTCACTTTGTTCTCAGTCAAAATTGTCAATCCTTCCATATTGAATAGTACATGTTGCTCCCAGTCAGATGTATCATATTACTTTTAGTGGCATTACGGAAAGAAAATACCAGTTGTTTTGTTCGCTTTATTCAAAATGTCACATCTTTATATATTACATCCCTGGAATAGGTTTGATCCACTGCCAGCTGCTACCTGAGTGATGTTACAAAATTTTGAATGACGTCTTGTTTGAAAATCAAAATCTTAAACATTTATCTATTTATATATTATGTATATTATGAACAACATGAGAGGGAATTTGCTAAATGTCACAAGCACTAAAGCATTGTCATTTACTTTAATTTCTTTTTCGTATCTTGTTCCTTCTTAAACGTTTGAACTACGTGGGGCCTCTTTTAATTCTTTTTATTTCAATTCTTTTCTTTTAAAATTCTTGTTTCCTGGTTATCTGTTTCGGCGTAAATTTTCCTGGGGACGCTCTGATGCTGCATTTACATGAAAGTTTAATTTAGTTATTTGTAATGAAAAGGTGTAATATGTATACTAATAAACTACTAAATTTATATAATATTTCAGTGAGTGCAAAATGAATCCAATCATGCATTATACCATCAATTTAAAAAGATATAATATAATTATATAATACCTGACTAACAAATGTACTCATTTAGCATTTTATAATATGATATATGGCCAGGTTTTGGACGTAATTGCAATAATTAGGTCACCTGACGGGTATGTTTTGTGTATAATGGAAACGCAATAATTGACAATATATATATGATATAGGGAGCATTATAATGTCCAATGCAAATTCAAGGTATGCATTGTACATGTATATTTGATAGGTGTGACCTTTACCATTTACCTTAAATCAATACAGTTGAACTTTTCTTTTTGGTATAAAAATTAACATATACACCAAGTGACCAAGTTTGTGATAAACGTAAGTAATCTACATCACATAGTTATCTTCATTGTCAAAATTGTGGCACATAAGAACCAGTGGCAGTCTTGATAATATGACTTACTTGACTCAATCCTCTTCGCTCCTTGTGGAACATAGGGCTGCTACAGTCGCTTTCCATCTTACTCTATATCCAATTTCCTGCAGTTCTTTTTGCCTTGATCTTCTCCAGCTGTGAAATGGTCTTCCCGGTCTCCGATGTCCTTGGGGATTCCATTCTAATGCCTATCTATTGATGGTACCTACAGGTTTCCTCAAAGTATGCCCAATTCATTGCCAAGTTCTCCTCTTTAGCTGTTTAGTTGCTGGTTCCTGGTTGGTTCTTTCCCATAAGCATTTGTTACTAATGGTTTCTGGCCACCAAAATTTGCAAATTTGGCGCAGGCATTTGTTGATAAAAACCTGGATTTGATGTTGTACACCTGCTGTAAGTCTCCAGGTCTCTGCACCATAAAAAAGGACTGATTTAACATTAGTGTTAAAAATTCGAATTTTGGTGTTTTCTGTAAATGTTGTTGATTTCCAAACTGGCTTCAGCATAGCAAATGCTTGTCGAGCTTTACTTATTCTTGTCCTGATGTCTGCATCTGTCCCACCAGTTCTATCCATGATGCTTCCTAAATAAGTAAACTGATCTACTTCTTCAATTGATAATATACTTTATATTAAACATGTTTTAATTATAAGATAAAGAACAAAATAAATATTGTAAAATGTGGATCACTGTGACCTTCTTTGCCTGAAAACTGAGTTATTAACTGAGACTCTGAGAGTATATATATAAGTTTGCATGATCTGACACCTTATAGTTGCTGAGATATACATTTGTTGTATATGAAAGTGGATGGTTAACGTAACCAAAGTAATTGAAGTGGAAAATGTAGGTAAGTGACATCTGTGTACAAGTTTACATGATCCTTCATTGTATAGTTGAGTCTACTAAATGTATTGCCCAAAAAGAAATGTTTATGCCTGCAAAATCCCATTATCAGATTAAAAAGTCTCAAATGAAACCGCAAGTTTTTTTTTCTCAAAGGTAAATGTATGTAGTTATCCTAAAATGTATGTTTTTACCATTGACAGCTTATCCTTCATTTTTCTGTTAAACTGCTGCTAATAATTAACCTGCTGTTAAACGATAACCATGAGATCTACTATTGATGAGAAATATAACAAAAATTAAATAAGCAAATTTATATAACATAGGATTCATAATAAGTGAGAATTTTATATTACTTGTTATCAATGTTGGTTGTTCAATATCAAAATAATGACAATAATGATAAAAAAAGCCATTTCTTCTAATGGAAAAACTATAAATCCACGCACATTGAAACAGAGAAAAAAGGCATCCTCTCAGCATAAAAGACTGTTGCTTTCACGTGGGTGTCTAGAATCTACGATGTCCACTTTTACCTTGACATTTGGGAGTATCTTTTCTATTATTAAAGTTTAAGCCTAAATTCTTTAAATTTACCTGTATTACTTTCATAGTTTCCACCAGTAACAAACATTTGTCATTCTGCTTCAACCTAATGAAAAAAGTAGTAACAAATATATATAAATGAAAGTGCATGCAGTGTTGAAATACTATAGCTAAAACATATTACATTGAGATTTAAATGGAAACTCATGCCATTAACAATGACATTTGTAATAATAATGTATAAAGGCTTTCAAAACCAAATAGGTTTCATTAAATTTGTTGAAATTATACTTTATTATAGATTTCATATAATAAATACATGTAACATATTAGTGTTCAATATTTTTGTTGAAACAAACTCTAATATGTTCTGTAAATGAAAGTCTTCAAGTATATATAACAATGCTTTACCACAAAATTGATTTAAAATATTTACCCTAAACTTGAGATTATTACCAAGATCTGTTAATTCATTTTTATGACTGCTTAATATCAAATATGCATATAGCTATGGTCCTCATTATACTTTATATCTAGATTTACTTCGGAAAATTATCAAAAAAACTTTGATATTATATAACTAAAGGTTTAATTACCTTCCAATTACTCATTAAATTAACCATGTTTAAAAATGTTTCTTCTTTGGAATTTATTTACAGGATTCTTTTGCAACTGCAAATATTTTCTTTCCAGTTTCATTCTCCTTTTTCTTTAAGTATGGTTGATGAATTCACAGAAAGTACATTCAATCCATTGAGGATTCCTGCATGTATCATTCCTGAAAAATATGATATGAAATGTCAGTCTGTATATGTATCGGTTAATTAGATATACTATAAACTATTTAGGACATTTAGACTTTGGTTCATAT
The DNA here is from genome assembly GCF_965363235.1 of Mytilus galloprovincialis. NCBI lineage: Eukaryota > Metazoa > Mollusca > Bivalvia > Mytilida > Mytilidae > Mytilus > Mytilus galloprovincialis. The sequence continues at coordinate 73,718,104 of NC_134844.1, forward strand.
TTTTATTTGGAATATATAATTGATTTTTTCAATTCATATTTATATAATATGTTTTTGAATTCATGTTCACCTTTATTCTATAGATCACAGACTCATTAATTTCTAATAATGTGGAATGAGGTTGGGTGCCCCTTCCTAATTTTCTGTTTGCCTTCATTATCCTGCATTCTACACATCATTCTAGGTGTTTTTAAATGACTAAATATGTAAGGTATCAGACCACTTGGTCTCTGATCACATGCAAAAGGTGACTTAATATGAAAATTCTGATTATAAAATAAAGAAAACTAATATTTGTAGTTTGTAAAGCATTTTTTTTGTGAATGAATCATTGTGACTGTATTTGTTTACTTTTTCAATTCTAATCTTATTGATCCTGTTTATGGTTAATTGCTACCAAATAAGTATTTACAAAATAATCCTCCCCTTTTGGGTGCATAACTAAAAAGCCACTTATGTATAGATGTCTTTGTGTTCAGCTTCATAAAAAAATTGGGCAGCACTTCCCCTAAAATAAAGCTTTTTACCCCCAAACCACATAAACCCCAGACCATAATAGAGGAGAATTGAAGAAAGAAAAAGAGAGGTGTTGGGCAGGTTCGTTTATACAAGACATTAAACCATACACCTTCTCCACCCAGTAAAATGTGTAAAGAAAATATAATAAAGAGAAAATTGAACTCTCTTACCATGTGCAGCTTTTGAATTGATAAAAAATTCACCAGTCCCATTTCTTTTTCCTCGTTTCTTCACTGTTACACATGTTACACATGTATGATATGCAGGTTACATGCACTGCAGATACAACGATATGGCATGTACAAAATGCTTCACGGCCTTCACTTTCTGGTCCAAGCCTTGCAGGTCGTATTTCCGTTCACAGACAGTATCCGCAGGGAACAGTTTAACATCTTAACGAACAAATTCTGCGCTAGGTGATCAGCCAGAGCTAGCCTAACAATAAATGAGTGACCGATTCGAAATAGTTATGAGGGTTAAATAGTCTGCAATTCAGACAAAGCTTTCTTTTATTGTATTGTAGTAAAATTTAGTTGTAAAACATAACGTAAACCTAGACTTTAAAACTGACTAATACGAAGTTACTTACATTATGTATTTTAAATCCTTGTTAACAATTAACCGAATAAGTACAGTGTGCACAATTTTGTTAAAGAGTTTGTAGGATAATAATAGCATTGATGAACACATTATCTCTCTCTTTCTCTCGCTCCCTCTCTCTCTTTTAAAAAAAAGCAATATGTCGAATTGCGAATCTAACTTTGTCTGTAAAACATATAAAACTCATCAGGAACGCAAATAAATGATTAATACAATGGATCATTATTGCAAACCTGAGGCAGTATTAGTTGATACACTTTCAGTTAAACACCATTCAGAAATGTCAGAAATTACCAGTTGTTTCGCCAGGTAAAATTAAAAATTGTTGATTGAAAATGAAAAACAACGAGATGTCCAGAAACTTGAATAACCATGGACATATACAATTTTAATTTTATACCAACATTTCAACAGGATAGGAAAAACAAGGAGAATGTATGAGTCTTTAAAATAATTGTTCAGTAATAAATAAATAACATACAACTTGTTCCAAAACTAGTAACATGTATTTTATGTAACATTATTTGTACATCACAATATTTAACACTGCTTTTTGTGCTGTCAGATTCGTTACTTAAAGTCAGAAACATTTCACATTTTTAAAATAAAGTAAAAATAATATGTATTAACGTTGAATGAATTTTTGCATGTTACATATTAATGTTGTAACATTTCTTCAAAATCAAGTAGGCTTAGACGTGTTAAATGGGTATGACGTATCGGAGCATGCACATCATTATGTTATATCAATTATGATATGAGCATTTAAAAATATGTCGCATTTACATCATTTCAAATTTCTGAAATGTTTTCTACTCATAGGTTAGACAACACTTTCTCATATTACATAAACAGTTATAACAAAGAAAGATGTCTATTATTCCTTACGTATACCATGGTATTGAAACTTATTTCAATTAAAACAAACACATCATCATATACAGTACCATTTAGTAAGAGTGTCAAACTATTATACCAACAATTCATTTTTCTCTATTTTGTGTAGGAGGGTAAGACATTTCTTGTTAATCGATCATACAGATAAACAAATCAAAACTAAAAAAATTGACAGAAACGGAGGGATTTGCACGAAACTTGATAGTAGCGAGAATCAATCTATGGTGATTACATTTTTGAAAATTATACACAGGGATATGAACAGGATATGTGCGACCAGCCAGAAATAAAATGATGGTGAACCAGGCTGCAATTTCGACTTTATCTTTAGATTATTATAGTTTCGTTTAATTGTTTAACATGGCGTGAACCTAAAAGTGAATACCAAGCGTATTTAAATTATATATATATTCATGATATTTGTTCTTTATGTAACAAATAACTTAAGGATTGTATAAAACATTCAATACACACTGACTATGATGTTTTAATGGACATTATCCACATAGTTGGCGATGCAAATTATAAAATTCATCGGCTAACATTGTTCAATCGCTTGTTAAAGGGCTTGGAGGACAATACTTGTTTAACAAACCATCAACTTGAATATAAACATTTAATATAACAAACACTGTTTATTTAATAGCGTACTGTCTTATAGTATGATACATTTAGCATGAACGAAGTAAAGACATTGACTATATCGTATTTGATTGTGACTCAAAGAACGCGTGCGTGTTTCTATCGTCAAAACAGTACCTATGCACATAGTTTATGATAGCATTAATGCATAAACATACCATGGTAATCTAAGTTAAGTAAATACACTAGGAAGAGTATTCGTCCTTAATGCAATGTCTCTCTCATTCTCTCTCTCTCTCTCTCTCTCTCTCTCTCTCTCTCTCTCTCTCTCTCTCTCTCTCTCTCTCTCTCTCTCTGTATATTAATGAACTTTCGCATATTATGATATAATCGATATTGTTTAATTGTAATTAAATTGTTACATTGATGCGTAAGAGATCGACTGTATATGTTTGGGTACAACTTCTGCCGTATTAGAATAATATTTCATTTTCAATCATAGATTCAGATATCTTAATTAAAACAAAACTGTGAAGGAAACATACTAATTACAATGCAAGTTTGTAAAAAGCATATAGATTTATCGGGATTGAAACAGGAAATGAACAAATTAGTGTTTACTGCATGAACATGTACAAGAATGAGGCACGTATCATACACATTAACATCATAAAAACGCTTTCCGTCATCAGAATAATACATGTATATACCATACATCTTGAACATGCTTAGTTTGGTATTCACCGGCTATTATGTTTTATAAAAAGTAAATTTAAAGATGCTTTACTACATTTTTAGTTCAAAGTGAGTACAAATACGAACACGATTGCTTTGAGAGAGTTATACAAATATTATATACTAGAAAACAACGTCCGGAGGATATCATAGTCAACGAATGATTTTCTAAAATTAGTAATCATGTGTTTGTTATGTACAATGTATGCTATGTTAGTTTTATAGATTTTTTTTATGCCCCATTAATGGGCATTATGTTTTCTGGTCTGTGCGTCCATTCGTCTGTTCGTCCGTTCGTCCCGCTTCAGGTTAAGGTTCTGATTAAAGTTTTTGGTCGAGGTAGTGTACATGTTCCTTATAATATGATCTTTCTAATTGTTATGCCAAATTAGAGTGTTTACCCCATTTTTACGGTCCACTGAACATAGAACACGATAATGCGGATGGGGCATCCATGTACTTGGGACACATTCTTGTTTCTATTTATTAAATGTGTTAAAGACAATCTAATTATTTCTTATACTTACCAGACTTAATGACTATTTTCAATAATTTTATTTAAAATACGTTTGTATTTGTAGAGATATTTCACTTTAAAAGGGCGGAATAAATAAAACCCCTACAACAACGGCGCTATAGTGCGTTGGTATCAATAATATTAGTTGTAAACTTCTATGTAGTTTGGTTTAATCATGTTTATAGTGAACGTTTGTCTCATTTCAAACATACGACATATCCTAATTTTTATATTACAGTATAAGGCAAACATTATTTCATTGTCTTCAATGTCTTAATTTAAAAACTATAGTGTCACACTCTTATTTTGTATGTATTCTGTAAATAGCTATCAAAGATACCAGGCTTACAATTAAGTTAAAGTTTCTTTAAAGAATATACTAAAGCGTATCATCTTATTTAAACCAAATATTACCCTTATCATCAAGTATTCGTAGATTTCATCTACTACATGCATATTTAGCGTACATTACGTTCATTCAATTGACTTGCATTATTATTTCACAGTAAGGAGCTTTTTAAGACATTTTATAGAAACAAATTGATCTATCGTTTGTTGTTGTTGAAAGTTTAACTAAATGATTTATATAAGTTCAGGGTGTTTAACAATGTTTAAGGGGTGACTTATAAAGATCACTTTATTTCATAACAACGGCCTTGTCGATTTCATTCAGACAACAAAAAAACTGCATTAATTACAACCATACAATGCATCGACTGCCTTTATTGTGAAAAGCAATACATACATATATGTATGCTAACCAATCAAAAGGTTGCTACCGTAGCTTATGTTGTTCGGTGTTCTGCTTTGCTCTTACTTACATTGCCGAACTGTCCATCGATTTAAAGAGAATTCGCTAATGCCGAACTTGCAACAGCTTTCACGCCAAAATTCAAACTTATTAGATATAGCACTAAAGTAAGACATTTATACAGAAATTTATATACACAAGTCTGTGTTTAGAGAAACATGCATATTTGCATCACAAGGAGACAACACTGTTTTGGTTTGATACAGTACTAAAGCAATGTTTGGACAAGGAAGTAAATTATCAATGTTTTGCCGTGCTTATGGTGTTTGATTTTTCTAACATGTTTTAAATAGTCAAACCGTTAAAATTGTAGATCAGCAGTTTTGAATATTGACTACGACGTGTTAATCCTGTGTTTGCTATATTAGTATGCATTGATCTCTTTTGTTGACCTTATTGCTGACATGGAAGATATTCTTCCTTGAAAATACTAAAGGGTTTGTTTGGATAGCTTGACACATTATTTGAAAAAATGTATAAAATGATGACGGTATCAATTGATTATTCGAAATAACATCTGTTTAGTGGACTTCCGTTGGATTTCTTTTTGATGAAATACGATTTAATCAAATGCTTTGTTTGTTAAAATTAGCCAAAATTGAACAGGTTGCCTTCTTCAGCTACTGATAATAAATTAGTATTTGAGTGATATACATTTTTAAAGTCATTTATACTGCACTCGTTTTATAAAGGCAGTCAAAATGCGTTGACTGTATATATCTATGTCATATACAGTTAATGACCCGATATCATTTTTCCTCATGAATATTCAAGTTGTAGTTTGCTGGAACTATACTTAATATAATTATTCATGACGACCTCTTCAAACGGTACTTGTTTCCAATGTATACAACGAAACATGCAACGACTCAAACTTATTTCTTTTTAACAATTGTTGGAAAAGACATATTTCACTTCTTAATATGTTTTTGTTGAAGTCATTATGTTTTCTGCGTATTGTTGATATTTTAGTCCAGACTCAAACAACTTCTTACACTATCGATTGCTCCCAACAGGTAAACTGTCATTGTGTTATATATTTCGCCGCTAGATATGAGGGCCCTTTCCCAATTAACAATAACTGACAATTAACAGCTATAAAAAATAATTATAGATTGCAGTTATAAGACAATGATAGTGTATTGACTTCACATATTGTCAAGACCCGATGATTTGAAAGCTGTTTTTTTTACTGTGGTTTAACTTATTTAAATACAATGCATGTGTTTATATTATAACTGTGATCTCAGGGCAACTCTTGATACATGCAGATGTCCTTTGATGTTTTCTGATTCGTATTTTACAGATGAAATATCTTATCAGGACCTTACAGTATCTACTGACTTCTGTTAATATGTATATCCACTTTATTTATGTGTGCAATTAATACTTAAAATTGGGAATGGAAATAGGGAATATGTCAAAGAGACACCAACCCGACCATAGAAAAAACAAAAGCAGAAGATCACCAACAGGTCTTCAATGTAACGAGAAATTTCCGCAGCCGTGGGCGTCCTTCAGCTATCCCCTAAACAAATATATACTAGTTCAGGGATAATGAACGCCATACTAATTTCCACAAGAAACAAAAATTAAAATAATACGAGACTAGCAAAGACCAGAGGCTCCTGACTTAAAAAAATACGACGGGGTTAAACATGTTGAAGAGATATCAACCCTCTCCCTAAACCTTTTTATTTGCTTATACTTAGTTTCAGAATAATGCGGCTAATATAACGTTACGTGTTCCTGTTCTTGTTTATGAATAACGTATGTATTACGTCACACGTAATGACGTTCTTGTATAAAATACAGAGCTCATGTTCATCCAAGATACCCCATGCAGTAAGCAGTACCCATTAAAATATAATTTCCGGAACCAAGTAAAAGTGCTTGGTGAACATATTTAATAGACTTAATAATTTAGAAACCCTTCATATTCAAACGCTGACTCACTTTTTGCAAGGGTACATTGCTAACCATGCACCGAGTATGCTGAGTTTTTAAATGCAATGCACCATGCATATTTTTCTGCACAACGTAGCTTTACAAACGCTGTCTTCGAATGTCTTCTGAGTTCAAGAGTAAATGATTTCGCTGTGTTGAAAAGGACATGTCAAAGATATGTTGAAAAGTAGAAAAAATCTTGTTGAATCGTTCAATTTAGTTGTCTTCCCGTTGTATGTGGGTTAAATACAAGTCAATAGATTGTTTATAAGTATTTATTGTCGCTGATATATATTCATGTTATCAATGAAATAAAATACAATATTTTGTAAGATAAACTTGGATGGAAAATGTATGTGGAAAACGTATATCACTTAAGGGTTTTACTCGAACGTTCTTTGGTGGAGATATTTGTGTCGTGATCGGGATTTTGTATTTATACATTCTGCGACAGAGTATCTGTGATATAACATATTTTTGGAGAAGTATAGTCCTTTTACTGGCATATTGTCTGTGGAATACTTTTGCGAATTTCATATTTTTAATGTGGCAATCATGATAAGAGTTGTATGTAAACCAAGTATAACAAAAGTTAAAAGCGACGAGTCGGTCATTCTTTGTATTCGATAAAGACATGTGTACAGCTATGAAAAACAATTCATATATAATATTGCCTTTTTTCAGAAGACGGTGGACTGGAAGAGGAAGAATTGTGTATCCATCATTAATACAACAGCTCTAGAAGTCTCTTTCTATCTCTCTCTTCTCTATCTCTCTCTTCTTTCTCTCGTCGAATATATATTAACTGTAACATTTTGAATTTACCCCATGTTGTTTAATTGTAAATTAATAGTTATTATCATTATGATTATATTGTGCAAAATATCGACGTCATGTGTTTACCTGCAGTATAAAGTCTCACTACCTGACAAGTCAAAACAAAAATGACTGTATTAATTGGAATCAAAGCAGACACATAACCAGTATAGAGTGTATTACAAGAAGATGCACAAACATGATGCAATAAAGATACCCATTACACTAGTAAAGTTGTTTTTCCTCAACAGAGTATTACATGAACAGTCACCATACCAACTTAAATACGCGGGGTTTGGTAAACACCTGCTATAATGTATAGCATAATAAGAACCCTCAAGATTAATGCATTACAGACAGTACATACTTGAAAACAATGTTCAAAGAATATCATAGTCGACGAATGATTTTCCAAAAAACATAATCAAATGTAATGAAAGAATCCCTTTTCGTCATTAAATGGGGTAAAACTTCAAATTTACTCACCTTGATTATTTTCATAAACTTTATTTGAAATAATGTTATATTTGTAGATGCATTTTACATATGAAAACCCTCTGAAAACAACAGCGCTATGGGGCAGTAATTTCATTATTTTATTTTAATTCATTTGGACTGGACTTTTACCTTTTTTGGCGATCAAACCACATATTCTTACTTTTAAACTATAAAGCAAACAATCTTTCCTGTCCTAACTGTCTTAAATTAAAATGTGTAGTGAGACTCTCTTATTGTGTATGATTCCTGTAAACGTTTCTTTTTACATGTTTTATGAATATATTCAAGTGAATCAAAGTATAAGAATAACATATTAATCGGATTGTCGAATATTTGAAGAACAAAAGATTACATCATCTGTATACATGTTAAGCGTAAAAGCTTTCGTTCTATTGAATTTCATTGTATTACTGATTCATAGTAGGAAACTTTTTAACAAATTTATTTTTAACAACTGATCTATGTGATCTTCCTTTTGTAGTTGCAAGTTTAAGTAAATATTTTATATTTGTTCAGGATGTTAAAGGTGTGACTAATAGTGAACACCTTACGTCATAAAAATGGCCTTGTCTTTTTCAAAGAAAACAAAATGCACTTTAGATACCCATACACTGATCTATTCAATTTATTGTGAAAATCAATGACAAATAAGGTTAACCAGTCAAACTTGTTGCTTCTATAGATGTTTTTGTTCGCTTTTCTGCTTTACACGAAACTGCCTAACTTCTATTTGATTTTAGGATAATTTGCCAATGCCGAACCTATATACGCTTTCACGCCAAAAGTCAAGCTATTCACTATAGCACCGAGTTTAGACATTTTAAACATAATTTATATACTCAAGTATGTTTTTAGAGAAACAAAGATATTTGCATTGAAAGGAGACAACGACGTGTAAGTGGTGTTTACTGGTAAACCAATATTTAAATCAGGAAATAGATTATCAATGTGTTTGCCGAACTCATGGTGTTTTTTTATCGTGTTTTATCAAATGATCTAATTAGTCAACCCATAAAAAGTATGTTAATTCCTTTTGAATAGATCAGCAGTTTTCCATGTTGACTGGCATGTGCCATTTTCTGTATTAGCTCCACGTGTACGCATTGATCTTGGTCCTTGACATATTTGCTGACATGAACGATATTTTTCTTTAAAAATCATTTAATAGTATTTCTTTTGAATAGCCTTGCACACTATATGCAATTAAAGTATGACACGATGAAGGTATCAATGGATCGTTTTGAGAAAATAAAGTACTTGTGTTGACTTTCTGTCAATTGAAATATGATTTAATTCAATGCTTTCTTTGTTTGAATCAGCCAAAATCGCACTTGTCACCTTCTTCAACTACTTTGAATTCTAAATAAGGATGTATAATTCAGTCGTTTCCTAGTTAATTTAATTCAAATTGGTCAATTCCACCTGTGCATGTTGTAATGGAAGTATGTGAAACTGTAATATATTTATGTGAATAATCATCAAAATGATTTAAAGTGAGGTAAAAATTTAAAAAAAATATCGGAATCGGATAATTTTAATTGACCATAGTAAACAAAGAAGAGCATTATCTTTTAATTTTTTTTTTTTTGTTTTTTTTTTCACGTTCATATAAACCCAAAAATCGATTAATAGTTTATTGTTAAGTTTATCCCTAGAAATGTTTACTCCCCAGCGGTGCACATCGTTAATACTTATTCGATGTTATTACTTGCATAGGAGTGTATGCTAGGATTGACTTACTATCCCTGCATGAATAAAGAACGTTAATCAATACATTCAAATTTGGCAAAGTGTTCAAGGGGAAACCACTGTAACTTTAATTACATTTTATCTGTATTTACCCAGTATCAATTTGATGTGCAAGGGTTACAATGTATAACTTGTGCGATTTTTTTAAACAAGCTACATTTGTAGTTATGAAGTTAAATAAATATCTTTTTCAATAGCTATTTACACTTGATATCGAATAAAATGCATGTTGTAACTTTCTGCATTGACTGGCTCATATGTGTCTCGTTCTTAATATCACACCTTTTTCGCAAACTGACACATACAGTTCTTTTAACATCATTCATCCTGAAATTGTGCATATTCTTCAATTTCATTTTATAAACGTATAGTCATATTTGTAAAATTTGATGTGTCTCATTTCTGAAACAAACGTGTTTTCCTTTGTTTATAAATATAAGTAAGAAACATATTCTAATGTTATCTTAGAAGTCTTGTAAATGATGTCCTTGTTTTAAAACTGAGAAGGCAATAAGTTCAAACCATGATTATTTGTTTTCTTGTTTATTAATGTTTATGAAATTAAATTGCAAAATGCAAGTTCCAAGATTTTGATTCAAAGTGTGTCAGACGCATGTACAAGGTGTAAGCCATCCTATTTGTTTGTGTCTAAATTCTAAAATCCATGCATTAAATACCATTTTTCAGATATTTGAAAAATAATGTGGCTTTAACAATAAAGTGTTAAAAACGTCAACCAAACAAGCTAAATTAGCACCTTTTTGGTTAAATTGTGCGGTAGAAGCTTCATTTTATCAGCCAACAAATATTTCACTTGAAACAAAAGTGTCAAAGATGCTTAAAGGTGGGTAATATCTTTTGTAGAAATGTCTAGCTTATACCTTTTTTATCAAAAGTTATGCGTAAATTTGCACAGTTCATTTCGACATGCAAATGGCATCATAGAGATATCAACAGTTACCTTTATGAACTAAAGGTTCCGGAATAAAACAATTTATCTTATTAACATGAAAGATTGTTGGAAAGAACTATTGGCGTATGTGTGGTCTCAACGCTAAGCTGCTATTATTGTTACTTAAAACAAACCTTAATAACGCATTATGTTCAGGTCCCTTTGATATACAGACAGCTGAAAGGCTCATGATTAAGAACAAGAACTAAGAAATTTGTTCTGAAAGTTTAGCTTAACTAACATGTATCTAAAACAAATCATAATACAATGGTCCCTGTTTCACTTGTCACGGCCTGTAGGTTGTCAATCATTTTGTAATTTTCTAAAATATCGTCATTACCTCATTATATCATGCTCGATTTTTTCTCGTTATAATTTGTAATCAAACTATATAATGTTTGGAAAAAATGGACATGTGATTTGTGAATTTTTAACTTAATCTAATATTTCGCCAATGTATATATAAAAAAAATGTGGTATGATTTTCAATGAGACAACTCTCCACAGGAGACCAACATGACACAGGAATTAACAACCAAACGTCATCGTGCGGCCTGCAACAATAAGCAACGCTCATACCGTATAGTCAGCTATAAATGTCTCCGAAATGACAATGTAAAACAATTCAAACAAGAATACTAACGGTCCTTTTTAAGTACAAAAAATAAACGAAAAACAAATATGTAACACACAAGCAAACGACAAACACTGAATTATAGGCAGCTGACTTCGGACAGACACATACATACATTTTTGTGCATAATGTGACGGGGTTAAACATGTAAACAAGATCCCAATCCTCCCCCTAACCTGGGACAGTGGTATAACAGTACAACATAAAAACGAAATATAAAAATCTGTTAAAAAAATCTTAACTTATCAGATGGACAAAAATACACTTGGAAGTGGCCGGGTACTTGTAAATCCAAACACTTGTTTATAGATCTGATAGTAATCGCAGTTAACTGAAAGTTAGTTCAAAGCCAATACCAACTAATAAAACAATCATCCATCTAAGACTAAATTATCAATCCGTTCACATCAAACATCTAATGGATGTAGTGTAAATGTATGTGCGGTAATATTTTTCATCAAAAATGCTGATTACCAAACATGTTTTTCTCTATCCATATATAAAGACGTTTAATAATAATTATGCTTGTTCAATGTAAATTTGGATATCAGTAAAACAAATTTGCAGATAAATACTTTTTTCTTGTCAACGTGAAGTAGTTTTCACGAAAATACGTAACGCACATTTGTTTTTAATAGTTTCAATGAAATTTAACCGTAACACTTAGTGTATTGTATTTTAGTTGATGAAGAGTTTTAAAGCAGCTTTACTGACATTATAAAAGCAAAGAACGAGTGTCACATTTATCGGTACAAACTTCAACATTATCTTATATACGCTCATCACTTACTTTATTTACATTTAGTCTGGGTACAAAATGCTGGTATTCAGTATTTGAATATCATCATTGTTTTGTGGATCAGTTATTATGAAAACTGGCACGATGTTTATTAGTTCTGTTGACATATACCACCAATGATTGACAATCTGAATTTATTGATATCAATTATTCATTAAAAACGCATTATGTTGATTGGACATTGGCTTACTCTTCTGAGTTCAAGAATAAATGATTAAGCTGTGTTAAAAAGGACATGTCAAAGATATGTTGAAAAGTAAAAAAAAACGTGTTGAATCGTTCAATTTAGTTGTCTTCTCGTCGTACGTGGATTAAATACAAGTCAATAAATGGTTTATAAGTAATTATTGTCGCTGATATATATCCATGTTATCATGAATCAGTTGTATTTTGTAAGATAAACTTGGATTGAAAATGTATGTGGAAAACGTATATATCTTTAAGATTTAACTCGTACGTTCTTTGATAGAGATATATGTCTTTTACTGGGGATTTTGTTTGTGTATATTCTGCTACAGAGTACAGTCCTTGTATGGTGTAAATCTCCCTCTTACACCATACACCATTACACCATACACCATACACCATACACCATTACACCATTACACCATACACCATACACCATTACACCATACAAATTGTACCATTACACCAAACGCGTTACACCTTTGCACCATACACCTCATACATTACACCATACACCATTCCCCATTATATCTACCATTCCCGATCGTACGTTACACAATCACACCATACACCATAACACCATACACCTTACACCATTGCACCATATGCCATACACCATTACACTATACACTTTTTTGGGGGAAGTTTACACCATCCAAGGGCTGTCTCTGTGATATAACATATTTTTGGAGAAGTATAGTCCTTTGACTGGCATATTGTATGTGGAATACTTTTGCGAATGTCATATAATGTGGTAATCATGACAAAAGTTGAATGAACACCCAATATAACAAAAGATAAAAGCTACGAGTCAGTCATTCTTTGAATAAGGACATTTGTACAGCTATAAAAAAAAAAATCATATTTAGTATTGACGAATGACTTTTTTTCAGAATACGGTGTACTGGAAGAGAGAGAATTGTGTGTCCATCATCATTGCAACAGCTCTGGAAGTTTTTCTCTCTCTCTCTCTCTTCAAAAATATATGAACTGTAGCATTTCGAATTTACCCATGTTGTTAAATTGTAAATTGATAGTTAGTATCATTATGATTATAATGAGAAAAATATCGAGAACATGTGTTTACCTGCAGTATATAGTCTCACTAGCTAACAAGTCAAAACAAAAATGACTGTATTAATTGGAGGAATCAAAGCAGACGCATAACCAGTATAGAGTGTATTACAAGAAGATGCACAAACATGATGCAATAAAGATACCCGTTACACTAGTAAAGTTGTTGTTCCTCAACAGAGTATTATATGAACAGTCACCATACCAACTTAAATACGCGGGGTTTGGTGAACACCTGCTAAAATGTATTTATAAAGAATTTAAAGATGCTTTGCTACATTGGTAGCTTCAGAGAAGTACAAATACGAGCCCTGAATTGTCCGTGGATACAATAATAAGAACCCTCAAGATTAATGCATTACAGACAGTACACACTAGAAAACAATGTTCAGAGAATATCATAGTCGACGAATGATTTTCAAAAAAACATAATCAAATGTAGTGAAAGAATCCTTTTTTGTCATTGAATGGGGTAAGACTTCAAATTTACTAACCTTGATTATATTCATAAACTATATTTGAAATAAGGCTATATTTGTGAATGCATTTTACAAATGAAAAACCTCTAAAAATAACAGCGGTAATGGGCATTACTTTCCATATTTTATTTTATTTCATTTGGGCTATGGTGGACTTTTGCCTTTTTGGCGTTCAAACCAAAAACTCTTACTTTTAAGCTATAATTATTTAAGCAAACAATCTTTCAGTGTTTTCAATGTCTTAAGTTGAAATATGTAGTGAGACTCTCTTATTTTGTATGCTTCCTGTAAACGTTTCTTTTTACGAATATATTCAATTGAATCAAAGTATTAAAACCAAATATTAATTTGATTGTCGAGTATTTGAAGAACGAAAGATTACATCATCTGTATGCATATAAAGCGTAAACGCTTTCGTTCTATCGAATTTTATTGTATAACTGTTTTACAGTAGGAAGCTTTTTAACAAATTTATTTTGAGCAACTGATCTTCCTTTTGTTGTTGCAAGTTTAAAGTTTATATTTGTTCAGGGTGTTTAAGACAGAATAATAATGAACACCTTACGTCATAATAATGGCCTTGTCGATTTCATACAAAACAAAATGTACTGTAGTTAGTCATACACTACATCGATTCGTTTTATTGTGAAATCAATGCACAATTAGGTTAACCAATCAAACTGGTTGCTTCTATAGATTATTTTGTTAGCTTTTATGCTTTGAACGAATCTGCCGAACTTCTGTTTGATTGTAGGAAAATTTGCCAATGCCGAACTTATATCAGCTTTTACGCCAAAAGTCAAGCTATTCACAGTAGCACCGAATTTAGACATTTTAAACAGTAATATATATACTCAAGTCTGTTTGTAGAGAATCAAGCATGTTTGTATTACAAGGAGACAGCGATTTGTTTGTGTTTTGTAGTGCTAAACCAATATATAAATCAGGAAGTAGATTATCAATGTGTTTGCCGAACTCATGGTGTTACATTTTCGTGTTTTCCCAAATGTTCTAAATAGTCAACCCATGAAAGTATGTTAATTCCTTTTGCATTGGTCAGCAGTTTTCTAAGTTGACTGGCATGTGTCATTGTCTGTTTTATCTGAATGTGTACGTATTGATCCTGTTCCTTGACAAATTTGCTGACATGGACGATATTTTTTCCTGTATAAACCATTTAAGATAATTTCTTTTTTATAGCCTTGCACATTATATGCAACAAAAGTATGACACGATGGAGGTATCGATTGATTGTTTTGGGAAAGAAAATACATCTTTGCAGAGTACTTGTGTTGACTTGATATTTACTTGAAATTTGATTTAATTCAATGCTTTTTGTGTTTGAATCAATTAAAATGGCACTTGTCACTTTCTAACTACTTCGATTTCTAAATAAGGATGTATTCTTCTGACGTTTTAGTGTTGTTGATATCATGGTCTGAAAATATTTCAAAACATATGATAAAAGTGGAAAATATCAATGAATCTAAAAAAATATATTTCAATCAATAATAACTTAGTGAAAAAATTGTGTATGCAACAATAAGTATTTTTTAAGTTTTTAAGCGAAAATGTTGATAAAATAGGTGAGGGGTACATAGCATTATTTTATCAGTAACATGTACATCCCCTATCAATTATTTCTTATCTAATTATTTCAATATGTTTACAACGATATTTTAAAACAAAAAAGTTTTAATTATATGCTTTGAGTTTTAAAAAGAGAAAAAAATACGAAGGTGACAGCTGTGTAAATTTGACACGAACAAGTTAATAAAACTTAAAATTCTTACATTAAAACCTATGTTTCAGTTAATTTAATTCAGATTGGTAAATCCACCTTTTTTGGAAGTATCCACAATAGTTTAAATGTGAAACTGTAGTTTGTTTATGATAATAACCACAAAAATATTAAAATTGATGGATAATTTCAAATGACCATAGCAAACAAAGAAGTGCATTACTTTTTATATTTTTTTTTCACATTCATATCAACCCAAAAATCGGTCAATAATTTATTCTCAATTTTAAGAAATAAAAGTGTCTTCAGAAATGTTTACCCCTCAGCGGTGCACAATTCTTGATAATTTTTCGATGTTATTACTTTCATAGGAATGTATGGTAGGATTGACTTACTATCCCTACATGAAAAAAAAAATATCAATACATTCAAACTTGGCATAACGTTCAAGGGCAAATATCTGTAACTTCAATTACATCCTATCTGTATTTTCCTAGTTTCAATTTGATGTGAAAGGGTTATAACATGTGCGATTTTCTTAAACAAGCTTGTTATGGAAATCTTTTTCAATTCATTTAATAAGATTTTTACACTTGATATCTGAATAAAATGCATGTAGAACCTTTCTCGTTGACTGGCTCATGAGTGTCTCGTTCATAATATCACACCTAGTTCACAAACTGACACATACAGTTCTTTTAATCACATTTATCGTGAAAGTGGCATATTCTTCAATTTTATTCTATAAACGTATATTCATAATAATAAAATTTAATGTGTCTCATTTCTGAACCAAACGCGTTTTTCCTTTGTTTATACATATAGGAAAGAAACATAATTTAATGTTATCTTAGAAGTCATGTACATGATGTCCTTGCCTTAAAACTGAGGACACAATAAATTCAAACCATGAGTATTTGTTTTCTTGTTAATCAGTGTTTATAGAAAATGCAAAATGCAAGTCCCAAAATTTAGGTTTAAAGTGTTTCAGACGCAACAATGTACAAGGTATAAGCCATAATATTTGTTTGTGTCTAAATTCTAAAATCCATCAAATACCATTTTTTTAAATATTTGAAAACTACTGTGTCTTTAACCATACAAGTTTTAAAAATGTCAACCAAAGAAGCTAAATAAGCACCTTTTGCTTAAATTTAGTATTTTTTTTTGCAGTTTTCGATGATCCGATCAAAACTTGATTTAATTTACTAATTTAAGACTATGAGTAAATCTATCTACACCCTAACCCGTTTAGCTCACCGCATTTGGTCTAGTTTCGAAGCCGGTTAATATACGTCGACGGAAGAAAAATATAAAAACGTGTGTCATTAAATTATCCTTGTTGTACCTCGCTAAATTTAAGAAATATACTTAATACAAAAAAATATCAAATTAGTTAGTGGCTTTCTCATCTGTAAACACTATGTGACTTAATTACTATTCATAACTCAAACGGATTGTAGGAAAGATATGTATATGATGACGTGTGTTTCTTTATTTATTTAAAAATCCAAACCATTTGATTTTTCAACAGTAAATATAATTGGTCACACATTTTCTTAAGAACTACGGATGTTATCGTTTCAGAGCATTATTCATTAAAAATACATTTTACTACTTGTTTACCTTTCAATTTACAATAAAAGCATTTAAAGTTGAAAACTGATACTTCGAGTATCAGAAGTAAAAACTGAATATTTACAATACAAAACTAAATGATCCCCTTAAGTGAGAAGATATGTATACAATGAAGTGTTACCTTACTTTATTTAGCAACTCACACCCTTTGACACTTCAACAGTACCATACAATTTATCACTCATGCGTTTACAATAAATGTACAAGAAAAACTGTCACTAACTATTATATATTCATACAGGCATATACATTATGTAATTAGCAGCGAATGTGTCAGTAACAACTTTATACGTAGTATCGATTTATCATCAAAGGTCAGTACATTACAAAGGAAGAAAACAAATATAGTAGGAATAAGCATGATAAGAAATATTAATATATGGTCGGGAAAATGCACATGATAACTTAATTATGTTTAACAATTGAACACAGCCTTTAATCCAGTTCATACTGCCAAGTTTTGTATTCCCTTACTTCACAAGTAACCTACATAGCTTAGTAACAGCAAATACACCTTTTCAGGTTATGATAAAGTATCACAAGATGACTGCAACACAGAATAAGATGTTCCCTCATTTAGTATAAAACCGAGGACATACATAATATGAAATATTCTTTATCTTTCAAATATTGTAAACATCGTTAAAAACGATGTGCATGCACATTGAAAGTATAGACGATATAGGGTACATACAGATAATATACAATCAATATACTATCATGACTATTATCCATAGTACTGCATAAGGATATTTGTTACTGCTTATTTTTTGAAACCGTAACAAAGAATTAATCAATACCGAAATGCCATAAATATATTATGAACAAAAATGTATGCATAGTATACTAACTAGAAATTATATTTATAACTAGAAATTATATTTATAACTAGAAATTATATTTATAACTAGAAATAATGCGTCATATAGTTCAGCACAAATTTGAAAAGAACCATCATACCTTGGAAAAGACCACCACACTCTAGTGTTCCAATCGTACCTTTTACATAGTTACACTATCTTAATACATATACAATCAAAATAAGCTCTACTATATTTCGTCATTTTTAAAATTGTCATGTTATGTCGGTTAAAATACGCTTTATCGATTTTGAATTTTGAATAATTTATTGGTTCCCTTGCATTGTTTATTTATGTTATTTTTTTGTGGTTATTAATCAAATTTTTCATGAGACATGTTGTCGACAAATTGTAAATAGTAAACTCGATGAAGGCTATGTGTAGGCCTGAATATAAAATTAATCATTTCAAAATAAAACAACATTTTATGTTGATGTAAAGACATGTAAAAAATGCAATAAATCATGTTTTGTTAAGATATTCTTATAAAGCGCTAACAAATGTTTATGTCGAAAATAGGCCAAGTAAAATATTGCTAGATAAACATGACAAAATTGTCTAGCGCTTAACAACAATAAGGCATTTGTCAAGTATGCAAAACACGGAGACCCATCTTCGTAAAAAAACGTGTTCTGAATTTGACTTACACTAAACTCTAAAACTCAACGTAAGAATACGTACCATTCAACAACAGAAAATAAATTGGAACACCGATGTTTGTCCAAAAAAAAATATGCTTGGTTGCAAAAGACTATGCAAATGTTAACTGTTGTCTTTTAACACACTGCAATATCGGTATACTTTTATCATTGATTTTATTATAACAAAATAACTACCCTTTATGATACGTTCGTAGAATTCCCTTCGTTTGTACGAGGTTGAGAAACTTTTATTTATCAGAATGGGATAACTACTATCACAACAATAAACAGACTCCTGCGCTTATGATACCTTAAAATACAAAAACATCGATCATAACGTTTTTATTTTTACAAAAAAAATACGAGAAACTTTTTAATATTGACCACAATCATTTAAGTTCAATTTTGCCTGCTGAAGTTTCATCTAAGCTTCCGAATAAATTAACGAAAACTGAACAGAACAATATGTAATAATAACATTAATGATACAATTTTCTATTATGATACGATACCATGAATGATGCATCAATACAAGATTCATTAACCTTTATTGCGCACAACGAGGGCGTTCTATTTTAAGTGTATATGATTATTTCAGTTGCAATCAACTGTATATGTGTCTTAGAATCATAGTAAACAGTTTACCAATCGGGAAACTTTGTTGACCAGTTGAGGGTCAATATAAAAAAAACAATCCCTAATCGAGACAATCAAATTTAGTGTATACCTGATTTTTTTAATGACTTTGGGCAAATTGTCTTTGAAAATCCCAAACGTACAAGGTGAGATAACTTGACTTAAATTACATTCATTCCCGGGTTATAACTAATGCGATTTTTTTTGAAACAAGCAAGTTATGAAAATGAACGAATGACCACACTATTGATATTCATGTCAACACCGACGTGTTGACTAATGGTCTGGTGATACCCTCGGGTACGAAACGTCAACCAGCAGTGGCATCGACCACCAGCAAGTATAAGCCTATACTATTTAATGTTTAGAAGTTTCAACACAACAAGTTTAACATTCTTAACAACGTGTGTTCTACATCTGATCGAAATACACATTTTACCTTTCTGCATTGAATAGTTCATACAATTATAATTAAGAATCGCAGAACCTTATTCTCAAATCATCACATACAGTTCATTTAGTACATGTATCATCGTGTATTGTACATATTCTGCAAACGTATACACATATGTGTTAAATGTAATGCGTATCATATTTTGAGCAAAATTGATATTTGCTATTAAACAAATATAGGTAAGAAAAAATTAGGTTACTGTAATCTGGAAGTCATGTACTCGCCTTAAAACTGTTTTTATCTAAACAAGCATTCATATAAGTACAAAATAACTTCAAACGATGAATATTTGTTGTCTTGTCTATCAAGTTCCATGATTTAGGTTGAAGTGTGTTTGACGCAACAATGTAGAAGGTATAAGTCATTGTATTTGTTTGTCCCGTAATTCTAAAATCTCTTCAATTCCATTCTGCAGATATTTGCAAATTACTGCGGTTATTAACATGTAGTGTTAAAAATGTAAACCAAAAGCATATTTAGATTTGAATTTCAGGTATGAGCTACAGCTTATCTCATCAAGAATATTTCACTTAAAGATATAATCGTCAAAGATACTAAAACGTAAAGAATATCTTTTATTGGTAAGGTTTAGCATCATAGTGACATGTAAATGGGCCTTTTTGAACTAAAGTTTTCAAAATAAAACAACGTTGTTGACATGAATGTTAAATCTTGATGGAAAAAACACTTTTCGAATATTTGGTCTTATCTTTGAATTGTTCCTACTGTTACTTAAAACAAATAATTGCACAATGATCCCTGTAACACTAATACGGTCTCTAGGTTGTCAAATATGTTGGTTTTTTTTATTTCATTCTGGAAATTATCATCATTTTCTGTCATGCTCGATAATGTCTCGTTACAATTTGTTATAAACCATGTGACTTTTTAAAAAAAAAAGGTCAAATGTCAAGTGGAAGTTTTAATAGTTAATGTACCTTATTTTGATATTTCATCAATTAAGATCCTGTAGAAGATCAACAATGCTCATGGCCAAGTAGTTTTTTTAATTTTGTTTTTACTTAATGCTAATATTATGAAGTTTTATTATAATTATGATTGTTGAATGTGCATGTAACGCTGAATGTATAAAGAATTATTTTGAAAGACAAACAATAGAATATTTCAAATGTTGATTGCGGGAAATGTATTAAAGAACATGTGCAGGAACAGGCGAAAGACGTCACGGATTTATGAATGTAATATATGTTTGGATACATAATTATTATATAAGGGTTCAAAATACTATTTTGCTTGTACAACATTTATCAATAGTGGTAATTGACTTGTATAAATTGTTTTACACCTCGATTTTAAGTGAATCATATTAAGTCTGAACATGCAAAATTCTGCAAGATGTGCATATGCAATTTTGGCAAATCATAGTTGGTCAATCAAAACAAACACAATACATTGCTTCCTAGTTTTGTTAAAAAAAAAACAATGTAAAACATCAATTAGAAACGATTAAAACAAAAACAAACAGACGATCAAAGATGAAATTAGAAATCATCAATCGGGAAATATATGCACTTTTATTGATTTAAAGAAAAATAAATCACAAACAAAAATAAGGCAATAAAGATAAAAAAAAAACTCGATAAAGAAAATTTAAAACGGAAAGTTCCTTATCAACTGGCAAAATCGAAATCTCAAACACATCACACGAATGGTTAACAACTGACATTTTCCTGACTTTGTAAGACATTTTCTTGTGAAGAAACAGTACACACAACTATTTTATTAGTAATATGGAATTAACCCTTTCCGAACCCATTGTATTAACAAAATTAATGTAATCAACGATCAATGATCTCGTAAGGTGATTGATTTATTTTAAAGGTCATTACGTTTACATATATTAGTTCACTGAATGAAACAGACTATGCTAGAAGGTGTTGATAAACTTGAGAATTTAACCTAATGTAGGTTAATGGTTTTTCCGTTACACAAAAATATGAAAAGGAATGTTTAATATCAATATTAATATAAGAGAAACAGATTTTTAGTTCAAAGTTACTCTTAGATTATCGGATCTAGTTAATCTCACTCGGACTTTTAAATGGATAATTTTACTATCTCGATTCGAAAAATCCGATAATACACTGATATCAACGTAAAATCATATATTTTTTAAGCAACATCTATTTCTTATAAAGTCTTTTCTTTATTCATAATGTTGTTCTATTGATAAAATGTATGCGCTATTTCAAGAAAATATTTGTATTTAGTTGTCTAAAGAATGCATCGTAGTCCGTTAAAGTTACATCGCATTGTTCGTCATTAATTAAACACATTCTCGCGGGTCCATGGCTGATTTAAATTGGGGTTCGTGTTGTCTATTTTTTTAGTTTTCATGTGTACTATTGTTTGTCTATCTGTTTTTTTTTCATTTCAAGCCATGGCGCTGCCAGTTTATTTTCGATTTATGAGTTTGACTGTCCCTCTGGTCTCTTTCGTTACTCTTTTCAAATAACTAACAGTATGTGTTTTTTTGCCTGAATTGTTAGTATTCCTATTGCCGTTTTAAATAGTCGTTCTGATTGTTATGTGACCCGTTTATTTGCTTTTTTAATTGAATTTTCATTTTGAACCTGTCGTGGCTTCCTTACTATAAACTAAATTTTAAGTTTTGACTAATAAACTAAAATAAATAGTGGTAATGAGTTGGAAGAACAGATATTATTAAAATAGTGTATCATAAAATTGAGAATGGAAATGGGGATTGTGTCAAAGAGACAACAACCCGACCAAATAAAAAAACAACAGCAGAAGGTCACCAACAGGTCTTCAATGTAGCGAGAAATTCCCGCACCCGGAGGCGTCCTTCAGCTGGCCCCTAAACAAATATATACTAGTTCAGTGACAATGAACGCCATACTAATTTCCAAATTGTACACAAGAAACTAAAATTAAAATAATACAAGACTAACAAAGGCCAGAGCCTCCTGACTTGGGACAGGCGCAAAAAATGCGGTGGGGTTAAACATGTTTGTAAGATCTCACCCCTCCCCCTATACCTCTAACCAATGTAGAAAAGTAAACGCATAACAATACGCACATTAAAATTCAGTTCCCGAGTCTGATGTCAGAAGATGTAACCAAAGAAAATAAACAAAATGACAATAATACATAAATAACAACAGACTTCTAGCAGTTAACTGACATGCCAGCTCCAGACTTCAATTAAACTGACTTAAAGATTATGATTTCATCATATGAACATCAGGCACAATCCTTCCCGTTAGGGGTTTAGTATCATACCATCATAACATATATGAGAAGAACATAACCCGTGTCATGCCAACAACTGTTTTTAGAATAAATGTGTTTAATTCCGACGCAAAGACCTTATCAGTGACTCAATATTAACGCCAAATTATGCAATCTGTAATGACTTGACAACAGTATCGTAATTATATCCCTTCTTAATAAGTCTATTCAAAGGTTTTGTAAGTTTCTGGGGTGAATACTGACACCTTTGTGCTTTATAAAGAATATTTCCATAAAAAATTGGATGTGAAATACCTGAACGTATAAGAAGTCTGCATGTTGAGCTATATATACGAATGATGTCTTTATACCGATGATAAAATTTAGTAAATGTTTTGACTAGTTTGTGATATCGAAAACCCTGGTGTAATAATTTTTCAGTAATACATAAATTTCTCTCGTTAAAATCTAAAACAGTGTTACATACACGAGCGAATCGTACAAGTTGAGATATATAAACACCGTAAGATGGTGACAAGGGAACGTCACCATCTAAAAACGGATAATTAACGATAGGAAATGAAAAATCATCCCTTTTATCATAAATTTTAGTATTCAGCTTTCCGTTAGTGATATAGATATCAAGATCGAGGAAAGGGCAGTGGTCATTGTTAGTATTAGCTTTATTTAAAGTAAGTTCAGCAGGATAAATTTCATTAAAATACATACTGAAGTCGTCATTATTGAGAGCCAAAATATCATCCAAATATCTAAAAGTATTATTAATTTTTTTTATCAGATGTTGTTTTGATGGGTCTTTGCTTATTTTTGTCATAAATTGTAACTCATAACAATACAAAAAGAGGTCCGCAATAAGTGGTGCACAGTTATTCCCCATTGGATTTCCGATAATCTGACGATATAAGGAATCCCCAAAGCGAACAAAAATGTTATCTAGTAAAAATTCAAGGGCATATGTAGTATCAAAGCATGTCCAATTAACATAGTTTTTTTTTGTTTATTGCTACTAAAAAATGACCTAAAAGAGTTTGAACATATATATTCACATTCTGATTTTTTGAATGGCCATTTAATTAGGTGTGTGAATTTTTTCTTAATGAGAATGTGAGGCAATGTGGTATACAGGGTAGAAAAATCAAAACTTTGAACAGATTCAAAATCACCAATATAAGCATGCAATTTATCAAGTACTTCCAACGAGTTCTTGACACTCCAAAAGTAATTTATTCCACTATTTTCGAAGGCCTTATTTGAACAATTTATTATAAGGTTTTTAATTGTACCAAGTGTGCTGGTAAGAAGAATGTATATTAAAGAAATACTAGAGGCTGAAAGGTTCTCCTGCTAGAAAACTGATTTACAACAGTTTTAAGGAAACTACAAATACCACTGCATATGTAAGTGTATATCAACCAATCCAGGAATGTGTAGCTAATTCTTTTCCATTATGTGATGTAATTATATGACCATGTCAATTGATATTTGGAAGAATTTCCCGCTTAAGTCAAATTATATAATATTTTAATCTTTTTAAACCGTTTAAACGATACTAATGATTGTTGAAGAGATTTGAATATATTCTCATTATGTAGAGGTCAAAAGTGTTTGTTATATTAAGCAATAAATGATATTTCCAAAAGGAGGTTTATTATTTATTTATTTGCCGATCCCCTTGGGTTTGTCTTACGTTTTATTTCAAATGGCAGTGTCATACGGCGTGTACACTGTTGTTAATGTGATACTTGTAACTGCTATAACGTATATCCAAAGATGGCGGACTACAATGTATGTTTCTGGTCAATATTTCGTTGGTCAATTCTGTAATAACTTTTTATTATTCTCCTGTATTTTGTGTCTTGTTTAAAGTGTTACTAAATGTTAAACTGAAAAACAAAGATTCTTTTCATAGCTTAACCGTTTAATTCAAAAATCATTATTTACCAAAATCGAGAGGATATGGATAATTGTATAGACGCTTAGAGAAGGATATCTGTTACTGTTCAGTTGTGTTGTTTCTGCTTTATTCATTATCTTCGATTAAATACTTGGACCATAATTTTTCGGAAATAAAACTGTTATTAATTCGTCAAAATATATGATATAATTGCAATGAAAATAAACTCCTACAATGTTATACGTGTTTTATTAACATTAGAACAATTCCACTGTTTATTATGTCTTCACACTAAATTCCTCGGATGTGTTATAAATGATGACTAAGATGCAATATTTTTTTTTATTGGCTTTGAACATATTTAACTAGCTAGACTTCAGTACTTGCGATTACTCTCAGATCTGTATTTAGTGTCGGTTTGATTTTGAGATGTACAAGTACCCTCCAACGTTCACTTTGTGTAAAAAATATATCTATTTGTATCCACCTGATTAGTTTAGCTTTTTCAACGGATTTTTTAATTTGTTTGTTGGTGAACTGTTACACCACTGTCCAAGGTTTGTGTCATTTGGTCTCTTGTGGAGAATTGTTTCATTGACACTCATACCACATCTTCTTTATTCATGTTATATGTATATTTAAATATACAGTGTATATATGTTTTGGAGGAGATAAAGGTTAACACAAATAGAAACAGTCGGTATATTTATGTCTTGCATCAGAGGCCGTCCTGAGTGTAGGACGAAAACATTGGAAATGACAGATTGGATACGGGCGGAAAGGAGTAGGTCCAGTAAGACCACTTTTTGGCCCCAACATATAGCAGTTTTACAAAATTGATAAAATGTAAACTTTTAGTTATTTATTAAACAGTAGAATGCTTCTTCTACACATATATGGGCTTTTTTCGACAATACAATGCACATATATCGGGTACAAGTACCATAAAGTCATGCTAAATTACTGAAATCTTCACAATTCTAGTAGTTGTAGTTCAATTTTACACGTTTTTCGTGTAAAACGAAAGTTGCCGCATTCGTGTTCATCCTTAATATTGAATTTAAGTTGTATTCAATCATATTACTTAACATATATAAAGGCTGAGGATTAACACGAATGCGGCCACCTTCATTTTCGACTAAAGCAAACTGAAAAGTGACATTTTCGGCATATTTGATAGATTGTTCATATTTGAGTTTGAATCGGATCGTTTTTAACAATGTTTAATGACTAAATCAGTTAAAATCTTTCACATAAACCGACTAATTCAAATAAAATAGACACTTACAAAAATGTAAGTATTTAAAAAGTGGTCAACATCTGTCGTCAGATGAACCTGAAATTTGAGGCCAAAATAGGTCCTTACCGGACCTACTCCTTTATCTGTGCCACACGCCATCTATGGACCCCTTAAAGAGCTGTTACAGGGGTTATTGACGTACAAGGAGCACGGAATTCTCTCTATACGAGGCATATAATTAGACTTTCTTCATTCTGACCCGACTTGGTTGCGTACTTGTGCATCCCGCAGTTCAAAATGGACGCCTCGATATGAAAATAGTTTAAGGGGAGGTATCTTCAAATAACAACTACCTTGAATTCGCATCATTAAGATTTTTAGAAAAGAATGAAGAAATTGTTGACCTTCTATTATCTTTGGTCGGTGATTAAATTTGGCAACTTAAATCCTAAATTCCAACTTCCCTATATGAAATAACAGCCCCTTTTAAGTTAAACTCAGAATAATGTAGAGATGAATGAATACATGTATAAAATTTAACAGACGCTGTGGACATGGAAAAAGGTCCCGATGATAATTCAGCATTTATATCTACATTATCTGATACCTCCGACATGATGGTTCTACGCTCATTAAAAAATGAACTATATTCAATGCAACCAACCCAGTGCATTAATGGACTTTTTCAAATCAAGTTCATTGTTATTTGAAGATACTTTTTTATTTCTTGTTTTTTAACATTCCCTGTTTATTCTAATGACAATATTATACTGATCTGGGAGAAAGACAGTTTTACTATTTTATGTTTGTATTTGTGATGTAAATGACTAATATTCATCGTCATGAAATTTTACCTTTCCTAAGTGCTGTAACATTTACAAGGTTGCATAGTTTTAACAGCTGTAAATCTAAATTGTTTAATGGATTGTGGTATATTTTGTTTGAATTTCTAATAGTCTTTAATAACTTTAAAGATTTTCCAGTATCAAAAGGTTTACTACTCAAGCTATTTATTGTTTCGTTGTGTTCCTTTTATAGTTGATGTGTTTCCCTCAGTTTAAGTTCGTAACCCGGATTTGTTTGTTTTATCTCACTCGATTTATGACTTCCGAACAGCGGCATACTACGTTTTTTCTTTTATATAGACCGTTAAATTTCCTGTTTGAATTGTTTTACATTAGTTGTGTTGGGGCTCTAAATAGCTTACTGTTTTGTTAGGAAGTGAAACAAGGCTCAATGTTGAAGGCTAAATTCGTACTTTGACCTATAATTGTTTACGTTTTACACATTGTGACCTGGACGGAAACTTGTTTCATTGACATCCAAACCACATCTTCTGATTTCTTCATGTACATAATGCTGAGAATTAAACTATACAATAGTTTTTAAACTGTTTGTATGTATAATGACGTACACATGTCACCTAATCCGCTATCCATGCTAAGTTATCACATTAAACATTGTTAATATATATTGTCCAACAGTCAGACTAACACATTCATAGACTAGTGTATATGGACAGAATGTTATTGCCATTTGTTTCTGCATTGAAATGAAGCTTATACAAAATATCACATGACTGCTTATCTTGGTATTATCATAAATATCGAACACTAATTTCTTAATAATTTGAAGTAAATATACCTTATCATTTTTTGCTGGCTTACATGTAATCAAAGTATCAGCCTGTTCATACAATTGATTTGAAATTTCATTTTTTTTTTATTGCATATAAATTTCAAACATGTATTGTGTAGTGATGTTGTATATATGACAATACATGTATTTCATAATACATAATAAGAATACAATTTATATTTTAAGGTAAAACATTCTAAAAACAATTAATCAGTATGCTGGAGTTTCTTATTTACAACCTATTTGATGAATTTGGAGGTAGAATTTTTCAACAGATTGTCTTCATTCCTTTTGAAAAGAACACTGCACCTCGATTCTTATTTGTATTTGAATCGGTGTTCCGTCAGACACTACCCACAAAGCAAGAAGACAAAAAAAAATCAATCAGATTTATATTTAATTTATTCATAAAATAAAACTCATATGAGAAGTTTGATTAAGTTAGTAAGTAAGTTATTTATTGAACATGTTGCTACGAAAGCTCATTCAAAGTATATGGACATATGAAGATGTGGTATAAGTGTCAATGAGACATTAACCATCCAAGTAACAATTTATAAAAGTAAACCATTAAATAGGTCAAGTTACGGCCTCCAATACCGCTATGAATTCTCTAGTGTCCACCCTTCCCCCTTCATAACATTTATGTTAATTCGGCTGCTTTCAAGTTATGTTTAGACAATAACGAATTAAAATGAAAAAGTAAGGTTTTTTTCAATAATCAATGTGTTCATATCAATAAATAAAAATATTATTCTTTTGGTTTTTTCCCGGAACTTTAACACATGAATGGGAAATATAGGGGTTTATAATTGGTCATGACAGGACTTGTATATCATTTCTTTGTACAATTGGCATTAGGACACATTCATATGTATTACTCTCTTCGAAACTTTGAAAATGTTTTGTATTAAATCTCATAAATATTGAGATGGCTGTGTTTTTCTTTGTTAGTAATGAAACTTTAGAAATTGGCATTTTGGAGCCTTTCATAGCTGACTATGTGGTATGTAATTGGCTCATTGTTAAAGGCAGTACTGTGACCTATATGTGTTATCTTCTGTATCATATGGTCTTATGTTGAGGGTTGTAGCATTTTCAATCATACCACATATTCTTTTTTTTTAAATAGGAGTTGCTCTGTGATAGTTGAATTGTCTGTCTATTGTATTTTTCAAACAGAAAAAAACATCTTGTTTGAAGAAAGTAACAACCACTTCATGAAAGATACCGTCCTTATCGACATCAAACAACTTCCTCAAATTGACAAATCAACAAATTGTACACCTTATTTGAATGTCGCCCGACAATATGGTCACAATGTGAACGGTTTAGACACACTAGACATACAAAATTTGGATGATTAGGCATCCTTCTTTGCCTAGTTTACTTTACGTTCCAAGAAACCAGAAAAAAAAGTTTGGATGATATAAAAATAAGGTAATACAAAGTACTGAGCATGATAATTTCTTGATAAAAATCGAAGTAATTTCAAATTATTGTGATTTTTTTTATTATTACTTGTATCCTTATTATTACAAAGATTAAAATTTAATACGATTACAGTGACAATCAGATCAAACTAATTTAAAAACCAAACACGTATAAAGTTGAAGAGAATTAATTATAGATAAGGACCAAATATTCCAAAAGATGTGGTAAATATGGCTAAGGGGATTTATGCCTCGTAAAAAAAACATTCTTATTTTTTTTTTTTAAATCCATACTTTTGTAAACAAGAAATTCATAACAAAAAATAACCATGTAATATAGATATAATAGACAACCGATTGAATCCAATGATAACGCGTAACTGTGACTTAAAAGTGTTTACTAAAGTAATTAAGAGTATGCAATAATTCCGCAGTTCAGTTTTGAAACGTTTTGGATTTGTATAGGATTTTAAACAGAAAAAATATATATCTGTTTTTGTTATTATATACATTTATAAAATTTAAAGTAGGTACAATTTATTATACTAATTTCTTTAGGTAGGTAAACTTAAATATCGTTTACTTGTTACATAAGTTAATTCATGTAAGATCATGTATGACTCGCATTCTGACTAGAACACTCCTTTGACATGATCATGTTGACTAACCCTCATATAGAAAACAAGTGATTATTGCTAAAATCAAAAACGCAAGATTGCAAGGTCGTTAATGATTAGGTATCTCATTCAGTATTAAGAAACCATATATCATCTTCCTAATGTTATGTGAATAGTTTATGTCATTTGTGATGATGACTATTGATATTATTTAGTGTTAATTTCAGTCGTTTTTACATATCTTAGTTATTATATATACAAGCATGTAAATGCAAATCGGTTAATAGTATAATAGTTTATTGACCTTAATCATGGTCTCCATCTATTAACATATTACAATCATAGAGGTAACGAAAACTATATTGCTATGTATGGTTATTATTGTCAGGTAAAATCCATGAATTAGAAACGATCTTTAAAATTGTTATGGTAAAAAAGATAATTATATAAATCTGTTTGTTTGATTGGTCGAGAGTAATACTAAATACGCATATAAGATGGGTCCAATCAGAATTGAAATGTATATTTTGTTCGATTTTTGCCGTAATTCTGGTAAGTTTTAAATAATTTTACTATGATACAGTGGTTTATTAAACATATACATGTAGTTAAGACAAAAAACAAATGTTTTTTTAACATCTTTTTCATGTATCCGTAGATATCTTTACTTAATTGAACTTCTTTTCAATTAAGTATATTAAGCAAACATATAGATAAAGGAAAGTAAAATATCATAAAATAATTAAGTAAACAGCAATTCATCAAACCCCGTCCCTTTACAACAATCAGCATAGCATATACCGCATAGTCAGCTACAAATGGCAGTGAAAAGAAAATTGAAACAATTCAAACGCGAAACGACTCAATGAATGCACAAAAATGTTTTACATCAACAAAAGCCAGGACTTTTAACATAATATCTGTATGATTAACCCATTGGAAACGAAAATAATTAGCTGTGTCTGTTTCCTTCAGCATATCAGCTATGCTTTTCCGCAACAACTAAAACAGACAACACAGTAATATTTGATCTGCGATTGAAGGGTATCCCTTAAATTAAGAGTATTGTAAATCTTGTAAATTGACCCCAGTTTTAACGTATGCATGAATGATAGACTAAATCAAGAAAACTTAACTCTGATACAAAAGTTTCCAGAATAAAAGAGTATTTTTAAATAGGATTACATTACATTGTGCCACTTTAAAGGACGCCCAAAACATGTAGCTCACACCCAATGCAGCTGTGCAGAGAGTTATTTGGTGAAAAAATCTTATCATTAACAAATCACTTCAGTGTTGAAATAGAATTATGTTGTATGAAAACAAAATTAATATTATACAAAAATGACAAAGGAGCCGTTAAGTTTAGTGTACATATCCTTATTCATGTTATTTATGCCCGCGTCACACTGTTCCGATTTTTACGCCGATGGCAACACGATTATGGAAATTTCCAAAATCGGGACTAATCGTTTCCAGATCGGGCTATTCGTAGTGCCATCTTTAACCATCGTAGAACCATCGGCCACTTTTTCTAGCCATCGGGGACAACTTCGGAAAGGGTTCTAATTTTTTTTAACATGTTAAAAAATCCCCGAAGGTGCGGCCGATGTTGAGGGTTCGTTTTGAGTTTGTATCACCATCCTCACCATCGTAATGTCACGAGGAATGCATCTTTGAATATCGTAATGCATTCGTGTTTCCATCATTTCCATCGGGCAGTTTTGACATTACGATGTCTACACGAATGAATCACGAAGCTACCGAAGGTCTTACGATGACAGCACGACTTCGTGAAGACCTCGTAATCCCGTCGTGTTGCCATCGAATAAAATTACGAAGGCAACAAGATTGAACTGCGACGGCAATAAATCCAGCTAAATGTAAGTTAATTTTCGAGCTAATATGCATTTAAAGTGCCATGCGCGATATGCACTGGTCATTCTAAAACGACAGTTAAGAAAGACGTTCACAAAACATGGAGCTCTTGTCATATGATTCTATGAGAACAAGAAAAGCGACAGCGTTGTTTCTATTAATTCAAATGGAGCACGAAGAGCAGCTATTAAAGGCTCAGGATTTACTTTTAAAAGTAAAATATTACTTTTTTGTGAATTTTTCATTTCAAGTAACAAAATGAAAATCATGAACACGCCTCGTACACCAACACTGCAGGTACACGTATATAGGGAAACCAACTTTTTTTTCATTATTCTAATTTTTTATGTTGGTCTGAGTTGTTGTCACAAGAATGTTTACTCCATAACCATTTTGTTTTCTATATGTCATATTTTGCCGCATTTGTTGCTTTCCTCACATCCTTTCTTTTGTCTATATTATTATGATATTCTCCTGGAAAGAGCTCTTTTTGAAAAAAGGGGATCAACGAACCCATTATCTTACCTTTAAGATAGATCAGTAAACATGGGCATAATTATGGGTGATTATTCAGACTAGTACACACATTTTACAGTTCAAACAAGGCAATGCCGAGCGTGGCATCTCCTCGTATGTTACATATTGGGGACAAATATGGACACTATATTTGCATATGACACATGCAGAAAATGGTGAATTGAATATGAATATTTGATACATAAACTATTTTTTTAGAAATCAACCAAAACAGTCAGTAAATGGAAATACCTTTAATATTGTCTTTAGAACCAGCAGGTAAAAAATTGAGCAACCAATTTCCTGTGTATTATGCTATTTCAAGGAGAGAAAAAACACATGTATAATGAAATGTATTTGAGAACAATGGTCACATAAAGAAAATCAAAGAGGACAATAACCCATGCATCTACAACTAACGAAATATAAGGGCTATAGTGCAAGCCCGGCAAGATCTCTTTCAGTCATAAATGATAGCCTTTGCAACTCTTTGTTAGAGTGTAAACTTACAGTTTTTTTTTTTATTTGGAAAGAAGAGCACGAAGAATACTATTGTCTGTTGTTACAATACAGTGCACATGCATCAGGTAAAAGGTCCATGAATTCATGCATTTTTAGCATTTGTGTTTATATAAAGACGGGTTTTATCCAAAATAGAAGTTGCCGTATTTGTGTTCAGTCAGGATAATTCAAAGTATGTTGTATTTGGTGATAATACATAGCATATATAAAGGTTGAGACTAAACACATACGAGTCAACTTATATTTGAGTATCTTTAATAACCAAGTCAGTCCAAATATGTTACATCAATTAATAGTAGCCATATATAGTAGACACTCAAGTGTTTCACAAATGGCTTACATCTCCCATTTGATGGCCTTCGAATACTTTGTAAAAAAATAGCCCTTATCGGACGCTATCATTTATAAATTTCATATTAAATGCGAATATACTTCAAATGATAACTAAACATATAGTCTAAAGTAGTAACATAATTATAATGACGTGTGTGTGTGTTTTGAAAATTAATTAAATAGGTATTTCATTCGTAAGATTCATTTTAGAGGGAGCAGCATATCAATAAAATGGCACAAATAGCACTTTCAAATGATAAAAGAACTGGGCGACAGTCTAGTCACGACGAAGAGAGTCTGCACAAACTAGCAGAAGAAATGCATGTAAGTAAATATACAGTGCATCTATTTTGAAGTATACAGACGAAACCTGCCATGTTCAAAACCTGACAATACATAACGATGACGAATTTTACCTGATTGTTGAAATGCATTTCAACCATTAATATTACCATTATATTTCATATTCATCAAACGTCATTTGTTATGAATTAATAATTTAATTTTGGATGAAACGCGTCTGCTGATTGGCTGACGTTATTTTGTTATGAGACATAATTTATTCATGTGACCGTGATGTCATCAACGTTTTTTCACGGTTTTCTACGGTTTAAAATGGAATTTAGAATTAAATTAAAAGACATGACTGTAATATTTTTTTCTGTCTACTCGAAATAACATAAAAAATGTGGTGCACACTGTAAAATAACCCGCTTCGCGCGTTATTCAGTGTGCACTAAATTTTTTATGTTATTTCTTTATAGACAGAAAAAATATTACAGTCATTCCTTAAATAAAATTCGGCGTTTTATTGCATTAAGGTGCTCATATCATGTCTGATGTTGTGTACTATATTATTTATTTACCTAGTTTAAGTCACTCGTTTTGAAAAAAGGGTGATCACATAAATTGATACACTCAGTTGATTCTTTGAAAAAAACTATTTAATTACTATTTAAGAATAATACAAATGTCCTTGATGGCAATTTAGTAAAAAAAAACAATTTAAAAATGTTTAAACTAAACTCACTAAACAAAAACCGAATTAAAAATTTACTTCTGAACACGTATGTCGAGTTAGATCAAATCCTATGCAAAGTACTAACTTCAGATTTGGATACTTATCGGGAATCGTAATCAGATTTTGTTCAACCTGAACACTTTCTCTGTACTAATTTGAAGAATGTGGCCATGATATAAATTATAAGATGAAAGTTTCGTGGAATTACAACAGCTATATCACCTGCACATGAACTTGTTGTAGTGAGTGTGAACTTACAAAAAGGACTTATGTGTAGCTCAAGGATACATAACACTTTGTAACGAATTTTTTAATGCATTACAAAAGAGAAAATTAAAATAAAAGGCAAGGTTTTCTGAAATTTGATCAACACAGTGCATATTCACGAAAATGTCCAAATACAACACATATGCAGAGCTTACAGATTGATCACTGGTTGTGAAGTGAGGAATACTGTTTGCTGTTGTTATCCTGATTATAACAAGCATTGGGTTTATGTTGAGCGGTTAGAGGACTGGAGTTTTGTGTAATAGAGTCATTGAAGAAAGCAGAACGGACAATTATTCATCTTGGAAAAGGTAAACATGAAATCTGTATACATTTTTGCAGGATATGCTAGTAAAATGGTTAAATTGTAATAAAGTTAAGTCTGACCTTTGTCATAACTATCTCGTTGTGACAAGTACTGATATGATCATATATGTAATCTAAAGAATTATACCACTTCATGGTAGTTTTGCTATATTGAATAGGAGGCAGATTTTATTAAAGAGGTGGAAACGGTGTGCTAGTACGAGCAATCCCATCTATGTTTTGATGCAACATCTCCATTTTCAGTTTGATTTACATATTTGTATATCCTTTGTATCTCCATTTTGAAAGTTTGTCTCATATTCAAAATTCCCGGCTAACCATGAAGGGGCATATTGTATAGTCGGGTTGGTGACCCTTTGAAACAATCCCCATTTCCATTCTCAACTTTATTTGGTAGGATAAACATGTATCTATACATATACCTGTATATAGCTATTTTCCGTTTGTTTCTAAATAAAAGAAATGCTCGAGTTACACTACTATGAAATACACTTTAATAATGACAATTGACATTTTGTGGAATGATGTAATATCCCGATATAGGAAGATGTGGTGTGAGTGCAAATGAGACAACTCTCCATCCAAATAACAATTTTAAAAAAGTAAACCACTATAGGTCAATGTACGGCTTATCTGTTCTATGTTGTCTTATTTGTACTTTTGTTTTTCTGCTTGTCTTTTTCTGTTTTAGCCATTGCGTTGTCAGTTTATTGTCGATTTATTCATTTTAATGTCTCTGGTATATTTGGTCCCTCTTTTAAAGACAAGCATTTGTTAGCATTCAAACATGTTAAATGTCAAGGTTTTAGACATGGTAATTAATTACATTAATTGTTTAAGTAAAAATATGTAAATGTGCATTACTTTTTTCAAACATGAGTGAAAGAAGCAACACAACGCTATTGTTTATTTCTTATTTTTAATTGTTATAAAGATATTTTGTGTCTTTCGGTTAATCACAATTTGGTATTTGTTAATTACATTG
This sequence comes from Mytilus galloprovincialis, assembly GCF_965363235.1. Classification (NCBI taxonomy): domain Eukaryota; kingdom Metazoa; phylum Mollusca; class Bivalvia; order Mytilida; family Mytilidae; genus Mytilus; species Mytilus galloprovincialis. The sequence goes on from NC_134844.1 coordinate 73,753,774, forward strand.
GATACAATGTATCAGTCAAAACATGTGTTTCTTGTTTCAGGTCATACGGACTTTTCCCGGAGCATATACTTCTTTAACCAGTCATTGCTTGATCAGTATGGCATATACAAGAAAACAATGTCATCTTTAACACGATTAATAGCATTGCACCCGTCAGCACTACACTTCTGTCGAATAAATGTCAATGTATTTTTCCTTTTTTTATGGATATATTTCATTGAAGTTGTTGAGAGAATGTTTAATGCTAGAAGTTACATAAGAAACGGAACAGCATGTTTTATACATTTTACGTAATCAATTACAAATATCATACAATAATCACATGTTAATATTAGACATGAACACAGCTATTAATTTCATCAGCGTGAGCCTAGTTTAGTAAAACTCTGATGAGCAGTTCACTTTGTTCATGATACACTTGTGCATATGTTGCAAATACTGACGAAATAAAGTACTGCTCAATAAATATGTTCATGACTTATTTAATAACTACATCACTGCAAGACTGTGGTTTATAAACATGTTTTATAATAAATATCTGGTCAACAATGTTCATAATATTGAAATATGCAATGCCAAAGACTTGAACTTATAAAAAAAACACGAACTGAACTCTGACAAATTCGTTACTATACAAAGTAACAAATGCATTGAAAGTTTACGTGATGTCATTGCTCGACATACGTTTACATTGTGTAATGTCAAGTTGATTACATCTGTTCATCCCTAAATACCACAGGAATCCCTGTCATCTTAGAAATCAGGTTATGCATCTTGCAAACATTTTTGATTTTTTTTTAAATATTTGACTTGTCTACACTTTTCACAAGTATTCCTCATTCCAAACTAAAAGACAAATTGAAAGAGTGTGTATTGCTTTTTTTCATAAAAAAAAGAATGTCAAACGTAGATACAAATAGCTTGTCTTATGGTGGTCACTTTATAAAGGATCACTCTGATTCAAACAAAAAGTTCTTTGAATCAGACATTATCAAGACGTTTGATTTCGTGATTAACAACATAGTTGTTAAGTTTAAAGGACGTGGTTTTAAAAATCAAGAGACTGCTAGCATTCCAAAGGGAACCAAAAGTGGCCTTGTTCGTGCATACTTTTTTTCTTAATAATTATGAGGCTGACTTTATACAGAAACTTCTTAGGATGAAAAAAAAATTAGAAATAATATCCTGTAACTTTACCTTCCGCTATAGAGATGATGTTTGCTCACTAAATGATTCACAATTTGGTGACTATGTTAAACGAATCTATCACACCTACCTAGAATCAAAGGATACAACAGATACAATTAAACCTGCTTCATATCTTGACTTACATCTACAAATTGACAATGAGGGTCGGTTGAAAACAAAACTTTACGCCAACGAGATGATTGAAGCTTCCCATTTGTGAACTTTTCTTTTTCATGTTGCAACATTTGAGCAGCGCCTGCATATGGAGTATATATCTCCCAATTGAAACGATAGTCCCGCGCATGCATTTCCTATTATGATGTCCTTGATAGAGGGTTGCGTTGCACAATAAAGCTATTACAACAAGAGTTAAAAATGGTGAAGTTGAAATCATCCCTTTGTAAATTTTACGGACGCCATCACCAGTTGGTTGACCGTAATGGATGGAATAACCCTTTCTCAGATACTGTCGGATATGTTTCTTATGTAAATAGAATTCCCGTCTCCTTTCAGGAAAATTATGAATAACACTATTTACCGGGTTTGTAATATCATGATCAACAGGACGGGTGCCACATGTGGAGTAATATCTGCTCACTCTTTCGGGGCACCTTAGGTTTAAAAGGGATTCTTGTTGTTGATTCTTTAGATTTTGTCTTTATTGTTGCTTGTATGCTATTATTTGTCTGTTTGACTATTTCCATTTTTAGCCATGGCGTTGTCAGTTTATTTTCGATTTATGAGTTTGACTTTTCCTCTTGTATGTTTCACCTCTCTTTTACACGTAGTTCAATGTATTCAACATTATTGCTTTAAAAATCAGAATTTACGTGTATAGAACATTAGGCTAAGGTCACACCTAACTAGATAGCACGAAAAGAAGACTAACGGATGAAAAAATAAATTGTCGTTGACGAAATTGTTATCCGTTGGGGGTCTGTTGATGAACTACTAAACAATACGGACGCGTAACGAATGTATAAAGAACACGCAACGTACGAGAAACGGAAACTACCCTACAAAACGGATGTCGACCGTATATTCATTCGCCGAGTTCCGCATAAATCGACCACCTTAAGAAGGAGTATCGGATAAAACGGATAAGCAAGATAAATAAAGACGACAACAATTATACATTTCAATCGCATACATATTTAAAAAGTTTCAGTGTAACATGTTTTGGTTTCTTCATCAAAATGCCGCCAAAGGGTAGGGTCTGTCCTGAATAACTTATATATCAACTGCTGGATAGTGAAGACTTGCGTTAACTTTAAGATCAGTTATTGATAATAAGAATTCATGACCCTTAAGACATCTGACGTTCCAATAATATGCATGTTTGACTCGAAATGTTCAATTGTTATTAATCTGTTTCACTTCCGTACATCATCCGTTGAATCCGATATATATATATAAACGACCGGTAGAAGTCCGTTGCACATTGGTTAGACGTCCCGAAGAAGTCTGTTGGTAAATTTATCTACCGGACCACTAATTATATATAACGGATGAATAACGGATAATCAACGGATACAAATCGGAAACTTAACGGACGAGTATTATAAAAAACGGACGACTACTGGACGTATAACCGATACTTCATCCGTTGAACGGCCGTTCAAAAGTTTTAAACATACTCACAATTTTCCACTGGATAGAACGGACAAGGACTGATAAAATTGACGGTGAACATACATTAAACGAAAATGAACGGATGTCTTACGGATAAGAACGGACGTCTTACGGACATAAACTGACTGACAAAATATCATCCGTTGGCGTCCGTTTGCGCTATCTGTTAAGGTATGACCGGAGCTTTAGGAAGGAGTACTTAGGTGTTTGTACAGTGACATGTATATAAATATAAAATGCATGGATATTATAAATCAACTATCTTTCGTATTGCCCTGCATTTTATAAGAATAACGATACATTTACGCAATAAAGGAGTAAAATAAACGCCTAAAACGTGTATATAACTATCACATAGCCATAAGTAATAGACAGAACAGATACGGAGTATTTATACATGACAGTGATGTGATACCTGTAAGTTGTAGCATACGTTTGTATGTTTGTGTGCGTTTTTTAATTTATCAATTAGATACATCCTACAAAGGGGTTAGGTGTGAATATAAGTCTTAATAAGTTTGAGTGGGGAACGTCTACTTATTGTTGCTTAACATTTTTTAAATAATTTAGACTTTCATTGTAGTCTGACTAGTATTCACTTAGTTCACAAAAAAAACTATAGATTCTGCATATACATCAAAACATGTACATAATGTATAGATAAAAATAAGAAGATGGAGCATGAGTGCCAATGAGATAACTCTCCATCAAATTTTATATATATTAGATCTATCTGCTTTTGAATCTGTTAATGTCGGATAAAAAATATAAATAACATACCTAGTATAAATTTAACAGAAACAATTATATACAAATTAAATTTGTATACTTGTCGGTCATAATTGTTGTTCACGGACAACACATTATAATTTGAGTACTCTTCTTTTCACTGTCTACAGCCCTTATGACTGTTAAACACAACTGATTCAACAATGACTTCAAATATCGAGTTTGTATTATAACCACACTATCTCTATTGTCAAAATAGCATTCAGAATTTCCGTATGCTTATTCTTTAAACTATCTATATTGACTTGCTTTAATATTTGTTGTTTTGCAACGTCGATATTTTTTACTGAGTCAGTCATTTTGCACAATTAACCGACCATCAGCTGAAACGCACACTCTGATCTGTCAATGTTTTGTCGTGAATATACAGAATCGTCGTTCATAAGTAAATTGAGCCCTTTGGGCATTCTCCAAAACCTACACACGCAAGAGTATATTTTGAACTTGTTTTAATCAGACTGCATAGTATATGCATCTTGACTATATCACAAGTTACAAGTGATATACAGACAAAGAACTAACACCGAGTGTAAAATTATGATCTTATGATCTATATTTTCGAATTAGTAGGGAGGCGTACGTTATGTCGGCCTCTAAACCCGCCACTGACTGAGCGAATTATGCCATCATTAAACAATTACCAACTTCGTAAACAAACTTTTTCAGTTCCAACATCAATTATATAAACGAATATCATATTTTATTTTAGGCAGACAAGTATTAGTTTCTTTTCTTTTGTTGAGTCTAACATCTTTGTAGAGCACATGTTTTCATTAGTTTTTACCTTTGATTGGGCTAAGGACAATATTTTTTTTGTATTCAAAATCTGAGCATAAGGACTTAGTCGTTGTAAGAACGGACTTCGTACATGAATCTTTCTGCAGTTTTTTTCTCTTTTTTTTTGGAATTGAGGGTACATAAATTGCTTAAATACTGATTTTGATTTCTTGGAAAAGTGTACTTGTTTCAGGAGGAAAGCTCAATAATCTTTTGATGCAAATTAAAATTGTTTGTTTTATTATTCAATTAAAAAAAGTTTGTCACACCAAGATGAATAGTTGTTATCTCAAAAAAATCGATCTATTGATTTGGAAATTTTGGATTTTCTAAAGCTGTCACCATTCCGCATACTATAACAGCGTATAAATAAGCACACCAAGGATATTAAGGAATTTGTTGTTTGGTACATTTGTAATTTGTAATTTTACGTCTAGTAACAAATAGTCCATGTATATGTAAGACGATACTAAGTCCACGACAAATAAAATAGGAAGGTACTGTACAAGGAAGGCGTTCGATTTGAAAATTGGGGCAATTTAGCCTTCTAATTGTCAATTGAAGTACAATGCCTCGCAACATATAGTTTGCTTGCAATAGGGGACTGATAGACGTATCAAACAGCTGATAAAATAGAATTCCTAACATGCAGAGATCGTGACACTCTATATACAAAAAAGTAAAAACACAAAAATACTGAACTCCGAGGAAAATTCAAAAAGGAAAATCAAAAATCAAAAGTCCAAACACATCAAACGAATGGATAACAACTGTCATATTCCTGACTTGGTACAGGCATTTTCTAATGTAGAAAATGGTGGATTGAACCTGGTTTTATAGCTAGCTAAACCTCTCACTTGTATGACAGTCGCATCAAATTCCATTACATTGTCAACGATGCATGAACAAAACAAACATACTCAAAGAATAAAAATGTCAAAAATAGGGGTACAACAGTCAATATTGTGTTATCATCTTAATATCACTACATAAACAACAAATGTAACAACGTAGCACAAAAAGGCATACATCAAATTTAACATTCTCATTTTGCTTTTCTTATACGGCTGAATTTATCTATGTAAAGTCTACCCATAAATGAAAGAAGGTTTTCATTACTGGTGTAAAATTGCGCGTTTGAAATTCGCACAGGTAGACATACAAATAATTTTGTCGTATGACGGCATACATAAATGCAGACTCACGTAAAGTAGATATAACAAAAAACAGACTTACAGTAAAAATAATAAATAAAATAATGGTGTGGTTCAAAGTATGACGGGACACATAAGTACAGTTTCACTTCAAATACGGCTGAATTTATCTATGTAAAGTCTACCCATAAATGATAGAAGGTTTTCATTACCGGTGTAAAATTGCGCGTTTGAAATTCGCACAGGTAGACATAAAAATAATTTTGTGTCTACCTGATGCCTTGGATTTGAATACATGATGCCTTGGATTTGATGTTCACATTTTAAACGGAAATTCTTGATTATCATGCATAGCCAAACTGACATCCAACTTTTTCCATGGTTTTGGTGTGGATTTTAAGTAGACTTAAGTGACTATATCTGTATTTTTCAGTCATTCATGGGCTCATTTACGAAATGTATAATCTCGACTAGTTCATACTGTTTAAGAAACAACTTTGACCAAAACATGACGAAACTAATATTTTGTCCTAAAGAATGCAGGATTTGACCTCCAAATTGCCTAAATTGACTATTGACTGCATATATGCAAAACTTGTTGCAAAGTAATTTTTACAGTATGTTGATCCAGGGAAGATAATCATGGCCTCAATATAATTTTGTCCTCCAAATGCAGGTATATGGAAAAAAATGTGAACAAGACATGAAAAAATTTGGAAATAATTTTCGAGATACATAAATTTAATAGATTTAGAAGGATGTGGTATGAGTGCCAATGTTTTGACTGAGCCATTGTAAGTATGTGTCATATAAACATGATACATAGGTTTTATTCGTAATATGAATGTAATCATTTGTTTTCAATAAATGTAAGATCCGTAACTATTCATAAACAAATCGCAATCGTAGTATACGTATAAAAAGCCTACATTAACAATCGATTGCATATAGCCAAACCTGTTTAAAACTACATGTTTACAAATATTTTTATCGAAATGAAGGTACAGAGTTTGATTTAAGTCTTGAGTGGACCTACATCAGACCGGGTTTCGCTTAACGTGGACACGGTCTTCAAAGAGTGTTATGAAACGCAGAAATTAGTGTATTCTATTTTTTTGTAAATTAGATAGTCATTTTGATTTTAACTTTTGAACAATATTTATTTTAGTGTAAAAAGTCGGTGAGTTTGATGATTAAGAATAGCTCTGATCGAACATTATGTGGACCTAAAGTTTATACAGCCAGTGGGAAGATATACAAAAATCTTCCTAACAAAATTAACCCTGGGGAAGAAGTTACGCTTGGATTTCATAAAACTAAGATTCCTTTCCGAGGTGCAGAAGGAGTAGTTGTCTATGATATAAGAGGAACAGAAGACCATTTGTGCATTTTTTACTGCGTTCCTTACGTTGGATTCAATGGTTTTGGGCTGAAATGGAAGACATGTCGGGAAATTTCTGCAGATGAAAATCTTTGCAATGAAATGGCAAAGAAACAGTGGGAAATCAAGAATGCCTTAAGTTGGCATAATGAGAAAGAAGATAACATTAAGCTTTTAGCTTCTGGTTTTATGAATCAAGCTGACAAAGCACACATGGTCGTAGAAATTTCGAATAGAAATACTGAATAGACGATACAAAACAAACTTTAATATTCATTGATTATTTTTTACATGACATTGTTTTTTGTAGTTTTGAGATGTCCTCAATACATTTTTGTATAATACATTTATGAAGATAAGGATGCTTTACTTTATAACAAATAAACATAACGTTTTCCGTGTTATTCAATTCATATTTTTTATTTAGTAAAACTAGTCAACATGTATGTACATGCTTGGCTTATTTAAAAAATTCGTTGATCCCTTACACATATGAATAAATAGTAGGGTTCATTCTCTAGGACCTACAAAATAGAAACAAGGTCACCCTTTAAACTAAAGTAACAGTAGTGTACAGACCCTTAAACACCATAAACCGATTAGGATAAAACATATTAATATCAAGGTAACAAACAGAAATTGAGGTTTGTCGTACTTTTTAAATAATTAAAATGTATCCGTTGTAACTGTGGCGAACTAAATTATAATCCTGGTACCTTTGATAACTATTTACACCACAGGGTCGATGCCAATGCTGGTGGACGTTTCGTCCCCGAGGGTATCACCAGCCCAGTGGTCAACATTTCGGTGTTGAAATGAATATCAATAATGTGGTCATTTTTATAAATCTTTACAAAACTAATGATTTTCTTATTCATTGCATAGATTAGCATAGCCGTATTTGGCACCACTTTTTGGAATTTTAGATCCTCAAGGCTCTTCATCTTTGTTCTTGTTTGGCTCTATAAATATTTTGATATGAGCGTCAATGATGAGTCTAATGTAGACGAAACACGCGTCTGGCGTACTAAAATATAATCCTTGTACCTTTGTAATTGTATAATGATATTAGCAACTTACACTCTGGGTCTAGCATCAATAGAAATAAGGAGGTTTGGCTTTCGCTGTACAACCTTTGTATTCAACCTATTGCAGCTTAAGTAGTCTACACATAAACTGCTCTGGTGATAGATAAATTTAATTTGGGACTTTACTTATACAAGGGTCAAAATCAAAATCACGTGATGGATATACACACACCGGAAGTAGCAGTCGAGCATACCGCTTGAAAGATAAGTAGTCGTATTTACTTGTGTATATCAATAAAATTTGATAAATAAGGTAGTGCACCGAATGTCGGATACTATCTAGTTTTGAAATACACAATTATCCTTGCTGGAAAGCGTGCAATTAATGGTAACACTTCAACACAGTTCCAACATTTCACCAGATAACCGTGTCGAAGTGTTTGCAATAACTGCACGCTTTCTAGCAAAAACAATTGTGTATTTTAAAACTACATACTATCCGACATTCGGTGTGCCAACTTATTAATCAAAATTTAATTGATATAAACAAGAAAATGCAACTACTAACCTTTCAAGCGGCGAGTTCGACTGTAACTTCCGGTGTGTGTATAACCATCACATGATTTTGATTGTACCCCTTGTTATAAATTTTCCTCGGAGTTCAGTACAATTATTTTTATAATTTTACATTTTGAAATGCCTAAAACTATTCATGAAATAAATTTTTAAGGAACATTTAAAAAAAAAGAATGTTGAGTAGTTACATATAGATTGCTCGACTGCAACAGGTGTTTTACGATATTTCTCTAATGAAGACAATCAAATTTTAATATTTAAAGCGTGAGGTTTGCCGTACCTTTTAAATAGTTTTATCCGTTGAGAGTTAGGCGTACAGAATTATAATCCTGGTACCTTTGATAACTTACAAACCTGCTCGTGTATTTTTCATTGTTATTCAATGCAAAATATGTATCTAAGAAACCTGGGAAGATCTCATTTCAAAAAAGATTTCTATTGTCTACTTCGAACTTATTTACCCGATGTAGGTCTTTAAGTTGAGGTTCAATTTACTTAAAGTTAATCGGGCATGACTAATTAGATACGCCCTCTTAAAGTCAGGGGGTTCGAAATAGGATCGGGAAAAATCACACAGCAAAATACTTAATTTACAATTTAAGAATTTGTTTGATTCCAAGTGCTTTTGGTTGCTTAAAAACCTCTGATCAATAATCAGTTTTTTTTTGGTGAAAATAATAACCTGTCCCGAACCGGAAGCTGTTGGCTGCAATAGGAATTTATTGATAAAAAAAGTCCATATCTCATTTACTTATAGTGGCCGTTATTGATTGTAAATTCATGACGTTTTGTTTATGCATTCGTCTATCGTGGAGAAAAAAGGGGGAAGGAGGGCTGATAGCTTTACTTACGAGTTTGATCATTATGGTTCAAATCTATTCTATTACGGCATACGTTTTACCTCTAGGGAACGCTCTGTCTTTTTGTAAAAAGTGCCACTATAAATTTGTAAGCATTTGTTTCAGATTGATCCACTTTGAATCAAGTCGTGAATATGCATGACATATTTATCATTGGACACAAAGGAGCAATAAATTAATCAGCTTCATTTATTGATGTATAATCATTTGACCTTCGTTGATTATAGTCTCTAACAGTTTTCCAATTTTTATATATTTCATTATTATTTACATTTGAATTTTTATGAGTAAATCTTAGCATTTCTTCCATCATTTTTATCTTTGCGTTTAATCTTTTTTTTTGACATTAAAGTAACATTGTCGTACCATACATCAGGGGTTACATTGTATAATTTCCAGCAAAACTAATAGGGGAGGGACTAGAACAGAAAAAAACAATATTCTTTGAGAGGCAATAACTCATATATTGAATCGTACCATGACGGCTGTCTCGTCTAGGTGACAACATTTGCTGTTTTAAGTTTATTTACTTCTCAGATTGGTATAATATTTGTCATCAAAGCAACATAAATTGTCTACTATTGTTCTAGCAAAAGTCACAAAAAAATGTTGTTAAAATCAGTCATGCGACTTATTTGAAAAGATTTAGCTGACCTTTCTTGTTGTTTACACAATTCAATCATTCAACTCGTGCGTAGATCGTCTTTCCCTCTAATGTTTAATGTAAAGATAGCGTGCAATTCTCACTGCACCAGGCATCGTATATACATTCCTATTGATTTTGATCGGACAAAACTGCGTATTTATATAACCAATAAGCCAAACGAACACACACATTTAGCAAGGGTATACTGTGGGACAGGAGAGGTCCAGAGATGTCAATATTTCTATACCCAAGCGAAACATTTCATTGGCGGCCGTTGGAATCCCCTTTTTTGGCCGATCAAAAAGTAAAATCACAAAAATACTGAACTCAGAGGAAAGTCAATACGGAAAGTCCATAATCACATGGCAAAATCAAATAACAAAACGCATCAAAAACTGTCATATTCCTGACTTGGTACATGCATTAGAAAATGGTGGATTAAACCTGGTTCTATAGCGCTAACACTCTCTCTTTAATAACAGTCTCATCAAATTCCAAATGCATTTGAATGGGGACATATAGTTGGAACCCCTCCTCTTTGTCCTGGGTTTGGACCCCCCCCCCCCCCCTTTGTTTTTAAATGGCTGGATCCGCCCCTGCATTTGGTTTTAAATAAAAGGAAATAAAGGTTATACATTAATGCGACAGCAACCCAAAGACATTGAATTTTTGGAAACCCCTCACAAGTGTTTGGTTGAAAAATTTCACCTGCCATATTTTAATTTTGAAAAATTTAAGAAGTTGTAATATAAACCAGTAAAAGAAAAACACTTCACTGTATAATAAAAACGGTAAAATAAATAATGATAATGGATGACGACCAGCGACAAATAAAATTAATATTCAGGACGATTAGATGTAAATATAGGAGAATTAACCCCGTTACCAGACTGACAAACTGAGTCGTTTTTTTTTATCGTGCAAGTTACAAGATTTTAGTTCGAAAGAAAAAAGGTCACCCGACCCGGACACATCTCCGACTCTTAGCCGGCCAGTCTTTTCTCTGTTCTAGTACTTAGCACACACAGACAAGATCTTGTAAAATGCTATTATTTACAATTTCCAGTTTATTTTTTATGTTGTTTTTTTTTAGGGGGGTCTCTTCAGTTTACAACGTAACTGACTGCTTATTAAAAAGTTTATGTTGCTATGGTTCTTATCGTGTTTTAATACGATTTATAACATACGATTTTTTATTGGTCAGGCAAGGATAAAACTAAGAAAGAAAAAAGTTTGTTCAGGTGTTTTTGCTTCATTTAGACACGAAAAGGGAATAACGGACTACTAGATTAAAGAGTCTGTTCTCATATAAAGTATTGGACATGCCAATATATCTCACCTCAAACGTTTTGATCGGGAAGTGAAACCTAGTTAATACGGTTTTATTCATCGAAGTTTGCATGCATATTTTTTAAATTTTTTTAAACAAAAATAAAGCAAGAACTATTTAATAATTTATTGGACTGAATAGACAAAACTATTCATTTTGTATTCGCATGTAATGTAATGTAGGAAAATTACCAAATCAGAAACAAAAGGAACATTTACCGGATGAATTAATATTGTGACGGATCTTATGCATCCAGATGTTCTGAAACAAGCTGTTTAAAAAGCTAATTGTTGGAAGAGTTTACTTACTGTTTTCTAAGGTCTGAATTTTACGAACCTATTTCATGAATACTGACAGATCAAAAACATCAAGTATTTATAGCATGGTATTGTTTGGCATAATATTCATTGGTCAGTTGAAAAAAAGGTCTGCATGGGGTTTTTATTGCCTGATTTATTAAATTAGAAATCGTTATTTTGAAAATTTGGCTGAACAAATATAAATGTACCCCCTAATTTTGTAAAACTATCATTCTGTGTTATTTAGATGCTAATTTTTTTTTCATAAATAAATAATTATATGATGTAATGCCATTACATCGGTCCGTTTGCATTTCAATTTGGTAACTGTTAATTGTATATATCAGTCTGTGTACTGTTTAACTATCATTTAAGTTGAACATACTTAGGCCGTGTTCACATTGACCTAAACTCGGTGTTGTGTTAGTGTTACTCACACTTAAACTAAACATAATTACGTTCTCATTGATAAAACTCAATGTTTACATGTAGTGTAAATCATGTTTTGTCTACATGCAGTCGATAGTCGATGAAGGCCTTGTGTAGGTTTAGTGTACACAAAACTAGACATTCCGAACTGTAATTTTTCCATTTATATGTAAAAAGGAAACGATTTTTATATAAAATTGATACTTATAACACTTATTAATTAAGTTCTTTACACAAATATTTGTCTAAACTTGATATATTTATTTGTTAAAAAACCACTTTACGTAGCATTATTAACGCCTTATCAAACTCGTCCATCATCATTGCCGAACACAAAATTCCTTAGAAAAGGTCTTCCCGAATCGCCTGGATGTACACACTAACAGAAATATTAGCCACTGGTCTTTATACTCAAACAACGATTCACTCATAAATGCATTACTGAAAAAAGGTGAGGTTAATTGTTTGTTTGTGTAGAATCTCAGATCCGTTAAAATGCAATTAGAAATAAAGAAAAAATATCACCCTCTCCTTTTGCCAAAAAAAACAACTTGTAGAAACAATACCATTTGAAACAAACAGGAAACATAGAAATGTAGTGATCCTTAACATCGCAATTCTTTTTCTTTGTCTATAAGCACGCCTACATTTTTAATGTGTAGTCGAGACATCTTTAGACTACTGCAAATCATCCTAAATGACTTTCTTAAAGGAGCAACCACTTTACTTAAAAAAAAGGGGGGGGAGTCTGAGTCCGAATTTTTCATCGCGCGTAAGTTAATATTCAAATTTTTTTGATGGTAACAATTCAATATTTAACACTAAAATGTATGGAGAAACTTTGGATTCTGACTATTTTTTCATTCTAATCATCTGTATGACCCGATTTTTTTCAATCAAATTGTGGAAAATTCCATCCCCCTTTTTTTTAAAGTCAAATGGTCGTCCCCTTACTGCATGAAAAGTTGTTCGAAAATTTGAGTTCGGTTCTACGTAATGAACATTTAAATGACATATAGTTTACAAATGTGAACACATCTTATGTACATGTAACTAAACAAGGTGTATAGATGTGGATAAATCTTATGTGAAACTAGTGTAGATTACAATAAACCAAATGTAAACATGTTTTCTGTACACGGCGTTGGGTGTAAACACGACCTTAGACTCGTCCAGTTCAACGGAATTAGGCTTCAGCAAGTGCTTTTTATGTACTTTTCTTATATTTCTGACGGTTTGTAAGTCAGTAAAACTTCAATGATTAATTTAATATTGACATTAAAAGACCTCTTCACAAAAATGGCTGTTCAAATCCACTCGCCCTTCGGGCTCGGGGATCTGAACACCCCTTTTTGTTCGGAGGTCTTTTAATATCAATATTAACCTATCATTGAACTTTTACTATTACTAATTAGACTGCGTAACATATTTCGCTAGTTAGTTGTGACACACAAATTCCAAATGATGATTCGTGATGTTCACAGAAAACATATGCAGTATTTCAGTAGTTGTTCCTCATTACTCTGTAGGGGCAGTTTTGTCCATGAAGCCTCCTGGGTATTGTTATTTAAAAGCATACACCAACATTTTGTGATCGGTTCAAAACGTTTTAACCAATGAAAACTCAACCAATGACGTAACGTAATTTTCATTTTGGTGGATGACCAATGATGTTAACCATAGTCCTTTAGATTTTCAAAAGGCGAATTCGTATACATGTTGTTTATAACAGTAATCCGATTGAATTATACGGTTTACTCTCGTTATTTTTTTTTTATCTTATATTGCGTAGACCAAAATCCGAATGTGCAACTTCCGTAGAGCAAGGCTTTGTCATACTTTAAACGAAATGCCAACTAAAAATTTGTGAAATGCAAATCAACTTGAATGTATATAATTTATGTATCATACTTGACGCTACGAGTAAAAAATTGAAACACTTCACATTTTTTTCTGAGACAAATAAAAGAAAATTAAAGAGTCATCGGTGGCAGACACTTCGATTTGATCAAAACGTTGTTTTTTTTTTAATTTTCAATCTGAAGTTATTACAAACGCCATATGATAGTAGATACGGTGTGTTGTCGATTACTACTTCGCAAGGAGTTATCACAGACATTATTAATGATTTAATAAAATCGTACATTTGTACGGTACTATAGATAAGGCCTTAAAACATCAACGTATTAACGGTTAACCGGTTAATCGGTCGAACGATTATCCGAGTAACCGGTTAGGCAAACAGTACGATTTGACAACATTAGTTAATATAACTGACAGTTGGTACAGTACTTGCAACCTTAGTCATTACTGTTTGACGTGAACTTGACTGATCGGTGAATGATCGGTGACGGATGTTTGACTGATCGATGAGTGATCGGTGATAGGTGACCCATATGATCCATCAGATACGTCAAATAACCTATGTGAGAGTCACCGTGACAACAAAAGTAAATCAAATGTATATACGGATCGTACGGATACGTATATACTGTATTTAAAATTCTTATGTAAACCGAACTCAACAGTGACGAAAACGGACCTCTATGAAGACACTTTAATATACACGTTAATTTTTAATAAAATTGGTTGCAACACAAAGAGTAAATATAGTATAACAGTATAAGATGCTTAGAGTGTTAACTTGTTTGATTAATTAATTGTTGTTTTTTTTTATTATTAAATGTTGCTTACAACAGAGACATATAAAATAACTAATTGTATTATTTCTCTCTGTTAATACGAACTTCTTCCTACGAAAATGGTAATTATTAGATTTAGATTTTTGAACTTTTTATAGTTTAGAAAAGGTTGTTTTTTCACAAAATTAAAAGAATGTCAGAAAATCATATTCAAATTGTGTTCGCATTGTTGAGAACTACCAAGATTAATCTTTTTTTTTTTAAAATGATACTATTTTATTTGAAATTAGCTATTTTAAACTGAGACTACTAACACATTATAGTAGTCTCAGTTCTTAACAACTCGAGATAAGTCTTTTAATTAGAATTGCGATAAAGTAAGAATTAAAATACTTAAACTTTTATTTGTGTGGAATAAGAATGTTGTAAAGTTAAGTTTTGATACAAATTATCAACCGCAATATGATTTCAGTACTTTTTGGTTATTTGGATTTGTTGTTCTTCATAAAATATTTTTACTTTAAGGAAAAAGGGTACTAAGTTTTTGTTCGCGTTTCCTAAAATGCAGATATGTCTTCTCATATTGAAAAATATTGTAACTTCAATTGCAATCAGTTGTTATAAATGCCTTTTTATGACTAATTTTGTACAAAGTGTGAATATTTGAAGGATAAGTATCTGTCAACTTTAGAAGAGGTAACTTTTCATAAAATTAAAAGAATGTCAGAGTAATCATACTAAAATTTTATCGCACTATTTAAAATCATCAAAATCGTTCTTCTTTTTATTAAAAACTATACTTTTTTTATTTTGAAATCCGTTATGTTTAACATATCAAGATAAGTCCTGTAATTAGAATTAAGATATAATAACATTTAATATACTTTAAGTTTTATTCTTGTGGAATAAGAATGCAGATATTACTTTATTTTGATACAACTTATTATCCGCCAAATGATTCGGTAGTTTTAAAGAAAACATATTGAAGTTTGTCAATAGTATATTCTATTTTTAAATTGTCCATCTGTCTCAAAATCGGGTCGAAATTATTAAAATATGAAGCAGACCTCCTAGTTTTGGTATTACACTTAACCTTAAATGCTTATGGATATATAAAATGAAAGCATACATATAAATGTTGATTATTGAAGAACAAGTTCATCATCAATAAATCTGAATCGAGCGTCACTTATGAGTATTTTGCAGAAAAAACTTCAATCCTGGTTTACTTAAAATATGAATTCATGGTATGCTTATATAAAGACATGAAGTTGACTTCTTATAAATGGTAAACTTAAATAACCAATTATGACAAAACACTTCATGTCTTTGTGAATTTGACGTTCCCTCTAAATTAAACAAATCACAAAGTGTCTATGACAAATTGACAAACTATGTTCCAAATGAATAGACAGTTTAAAATCAAACACGCAAACAAAGATAAACAAACAACAACAGTACTTTTCAGTACAGAAATTTAAATAAAATATTGCCCTCTGCACAGTTTTAATAAAAAAGAAAGGTCTGATTGATCTTAAGATTAAAACTGGAAAAATATTTTCAAATAAACAAAATAATTATCATTCACCTTGACATTCTGAATGTGTGTCTGTTTGCAATTAAATTCATTTTCTAAAATGATTTGATAATCTTTTGAGTGTATACATAACAAATAGTTTACCGACATATGTTTTAACTTGATTTAAATGTGGATAACTTTATATTAGTTTCAATGAATAGTTTAGAATTCAGTACAATACGGATCACAAATCAAAGATAATTTTTAAGTTAAGTATGCAAACATATAAAATATGTTTAAGTAGACCACAGTATTTACCAGCACAAATGAACAAAGTTATTCCACAAATAGCAAACGATGGTATTGAATGTATATTGTATTGATACTGACTTGTTTATCATCGTAGCGACGTTTTATAGTGTTATTTTTTGTCTTTGTACATTTTTTTAGCAGCTAGGTTTTTGTACATCTCTATAAATGGTTATTGTGCTATGGTTTATTTTTGTATTATTGTCATTCGTGTTGCTAATATGCTGTGTCTATATGCCTTTGTGGTTTTCTTTGTTGACATATTTGTTTTATTCATAGTGATTAGACTACGAAAATCAGTATATTTACTACAGTACTGTACTTCATTTTTGACATTTTCCCTTTTATGTCTTTTAATTTGTTGCAAAGGTCAACCAAGTGACGATTAGACTCAATTCCTCGTTTTCTACATAAAAAAATCTTATACCAAGTCCGGAATTTAATAGTTGACATCCTATCGTTTGATGTATTTGGTTTTAATTTTGGCATTTGATTGATGATTTCCTTTTTGAAATATTTTCAGAGTGTGGCATTTTTTGCATTTTAATTTTTAAAGATACGTTTATAATAAAAATAGTGAACAATTTAGACACACACCAGTTTTTTTGTCAAATGGAAAATAAGTAACTTCTTTCCAAATTCCTACAGCATAAAATTGAGAATGAAAATGGTGAATGTGTCAATGCGACAACAACCAAACCATAGAGCAGACAACAGCAAAACGCCACCAATGGCTCCTCGAGGAACTCCTGCACCCGGAGGTGTCCTTCAGCATGCCCCTCAACAAATATGCGTACTAGTTCAGTGATAATGGAAGTCATACTAAACTCCGAAAGTATGCACAAGAAACTTAAATTAAAAAGCATACAAGACTGACAAAGGCCAGAGGCACCTTACTTGGAACACGTACAAAATGCGGCGGGATTAAACATGTTTTGGAGATCTCAACCCTCCCTATACCTTAAGCCAATGTAGATAAACAAACGAACACCAATACGCACAGTAAAACTCAATGTGAGAGAAGTCTCAGTCCGAAGTCAGAATATGAAAAGAAAAGAAAATAGACAAAATTACAATAGTGCATAATTAACAACAGACTTCTAGCATTTACTGACATGCCAGCTCCAAACCTCTATTAAACTGATTGAAAATTATATATTCGTCATATGAACAACATGTACAGTATTTACATAATAATTCAGTCCTTGGATGGTGTAAACTTCCTACTAACATCATACACCATTCACCATACACCATGCACGATACACCTTTGCACCATACATCTTACACATTCTATCTACACCATCCAAATTACCCAAAATGCTATTTAATTTAAAAAACTGCTTGCGACTACAAAATTATTTATTTATTTAAAATCGAATTTTGATCACAATATTGCAAATTAATGTATGCAATTATAAATCAGTTTTTTGTATTAATATTTTACATAGTTTTAAACCTTGATCACCACACTTGATATACACGTTACACGATCATATCACACCTTCTACCATTGCAACATATTACATACACCATAACACGATACACGTATTGTTTGTGGAAGTTTACACCATCCAAGGGCTGAAATAATCGTATTAGACTAAATTACATTCTCCATATGATGTTTTATGTATTTGTTTTCCAAAGATTGCATGTGTGATCAGCATTTATTTAACTTCATTGGCCTTTTAACGTTGTATGCATGTACACTTGCCGTTTTGAATTATTGCAAGACATGTTTGCAAACAATTTTTACTATTCTAAAAGAAGGTCGAAAGATACAAGATGGACAGTCAAACTCACAGATTGAACAAAAATGAAACGGCATGGCTAGCTAAAAAAGATGCAACCTTTCAAAAATAAAGTACACAATACCCGACATAGAAAACAAATTCATATTGCAATATACAGATAAAGGTATAATATGTTTAACACGTATCACAATGTTTGCGGGGAAATTAAACGTTCAATCTTTTATGTGACCCGCCATGAAATGTGCAGGCTTATGAAGGGAGAACGTCATAGTTAGAAAAATTATAAATATGATAAATATCGAGATTCAATGAAATACGCATTTGTGAAGAAGAGATAAACACTTTCCTTGACTTCTTTTTTGCGGACGCAGAACTATACATCATATATAAGTTTTTAAGAAGTTTTACTTTATCCTTTATCGTTTGAAGTGAAAAATATTCGAATCTAAATTTTAAATTGATACAAAAAAAAATCTAATTTCTGCTTTATAGATTTCCTTTCATAAACGAAATCTGAAATATATCCATTAGAAATGCACCGTATCAAATGCATATTTGAGAACACCCACTTATAAACTGTTACGCGTCGCATACTATGTATAGAGACATGCATGATAAATCTAAATTCAAAGACGAATTTGAAAAAAAGGAATTCTGAAAGCTTACTTTGACAAAATTTAAACTAACTTCATTTCAACAAAATTTAAATTACATGTTCAAAAATAGAGCTAAAAATTGTTTGTATTGTCGTAAATTTAAGTCTTTGAAGTTTTATTCAAATACGCTATTGAACATTACTACGAGCCAATAAATACAATAATGTTGTAATTTATAAATTACTGCCTTCAATAAATAAAAGTCGTTATAGAACAGTCTCATTTTCATACCGGTATTCGAAATGACTCGTTTCATTGCTATTAGAACAAATATGTCATAATAACATGACAGAGAGTTTTGTTTCGAAATATTCTAGAAAAATATACAAAAAGCAAAGTTTAGACAAAGTACCATCATAAGCCTTGAATTGGCTAGTCACATATAGTTAACGGCGTTTTTCTCACAATGACGTTCTACCGCCATGTGGCTGGTCACGTATATAAAAAATAAAATAAAATGTGTTTTATACAAGCCTTAACACTAACGCGATATCCACATGTTGGTGAATCCTAGAAACTTTTGCATAGTCTAATTAAAAAACTGACACGACATTCAAACGGTGCATCATATTTTATACTAGATTTAAAGAAACATGAAAATAAGGAGTAGGTCACCTTTGATTAGTTTCTTGTGTTCAAAATGAAGCAAAACGCAGCTACAATAGGTCAGAACATAAGGAAGCATCCGATGTAGGTAGAGTGCTGACTCACCATTTTGAGGTTGAATGTCACAGGTAATATTATAGCAATGCAACCATCATAAAGAGACAAGTAGTCCATTTAAGTTCAACGTTTAGTTTGTTCAGATATATTTTTTTTATAATAAAAATGACCAAAAAGTATCCTTCAACGCGCACATTACATACTTAACGAGTTTGTGCTTCGTCATATATAATATGTATTATTTGATGTGTCAAACAAATTAAATGCTTCTTTGTATTAATATCAATATCACTACTTTTTTATGTGACATTTTCAGTATTTTTGCCTGATTATTCTTAGGCTTAATTCAAATCCAATCAAAATTACACATCTGATAACCCATTGTCTGATGGTCTGTGTCACTTTTTGCAAAAAAAAATTAATCAACAAATAATACGTGCATACATGTTGCTGAAACGCCCTCTCCAATTTCAAATATCCTATCATCAAAAGATTTATTTGTATATAATGTAAACTAGTTTTAACCAACATCTTCTTTTTCATCTGAGATGAATTTGTAAGTTTAACTCATATTTCCCGTCTAAAATAAAAAACCAACAACTTGTGCTTTTCAATTATAGTAAAAGGCTCGGGAGTCATTTTTCGTTATCACAGGAATACTTTTTACATTACGTATTACATTATGAAATGAATTAGCATCTTAGAAAAAAAATCACATTTCGATTAAACCTTTCTTTTTCTGCGGGTCATTAGTTTTGACTTCAACATATTTTGTTTATTGTATGGTGACTAGCAGCTAATGCGACCTTGTTTATCCTATGGCATACATAGTGAATAAATATGGGTTTTCTTTTATCGTTCGATTTAAAGGGCTTGACAGTTAAATGACGCTATCATAAGAACTAGTTCTACACTTAAGTCTTAAATAAAATCTAGACACATGTCTTCATTATTCGTCCTTGAAATTTCAACAGGCAGATAATTCAGTGTTGTCAAAGAAATTTTGAGCTGGGTCGGTATTTCACTTATCCAACTACAAATATAAATACTACAAATATAAATACAGAAACGCTGGTTAGAGGTACATCATGAAATAGCCTTTGCGTGCTTATGTGGCGTAAATCAAACAACAATCAATCAATGAAATGCTTGCTATTACAATTAATTTTTTTTTATTTTTCTAAATTAATGTCTTTCATATGTACAAGAACTTTATGTGTATATTAATATGATATTGTTTGA
The DNA here is from genome assembly GCF_965363235.1 of Mytilus galloprovincialis. Classification (NCBI taxonomy): domain Eukaryota; kingdom Metazoa; phylum Mollusca; class Bivalvia; order Mytilida; family Mytilidae; genus Mytilus; species Mytilus galloprovincialis. Next base: position 73,774,648 of record NC_134844.1, read on the forward strand.
ATGGTTATATATTTTTCTGATTCGGAAGAGAAGAAATAAAGTAATGATTAATAATTCATTGCTGAGCGTACAGTGTCCGCTGTTTCTCAATTTTTTTATTACGTAATCATATCAACCATTTATATCAGATAGAGGTCATGTAAATTGTGTTCATCTGGTTGAAAGGTGAAAATTTAAATCAACACTGGTAATAGAAGGTATACGTGATTTATTGATTGTTGTTTAATGTTACTTTCAGTACTATGGCGCTATGTGGCTGAACCACATTACTTTCGGAAGGAAAACGGAAATTTCGTGTCAATAAAGATTTAGGTCGAATGTATATTTCAATTGAAACTCGCAAATTCACCACAGGCTAAATATACAGCAGTTTGATTAATAATAATACTCGACTAAAGATACTATGAATAAAATGGATACACATATGTTGTACTGGCCTGTCATTTAGTTGAAAGTTCATGTCTGTGAAGATGACGTGACACTGTCGAGTATGCACTTCTGTAATGCTCACCCTTGAAGAAAAGGACAAAGCCTTCAATAGCATATTTAAACTGGTTGACCGTGTAATACCCGTTTCAAAGATAATAGCGGATATGTTCAAATGTCGTTACAACCCCGTCTCCTTTTTCACAAATGTGACCTTCCGGTTTTTTACCGGAAGTGTACTAACATGAACATTATGACAGGTGCCCCATGTTGAGAAGAATATGTTGTTTATCATTCTGGCGCACCTGAAATAACTACAAGTGTTTGGTGGGGTTCGTGTTGTTCAGTATTCGAGTTTTCTTTGGTGTGATTTATGCTACATTGCCTATAGAAGGAGGGTTAAGATCCACAAAACACCGCTGCTTTTCGTCCCAAATTAGAAACCTCTGGTCATTGGAGGTCTTCTATGTTTTTTAATTGTAGTTCATTTGTATGTTGTGGAATTTAGTGTGACGTCCATTTTCACTGAACTAGTACACAATTTTATTTAGGGGCCAGCATAGGACCATCAGCGGGTGCGGGATTTTCTTACTGCGGTGAAGACAAACAGGTGACATTAGGCTGGTGTCTGCTCTTTGGTAGGGTTGTTGTCTGTGTAACATATTTAAAACTTTCGCTCTAAATTATGTGTGTGTACTTCGGTTTGTCTGTCTTTCTTTTTAGTATAAAGTGCATTGTGGGGTCAAGAGACAGTGGTTGTATATTTTTACATGACACATATATGTATTGGTGGGAATTATGATACACCTTACTGTTATGATAGCAACAACACCAAAAAAGGATTGAAAAGGCCATCAACTATCTCATTGCGATAACATGTATAAAATATTTGTATATTTACTAGCAATCTGTATTCGACTATTCATGACTTCATACTGATATTGAACTGTACATTGTTAATAAAGATACAGTAATTGGTGCAAAATTTAATACAACATGAATATGAAATATATACGTGTTGCTCGATTCCCTGTTTACTCACTCACGTCTGGTTAACTCGCTAGTGCTAGGTTATATGTGCAAATTTAGTTTTGACGACCCTATCATTTTGTTAAAAAAATTAAAACTTTTTTGATGTTTTTGTTCAGCACGGTGTAATCTTTAACATGATTAATAGCAATGCATTCGTCATCACTACACTTCTGTTGGAAAATGTCAATGTATTTTTCGTTTTGTAATGGAAATATTTTGTTTATGGAAGTTGTTTAGAGAATAATTACTTTATCTCGATAAACATGTATTACAATTTGAAATCATCAATATGTGCCAGAAGTAACATACGAAACGAAACAACAGGCTTTATACATTCTACGGAATCAATTACCAATATTATATGTGTTAAGATTGGACGTATGAAGAACTTTTAATTTCATCAGCGTGTAGCTGGTTTAGTAAAACACTGCTTATCAATTAATTTTAATCATGAATCGCTTATTCGTTTTTTGCATTGGTCCTCAATGCTCTTCAACTTTGTACTTGTTTGGCTTTTTACCTGTTTTGATATGAGCGTTACTGGTGAGACTTATGAAAACGGAACGCGCGTATGGCGTATTAAATTATAATCCGGGTACCATACTGAAGAAATAAAGTATCGTTTAATAAATATGTCCATGAACTATTTTATAATTAAATACATCCACTGCGAAATTGTTGTTTAGACATATGTTTTGTATTATATTTGGCCACCAATGTTTATCACGACAAATTGAAATAGACAATGAACTTAATATAAAAAACCGCATAATAGGCTCTCAGAATCTCGTTAATACACAAAGTAACAAAGTTACAAAGTAACTAACGTAGTGACTGCTTTCGTGATTTCATTCCTCGACGTACGTATACATTGTTTAATGTCAAATTGATTAAATCTATTCATCCCTGAATACCACAGGAATATCTTTCATCTTGCAAAAGTATTAAAATATTTGACTTTTCTACACTTTAGACAAGTATTACCAAGTCCAAACTAAAAGATAAATTAAAATAGTTGATATTGCGTTGTGTCACAAAATCTAATATAAACTGACAACGGCTTTTTCACAGACAGCTGAACTAGAGATAAATGATACAACAGATACAGTTAATTTGCCCCTATATTTTGACTTACATCTTGGAATTGACCACTAGGGTCATTGCAAACAAAACTTCACGACAATAGAGATGATTTCAGCTTTCTTATTGTGAACTTTCAATTTCTAAATTGCAACCTTTCAGCAACATCCGCATAAGAGATCTGTATATCCCAATTGATACGATATTAATTGTATTTTGTTTGAAACAAAATAAAATTGTTCAAGGAGGAAAGAGCAATAATCAGTTGAAGCAAATTGTTGTTGTGTTGTTATTCAATTTAAAGAAAGTTTGTCACACCAAAATAATAAGTTACAAAGTGTGATAGTGACCTTATACGGTATATATGCTGACCCCATATATACCGTATTAGGTCAATAGCACAATATGTAACGATTTTATCTTACCATGTGAAATTGAGACTAGGGACCTATCAAACTGACCAAGTTTTTAATACAGTTAATATTAAGAAACTACTTTCATTGATTCTACAAAAACAGATACCAACAATAAAAACTTGTTAGGTTTAAATGTGTTTTATGAATTTATTTTAATATTAATCATCAATTTCTTCGTATGTTAAAACTTTTACGATTTTTTCTCAGTAGCTTGTTGTTTTTATAAAGTGACATAACACCACTACTAACCGTAAATGAAATAAGCCCCGCCTCCCTCTACCTTATATGAAAACATACAATCACCACGAGGATGCTTTTAACCAATCACATTTCTTGAAATGTTCAGGAGGTAAGATAGTTGATACCTTTAAGAAATAGGTCTATTATTTCTGAAAATTTTTATTTTTTAAAGATGTCACCTCATACTAAAACAGCGTATACATATCCTTCTCTAATTATTCTTGAATTTATTCCTTTCTGCACCCATTGTATAAAAAATGTAATCAAAGTGTGGTTCGTTTGATCTAAGTTCACCATGGTTTAAAATCTTATTACGACGTCGAATGTTCTTACTTTACTCTTAATTTCTTTTTGTGACGGCATGAAAAAAGGCGAACATGCCTGATGACGTCACATAGAAAGAACACATCTTTTGCAAATCATTGGTAAAAATGGAATAAGTTTGCCTGCATATTGTTTAAAAATCTTTAGATAAACAGATTCCACCACCAAATCTCCTTTAATACGATATTTATCATTTCTCGACAGTTAAACTTTAACATGTTTACATATTTAAAAATAAATTTGAAAATTTAACTGTCTCGATTGGATATATATCGTATCACACTCGATGCATTGGTTGAATCAATATATACCAAGGATATGAAGATTATTTGATGCGTGATACATTTTGTAATTTAGTTTTGTGATCTTAGTATACATACAAAAAGCCTCCATTGGCAATCGGCTGCATATAGCCAAACCTGTTTTGAATTAAATGTTTACATATAATCTTAACAAACGGAAGTTACATAGTTTGATTAAAGTCAAGAGTACTCTTACATCAGACCGGGTTTACCTTGATGTGAATATGGCTTTTAAAGAGTGCAATGTGACGCAGACATAAGTGTTTTCTATTTTTTTGTAAATACAAATATAGTCGTTTTGTTTTTAACTCTTAAACAATATTTCTTTTAGTGTAAAAAGTCTGTGAGTTTGATGATTAAGAATAGCTCTAATCGAACATTATATAAACCGGAAGTGTATATAGCCAGTGGAAAGATATACAAAAATCTTCCAAACCAAATAATCCCTGGGGAAGACGTAACGCTTGGATTCCACAAAACTAAAATTTCTTTCGAGGGAGCAGAAGGAGTACTTGTCTATAACATAAGAGGAACAGAAGACCAATTGTGCATTTTTTACTGCATGCCTTACGTTGGATTTAATGGTTTTAAGCTGGAATGGAAGACAGGTCAGAGCATTTCTGCAGATGTAAATCTTTGCAATGAAATGGCAAAACAACAGTGGGAAATCAAAAATACATTACGTTGGCATGACGAGTTTGCCAAAGACCTTACAGTTACCGGTTTTATGGATCATGCTGACAAAGCTCACATGATCGTTGAAATTTTGAATAGACATTAACAATACCAAACATTATATTGTATGCATTGATGTTTTTTGTGACATATAAATGTTTTTTTTTGTAGTTTTAATATGTTTTCCCTTCATTTTTAATTCATTGATATTGGGAGAACAGGAAATTTTCCTAATAACATGATAAAAAGAACCTGTTATGGGATATTCGATTTATTATATTTATTAAGTAAAAACGGTCTACATTCTTTTTTATTTGGAAAATCATTTACACATATGACAATGTATGAATATAAGGTAGAGTTTATTCTCAGCTGGGACCTTTAAAAGAGAAAATCAGATCATAATTTAAGCAGAAGCAACATTTCTTGTAGTGTACGCATCCTTAAAAATCATAACTACATAAGGACACCAATATCAATATTAAGGGCATACGATACAGTTACAGGAGAGGTAATAACGTTGCTAACGTAAAATGTTATTGCCGCGACGTCAAACTGTGACAATACGGAAAAGATGCATTTTTCGACTGATTTTTATCATTCAAACTGATTTAATTTGAAAACGAGTTCATTGATCCCTATTTCATGTATTTATCAAAAAGATAATGTGACCCAAATTTTATAAAACTGTTAATAGAGGATTTGTTTTTAATTTTGATAAACATGCAGCAAAAAATGACGTTTTAACCTCAATCATGTCAATTCATGAACATTTGATAAATATAAACTATTTCTGAATAAAAAAAATGCATATTTTTTTTAGGATATTATAAAATACAGAAAGTAACGATTACTTAACAAAAACACAATTTGTGTTTATCTTTTATAACAAAAAAGTTATGACTTTCTTTCGTAAAAGTAATTACGGCCACAAATCTGAATTTTGAGCAAATATACAAAATTTCGACCTCATTTTACTCAAAAAGTAGCACATGAAGGTTTATTTTTTATTACATATTTGATTTAATCTGGTGAAAAATAGCCTATATGCAAATATATACACATGTCGCGTATTATCTCCGACACTATTTATGGTTACGGATACAATTTTAAACACAAGACGACGGGCATAGCTGTTTATTACAACATTCTTGATTGTATGTTTATTCTTTTCTTGTCATAAAAAGTGGTCATTGTTTGATTAAAGATCACAAAAAAGGTATAGGTAAGGACCTATTTTAAATACTCTTTCGACCTCACTAAAGTCTTTGCGGACATTAAAACAGCTATTAAGGAAATACGATTCCGAATGGCATACCTCCCGATTTGGCACACGTGTTCTTTGAATCGAGTTTCATAGGAATATGTTATAAAACATCGAGGTCACCATTCTTGTTTTCATAGGAAAACGTCAATTTTGGCGACATATTTAGTTAGGTATATAGGAGAAATGCCTTTTTATTGGCGCAACTTTTTAGATTTTCCGATGAATATCAATGTTCATATATACGGTGAAAAACAAAAAAAAAATCGCATACTGAATCCATCCACGTATAGAAACTCATATGGCATCATCCTTGTGTTTGAGATAAATGGCTTCAAAGTTGATCGATACGCCTAGAATTTGATCGAAAACGTTTGACGTTATACTATTCAGAATATAACGTATTCCTACTGAAAGATGTGGAAAACAAAATATGTGTCGGGATCTGAATGGTGTTTATTTTATTTTCATTTCAATTGTTGGGTTTCGTATATTTCCTAGCAATGCAATATAAAATTTTATTGATATAATTTTATTTCGTCCTACAAACGGATAATTCTCTCACGTTGGTCTCGTCAAATTTTTACATCTTACGAGCATATTAACCTGGCGTGAACGGGTTGGTTTCACGTGAATCTGAGGTTAATAGTTCATGCATAAATCATCGGACTTTTGTACACGGTAAATGCATGTCTATTTGAAAAAAAGTATCTTAATCTGAAATTTAATAAAAATCATGACAAAATACATTTACATTTTAGTCAAGTCCAAGTGATAATAAAATAAAATAAAATTCACGTGAGATTCATTCGAATTACTATTTTTTAACTCTATCATATAAGTCATGTGGTGTCATTGCTGCATTCATGCAGAAATAGAGTTCTTCAAAATTCGATTCAGATAATTGCTCGGTTTAATGGTAGACGTGTAACGTTCAATGGCAAATAGTTTATGCATGTTCGGGACGATCCAATACAATTTTGAAAACAGATGTTTATAAAAGACACATTAGATACACCAGTCTAAAAAAGTTTGACATTTTGTTAGTTGTGAAAACTATGAAAAGAACATAAAGATCCTGATAAAATACACATTCTAAAACAAATAACAAAACCGTCCAAGAAAAATTCAATAAGAAAAAGTCTCTTATCAAATGACGAAATAATAAGCTAAAAAAAAAAATGAAAAACAGCTGTCATAACCTTGACTTGGTACATTCATTTAGTAAAATGAACTCTGTGTGGTGTAAATGTGTGAGTTGTCTGCTAAGCAAGTCGGATAAACCTTGCCACCCGTACGTAAAATTTTACAAAGTGTATCATAAGATGATTCTGTCATTTGTGAAAATGATTTAGAAAACAAATCTTGAGATCATTTGGGCATTCTTTATACCGCGAAATATATAATTTATAGCTTGAAATTCCATATGAAGGAGATGTAAGCAGGAGTCAGTACTCTCTGTGCCTTTATATTCATTCAAAATGCCTAATCCAGCAACTTGTCATGAACCAAAAAAATAAAGAAAATCTAGACGATATGATCACCTTTTATATGAGAAGTTACACCAAGAAAAATATTCTAAAAGCTGCAAGAAAAACGATTGTAGTCTTAAAGAATTAGCCGTATAAATCCTATTTATACCAAGTGCGGGATTGACCGTCGAACTGACACTGGTTAAACAATATGACGATTCGTGCTCTATAAGGTGTCAATACATGTACATATTTTTGAAAATGTAGTTCATATAAATCAATGGAGGTTTGGAGATCTTAAATGTAGTAGAAATGAGGGTATATTGAATAGAGATTTTTTTTACTCGCAATAGGACACCTATGGATTGTAATTAATCAATCACTCTGTGAGTGCAGAACTAAACCACAGGGATTCGGTTAGCAGCTAAAAAAAATGTTAATCTAGTAATTGACAATGACAACAATACATCTTTGGTGTCTAGCAATGTGCAGTTTTTAGCCCAAAAAATCCAGTCGTTATATTCCCCTGATCTACGATTACTACATTAACCTCTCAAGTAAAAAGATCGATTACGCGGGGGGAGAGGGTGAATTATTCAGGTTAGCAGTTACTATCAATATCCTTATACTGAAAAATCATTTCCATATACGGATATATAGATAATAAACTGCCCATTGCTAGAAAACAAAGAAATGTTGATGTCATCGTTTGAATTATTGGTATGCTTTTATAAAACAAGAAGTGCACTTCTTATAAATGGTATCCTAATCAAAACAATTTATGACAAAACACTTCATTTCTTTGTAAATTTGACGTTCCTTTTAAATTAAACAAATTACAACGTGTCTATTACAAGTTGACAGAATATGTGACAAATGAATATACAATTTATAATCAAACACGCAAACAAAAAAAAAACCAAACAACAACTATACTCTTCAGTACAGACATTTGAATAAAATATTGACTTCTGCATAGTTTTAATTATGAAGGTCTGATTTTTCTTAAGTAAAACGAAAACATATTTGTAAATAAACAAAATAAATAACATTCACCTTGACAGTATGAACAAGTATTTGTTTGCATTAACATTTATTTTCTAATATGTTTTGATCATCTATTGGGTGTATACTTAAAAAATGTTTCACATTATATTTCTTTACATGCTTTAAATATGGTTACATTTGTTTTGATGTATTACAAATTAATTGCATTACGGATCACAAATCAAAGATTATTGTTCAGTTAAGTACTAGTATACATATGAAATATGTTGAAAGGGGACCACAGTATTTAACAGCATAAATAAACGAAATTACTTTACAAATAGAAAACGATGGTATTGAACATGTTGAAATATATTATTGGTACTGACTTGTTAATCATCTTAGCGGCGTGTGATAGTGTTATCTAATTTGTTTTTGTACAATTGTGAATACATCCCTTGATTAGTGTTATTGTGCTATGGTAAACTTTTGTATTATTGTCATTCGTTTTTGCTTATGTGCTTTGTCTATATGCCTTTTTGTTCGTTTTTCTGTTGTTGGCATATTCGTTATACTTCATAGTATCAAAAACAGTTTGTTGACCGCTGCATCTTATTTTATTGCATTTTCCCAATTATGTATATTTGCTTTGTTGTTAAGTTCTAACAAGTGAAAACCCGGCTCAATTCTCCATTTTCTACACAAAAATATCTTTACCAAGTCATGAATTTGAAAGTTGTTATCCGATCGTTTGATGTTTTTGAGTTTTCATGTTGCAATTGATTAGGAATTTCCGTTTTAAATTTTGTTCTTAGTTCGGCATTTTTGTTATTTTAATTTTGATGAGACGTTTCGTTTAACATTAGTAAACATGTTAAATACACACTTAATTTTTTTGTGAAATTCCTACAAAACTAGAAAAATGTAAGTAATCGTATTAGACCGAAATGCATGTATCATCTGAGTTTTTATGTACAAAACATCAAACATGCTTGTGTGAACAGCAGTGGGAAAAAAACCCATTATGACACTTCACTGAGATTTGAACGTTGTGCACATGTACACTAACCGTTTTGAATTATAGCAAAACGTGTTTGCAAACAATTTTACAATGCAAAAAGAGGGACAAAAGATACCACAGGGACACTCAAACTCACAGATAAAAAAAACTGAAACTTCATGGCTAAAAAAAGAAGAAAGCAAACATATTCATATAAAGTACACAAGACACAACAAAGAAACGAATTCATACTGCAACATTACAGATATTGCATTGTATATGTTAATTACCTATCAACAAATGATCACCATGTTTGCGTTAAAATTTAACGTTCACTCGTACATACAGAAGGATAATAAATTTTTGTTTTATATAAGCCGAAAACACTAAAGAGATATTCATAATGTCTCTATTGTAATTGTATATATTTTATATTGGTGAATCCTAGAAATTTTGGCATAGTCCACATAAGAAACCGACACGACATTCTAGAGCTAGATCATCTATTAAAACTAGATTTAGAGGTACATGCACATGATCGAGTTGGTCACCTTTAATTAGTTTATGTTGTTCAGAATGAACCAACACGCAGCTACAATAGGTTAAAACAGAATGAAACATCCGATGTTTAAGAGACGTAGGTAGATATTATTGCCTCTGTTTTGTGAGTATTTCTGACGTTGTAGGTCACAGTTTATATCGCAATGCAACATTTTCAAGTAGCAGTTAAATTTCCATTTCGCCATAATATTTATACACTCGTCAAAATGTTGACAGGTATATCAAACACTTTTAAATTATATATTAATTTAAAGATTTGAATACTTTTTAGTTATGATTAAAATTTTATTTCAGAGTTTTTTGGGATTACACACTTCTTAATTATATTAATTCAAAGAGCTTTATACTTAAAGGTGATGATTCAAAATTTTATTTAAGAGTTATTGAATTTTTTTTACTTAGAGGGTTATCACATGTCGCGCAGTATCTCAGACACTATTTATGGTTATGAATAAAAATTCACACACATGAAGACGGGCGTACATGTAGCATGTGCTCGTGGCGTGGCAACTGTTTAATTAAATGTTCTTGTATGTTTATTTTTTTCTGGTTAAAAACATGCATGACATCGTGGTCTTTGTTTGATTTTGTTTTTTTTTTTTGCATGCAAATAAGGAAAAAGGTTCACTTTAAAGACACATGATTTTGTATTTCAACTGCACCATAAAATTGCACAATATTTAAACTTGAGTTATCAAATGGATTAAATTGCAACAGCTTTACTACTAGCTAACAATAATATCCTTATAATAGTACATACTAAGCATTTAACTCTTGACAATATTGTTGAAATGCGTTCATTTTGTGCATTTTCAAGCCTAATAGTTTGAGGACACTCTTAGCCTCAAGCTACGATCCAAAATGTTTGATTCAAAATATTTCAATAATGATATTTAATCCCTAACCCAAGGGTTTGACCATGATTGATTATGCAAACACTGTTCAGATATATTGAAAAAATGACTACAAATTACCCTTCAACATACACATTACATACTTAAAGAGTTATTGCTTCGTCAAACATGTATAAAGACATCATTCGTAAATATAGCTCAACATGCAGACTTCTAATACGTTCAGGTATTTCACATCCAATTTTTTATGGAAATATTCTTTATAATGCACAAAGGTGTCAGTATTCACCTCAGAAACTTACAAAACCTTTGAATAGACTTATTAAGAAGGGATATAATTACGATACTGTTGTCAAGTCATTAAAGATTGCATATGTTGGCGTTAATATTGAGTCACTGATAAGGTCTCTGCATCGGAACTAAACACATTTATTCTGAAACAGTTGTTGGCATGACACGGGTTATGTTCTTCTCATATATGTTATGATAGTATGATACTAAAACCCTAACGGGAAGGATTGTGCCTGATGTTCATATGATGAAATCATAATCTTTCAGTCAGTTTAATTGAAGTCTGGAGCTGGCATGTCAGTTAACTGCTAGTAAGTAGTCTGTTGTTATTGATGTAGTATTGTTATTTTGTTTATTTTCTTTGGTTACATCTTCTGACATCAGACTCGGACTTCTCTTGAACTGAATTTTAATGTGCGTATTTTTATGCGTTTACTTTTCTACATATGTTATAGGTATAGGGGGAGGGTTGAGATCTCACAAACATGTTTAACCCCGCCGCATTTTTGCGCCTGTCCCAAGTCAGGAGCCTCTGGCCTTTGTTAGTCTTGTATTATTTTAATTTTAGTTTCTTGTGTACAATTTGGAAATAAGTATGGCGTTCATTATCACTGGAATAGTATATATTTGTTTAGGGGCCAGCTGAAGGACGCCTCCGGGTGCGGGAATTTCTCGCTACATTGAAGACCTGTTGGTGACCTTCTGCTGTTGTTTTTTATTTGGTCGGGTTGTTGTCTCTTTGACACATTCCCCATTTCCATTCTCAATTTCATTATGTGATGTGCCAAACAATTTTTACTTTGTATTAATAGCAATATCACAGCTATTTTTATATGACATTTTCAGTATCTTGGCCTGATAATTTGTAATTTTATTACTAACCCTTAGTAAACGTTTTAACCCTTTCCTTTTAAAACTACAATCAGAATATGACATGTAATATCGAACAAAATTACATAATAGATAACCCGTTGATTCTTTTTTTTTTTAACATAATCAACAACTAAGTACTTGCATGCGTCCACTGTCAAATATCCTAGCATCAACTGTTTTGTTTGGTTATGGTGTGAACTAGTTTTAACCGTAAACTTCTTTTTCTCGTCTGTGATAAGTTATTTAGTTTATATATTTAATATTTCCAGTCGAGAAAAAAATCAAAAACAATACAAATTGTGTTTTTCTTAATAAAAGTAAAAGGCTGCGGAGTACATTTTCGTAATCAGAGTTATACTCTTAAATTTTCATATTGCATTATTATATGAACGCGCTTAAAAAAAACATAGCAATTTATGTTTTTGTGGGCTATTAATGTTTACTTTAACATATTTTGTTCGTTGGATGGTGACTGAAAGCAACCACGGCCTTACTTATCCTATGACATATGCAGTAAGTAAAATGTGTTTTCTTTTATCGATCGATTTAAAGGGCTTGACAGTTAATTGACGCTATCATACGAACTAGCTGTACACGTTAGTCTGAGATAAAATCAAAGCGTATGTCTTCATTATTTGTCCTTGAAATTTAAACAATCAGATAAATTCAGGGTTGTCAAAGAAATTTGGAAAAAAGGTCGATATTTGACTTATCCAACTTATATTATTGAGCAATAATCAAATGAATGCACTATCATATGTAATTTCTAACAATTTTATTTAAAGGGCTCGACTTGCAAATATCAAAGGAACACGGTCAACAGGTGTATTTGTAAATCAAATGCAATCATTTTGTTGTTAGTTATTAATTTGCATGTTATTTATGACTTCCAAAAGACTCCTTGGTTATGGTTTGGAAATAAATCAAAGCTGCCTCTGTGTAAATTATATCATGTTATATCTACAAGATTAAAAATAAAAATCACAAAAATACTGAACTCAGAGGAAAATCTAATCGGACAGTCCATTATCACATGGCAAAAATCAAATGACAAAACACATCAAAAACGAATAAACAAGAAATGTCGTATTCATGAATTGGTTCAGGCATTTTCAAATGTAGAAAATGGTGGTTTAAGCTGGGTTTTATAACGCTAAACCTCTGACTTTGTTGACAGTCTCATCAAATTCCGTTATATTCACAATGATGCGTGAACTAAACAGACATAATTAATAAAATAGTCAAAATATGGGTACAGCAGTCATCATCGTGTAACAATTTTACATAGAACAATTTAACAGAACACAAAACCATCTATCTACAAACACATTCATTGTTTCGCGTGGCTGACGTCAGAAAATGTTATACGTCTCATATTTTTGTCGTTCAATGTTTATACAAACAATTTTAAAATTTCACCTTAGCCATGTCAGCATACAGGACTAAAAAATCAAAAGTGTGTTAGAATTAGTTTCAGAAATAATCCAAGACTTCAAATAGTCCAAAAGTTCTATGGAATTTATAAGAATCAACAGATAGTTCATTCCACTACGGGATTGAATACTTGTGACGTTTGTGTTTCAACATAATTTCTAATTCATAATTCATAATAGAAATATATCATAATGACATATTATAGAACAATAACATACAGGCGGGATCTTTTAAAGTACAGAGTCACGTTGTAAGAATCACAGAAACACAAAAAGTCGCTTATACAAAACATGCAGAACGCACCAGCAAAAATTGAAAGATAATCCAAACACTTTGACGGGATGTTTAAGTACCGAGCCACGTTAAATAGATATATCACAAAACAATCCAACAATAAAAGTAATATTAATAATAGAACAAAGACAAATGAAAGAATAATATAACACGTTGTTAAGATGATAAACAACACCAGTACGAAGAATTTATACACCAAGACCATCATGTATTATTTGTGAAGTTGATTCGGAATATTTATCAACACGGTCTTGGTACCTTTCGATTACCTTTTCTTAGAAAAAGGACGAGACGTTCTTTGATATCCCCCTGGTTCATCAACTTTCTGCTCAGACACTGATCAAGTTTTACAAAGTCTGAGTAGGAGCTACTATCTCTTGAATATCGAATAAGTTGGGAGAATTATATCCCATATGCGGGTGAAGTTGCTATTCTGCTACTAAGGTGGGGGGAATTTATAATTTCAAAATTAATTTGTCTCGTTTGTCATAGATTCTGGTACTGAGATGACTGTGTAAGTCATGTAAGTACATGTTTTAATGGAACCCAATCAGAAAAGCTCGGATTGTTTATGGAAAGAAGATCATGAATATATCTGAAAGTGAAATTAAATAATCTGACTTCTTTGATCCTCTTGTTTTTGACAAGTGTCTGAAGGAACTCCGATTCATATGAAAAAAAGAGGAGGTCGGCAAGAAGAGGTGCACAGTTTGTTCTCATAGGAATGCCGACAATTTGTTGAAAAGTCTGCCTCCAAACTCACCAAATATGTTGCCGATAAGAAACTCCAGCATACTGCTCACTTGTAACTGTGTGTGTCATGTTTTACTTTATGTTTGTCACTATTAACAAAATATGCCTTTTGATATCCCAGAGTAATAGATTTATAGCGTATTCTACCATTTTTATGTTGAAAGAGTCCTATGTGAAAATAAAACATAGAAAAACAGTCGAAATTTGAGGAAAATTTAAAACCTTTCTATAGCATAATTATGCGAACTCTCGGATAGAGAAATTAATGCTATGAAAACGAAAACACTTGACTGAAATTTAAGATTGAAGATAAGCTTTATAATCATTTGTCACGTCCGCTATACATAACAAATATAACGTCAATGAGAAAACCAATCATCAAGATAATGCCAGTTTCGCAGAAATGACTGACTTTCTATATAATGTGCATCATTTGAATTAGGATTTGAGATATGCATGAACATAGTTTGTTGGAAAACATGTCCTCAAAACGTGACACATGTGATGTCAATCAAGAAATTCAGATTCTTGTTACTACTAGTTTTAGAGAATTTTGGGTTGAATCAGAGTGCTATTTTACAAAGTAAATTGAATCCCTTCCTAAGACAACATATTTGTATCTACGTTGGACATTACTTTTGGTTTAGAATTGGACATACTTGTGCAGAGTGAAGGAAAAGATGAAAAAGAGAAAGGATTCTTTCTTAAACTTTCCTTTGCAAACAAATATTCGATGCCATACATTTTGGCAATATTCTTTTACATAAATCAGTTCACTCATCATGCTCATAGTACCTCCTTTTCTTTTTAGATTAGTCTGTACCTGTCATTTCTTACTCCAATACCAAACACATTGCAAATTTTATTTTGTAATTACACACAGGTGTCGCAGAATCTCAATATTGACGACAGAAACATAAACCTTCTGCTCACAAGGATGCCATTAAATCGAGAGTTTACGAATGTCAAGAAATGAAATACCTTGATGCGGGTATTTGTTAATAAATTGAGTATTTGCATTTTGAAAACAGTGACGTCGTATTTCTTCTAATTGTTATTTCGCATCATTTTTATAAATATCGAAAGTTGAACGCGAGTAAATTCAAAACACTCGTTAGAAATTACAATTTTACAATTGCTTCTAAAGCGATCTCGGGATCGAACAGCATTGGACATTTCAACTGTGTATTTTATAAATATGTGTTTAATACTGCGCATGGTCCGGATCGTACTGGTAATTATGTTTTTGTTTTTGTTACTAATAACTGGGTAAACAATAATGACTTATGAAAAACGCGACACGTAATTGCGACCTTACTTAATGTTTCAATATATACGTGCTGTTCGGTTACATGTGTTAATACCGTTACCGTTATGTCCAAAAATAAAGTGTCAACATCATCAAATTGGTTTCATATCATCTTTATTATAATTTCTGAAGGAAATTTATAAATAATATAAGCAGTTAAAAAACATATA
Source organism: Mytilus galloprovincialis (assembly GCF_965363235.1). Taxonomy (NCBI): domain Eukaryota; kingdom Metazoa; phylum Mollusca; class Bivalvia; order Mytilida; family Mytilidae; genus Mytilus; species Mytilus galloprovincialis. The sequence goes on from NC_134844.1 coordinate 73,790,405, forward strand.
AATTAAAGAAATAAACAGTTCCAAGGTTTTGTTCTTTGCAGTTTACATTTCGATATTGTAACATGTGTAAAAAATAATGCGTAAATGGTGACAGGCAGGCTTTTGTGCCGTTTGTAACATTCAAGATTCATGGCTGTTAGTAATTTTTATGTAACTTTGCATTAAGATTTAGATGAAGAGTTGTCTCATTGCCAATAAACATATATGGTATAATTCAACGGGACGTTTCAGACATACATATATAACTAATGTGGCAACAGAATATTCATATTTGTTTCTTGAGTTGCCGGAGAGACAAACTGTTTTATATGAAACTTACTTCATATGATGCAAGCGTTTTTGTAGACGAAACGCGCGTCTGGTGTAAATACAAAATTTAATCCTGGTATCTCTGATGAGTTTATCTACAACCACTAAGTCGTTACCACTGCTGGTGAGGTTAAGTTCATTGAGGGTATCACCAACCCAGTATTTATCACGTCTGTGCTGACATGAGTTTTCATTGAAATTGTCATATTTATAAATTAACTGTATACGAAACTTATGTATTTTGGAATATTTAGGATTTTCTACCTCAGGAATAGATTCCTTTAACTGTATTTAGCAGAACTTTAAAGAGTTTTCGTCCTCAATGCTATTAGATTTCGTATTTTATTTGCCCTTGTAAACTGTTTTGGATTCGAGTGTCACTGGTGCGTTTATTATAGAAGAAATGCGTGTCTTACTGAAATACAAAATTGAATCCTTGTATCTATAATGAGTTTATATATTGATAATGGCAAACCTTTATAACCTGTATAATGCATGCAAATTTCTTTGTTGTTATAGAAAGATAGTTTAACAAGGCAACTTGTTGTCCGTTTGAGATGAAAGTACTAGTACTTTTGTATGGCACTGGTAAAAATAAATATGAAGCTACCGTATTTTCAAAAAACGTTTTTGGTTTCATTTTTTCGGTCTGCTAGGAGTTGGAAAAAATCATTCATGGACATAATACGTATTTGATCACTCAAAATGCCTGTCGCATACCAGATTATCATCTTGTTTCTAAGATATAATGCACATGATCGTATTTCGCAGGGTAGCTATGCATTTCTTTTAAAAGTCGCAAAATGAATTGAGTATTTAAGATATACTCAATAATGCATTGTTGATCAGAAACAGACTCATTAATTTTAGGTTGATATAAAATGATGACTGTTTTTAATGTATTGGATATAATTTATACATACACATATGACAAATCAAGAGATACTTAGTCGATATGTCTCGACATAAATAAATACAGGTAACTGTTTTCTCTTTTACTCGTATACGCCTTTAAAGTTGTTATTCCCTGTGATATAGTATTGTGGTAGACGGGAGATAACTTAGATCTGAAACATGTATAAGCGTCTTCACATATCTTGATTTTTTGAACTGTTATCTTTCCTTGTATTTTATAAGACACCAGGGCTTGTGTGTATAATGGTTATGTAGTTTTAAATGTTTTCAGGTTAATACCGCATATAGGGAAACTCGATCGTTTTACATAAAATGTCTTTGGTGCATGTTAGCACATCTATGGCATGTAGATCCAAATAAAGTCATATTCACCTATTATGTCTCTTTTGGTTCCTCACCCAATTTGGTCATCATATTAGAGACAAGATTAGAAACAACCGTTAAATTTAATTTGAGAGATGTAGGTATTAATGCTTTCCTTTTATATGTCTTTGGTGTATGTTATTAAAGCTATGGCATGTAGATCCAAATAAAGTCATATTAATTTGAGAGATGTAGGTATTAATAAAACCTGGTCTTAAGACGCAAAAACGAAACTTCTCTATTTGATAATATTGAAAAAGATTCACATTTTGTCAAATGAAATGAAAACAACACATAGAGATGCAAGCAATGTTTGTTTTGTTCAATTGAAAATAACAGGTAAAACATCATATGTTCAAGTTTAATTTTAAATTGCCGCATATATATTGATTTTACTAGATTTGATCTGTGTATATATATATTTTTTTATTTTTCTTTGGCACTTCCATGCTAACATTAGAAAAGGACTAAATTTGTATGCATACCACGTAGGATTTAAGTGAGCGCGCTGATATCAATTTAGATTGTTACTTTAAAGTCATATACAACTAGTTTCTTGAAATTTAGAAAGTATAATGTTTTCGAAATTATTGAACCTTTGCATATGATATACCAAAATAAGTCTTGCATGCAGATTTTGATAATACGAAGGAGTTCCTTTTATAAAACTCTGACAAAGATTAAGGTAGTTGTAAAACTTAGTCTAAAGACACAAAAACAAACTTGTTAGAGTTGATAATAATTAACAAGATATACATTTATTCAAATGAAATGAAAACATCATATATATGCAACCATATTTGTTTTTCAATTTAAAAATAACATGGTATAAGTCGTATGATCAATCTTAATTCTCTATTGCCTAGATTTGATATGTGTATTAGATTTTGTTTTCTTTTCTTTGGCACTTACAGGCTGACATTCGATACGTACTTTGCATACCACGTGTGATTTAGAGTGAAAGCGTTGATACAAATTATGATTAATTTTGTAGAATAAAACATGATAATTAATTCATTTAATTAGTGTTGATTGCCAAAAACTAGTTAATTTTCGAGTGTGTTGCCGAAGTTAAACAGGTTTTGACATTGACGAACAATAAACTAGAGTAAGTAAACAGCGTGGCGGATAAGTAAATTGAAAGAGTTTTGACATCTACTTATCCCGTGCATTCCAATTTTGTTAATAAGATTATTCATAACCAGTTGTTAAGTGATTGGTTTTAACAATTTGTTCATTAATGATCTGTTAAAATGCGTTTTATTTTAATTCAAGATCATGTGTATTTACAATCTTTTATCGCAGTCTTTCAATCACAGTTGCGCTGCGCGTTGGCGGCAGTTATAATGCTATTTCTCGTAGTTAATGTTACTGAAGACTGGGAAATTATTAATTGAATATCGGTACATGTATGAAGGTTGTGATACTATAAAGGACTGTCTTTTAAAAAAAAAAGGACAGCTTAACCTTTTAGAGAGCTAAAAATAAGGCCATTTTTTTTAGATATAAGAAGATGTGATATGGGTGCCAATGAGACAACTCTCACAATTTGCAAAGAGTAAACATTAAAGGTCATAGAACGGAGTTTATCAAGGAGTCTTGGCTCATACCGGACAATAAGCTATAAAGGGCCTCAACAACACACTAGTGTAAACTTATTTAAAGAGGAAAGTTTATGTTCTTATCTATATGAATATCGTGCAACGAAAAACATTTATGAACCACATTTACACACGACAACCACTGAACAACAGGTTCTTCACTATGGACAGGTGTGAACAAATGCAAGCATATACAACATCTCTTTTTGATTTTTTTTTAATTTGATGTTTCATTTATGTTATTCATTGATGTCACAAAGGGCAAATTTCCATGTCTTAAATAAGAACCTTATCGGTTAGTGGATCATATGTTATATTTCATAATTAAGTTATCTCCTGTCTATCATAAAACTCTGACATAAAATCGCTAAAAAAACAACTTTATAAGGTCTATACAAACCAAAGACACATAAGTTCTATAGTTCGTTACTATAAAATTCCGGAAGGCTAGATATTGTAGATTTCTTATCCTATAACAAACTTAGAGGTGTTATGCTAGATAAAGCGGTCAACCGACCGTTGAAATGTCTTTGAATTTACCCGTTTAAAAGTTTAACCACATATATTTCAATAAATTTGTTTGTCCGTATATGTGTATAGGAGACTGTGGTATTTTATTAAGAATTAAAAAAAAAATGCCAACAAATTCAACAAATCCAACAGTTATGTCTTTGTACGTTTGCATAGTGTAAGCAGTTTTATTGTTGTTTTATAAATTTTTATTTCATGACCACGATTCAAAAAGCGATTTTAATGTTGATCAGAAGATTCAAAACATATTTGGTTTCCCCTAATCAATTGTTGTTATTGCAAAGATAGAAAATACTTGGTAAGCGGACACTTTACAAAAGAAAAAATATAATTTTTTGAATGACGCATTAGATTTATCGTTGACAGCTTTTTAAACAAATACTGTTAATTCATTCATTTTTGTGGGTTTTATTTTCGTGGGTTGAGAAAAAATTGGATATTCGTGAATAATTAATTTCGTGGTTTTGGCAAAGTCTGCATACATTTCCATAGACACTTTTCAGTTCGTTGAACATTCAAATTCATAGTCCCCCTGTTCCCGCAAAATCCACGAAAATTAGTATCCAACGAATATTAATGAATCCGCAGTAGTCCCCATGCTAAATATGAGCAACGTCTATTCTCGTTGAACGGGTTTATGAAATTAACTTAAATTAATATAGCCATAGATTTTACACCACTGCTCTTTATCCTTTTGCATTTCCTTATTTGAATTAATGTTTGTAACTTAGATGATAAGACGATAATTATATTCTTTATACAACACATAATTTTATGTAGTGTTAAACTTCACGTATATACGCATAGAATGCCGTATTTTGTTTAGTAATATGACGTAAAGTTTCGTATTTGTTTGAGGTTAATACTTAACTACTCGTATGCCATTTTTTAGTGTAACCAATGATAGATTTAGCTATATAATTGAAATATTTGATGCTACGATTGTGTATAGATAATTTCACGTAGTGTTAAGTGTATTACAGAAACTTAATGTACCAAAAAGATAACATCTGTAATTTGTTTAAATCTTGTGTGATACTTAACCTTCAAATTGGTCATATATCAAAAAAGATGTGTTCATAAAAAAGAAAACATTTAAGATAAAAATTCAAAAATTTAATGCGTGGGCAGACACAATTCAAAGACATCCAATAACCCATTTGGTACGTTATTTTAATTAAAATCATTAAATGCACAATACTTGTTTTATAGAATACACACTATCTTATAGTTCGACTTATAGGGCTCGACAATGACATTATGAGAATGTCTTAACGCGTTTAATAGTCGTAGGTCACATCATCATGCATGTTTTGATTACTTGTTTTTACATTTTCAATTGGCAGATAATTCAATATGGAAATACGTCTATAAATGAAGGTTTAAACATTGTTAAAATAGGAAACCGTTATCAGCAACCATATTTGTAATTTGAGCTATAATGGAAATGCTTGAAGGAACAACACTTTGTAAACATCTAAACAGTATGTGTAGTTTTGCCAGATAGTGTTGATTAGTTCTGTAGATGGGAATAGATACGAAAGATATTAAATAGATGAGCCTTCGTTTTAAGTAGGTATCAATTCTTGCCCCACCAAATGTAAAGTTTGTTTTCAAAGTTTTTAAAATGCGTATTTTTTACTTTTTGGTCGGGTTGTTGTCTCTATGACGCATTGTCCATTTTCATTCCCAATTTTATATCAAAATGACTTAATATTTAAATTGAAAAAAATAGAATAAAACATCGGACTCCTATTCTTACCTTTTTTTTAAGCTGATAATTGTAGTAGTTTTTCTATAAATCCTTTTTTTAAATCAATTAAATGTAGATTAATATATTTAATATCCATACTTTGTAACTGAATATATTGAATATCTGATTGTTTTAATATTATGCAATAAGTGTTCGATATTTGTATAGGACTTCATTATACAATGGATATGTATATATTGATTTTATAGTCTTACATGTAGGTCGACATATATCGATTCCCCTCATCAGTTATTACACAAAAATATATTCATGTATTTCATCTGATACATCTCCTATATCTCATATGCATGTTATGATTTCAAAATTGTAAAATATTTTCACATCCCAGAATTATTCTTACTAGTTGCATTGTCAGTTCAATTTCCTGAAACGTTACACAATAATTTTAACAGCAATTATAAATAGCTCACACATCACAACTATTTTCACTCTTGCCATATGTGGAGCAGCATCTGCTTACCTTTTATGTCCCTTGTGTCGTAACTACAATACCCTTCGATTTTCACGAATGTGACCTACTGAATTAGACTATTTACCGGATTTGTAATAACATAAGCAACACGAGGGGTGCCACATGTGTAGCAGGATCTGCTTACCCTTCCGGAGCACCTGAGATCACCCCTAGTTTTGGTGGGGTTCGTGTTGTTTATTCTTTAGTTTTCTATGTTGTGTCATGTGTACTATTGTTTGTCTGTTTGTCTTTTTCATTTATAGCCATGGCGTTGTCAGTTTGTTTTAGATTTATGAGTTTTACTGTCCCTTTGGTATCTTTCGTCCCTCTTTTTTTCCCTTAGCTGTATTTGACAAAACGTTTAGGAATTTTGGTCATCAATGCTCTTCAACTTTGTACTTTATTTGGCCTTTGTAATTTATTTTGATTCGAGTGTCACTGATGAGTCATTTGTAGACGCAACGCGCGTCTAGTATAAATATAAAATTGAATCCTGGTATTTATGATGAGTTCATTGTAGAAATTGGGATATCAAGATAATCAATTCTACTTCGGACTGTGGCGTATACATGTATATAAAAATTACAATGATTCAAGATCATAATAAGTAACAGTGCAGTAACAGTGCAATGGCTAAAAAGAGAATACGACAAACAGACACACGATACTACACAATTTTTTATTGTTCTGTAACATATATATGCTCTTTACTATTTAGACTGTCACTGGAGGAATATCTAAAAATATTGTTTTGTTGAGTTATAGATTATTGGTGCTAAAGTTGTATATACTTATATCTTAATATAGTTTTCTCGTTTATTGCCCTTGTACTATTATGTTTCTTTTTGACTTATGACTTTTGACATGACTTCCTATTTGTCCATGTTGCTTTTGGGGCTTTGACTTTCAAAATAAGGCCATTACAGGAACAGGTTGGTCTTGGTGTGCTATCTAGACAGAAAGGTTTTTTTATGTGTTGACTCTATTGTCTATACCCTTGTTTTCATTTCTACTTAATATTTACTTTCCAAAGAAAGTATATACCATAAAAGGTATATCCAATAAACCACAAAAACGTGTTGACGTGATTGGGAATTTAATATCACTGGCGAATATTGTATAAACGAAACGCGCGTCGGGCGTACACCTGACATCCATGATGAATTATTAATATCAACTTCATTTTTAACCGTTGATTGATAGTGTTTGATTTGTCAGTTTGTCATGACCTTCCATATTTTGAATTTGCCTTTGACTACTTACAATTATAAAACACTGATGCACTACTACTTCTCTTTATCGGAGACAATAACATTGGTAAATAAACCCAAATTGTAAAATTCTACAAAATGAGCCTTTAAATAATGCAAATACCAAAACATTGGCTACTCGAGGTAGTAAAAATCAATTCATTCGATTCCAACATAAATCATCCTAAGTGAATATTATGTTTAACTTGATATGATGAAAATATAACATCAATGTTAAAGTCAACTAATGGACAATGTTTTGCATCTTCAAACATATATATCTACTACTCTAAAAGAAAAGACTTAGACTTATTGAAAAATATCAAAGTCAACATCTTACACATGTTTCGATATCTTGTTTACTTAAACAGCGCACCATTATTGAAACTGGATATGAACCAATGAAATCTGAAAAAATCGAAGAAGCACAGGTAGTATAAAACTATATTATATCTGAAAAACTGAAACATTCGTATGGATTGGAAATATAATCACGCTCCACAAAAATCAAAATTAAATAATTCGTATCTTTCCGTTTCGAAAATGAAACCATTGTCTTTGATATTATTTTAAAAAAAAATAGGAGTACAAATACTATAGCTAATAATAAAGATGGTAATACTATTAAATCATAATAATCACACTGTCAATACAAAACGAAGAAAAGAGGTACGGGATTTCAGACTCAATTTTTGTGATATGAAGATGATATCAATATATTAAAATAATTCATGACAGTGATAAAATAGGTTGTGTTTCTGTGAATTTGCCATTTTTGAAAAGTAATATATTGTTAAGCCTTCAACAATGGCGCAAATAATGAAGGCATATCAAAATATACGGTTTTGACGTTAGCACGATTTTTCCTTATGTCATAATTTGTAAAAAAAAAATGTGGCCTCAGTGCATTTGTTTGTAGTATTAATTTTTCAATAAAAACCGGTGTATAGATAAATAGTTTTACAGAAATCGTCTTTTTTCACATGTATCAATAGCCTCAAATCTTTAAAAAAAGTCTGTTAAACAAAAATAAAAAATTAAGACTAAAGAAACTTACTTTTATACGTTCTCTAGGATTTCTCTTAAAAAAGTAAGCAGTGTTCATATGCGTTGGTAATCGCTTCAGTAACATGAAGTTCTCTATACAGGAAAACAGTTTACTTTACATATATCTATACATTGATCAATTATTGTAAAATATATGAGTAACATATGTTGAAAAAAAAAAAAACGTTTGGACTTTATATAACTTTTGGTGACACTAGCACAACGACCAGAAAAGACATGTACTGTTATATGAATAGGTCTCAATAAATGTGGAAAATCAATAACATGAAAAATAAATAAAATATAGAAACCTGAGTGAACTAAAAATCAATAATTTTTCACACTATCCTGTTCCTGTTCAATAATTGCCACTACTATTGTTGTACGTCAAACGAATGCCTTCTAATGGGTATACCTGATTTTTGTTTTATACCTTATGTATACGAAAGTGAAAATTGGTAGGAAAAATTAAAATGACAAAATTACTGAACTCAGAGGAAAATCAAATCGGAATGTCTCTAATTACATGACAAAATCAAATGACAAAACACACAAAAAACGAATGGACAACAAATGTCATATTCCTGACTTGGTACATGCATTTGCAAATGTAAAAAATGGTGGATTAAACCTGGTTTTATAGCGGTAAACCTCTCAATTTGTACAACAGTCTCATCAAATACCGTTATATTCTGATGATGCGTGAACTAAACAGACATAATAAATAAAATAGTCCAACTATGGGTACAGCAGTCATCATCGTGTTACAATTTTATAAGAAACAATTTAACAGAACACAAAAGCATCCATCAAATAAAAAACACATTCAAAATTGAAAATACAATAACTCGACAGATGCATCTATGGATTAGCGGATAGAAACACACGTCCGATTTCTAATTGGATACAATTTTTGAAAGTGTTTACGTGACAGTAAATGCACGGTTAGGAGTGGTTTGGGTGCCCTGCTAACATGTTTAATCCCACCATATTCGGTATGTGCCTGTCTTAAACCAGGAGCGTGTAATTCAGTAGTTCTATATATTTTTATTCACTTTTTTGTGCATAAATTAGGCCCTTAGTTTTCTCGTAATAATTCATTTGTCATTTCGGCGTGTTTTTAAGCTGACTATGCGGAATGCGCTTTGTGCATTGTTGAAGCCCGGTGTTGACCTATAGTGGTTAATTTTGTGTCGTTTGGTCTTTTGCGAAGAGTTGTTTCAATACCACATCGTCTTTTTGATATATACAGCAATCAAAAACAATCAATGAATCATAGGCTTTTGGTCTGAATCTTAGAGGCGAGTCATAGGGGGTCATAGATAACAATAGAGTTAAACGAAGGGACCATATTTATATCCCCTAGTACCCATGACGTCATCGGTAAAGTATGCGGTTGAGTAAAGCGTCAATCATCAACCTTACCTTAGTCATTTGCTTTGTGTTCTTTTCATGTCTTACAAGTTAATAATAAAAAATAAAATGTTTCACAGTTAGAACTGACCAATTTCTGCACCCCATTATTTGTTAATGATACGCGTACGTTATGGGTGGTTGTTGGTTGCCTAACGTTCACTTGCAAATATGTCAAGCGTGTTCAGGTTGATCAAAAAGTAGCAACACATACTACATGTAGGTCCTTGAAGGAGACCCGCCTGAAATACGTCAGAAAAGTTTGAACTGCCACTAGATAAAATGAAGTATATTGAATAAGGACACAAATGTTGCCTTTCAACAGGCCATTTATGTTCCTCTCATTAAGTTTTTGCAAGGGTTCGCCAGTTTTTTAACGTTTTGTTCCCTACACGAGACATTGTATCTTATATTCCCATTCAGACGGGACGTAACTGCGTACTTTTACATCCCACTCAACTACACGGGAGGCCAACTTCGGTCAGGTTTTACTGCTGGTTAGAAAAAGACCAAAGTGACCAGATATCTAATAGTATATTTCCCAGTCACCCTTTTCCAAACTCGTTTATATAACAAAAATTTTTAAAAAATGGCTACAATGTCGAACGTTTTGCTGTACCTGTAAAATAAAAACATCACTTAACATTATTATAATATATGTATACTTATGAGAACTCATAAGATCGCACATTCTCTTGGTAATGTTTACTGTTAACTTGTATTTAGTAGGCATTGCACAAGTTCATGCGTTTTATAACGTCTTTACCTTAAACCGTTGGATATATACTGACTAATGCTTTAGATAAATGATTTACCTTCTAGTTGTAATACGCTTTGAAATAACTATCAGTTACTTCAATTACTTCTTTGTCGATATTTTATGTATATGGGTTTTGTGCCTTGTACCGTCATTTTGAGTTGAGCTAATTGCAACTGTAAAGTTTTTTTTATCATGTTGTGCTGTTATGTGTCAGTCCAACGGCAGGGGCCAATAGTACATTGGTTATATAGATCAGTCATATTTTATTTTCTTCTTAAATATATAATTCTTAAGTTATCAATATATCACCGTTAGTTTCCTCGTTTCAATTATTTCACTTTATTTTTATATCGGGGCATGTTTTAGCACACTATATGGTATAAGTTTTCCTCATTGTGAAATGTTGTGCATTGGATTATAATAATTGATTTATAAATACACCCACTTCATTTAAACTTACATCTACAAAGCTTTATATGTAAAATAAAGCAATTCGAATGCCATGTTAGTCATTCGGCAAACTAAGTATGCTTTCGTCTAGGCGAATTTGGACCAACATCGGCATTTAGAAGAGCCTTAAATTGTTCAAAGTAAGTCATTAAAGTTTTATTGACTGTACTATACTTTTGGATCGATGATATTTATTAACTGTTCATTTCATCTGGAAAGGCATATATAAGAAGACACTGTCATCTTAACCACGATTAATAGCATAACACCCGTCTTTTTTTTTATTGACATGTTTCATTGAAGTTGTGTAAAGATTTAATCTAGAAAAAAATGTATTGCGATTTGAATTTGTCACTTTTTGCCAAAAGTTACATAAGAAACGGAACAGCATGTGTTTTACATTTTACGTTATCAATTACAAATATCAAATATGTTAAAATTATACACGTGAAGAGCTATTAATTTCATCAGCGTGTGCGTATCTTAGTAAGGCACTGCTAATCAGATCATGAATCGCGTTTGCGTATGTGCAAATACTGAATAAATAAAGTACGACTCAATTAGTATGTGCATGATTTATTTAATTACTACATCCACTGCAAAGCTGATGTTCACAAATATGTTTTATAATAAATATGTGGTTACTAATGTTCATAAGATTGAAACATGCAATATAAAAGACTTGAACTTAAAGAAAAACACACATAATGGTGTCTGACAAATTATTTACTATACAAAGTAACAAATGCATTGATTTTTTACGTGATGTCATTGCTCTACGTACGTATACATTGTGTAATTTCACGTTGATTAAATTTGTTCATTCCTGAATACCACAGAAATATCTTTCATCTTAGTAATGCATCTTGCAAAAGTATTAAAATATTTGACTTGTCTACAAGTATTCCTCATTCCAAACTAAAAGACAGAATGAAAGAGTCTGTATTGGTTTGTTTTATAAAAAAAAAATATCCAACGTAGATACAAGTAGCTTGTCTTATGGTGGGATAAATCCTACTTTATGAAGGATCACTCTGATTCAAACAAAAAGTTCTTTGGATCTGTCATTATCAAGATGTTTGATTTCTTGATTGACAACATATGGGTCATTTTCAAAAAATGTCGAATTTTCAGTACACCCATGCTAAAATTTTTATTTCTAATGGAAATTTCAGTTGTAATGGTTTAAATGAAAGCTTGTCGGATTTGTGATTCAGAACATTAATAATAAACACACCTTACATCTATTTTGATAAGATTAAACTGCATTTAAGTCCGATTTTGGGGGTATTTGTGTGCGTACATTGTCAGAAAAACACATTTCAAATGATTTTTTTCCGATTTTCTGATCGCCTTGATATCTGCAAACGGGACTTTTTAAGAACGTTAATTATAATTCTAACGAAAAATCGTAGCTTCTTTATCATTGTATGTAACAGATTATCTACAAACTAAATTCAATCAGCGTACAGGAGGTTCATGTCTATCCTGTTACCGCTACTTAAATCAGTCGTTAAATTATTCTCCCTATGAATATTGAATCAGTCAGTGTTGATTTCAAAAATGCAAAGTAATCTTTACATTTAAAACGCCTCGTTTCTTGAACGACAGTGTAGAGAAAAGAAATTCCAAGGCATTTATTGAAAAAAATAGAGCGTACTTTTTCTCATGTCTGTGCTGTTACCAACCATTTTGATTAATTACACTAACAGTATGGTTGTAAAAATTGCAATAACGTGTTTGAAACCAAATTCACAATAGAAAACCATAATCACTTCACCAAAGGGAGTAGTTATTTCACAACAGCAATCAAAAACGAAGAAATTTGTCTATCCTGTTATGTCTATCCTGTTACTATGGTTGCTATGGTTACAGTAACAGGATAGACAATTATAGACAAAAACGTCGTTAATTTTTTTATCTTAACATGTAGTTGGAAACGAATGAAATATTTCATTGTTTGAACTCATCTTAAGGTTATAACGTCTTAATCTTCCCAATTAAGCATTTGCAGGTGCAATACTGATATCAGTAACAGGATAGACAAAAAGGTAACAGGATAGACTTTTATATAGTGATATATCAGAAACGTACGTTCCTGTTACCAACGAAATAAAGAGAAAAGTAAATTAACGTATGAGGGATTTACTTGATGTTGGGTTTATTTGAAAGGGTGAAAAAAGGCCGAACAATATAAATTGCTATCTTAGACTTGCATTACTGGTGATAATTTTTACAAACTTTGAAAACCAATTTTTAGAGCCATTTTTCAGTACAACCCAGAAAATTGGCAAATAATCTATTATTTTACAGAATGAATATATAAAGAAGTTTATTCTCTTGAAAACCATCTAATTGGTAACGTAAAACAAGCTTAACATTTTATCTAAACCTTTTCTTAATAACCCAAAATTTCTTTTGAAAATGGTAACAGGATAGACAAAATATTGTACCACCGATCAAAAAATGTTTCAAGATGTTCTTGTATGACATCATTAAGATTGCATCTTTTAATATGTTGTTCTTAAAGTACTGTTTGTTTTGATTTGCTTATGTAGAGGGTTGTTTGAATAAGTAACTTTTAATAAATTTTTCAATTTCAAAATTCGACATTTTTTGAAAATGACCCATATTTGTTATGTTTGAAGAACGTGTTTTTAAAAATCAACAAACTGACGGCATTCCAATTGTGGTCTTATTCGTGCTTACTTGTTTCTTTATTATTATGAGGCTGACTTCATACATGAACTTCTTAGGATGAAAAAGAAAAGGTTAGTTTATCCTTTAATCTTACTTTCCGCTATATAGATGATGTTCGCTCACTAAATGATTAAACATTTGGTGACTATGTTGAACGAACCTATCTCATCGACCTAGACTCACAAGATACACCAGATACAGTTAAGTCTGCCTCATATCTTGACCTACATCTACAAATTGACAATGATGGTCGGTTGGAAACAAAACTTTACGACAAACGAGATGACTGAAACATCCCAATTGTGAACTTTCCATATTTATGTTGCAACATTTGAGCAGCGCCTGCATTTGGAGTATATATCTACCAATTGGTACGATACTCCCGCGCTTGTATTTCCTATTATGATGTCCTTGATCGGGGATTGCTTTTCACAAGGAAGTTGAAATCATCTCTTGTAAATTTTATGGACGCCATAACGAGTTGGTTGACCGATGGAATACCCGTTTAACAGATAATATCGAATATGTTTCTTACGTCGTAAATATAATCCCGTCTCCTTTCAGGAATTTTATGAATAAGATTTTTACCGGGTTTGTAATAACATGACCAACTCGACGGGTGCCACCTGAAGAGCAATATCTGCTCACCCTTTTAGACCACCTGAGTTTTAAGTGGAATTCCTGTTGATCATTCTTTAGGGTTTGTCTTTATTGTTGTTTGTATGCTATTATTTGTCAGTTTGTCTATTTTTATTTTTAGCCTTGGCGTTGTCAGTTTATTTTCGATTCGTGAGTTTGACTATTCCTCGTGTATCGTTCGCCTCTCTTTTACACGTAGTTAATTGTAATCAACATTATTTATTTAGACAATCAGAATTTTTGTGTGTAGCACATTAAGCTGTGGTCACACCTGACCAGATAGCACGAACGGACGACTAACGGATGAAAATAATAATTGTCGTTGACAAAATTGTTATCCGTTGAGGGTCTGTTGATGAACTGATTAAACAAAATGGACGCGTAACGAGTGTATAACGAACACGCAACGTACGAGAAACAGAAACGTACCCGACAAAACGGATGTCGACATTACATTCAATCGCCGAGTACCGCATAAAACGACCACCTTAAGCACGGTGGGTATGGTTGTCCTGCGAGAGAACGTTCTGTGCTGGTGATTCGGTCCTGACGGGTGCTGGTGATCGATGAAAAAATGTAAACAAAGACGAAAATGATGATTTTTGACGTTTTCACTCATAAAAAATGGAAGAAAACAGTTGAGATTTTTCAATTTGGTTTCTTATGGGTTCATATGTAAACCATTTAAAAGTTGACCCTCTAAACTGTTTCAGTAAGCGTAACACAAAAATGCTCATTTTCAGAAAATCTAGAACTGAAAAAATAAAACAAAAATGCTCATAGAGTCCGCTTTCTATACCGCAATCCACACGACAAAACTATTTTGTGAAAAAACTTTGCAATTTATTAACATTTAGCATTTTCTCAATTTATTCATGTCCTGATACTGTGATGGTGGGTCCTGTTATTGTGCTGGTGGGTCCTGATACGGTGCTGGTGATTTTGGATAAGAAGTTGGTCATATTTGATACAAATGTTACAAAATCAATAAAATTGGGCAGATAATTGTTGTCAATAGGATCTATGACTCCTATTTTAGCTCTTGTGCATCCATTTGGCTGTTTAATATGTGTTTTCAAATGATCGTAACTTGTATTACATAATTACATAAAAGGGCAACATCTTTCGTCCAATATCAGATAACAATATATAGTATCTAAAATAAGAATAGTTTTATTAAGATATTAAATGCCCCTTACATTGATGCTTCAACAATGATCAAAGCCCATGCCGCATAGACATGTTTGTTAGCGCTCCGCATACCCCTCCTCACTTCCACCCAACCAATCCTCCTCATTTCCTTCTTCATTGTTACAGTGGTGTACCAGCACAACAATTTATCACATAAAATAATAACACAAAGACACACATTATTGAACAACGAATGCTCACAGGTACTGAAAGCTAGTAGTTCAAAGGGTCCGCATTTTCAACTAATAGATAAACCATGTTCTCATATACAAAAATCCCAATCGTGTCGATTTAAAAAGTCTCAAAACTTAAGTTCACATTTTAATGTTTGATAAAGCAGAACTTTAAAAGTGTGCAGTGAATCTTGTGCTCACAACAGTAATTGTCATAATTATGTTTACATAAGACTTATAAAGGAATTAAGAAGGTACCAAGAAATATTTTACAGTTCAATTTAATGATCATGAATGGAAGGAAATGGTACGGAAGTTTACATAGGACAAAAGGAAATTGATAGTATTTTTTGGCGAAAGAATTAAACGCTTCTTTGCATTATATAGTACAGCTCTTCTATAAAAGCATGCAAAACAAACTTTGATTGACTTGCTTGCTATGTTTGCTGGGAAGTTTTCAAACAATAGGTAGGCGGAGTTTCAATACACACTGGGATTTGATTGGACAAATACAAACTGACAGGAATTGAAGTTAATGTGTATTGTACAAACAAATTCTAGTATATAGTAAACAGATTACTTACCTGTCGTTTACAAACATCCAAACAATCATAGCAAGCAATTTGATCAATGGTTTGCTTTGCATATATTTATAGAAGAGCTGTAAATTCTAAAAATCCTCAACAAAATCTCAATAACTTTGTTGGAACGAATAAAGGTTTTAAATCAAATGTCCGTGGACTTTTTACGAGGCATGTTAGCTGTTCGTATGCTGTTGCACCTGACGCACGGAAACTTTCACATTTCCATCTTCTTTTCTGAAATATTTTACCCAGCTCATACTTTACAGGATTGTTATCCTAGTAAAAGGTGTAACCAATGGATTGAACACAAGTTAAAAATTCCACAATACAATATGATTCATTTTATGTGTCAATTTGTTCGAAAAAAGTCGAAAAGAAGAAAGTTTTTTTAATGTCATCATTATCTGTCGCTTTCTAGATCTATGCTTAGCATTTATTTCAGATGACATGGACTCCTCACCCTGGTGACCCTGCTGTCTTTCATAACTTTATCCGTATACATATATTAATAGATAAACAAAAGGCTGCAACTTGTATTTTTGTATTTAAAATGATTCGTTGTAACGAGAATATTTGTGGTGAATGGAAACTGTGAGGGTCAAAATCTTAAATTGCTTATAAATGTTGCTGGACCCAGTTTCGTTATCTGATCTGAATTTTCTAAATGTGCGAGACATTGGCCTTTTGATTTTTTTTACTCGGTAAGTCTTGCCCTAATTGCTTGAAACTTTTGCAATATTAAAGCCGATTTCAATGAGTGTGTAGATAAAGGGAATATCTTTGGTTATCTTGCTTGCTGAACAGAAAAGTCATTGTTAGGTTATGTAAACTACCCTACTTTAAAAGTAGACTAGTCCGACAAATGACACATCTTTCTGTCTGTAGGACTAGGCTACTTCGAAAGGAGGGTAGTATACCTTACCTAACAATGACTTCACGGATTAGCTAACAAGCAAGCTAACCAAAGATATTACATTTGCCTACATACTCAATGGAATCGTCTGTAACTAAAAACTCGAATACATTTTAACAGACAGTGGTCATGTTTGTTGATGAATATTGTTTTTCCTAGATTCACTCTTGAAAAATCATTTGGTAACATTTGGTCAAGTAATTTCAGAAAAGATCTTCTTGTAATTGCGGACGCCAAGACAATACACGAACCTCACACGACCCCTCGACACAGGTGAGCTTATGTATGATCTTATAGCGATTCGGGTTGATAACCAGTTGAAATTAAGCCAGTTTTTTTGTGTGTGTGTAGATTTGTATTGTTTTAAACTGTTATGACCTTTTAAAGTTAAATGTAGGTGTTTAATCTAAGAATTTCTTTTTTAAACTTATATACTTGTTTTATACTCAATTGGTAGTATGAAGCTACGAAATATTTTAATTTTTGAAATTGACATATTCTAGTCTGCCCTTTCATAAAATAGTGATTTTTTTTAGTGTTCTATCGAACTTTTGAAAAAAAAATACCTGATAACCGTTCAGACAAAAAATTATGTTGAAAATTTTTACAGATACAGCAAGTGAGTCTTAATAGCTATAAGATACATTTTTCTTTTAAAATACAACTTTTAAATCTTACGGAAAACTATTCCAAGCTTAAAACTTTCACTGTAACCTCGCTCTAACTTATCCCCATCCCCCCCCCCCCCAAAAAAAAAAAAAACCCACTAAACATACAAACCCGCAAAATAATTGTAAACAAGACATGCAATATGTGGAAATAATTTTCGAGTTACATAAATTTAATAGATATAGGAAGATGTGGTATGAGTGCCAATGTTTTGACTGATCCATATTTAACTATTTGTCATAGAAACATGATAAATAGGCTTTATTCATAATATGAATGTAATCATTTGTTTTCAATAAATGTGAGATCCGTAACTCTTCATAAACAAAGCGCAATCTTAGTATACGTATACAAAGCCCACATTAAAAATCGACTGCAAATAGTCAAAACTGTCTTAAACTACATGTTTACATATATTTTTATCAAAAGGATGTTACAGATTTTAATTTAAGTCTTGAGTGGACCATTATGAGACCGGGGTTAGCTTAACATGGACACGGTATTCAAAGAGTTTAATGTGACGCAGACATTAGTGTATGCTATTTTTTTGTAAATACAATAGTCGTTTTGATTTTAACTTTTGAACAATATTTCTTTTATTGTAAAAAGTCTGTGAGTTTGATGATTACAGCCCTTGGATGGTGTAAACTTCCCAAAAAAACGTGTATGGTGTAATGGTGTATGGCATATGGTGCAATGGTGTAAGGTGTATTGTGATATGGTGTATGGTGTAAAGGGAATGGTGTAATGGTGTATGAGGAATGGTGTGATTGTGTAACGTGCGATTGGGAATGGTGTGAATGATGGTGTAAGACATTTCATTGGTTGAAAACAAAGTTTTTTTTTAATTTATTATTTCGAATTGTAAACATAAACAATAATCGGAACGTGTAGATAGAATGGGGAATGGTGTATGGTGTAATGTGTAAGGTGTATGGTGCAAAGGTGTAACGTGTATGGTGTAATGGTACAAGGTGTATGGTGTAATGGTGTATGGTGTAATGGTGTATGGTGTTAGTGGGAAGTTTACACCATCCAAGGACTGTAAGAATAGCTCTAATCGAACATTATGTGAACCTAAAGTTTATACAGCCAGTGGGAAGATATACAAAAATCTTCCAAACAAAGTAGTCCCTGGGGAAAACGTTACGCTTGGATTTCATAAAACCAAAATTCCTTTCCGAGGTGCCGAAGGAGTAGTTGTCTATGACATAAGAGGGACAGAAGACCAGTGTGCATTTTTTACTGCGTTCCTTACGTTGGATTCAATGGTTTTGGACTGAAATGGAAGACACGTCAGAGAATTTCTGCAGATGAAAATCTTTGCAATGAAATGGCAAAGCAACAGTGGGAAATCAAGAATGCAATAAAATGGCATACTGAGCCTGCAGAAGACCTTTCAGCTACTGGTTGTATGGATCAAGCTGACAAAGCACACATGATCGTAGAAATTTTGAATAAAGATTAACGATTCAAAACAATCTTTAATATTCATTGATTATCTTTGGCATGACATTGTTCTTAGTAGTTTAGGATGTTCTCAATAAATTTTTGTATAATACATTGAGGGAGATCAGGATAGTTGTCTTTATAACAAATAAACATAATGTTTTACGTGTTATTCGATTCATTATATTTATTTAGTAAAACTAGTCTACATGTATGAACTTGCAATTGCTTGCCTTATTTGGGAAATCTGCTGATCCCTTATACATATGAATAAGAGGTAGGGTTCATTCTCTAGGACCTACACAAGTGAAACAAGGTCACCAACTAAACTGAAGCTACAGTAGTGTGCAGATTCTTAAACACCACACACTGATTAGGATAAAACATATTAAACATCAACATAAACACAAACTTAGAAAAAAAACAACGCACCATGGTTTACGCACTCATTGAAAATCATGAATAGACAAAACCAGTAAAGTTCGAGATTAGACACATAGTAAATGTTATAGATCTTACACTGCGAACTAATTCACTAGTTAGTTGCGACACAAAATGCCAATTGATTGATTATTCGTGATGTTCACAGAAAAGATATGCAGTATCTATTTCAGTAGTTTTTCCTAATTACTCTGTAGAGGCAGTTTTGTCCATTGAGCACATACATGCTTATGAAAGTTTTGTGTCAATATAAGTGTTGTAATCGGACCTTTTTTCAATTGTAATATATTTGATATAAATGAGTATTGAAATCATTAAATATGTTTGTTCTTTTTGAAAAATATCGTCCTGGTAAATACTTTGACAAATCAATTAATCCAAAACACATAAAATCAATTATAACTTAAACAGGTATATCAGCTCGAGGCAAGATCTTGTGCAAACATAATTAGCCGTTTCAGAATCTAATGCATTCTGGTTAATTTTTGAAAAGGTACACCAACAATTTGTGATTGGTTGGAAACGTTTTAAACAATGACAATTTAACCAGTGACGTAACGTTATTTTCATTTTGCTGTTCGACCAATGATGTTAACCACAGATTCTGCAATAGCGAATTAGTAAACATGTTGTTTTTAAACAATACTCCGATTGAATTTCACGATTAACTTCCGTTATTTTATTTTTGATCTTATATTGCGTAGACCTAAATCCTAATGTGCAGCTTCCGTAGAGTAAGGCTTTGTCATACTTTAAACGAAATGCCAACTCAAAATTTGCGAAATGCAAATCAACTTGAATGTTATGCATGTATCATACTTGACGCTATGAGTAACAGGCATATTTTTTTTCAAATTGAAACACTTCACATTTCTTTCTGAGACACATAAAAAAGAAACTGAAAGAATCATCGGGGTCAGACACTTCGATGGGATCAAAGAAGTTTTGTTTTTATTGTTTTTTTTAAATCTAAAGTTATTAGAAACGCAATATGATAGAAGATACGGTGTGTCGTTGATTATTACTTCGCCAGGAGTAACCACAGACACACCTTACATTGCAAAAGAAAGAAAATCATTATTTAATCACATCGTTCATTTGTAGGGTACTATATATAAGGGCTTAATACATCAATGTATTACCGGTTAACCAGTTAATCGGTCGAACGATTATCCGAGTAACCGGTTAGGAACAGTACGATTTGACAACACTAGTTAATATAACTGACAGTTGGTAGTTGGTATTTGGTAGTTGGTAGTTTGAAAAAAAAAATATTGAAGTTTGTCAATAGTATATTTTATTTTCAAATAGTCCATATGTCTCACTATCGGGTCGAAATAATTAAAATATGAAACAGACCTCCTAGTTTTGATATAACACTTAACCTCAAATTCTTATTAATATATAAAATGAAAGCATACATATAAATGTTGATTATTGTAGAACAAGTTCATCATCAATAAATCTGAATCGAGCGTTACTTATTAGTATTTTGTAGACAAAACTTCAATCCTTGTATATTTTAAATCTTAATGCTTGGTGTGCGTTTAAAAAGACTTAAAGTTGACTTCTAATAAATGGTAAAATTAAATAACCAATAATGACAAAACAATTCATTTCTTTGTAAATTTAACGTTCCCTCTAAATCAAACAAATCACAACGTGTCTATGACAAATTGACAAAATATGTGCCAAATGAATATACATTTTAAAATTAAACACGCATGCAAAGATATACAGACAACAACTATACTTTTCATTACAGACATTTAAATAAAAAATTGCCCTCTGCCAAGTTTTAATAAAAAAATGTCTGATTGATCTTATGAATAAAACTGTAAATTTATTTTCAAATAAACAAAATAATTATCATTTACCTTGACATTCTGAACGAGTATTTGCTTGCAATTATATTTATTTTCTAAAATGTTTTCATCATCTATTGGGTGTATACTTAACAAAATCGTTTACCAACATATGTTTTAACACGATTTAAATGTGGATAACATTATTTTTGATTTAATAAATAGTTAAAAATTCAGTACATTACGGATCACAAAAAGATAAAAAAAAAAAATAAATAAGTATGCAAACACATAATATATACTTATGCAGTATTTAACAGCACAAATAAACGAAGTTACTTCACAAATATCGAACGATGGTTTTGAATGTATAAATTATTGGAACTGACTTGTTTTTTATCGAAGCGACGTTTTAAAGTGTTATTTTTGTACAGTTTGTAGCAGCTAAGTTTTTGTACATCTCTAGATATGGTTTTTGTGCTATCGATACTTTTTGTATTATTGTCATTGGTGTTGCTTATATGCTGTGTCTATATGCCTTTGTGGTTTACTTTGTTGACATATTTGTTTGTTTTATAGGATGTCGACTAAGAAAAACAGAATATTGACTACTGCACTTCATTTTTTGACATTTTCCCTTTTATATCTTTTGTTGCAAAGGTCAACCAAGTGACGACCAGGCTCAATTACCCGTTTTCTACATAAGAAATCCTAAACCAAGTCCAAAATTTAATGGTTGTCATCAAATCGTTTGATGTACTTGAGTTTTGATTTTGGCATTTGATTGATAATTCCCTTTTTGAAATATTTTCGGAGTTTGGCATTTTTGGCATTTTAATTTTTAATGATACGTTTACAAAAAAGAAAAAGGGGCGAAAGATACAAGAATGACAGTCAAACTAACAGTTTGAAAAAAAATGAAAAGAAATAACTATAAAACAGGCAACCTTTCAAAATATAAAGTACACAAGACCAGACATAGAAAACGAATTCATATTGCAATATTACAGATAAAAAATGTAATATACTTACGTATCACAATGTTTGTTTGAAAATTAAACGTTCGCTCTTTAATTAAAAAAAAATAAATATGTGTTTTATGTAAGCCTTGAACACTAAATCGATATCCACATGTTGGAAAATCCTAGAAACTTTTGCATAGTGTTAATAAAAAACTGACACGACATTCAAACGATGGATCATACTTTATACTATATTTAAAGATGCATAAACATAAGGAGTTGGTCACCTTTGATTAGTTTATTGTGTTCAAAATAAAGCAATACGCAGCTACAATAGGTCAGGTCATAAGAAAGCATTCGATGTAGGTAGAGCGCTTACTTACCGTTTTGAGGTTGAAAGTTACATGTTTTATTATAGCAATGAAACCGTCATAAAAAGACAAGTAGTCCATTTGAGTTCAACGTTAAGTTTGTTCAGATATATCTAAAACAAAAATGACCATAAAGTATTCTTTAACATGCACATTACATACTTAATTAGTTCCTCTTGTATAACATGTATATTGTGTTGTGTCAAACTAATGCTACCTTGTATTATAAACAAAACCACCACTTTTTTATGTGACATTTTCAGCATGTTGGCCTGATTATTCTTAGGGCTAATTCCAATCCAAACAAAATTATACATCTGATAACCCATAGATTATCATTTTTTGCTAAAACAATTAATCCACAAAAATACTTGCATACATGTTGCAGAAACGCCCTCTCCCATTTCAAATATCCTATCATCAAAAGATTTATTTGTACATAATGTTGACTAGTTTTTACCAAAAACTTGTTTTTTTTTTCATCTGAGATGAACTTGTAAGTTGAACGCATATTTCCCGTCTAAAAACATAAAACCAACAAATTGTGCTTTTCAATTACAGAAAAAGGCTCGGGGGTAAGTTTTCGTTATCACAGGAATACATTTACATTACGTCTTGCATGATGAAATGAACACGCATCTTAGAAAAAAAATCACATTCCGATTAAACCTTTTTTTCTCCGGGTCAGCCATTTTAAATAGGGGAGGTTCCAAACCCAGGACAAAAAGGGGGGTTCTAACTATATGTTCCCGTTCAAATACAATGATCGTAAAAAAGGGAGTTCCAACTCAAGAGCCCCCTCCCCCCTCACACTTTGGATACGCCAATGTGGTGACTGACAGCAATCGGGACCTTGCTTATCCTATGACATATATAGTGAAAAATTATGTGATTTCTTGTATCGTTCGATTTAAAGGGATTGACAGTTAAATTACGCTATCATAAGAACTAGTTCTACACGTTAGTCTTAGGTAATATTAAAGCACATGACTTCATTATTCGTCCTTGAAATTTCAAAAAGCAGATAATTTAGGGTTTTCAAAGAAATTTTGAGCTAGGTCGGTATTTAACTTATCTCACTACAATTATTAACCGTTAATCATATGAATGCACTTGTTATGCGTTATTTCATTTGAAGGGTTCGACTCTTAAATTGCACTATCAAAGGACCACGCTCAACAGGTGTATTCTTAAGTCAAATGCAATCATTTTGTGAATGGTTTTCAATTTGCATGTAATTTATGACTACCCAAAGACTCCTTGGTTATGGTTTGATAATAAAGTAAAGCTGCCTATATGTACATCTTATACACATAACATTGTACTACTTGATTTCAAGGAGTGTTGCGTAAAGTTAAAACATAGGAAACAGTTCATCATTTACAAACATATCTCAAAAATTTGTCAAATGTACCTCTTAACAACCCAATAAACAAATACCAGCATCCACGACCTCCCTTAGGAAATACATGAAAAAATGTAGCAACTTGTATGAGTTCCCTAGATTATAAGGATATTTTTTACAGTCTCACAATTTAAAGTAGTTCTTAAACATACATTCAAGTTGTTCACAAAATCATAAAAGTTTGAATTGTTTTAAGTTGTCTTATCGGGCCTTTTATAGCTGACTATGCTGTATTGACTTTGCTCATTGTTGAAGACAGTGACCTATAGTTGTTAATGTCTGTGCTTTAGTCTCTTCTTGACTGTTGTCTCATTAGCAATCACAACACACCTTTTTTTATATATATATCCAAATATCTTCACAATAATATACATTCTTATTTCGTCTTAAAAGAAATATGTTTACTTGAAGAACTGTAGTATACTGAATTGGGTGTCACCTGTTTGTGTGTGAGAATGGCTTACAAATATAAATAAAGAAATGCTGGTTATGCGTACATCATGCAATAGCTGCTATGGCCTTTTCGTGCTAATGCGTTTAGAATCAAACAACAATCAATCAATGAAATGCCTGCTATTTTAAATTAACAAAAAAAAAATCTGAATTAATGTCTTTCGTATTAACAAGGACTTTATGAGTATATAAATATGAAATTGTTTGAATGGTAATATATTTTTCTGAAGACAAAAAATAAAGTAATGATTGATAATTCGTTGCTGAGCTCA
This sequence comes from Mytilus galloprovincialis, assembly GCF_965363235.1. Classification (NCBI taxonomy): domain Eukaryota; kingdom Metazoa; phylum Mollusca; class Bivalvia; order Mytilida; family Mytilidae; genus Mytilus; species Mytilus galloprovincialis. The sequence continues at coordinate 73,815,296 of NC_134844.1, forward strand.
CAGTATCCACTATTTCTCAAATCTTTATAACGAAATCAAATCAACAATATATCTCAGATAAAGGTCGTGTAAAGTGTGTTCATCTTCTTGAAAGATGAAACTTAAATCAACACTGGAAATAGAATATATACGTGATTGATTGATTGTTGTTTAATGTTTCTTTATGCACTATGGCGCTATGTGGCTTAATCACATTTCTTTCGAAAGGGAAACGGACAATCAGTGTCAATAAAGATTGAAGTCGAATGCATATGTCAATTGAAACTCGCAAATTCATCGCAAGATATAGAGATACAGCAGTTTGATTAATACTAATACCCGACAAAAGATGGTATGAAGAAAATGGATACACATATGTTGTACTGGCCTGTCATTTAGTTGAAAATGCATGTTTGTGAAGATGACGTGACACTGTCCAGTATGCACTTTTGTAATGCTCACAACTGAAGAAAATGACAAAGCCTCCAATCGCTTATTTAAACTGGCTAACCGTTATGTTTCAAAGATAATACCGGATATGTTCAAATGTCGTTACAACCCCGTCTCCTTTTTTTACAAATGTGACCTACCGAGTTTTACCGGATGTGTACTAATATGTACAGCATGACAAGTGCCACATGTGGAAAAGAAACTGTTGCTTACAATTCTGGTGCACCTGAAATAAGTACAATTTTATTTGAAGGGTTGATGTTGTTTATTTTTGGTTTTTGTTTTTTGGTGTGAGTTATGCTACATTGCCTAGAGGAAGAGGGTTAGATCCACAAAACATGTTAAACACCGCTGCTTTTCATCCCAGTTTAGAAGCCTCTGGTCATTGGAGGTCTTGTATGTTTTTGTAATTGGAGTTCATTCATATGTTGTGGAATTTAGTGTGACTTCCATTTTTACTGAACTAGTACACAATTTTACTTACAGGCCAGCATATGACCATCAGCAGGTTCGGGATTTTCTTACTGCTGTGAAGACCAAAAGGTGGCATTATTCGGTTGTCTTCTCTTTGGTAGGGTTGTTGTCTGTGTAACAACAACCATACCAAAGATCAAACAACTGCCTAATGCCACCTTTTGGTGTGTACTACGGTTTAAATGTCTTTCTTTTTAGTATTTAGTGCATTGTAAGGTTTAGAGAAAGTGGTAATAAATTTTTACATGATAAAATTGAGAATGGAAATGGGGAATGTGTCAAAGAGACAACAACCCGACCAAATAAAAAACAACAGCAGAGGGTCACCAATAGGTCTTCAATGTAGCGAGAAATTCCCACACCCGGAGGCGTCCTTCAGCTGGCCCCTAAACAAATATATACTAGTCCAGTGATAATGAACGCCATACTAATTTCCAAAATGTACACAAGAAACTAAAATTATAATAATACAAGACTAACAAAGGCCAGAGGCTCCTGACTTGGGACAGGCGCAAAAATGCGGCGGGGTTAAACATGTTTGTGAGATCTCAACCCTCCCCCTATACCTCTAATCAATGTAGTAAAGTAAACGCATAACAATACGCACATTAAAATTCAGTTCAAGAGAAATCCGAGTCTGATGTCAGAAGATGTAACCAAAGAAAATAAACAAAATTACAATAATACATAAATAACAACAGACTACTAGCAGTTAACTGACATGCCAGCTCCAGACTTCAATTAAACTGACTGAAAGATTATGATTTCATCATATGAACATCAGGCACAATCCTTCCCGCTAGGGGTTTAGTATCATACCATCATAACATATATGAGAAGAACATAACCCGTGTCATGCCAACAACTGTTTTTTAAAAAATAATGTGTTTAGTTCCGATGCAAAGACCTTATCAGTGGCTCAATATTAACGCCAAAATATGCAATCTTTAATGACTTGACAACAGTATTGTAATTATATCCCTTCTTAATAAGTCTATTCAAAGGTTTTGTAAGTTTCTGAGGTGAATACTGACACCTTTGTGCTTTATAAAGAATATTACCATAAAAAATTGGATGTGAAATACCTGAACGTATTAGAAGTCTGCATGTTGAGCTATATTTACGAATGATGTCTTTATACCGATGATAAAATTTAGTAAATGTTTTGACTAGTTTGTGATATCGAAAACCCTGGTGTAATAATTTTTCAGTAATACATAAATTTCTCTCGTTAAAATCTAAAACATTGTTACATACACGAGCGAATCGTACAAGTTGAGATATATAAACACCGTAAGATGGTGACAAGGGAACGTCACCATCTAAAAACGGATAATTAACGATAGGAAATGAAAAATCATCCCTTTTATCATAAATTTTAGTATTCAGCTTTCCATTAGTGATATATATATCAAGATCGAGAAAAGGGCAGTGGTCATTGTTAGTATTAGCTTTATTTAAAGTAAGTTCAACAGGATAAATTTCATTAATATACATACTGAAGTCGTCATTATTGAGAGCCAAAATATCATCCAAATATCTAAAAGTATTATTAAATTTGTTTATCAGATGTTGTTTCGATGGGTCTTTGCTTATTTTTGTCATAAATTGTAACTCATAACAATACAAAAACAGGTCCGCAATAAGTGGTGCACAGTTAGTCCCCATTGGAATTCCGATAATCTGACGATATACGGAATCACCAAAGCGAACAAAAATGTTATCTAGTAAAAATTCAAGGGCATATATAGTATCAAAGCATGTCCAATTAACATAGTTTTTTTGTTTATTGCTACTAAAAAATGACCTAAAAGAGTTTGAACATATATACTCACATTCTGATTTTTTGAATGATACATATTTATGTATTTGTGGGAATTAACATGAATGTTAAACATTGCTATTTTCTGTTCTGTTGATATTAAAATTTGCAAACATGATACACCTTACTGTTATGATACATGTAGCAATCTGTAGTCAACAATCGATGACCTCATACTGACATTGAACGTACATTGTTAATAAAGATACAGTTACTGGTGCTCAATTTAATACCGCATGTTTATGAAAAAAGTAAGTGTGGCTCAATTACTCATATAAATTCTGGTTAACTCGCTGGTGATTGGTTATATGTGCAAATTTAGTTTTTACGACCCTATCATTTTGCTTTAAAAAAAAATAATGTTTTTTGTTCAGCACGGTGTGATCTTTAACATGATTAATATCAACGCATTCGTCAGCACTACTCTTCTGTTGGAAAAATGTCAATGTATTTTCCGTTTTGTCATGGACATATTTTGTTTTTGGAAGATGTTGAGAGAATAATTACCTAATCTCGAAAAAAATATGTATTTCAATTTGAAATCGTCAATATGTGCCCGATGTAACATAAGAAACGGAACAGCAGTCTTGAAACATTTTACGGACCAATTACCAATATTATATATGTTAACGTCAGACATATGAAGAACTTTTAATTTCATCAGTGTAAAGTAAAATACTGCTAATCAAACAATTATTTGTCACATTCCAAGAAATGTATAGGACGTTAGTTAGTTGATACCTTAGAGGAATAGGTCTACTGTTTCTGAGAATTTTGATTTTTTTTAAAGATGTCACCATTCCTCATACAAAAACAGCGTATAAATAGGCTTTTCTAATTATTCTTGCATTGATCCCTTCCTGCACCCATTGTATAACAAAATTTAATCAACGTGTGGTTCGTTTGATCCAAGTTCATCATTGGTTAAAATCCGTGCACGACGTCGAATTGTCTTACTTTTCTCTTAATTTCCTATTGTGACGGCTTGAAAAAGGCGACCATGCCTGATGACGTCATATAGAAAGAACACATCTTGTGCAGATCATTCGTGAAGAACGAATACGTTTGACTGCATATTGTTTGAAAATCATAAGAGAAATAGATTCCACCACCAAATATCGTATTATACGATATTTATCATTCCTCGACAGTTAGCCTTAAACATATTTAAAACGCTCACCGAGCCTCGTGTTATACATTTGAAAATTTAACTCTCCCGAGTGGATTAATATCGTATCACACTCGATGCAGTGGTAAAAACTATATATACCAAGGATATGAAAAAATATTTGTTGCGTGATACATTTAATTTTGTAACTTAATTGTGATCTTAGAAGAAGTATAAAAGGCTTACATTAACAATTCGGCTGCATATAGCCATCCCTGCTTTGAACTACATGTGTACATATATTCTTATCAAAAGGAAGTTTAAGAGTTTGATTTAAGTCATGAGTACTCTAACATCCGACCGGGTTCATCTTGATGTGAATACGGCTTTTAAAGAGTGCAATGTGACGCAGACATTATTGTTTTCCACTTTTTTGTAAATACAATAGTCGTTTTGATTTTAACTTTTACACAATATTTCTTTTAGTTTAAAAAGTCTGTGAGTATGATGATTAAGAATAGCTCTAATCGAACATTATGTAAACCGAAAGTGTATATAGCCAGTGGAAAGATATACAAAAATCTTCCAAACCAAATAATCCCTGGGGAAGACGTAACGCTTGGATTCCACAAAACTAAAATTTCTTTCGGTGGAGCAGAAGGAGTAGTTGTCTATAACATAAGAGGAACAGAAGACCAATTGTGCATTTTTTACTGCATGCCTTACGTTGGATTTAATGGTTTTAAGCTGGAATGGAAGACAGGTCAGAGTATTTCTGCAGATGCAAATCTTTGCCATGAAATGGCAAAACAACAGTGGGAAATCAAAAATACATTAAGTTGGCATGACGAGTTTGCCAAAGACCTTACAGTTACCGGTTTTATGGATCAAGGTGACAAAGCACACATGATCGTTGAAATTTTGAATAGACATTCACGATACAAAACATTCTATGGTATGCATTGATGTTTTTTGTGACATATAAATGTTTTTTTTTGTAGTTTTAATATGTTTTCTCTTCATTTTTTATTCATTGATATTGGGAGAACAGGAAATTTTCCTAATAACATAATAAAAAGAACCTGTTATGGGATATTCGATTCATTATATTTATTTAGTAAAACCGGTATACATTCTTGGTTAATTTGGAAAATCATTTACACATATGAATATAAGGTAGAGTTTATATTCAGCTGGGACCTTTAAAAGAGAAAATCAGATCACAATTTTAACAGAAGCAACATTTCTAGTAGTGTACGCATCCTTAAAAATCATAACCACATTAGGACACCAATATCAATATCAAGTTACGATACAGGTACAGGAGAGGTAATGACGTTGCTAACGTAAAATATTATTGTCGCGACGTCAAACTGTGACATATCGGGAAAAGATGCATTTTTCGACTGATTTTTATCATTCATACTGATTTAATTTGAAAACGAGTTCATGGATCCCTATTTATCAAAACGGCAATTTGTTCCATTTTGCAGGGAGATAATGTAACCCAAATTTTATAAAACTGTAGAAAGAGGATTTTTTTAATTTTGATAAACATGCAGCAAACAATGACTTTTTTACGTATACCTCAATCATGTCAATTCATGAACATTTGATAAATATAAGTTATTTCTGAATGAAAAAAATGCATATTTTTTAAGGATATTATAAAATACAGAAAGTAACGATTACTTAACAAAACAATAATTTGTGTTTATCTTTTACAACAAAAAAGTTATGTCTGTCTTTCGAAAAAGAAATTACGGCCACAAATCTGAATTTTGAGCAAATATACAAAATGTCGACCTCATTTTACTCAAAAAGCAGCCCATGAAGGTATATTTTTTATTACATATTTGATTTAATCAGGTAAAAAATAGCCTATGTGCAAATATATACACATGTCGCGTATTATCTCCGACACTATTTATGGTTACGGATACAGTGTTAAACACAAGACGACGGGCGTATCATGCGTGCGTGGCATAGCTGTTTGTTTAAACATTCTTGATTGTATGTTTATTCTTTTCTTGTCATAAAAAGTGGTCATTGTTTGATTAAAGATCACAAAAAAGGTAAAGGTAAGGACCTATTTCAAAAACTCTTTCGACCTCACTTAAGTCTATGCGGACATTAAAACAGCTATTAAGAAAATACGATACCGAATGGCATACCTCCCGATTTTGGCACACATGTTCTTTGAATCGAGTTTCATCGGATTATGTAATAAAGCATCGAGGTCACCATTCTTGTTTTCATAGGAAAGCGTCAATTTTGGCGACATATTAGTTAGGTATATAGGAGAAATGCCTTTTTATTGGCGCCACTTTATAGATTTTCCGATGAATAGCAATGTTCATATATACGGTGAAAAACAAAAAAAACTAACATAACATCCAGGAGTACATACTGAATCCATACACGTAAAGAAACTCATATTGCACCATCCTTGTTTTTGAGATAAATGGCTTCAAAGTTGATCGATACGCTTAGAATTTGATCGAAAACGTTTAACGTTATACTATTCAGAATATAACGTATTCCTACTGAAAGATGTTGAAAACAAAATATGTGTCGGGATCTGAATGATGTTTATTTTATTTTTATTTACACTGTTGGGTTTCGTATATTTCCTAGTACAATGTAGTAATGCAATATACAATTCTATTGGTATAATTTTATTCGTCCAACAAACGGATAATTCTCTCACGTTGATCTTGTCAGATTTTTACTTCTAACGAGCATATACTTAAACTTTGCGTGAATGGGTTGGTTTCATGTGAATTTGAGGTTAATGGTTCATGCATAAATCATCGGACTTTTGTACACGGTAAATGCACGTCTATTTAAACAAATAATTATCTTAATCTGAAGTTTAATAAAAATCATGACAAAATACATTTACATTTTTGTAAAGTCCAAGTGAAAATAAAATGAAAAAATTCACGTGAGATTCATTCGAATTACTATTTTTTAACTCTATCATATAAGTCATGTGGTGTCATTGCTGCATCCATGAAGAAATAGAGTTCTTCCAAATTTGATTCAGATAATTGCTCGGTTTAATGGTAGTGTAATGTTCAGTGGCAAATAGTTTATACATGTTCGGGACGATACAATACAATTTTGAAAACAGATGTTTATAAAAGACACATAAGATACACCAGTCTAAAAAGGTTACACATTTTGTTAGTTGTGAAAACTATGAAGAGAACATAAAGATCCTGATAAAATACACATTCTAAAAGAAATAACAAAACCGTCCGAGAAAAATTCAATAAGAAAAAGTCTCTTCTCAAATGACGAAATCATAAGCTAAAAAAAAAAAAAAAAATTAAAAACAGCTGTCATAATCTTGACTTGGTACATTCATTTAGTAAAATGAACTCCGTGTGGTGTAAATGTGTGAGTTGTCTGCTAAGCAATTCGGATAAATCTTCCCACCCGTACGTAAAATTTTACAAAGTGTTTCATATGATGATTCTGTCATTTGTGAAAATCATTTAGAAAACAGATCTTGAGATCATTTGGGCATTCTTTATACCGCGAAATATAAAATTTATAGCTTGAAATTCCATATGAAGGAGATGTAAGCAGGAGTCAGTACTCTCTGTGCCTTTATATTATATATTTATTCAAAATGCCTAATCCAGCAACCTGTCATGAACCAAAAAAATAAAGAAAATCTAGACGATATGAGCACCTTTTATATGAGAAGTAACACCAAGAAAAATATTATAAAAGCTGCAGCAAAACGATTGTAGTCTTAAAGAATTAGCCGTATAAATCCGATTTATACCAAGTGCGGGATTGATTGTCGAACTGACACTGGTTAAACAATATGACGATTCGTGCTCTATAAGGTGTCAATATATGTACATATTTTTGAATATGTAGTTCATATAATTGAATTGAGGTTTGGAGATCTTAAATGTAGTAGAAATAAGGGTATATTGAATAGGGATTTTTTTTACTCGCAATAGGACACCTACGGATTGTAATTAATCAATCACTCTGTGAGTACAGAACTAAACTAGAGGGATTCGGTTAGCAGATAAAAAACAATGTTAATCTAGTAATTGACAATGACAACAATACATCTTTGTTGTCTAGCAATGTGCAGTTTTTAGTCCAACAAATTCAATCTTTATATTCCGCTGATCTACGATTACTACATTAACCTCTCAAGTAGAAAGATCGATTACGCGGGGGGAGAGGGTGAATTATTCAGGTTAGCAGTTACTATCAATATCCTAATACTGAAAAATCATTTCCATATACGGATATATAGATAGTAAACTGCCCATTGCTAGAAAACAAAGAAATGTTGATGTCATCGTTTGAATTATTGGTATGCTTTTATAAAACATGAAGTGCACTTCTTATAAATGGTATACTAACAAAACAATTTATGACAAAACACTTCATTTCTTTGTAAATTTGACGTTCCTTTTAAATTAAACAAATTACAACGTGTCTATTACAAGTTGACAGAATATGTGACAAATGAATATACAATTTATAATCAAACACGCAAACAAACAAAAAACAAACAACAACTATACTCTGCAGTACACACATTTGAATAAAATATTGACTTCTGCATAGTTTTAGTTATGAAGGTCTGATTTTTCTTAAGTAAAACGAAAACATATTTGTAAATAAACAAAATAAATAACATTCACCTTGACAGTATGCACAAGTATTTGTTTGCATTAACATTTATTTTTTAAAAATGTTTTGATCATCTGTTGGGTGTATACTTAAAAAAATGTTTCACATTATATTTCTTTACATGCTTTAAATATGGTTACATTTGTTTTGATGTATTACAAATTAATTGCATTACGGATCACAAATCAAAGTTTATTGTTAAGTTAAGTACTAGTATACATATGAAATATGTTGAAAGGGGACCACAGTATTTAACAGCATAAATAAACGAAATTACTTTACAAATAGAAAACGATGGTATTGAACATGTTGAAATATATTATTGGTACTGACTTGTTAATCATCTTAGCGGCGTGTTATAGTGTTATTTTATTTGTTTTTGTACAATTGTGAATACATCCCTTGATTAGTGTTATTGTGCTATGGTAAACTTTTGTATTATTGTCATTCGTTTTTGCTTATGTGCTTTGTCTATATGCCTTTTTGTTCGTTTTTCTGTTGTTGGCATATTCGTTATACTTCATAGTATCAAAAACAGTTTGTTGACCGCTGCATCTCATTTTATTGCATTTTCCCAATTATGTATATTTGCTTTGTTGTTAAGTTCTAACAAGTGAAAACCCGGCTCAATTCTCCATTTTCTACACAAAAATATCTTTACCAAGTCATGAATTTGAAAGTTGTTATCCGATCGTTTGATGTTTTTGAGTTTTCATGTTGCAATTGATTAGGAATTTCCGTTTTAAATTTTGTTCTTAGTTCGGCATTTTTGTTATTTTAATTTTGATGAGACGTTTCGTTTAACATTAGTAAACATGTTAAATACACACTTAATTTTTTTGTGAAATTCCTACAAAACTAGAAAAATGTAAGTAATCGTATTAGACCGAAATGCATGTATCATCTGAGTTTTTATGTACAAAACATCAAACATGCTTGTGTGAACAGCAGTGGGAAAAAAACCCATTATGACACTTCACTGAGATTTGAACGTTGTGCACATGTACACTAACCGTTTTGAATTATAGCAAAACGTGTTTGCAAACAATTTTACAATGCAAAAAGAGGGACAAAAGATACCACAGGGACACTCAAACTCACAGATAAAAAAAACTGAAACTTCATGGCTAAAAAAAGAAGAAAGCAAACATATTCATATAAAGTACACAAGACACAACAAAGAAACGAATTCATACTGCAACATTACAGATATTGCATTGTATATGTTAATTACCTATCAACAAATGATCACCATGTTTGCGTTAAAATTTAACGTTCACTCGTACATACAGAAGGATAATAAATTTTTGTTTTATATAAGCCGAAAACACTAAAGAGATATTCATAATGTCTCTATTGTAATTGTATATATTTTATATTGGTGAATCCTAGAAATTTTGGCATAGTCCACATAAGAAACCGACACGACATTCTAGAGCTAGATCATTTATTAAAACTAGATTTAGAGGTACATGCATATGATCGAGTTGGTCACCTTTAATTAGTTTATGTTGTTCAGAATGAACCAACACGCAGATACAATAGGTTAAAACAGAATGAAACATCCGATGTTTAAGAGACGTAGGTAGATATTATTGTCTTTGTTTTGTGAGTATTTCTGACGTTGTAGGTCACAGTTTATATCGCAATGCAACATTTTCAAGTAGCAGTTAAATTTCCATTTCGCCATAATATTTATACACTCGTCAAAATGTTGACAGGTATATCAAACACTTTTAAATTATATATTAATTTAAAGATTTGAATACTTTTTAGTTATGATTAAAATTTTATTTCAGAGTTTTTTGGGATTACACACTTCTTAATTATATTAATTCAAAGAGCTTTATACTTAAAGGTGATGATTCAAAATTTTATTTAAGAGTTATTGAATTTTTTTTACTTAGAGGGTTATCACATGTCGCGCAGTATCTCAGACACTATTTATGGTTATGAATAAAAATTCACACACATGAAGACGGGCGTACATGTAGCATGCAGAGATGGGTCCGATTACTTTCAATGTAATTGATTAAATTACAATTACTTTGTCAATTGTACGATTAAATTAAATTAACGATTACATCATTTCTAAAAATATCTGATTAAATTAATGATTACATTGGCAAAGTAATCATGATTACATCTGATAACAATGAATAAGAAAATAACATTTTGGATGGTGTTAATGAATAAATGTTTAATATAGCTAGTATAGCAATTCTGAGAAAGGATTTTTTTAATTAGGCCAACTAAAATTAATTAGTAGATTTTCATTCAAAGTTTTGAAAAAAATGGGGTGGGTGGGAGGATTTTATTTTTAAAAATTTATTTAATATGAAACCTTCTTGTGATGTGAACTTCATATATATGCAAGTGTTTAATTAGCTTATACAATGTACATGTGTAAACATGTATTAAGAATCCTACACAATTTTTTAAATTCGTTAAAAAATATCTCTGATTGGCAATGACTGTTCTAGATGCAATTGCTACTTTAGAAACCTATTTCCAGTAAACAGTAAAATCATGGAGAAATTCTCTTTTTCGTTGGACTACTTTTTAAGCGATGGTTTGTAGTCCCCATAAAATTATGCAAAAGCAATGGTATGCATACCAAGTATGATGAATGAAATGAGAACTTAAACAGTGTTGGTAATAGCAAGGATGTGCTTTTAAGATTCTCAAGTTATTCAAGACTGAAGCAAATATAATTACAATGTAAAACATGAAGTTGTTTAATGACTCTTTTAAGGGTATTTAAATTCAAATAGAATTGTTAAATGAAGTTGTAAATAAAATATAAGTACGGAAATCATTGCATTTTACATATATAGATATAGGAAGATGTGGTGTGAGTGCCAATGAGACAACTCTCCATACAAATAACAATTTAAAAAGTAAACCATTATAGGTTAAAGTACGGCCTTCAACACGGAGCCTTAGCTCACACCGAACAACAAGCTATAAAGGGCCCCAAAATTACTAGTGTAAAACCATTCATGTCCAGTCCAATTAAATCCATACCAAAATTTGTTTATTTAAACAAAATGTTTGTTCAATTTTTATTTAGTTTGTGCTAATTAGATAAATTTTATCTTTTATCATATGTATTGCCCTACAGCTATGCTAAATTGGTAATTGCAATAAAAACAAACCTCAATTGTTCTCCTACCTGTCAATTCAAAGTTGACAACAATAACAATTTTAACAAAAAAAATATAATTCAGGGTTTATAAAATAAAGTCTTACTTGAATGTAAAAGTTATTATCAAATATATATATATATATATGTACATATGTAAATTGTGGATATATATACAATATCTCTTTTTAAAGGCCAGAGACATATAATTATAGTCAGGTAGTATATGTCTCTGCTTTGGCTAATGATGAATTTTCAATACTGTAACAGTTTATTTTTTTGATGATTAGTATGCAAATCAATTAGCATGCTTAAAGTAAACAAAAAAGAATTTAACAGGTAAAATATTTAGTAAATATAAATAACAAAAAGGTTCATTTCTTGACATAAACACTGATTTAGATTTTTTTAATTGTAATCAGAATGTAATCATAAAGTAATCAGGATTACAGGGTATTTTGAAAAGTAATTGATTAAATTAAATTACATGTAATCAGATTAGAGGCTGATTAATGATTACACTGATTACTTGAAAAATTGTAATCAATTACAGCTGATTAACGATTACAATTACAATTACCCCAACTCTGGTAGCATGTGCTCGTGGCGTGGCAACTGTTTAATTAAATTTTCTTGTATGTTTATTTTTTTTTCTGGTCAAAAACATGCATGACATCGTGGTCATTGTTTGATTTTGGTTTTTTTTTTGCATGCAAATAAGGAAAAAGGTTCACTTTAAAGACACATGATTTTGTATTTCAACTGCACCATAAAATTGCACAATATTTAAACTTGAGTTATCAAATGGATTAAATTGCAACAGCTTTACTACTAGCTAACAATAATATCCTTATAATAGTACATACTAAGCATTTAACTCTTGACAATATTGTTGAAATGCGTTCATTTTGTGCATTTTCAAGCCTAATAGTTTGAGGACATTCTTAGCCTCAAGCTACGATCCAAAATGTTTGATTCAAAATATTTCAATAATGATATTTAATCCCTAACCCAAGGGTTTGACCATGATTGATTATGCAAACACTGTTCAGATATATTGAAAAAATGACTAAAAATTACCCTTCAACATACACATTACATACTTAAAGAGTTATTGCTTCGTCATTTATAACATGTATAAAGACATCATTCGTAAATATAGCTCAACATGCAGACTTCTAATACGTTCAAGTATTTCACATCCAATTTTTTATGGAAATATTCTTTATAAAGCACAAAGGTGTCAGTATTCACCTCAGAAACTTACAAAACCTTTTAATAGACTTATTAAGAAGGGATATAATTACGATACTGTTGTCAAGTCATTAAAGATTGCATATTTTGGCGTTAATATTGAGTCACTGATAAGGTCTTTGCATCGGAACTAAACACATTTATTCTAAAACAGTTGTTGGCATGACACGGGTTATGTTCTTCTCATATATGTTATGATGGTATGATACTAAAACCCTAACGGGAAGGATTGTGCCTGATGTTCATATGATGAAATCATAATCTTTCAGTCAGTTTTATTGAAGTCTGGAGCTGGCATGTCAGTTAACTGCTAGTAGTCTGTTGTTATTGATGTAGTATTGTTATTTTGTTTATTTTCTTTGGTTACATCTTCTGACATCAGACTCGGACTTCTATTGAACTGAATTTTAATGTGCGTATTGTTATGTGTTTACTTTTCTACATTGGTTATAGGTATAGGGGGAGGGTTGAGATCTCACTAACATGTTTAACCCCGCCGCATTTTTGCGCCTGTCCCAAGTCAGGAGCCTCTGGCCTTTGTTAGTCTTGTATTATTTTAATTTTAGTTTCTTGTGTACAATTTGGAAATAAGTATGGCGTTCATTATCACTGGAATAGTATATATTTGTTTAGGGGCCAGCTGAAGGACGCCTCCGGGTGCCGGAATTTCTCGCTACATTGAAGACCTGTTGGTGACCTTCTGCTGTTGTTTTTTATTTGGTCGGGTTGTTGTCTCTTTGACACATTCCCCATTTCCATTCTCAATTTTATTATGTGATGTGATAAACAATTTTTACTTTGTATTAATAGCAATATCACAGCTATTTTTATATGACATCTTCAGTATCTTGGCCTGATAATTTGTAATTTTATTACTAACCCTTCGTGAACGTTTTAACCCTTTCCTTTTAAAACTACAATCAGAATATGACATGTAATATCGAACAAAATTACATAATAGATAACCCGTTGATTCTTTTTTTTTTTTTTAACATAATCAACAACTAAGTACTTGCATGCGTCCACTTTCAAATATCCTAACATCAACTGTTTTGTTTGGTTATGGTGTGAACTAGTTTTAACCGTAAACTTCTTTTTCTCGTCTGTGATAAGTTATTTAGTTTATATATTTAATATTTCCAGTCGAGAAAAAAATCAAAAACAATACAAACTGTGTTTTCTTAATAAATGTAAAAGGCTGGGGAGTACATTTTCGTAATCAGAGTTATACTCTTAAATTTTCATATTGCATTATTATCTGAACGCGCTTCAAAAAAAAAAACATAGCAATTGATGTTTTTGTGGGTTATTAATGTTTACTTTAACATATTTTGTTCGTTGGATGGTGACTGAAAGCAACCACGGCCTTAATTATCCTATGACATATGCAGTAAGTAGAATGTGTTCTCTTTTATCGATCGATTTAAAGGGCTTGACAGTTAATTGACGCTATCATAAGAATTAGCTCTACACGTTAGTCTGAGGTAAAATCAAAGCGTATGTCTTCATTATTTGTCCTTGAAATTTAAACAAGCAGATGAATTCAGGGTTGTCAAAGAAATTTTGAAAATAGGTCAATATTTGACTTATCCAACTTATATTATTGAGCAATAATCAAATAAATGCACTATCATATGTAATTTCTAACAATTTTATTTAAAGGGCTCGACTTGCAAATATCAAAGGAACACGGTCAACATGTGTATTTGTAAATCAAATGCAATCATTTTGTTGTTAGTTATCAATTTGCATGTTATTTATGACTTCCCAAAGACTCATTGGTTATGGTTTGGAAATAAATCAAAGCTGCCTCTGTGTAAATTTTATCATGTTATACAATGTTTCAAATGGTATTTCTTCTCCAAGGAGTATTTGGTAAAGGAATAGGGGAACGTTTTTTTTTTTTTTTATTTATTTTACGTGTTATTTGACGGATCTGAGATACTAGACAAACATCATTTACCTCACACTTTTTTTAGTCATGCATTTATGCGTGAACCTTTTTTTGAGTAAAGACCAGTGGCGAATATTTCTGTGTACGTCAAGTCAATTCGGGAAGACCTTTTCAAATGAATTAGGCAGCAACTATTTACTTCATTTTTTGTTGAGGGGGAGGGGGCGTGAGCTTTTGATTTTTTTCAGGACAAATTTTGGTGACAAGTCGAAATCAATTTTAGCATTATATATAGTGGCAGCTGAGGGTGAAACAAACAATTTTTTTTAGGGCAAAAAACTGGAAACATTTTTTGTTTCCAAAACAAAATCCATAGCTCACCACCCCCACCACCTTGCCTTTATGTTTTATACTCAACTATAATAGCCCCCCCCCCCCCCCCGAAAATCAATTGGTTGCTGCCTTATGGGTTCGGAAATGATGCTGCTTTGAGTCTTGATTAGGGGTTAATAAAGTACGTTATTTTTTGTTAACAAAAAAAAATCTGTAAAATTTAGACAACTTATAATTACCTTTTAATTTTACTCAAAAATAGTTTCCTCCTTAAATATATACACGATAAAACTAATGTCCTAAATGCCTAGTTTTATGTACACTTAACCTACACAAGGCCTACAATGACTATCGACTGTGTGTAGGTAAAACATGATTTAAACTACATGTAAACATTGAGTTTTATCAATGGGAACGCAATTGTGTTTAGTTTACGTGTGAATTACACTAACACAACACCGAATTTAGGTCAATGTGAACACGGCCTTATACTTATTCCATCAGGTAATCAACACTTCAAAAAATAAAGTTAGCATAGAGACCAAATGGGAAACTTTTTTAATTATTGACCAAAAAATATGAAATTAAAAGTCTGAGTTCGTATATATCATATATTAACATACATCAATGAAAAAAATATTAATTTATAAAAATGAATTATTAAGAATTTTTTTCTGCAAATATATAGAAGTCAAATGGACAATACAAGACTCATCAGTGGTACAAACAAAATTGCCAGAAAGGCAATATCAAGTAAGAAGTTAAAGAGCATTAAATAGCAAAAAGTTCGGACAGTAGGGGTATGCCAGTATACATTTGCGTATTTGCTCTGGTGTTCAGAACTATCAATATATATGAATCACTAACGACTTAGTCGTGTGAAACTTTTGATAAACATGATGATGGCTATCTATTTGAAATCTAAGCAGTCGGAAACCAGGTTAAAATAGAACAAAAGAATCGAAGCTCCTTGTTAGAGAAGGCGATAAACGTTTACCGTATCGTTTACTATAGTGACAAAATTTTTGAAAGTTAATAGAAACAAACAAAATTGCAATGTTCTTCTCAATTACGAGGTGTTTTATTTTAAAAACACCATTTGCATAAGTTTTCAATTTATCTAGTACATAGTTAAGAAGAACAATTATATATCAAGTCGACGACATGGTTATCTTTCAAGGTGGATGAAGAAAATGCGTAACCTCCGATATTTTTTTTTAAATTACCACGGACGGAAAACATGTCAATCTATTAGTTCAGTAATTTTCGTGTCTGCCCTTCCATTATGTGACTGAAGAAAAAATTTCAAAAAATCGGTAATTATTGTATCGAAAAGAGAAAATCGAGTGCACCTTTTTATGTAAGGGCGTGTTTGAGTTGAGTATTTTGTCTTGATATCGTACAAATAAGAATATTTCATACATCGTCTCGCTTCAGATTCTATATATTAAAGCAACAGGTTGACTTTATAACACAAAAAAAATCACAGTACTAATATGAAATATATGGGTCAAGCGAAATACCTATCTAATGTGTCACAAAAACAGAGAAGGTGTGTTCGAATGGCATTTTTTTTACTGAAAGTACTTGACGACAGTCTTTCAAGTTGGATGATGAAAATGCATATCTTCGAAAAATTCTAGTTTTTTGTGTGTAATAACTAGGGTTACAGTCTTCATACACTAAAAAAATTTAGTCTGCCCTTCCACGAAATATTTTATTAGATTTTTTTTAAATGTTTATGAATTTTCGAAAATTCCACTTGACAACCGATCAGACAATAGTTTTAAGTTGAATCAATGCGGACAAGATTATTAGCTGATGATCATCAGATAGTTGATATATTTGTTCTTTATATTGACACATAAGGATCGTAATGGTGCAATGTGGATAAATTTGGTAGCGCGTCATCCCTACAATGGCTTCCATTTCTACGATTGTGAAAATGAACTGGCGCAATGGGGAGGTAATTTTGACGAAGTAGGATCCTGACTGTAAGGGCAAAGGCTTGTCTCCCTTTATAACTATAATGTGAGGAGTCAAAACGTTAAACGCTTTTGTCAAATCTACATTGTTGTATCTTTACACTCCATTTGATTTAAAATGGTTCATCCGTCTGATCAATTTAGTCTTCTGAGACAAATATTTTATAGTCTTTTTAAATGTTAAATACTTGTTATCAAATGATCTTAACAGTAATATGATTAAATACTTTGCACAGTTTGATTCTTATATAGGATTAATTTAAAGCAAATTCAGCAGTACAAAGTAAATGACATAAGATGAACACAAAAAGAGTCATGATCAATGAAATAAAATCTTAAAAAACAGGTGTGAAACAAAGTTGCATTATTTCAATACAAATACATTGCCATCTGGAAAAAACTAATTCTTATGCAAAGTAGCAATGTAACTTTAATGTCAAAATGATTCTTTAGGGTATCCAAAACCGTGACAGTTTCTACACCGATAATTGTTCCCTTTTAACCCACTCCCCATACAGTCTTTGCACTTTTGAGGACTGTTCATCCTAGAAAAATATGTCGTGCTAGTTCCTATACTTAATCCGCCAAGTAAACTACCACAAATTGCTCCTGGAGGTCCGCCGGTAACAAATCCTACAACTCCTCCTGACAATGCTACAGCTACTGCACTGCCTACCGATCCTGATACGCCTCCACTTTGTAACTCGAATGCATGGTAGGGTTCTATAATATATTCATCATCAAAGTTTCTGTTTTTACTAGTAGTTTTTGAATTTGATAATTTCGTCACAATCAAATTGATTAACTTGGTTTCACCACTTTTTGCGATGCAAGTTTGCTGATTTTTAACCGGAAACAGCGCATTGCCTGTGTTCATTCTTGCAACCTCAATAGCCATAACAAGATGTATTGGTTCACATTGCACAAAAGCTCTACATACTTTGTCTTCCTGAGAATCATACAATATTATACAACAATCCAAGACCTTTTTAGCACTCTCTTTAAAATTCGTAATTGCAATTTCGATTTCGTCCGTTTGAATGGCGACTTCTGCTTCTCGTTGTAATTCAGCTTTAACAACTAAATACCGGGGTGACATTGCTATGTTAGTAAAAAGAACTATCGGATTGCTTATAAATCAAGTGAATCAATTATACACTACGTTAATACAGTGAAGGATATGAACCAGTCAATTTTTATGTTTTAACATTCTGTTCTAACAACTTGGTTTTATATTTATTTTGTAGGCGTGTACACGAATGCCATAAATAGTATTATTATATGTGCGAACGCACGTTAACAGTTCCCCGTCGAATCACATTGCTTGAATTATCTTAGTATATTCTTAGTATATTTATTGTTTAAATAAATATGATTGACAGGATAGTATCGTATGCAAATAGTTTAAGGTTCGATACTTCATTAATGTATTACAAAATTTTCAAAAAGAAGTCTTATAATGGAATATTACACTAAATGCTATCACGTGATTCAAATAAAGTATCATTGTTTTATACACGGGTATGCATAAATGACTGGTAAGGTATAAAATATTTAGGAAAAAAGCTCACTTCTGTATCGGCATTGCGAAGATCTTGACACAACCGGTATGTATGAGTTTTGTATTTTTTGCCTAAAACGTAAATAGAAAAATAATTACAACTTCTATGTGGAAAATAAGCAAACATCAACACCATTAAAACATGACATTTAATTGCCGATGCCATGGATGGTATTTTTCATTTATAACTAAAGTCGTGGAGATAACGCTTTCATTTAAAAACTAAAGACACTGAGGGCGATTGATTTGTTGACATCTTTGGTTGGACATTGATAGTTCAATTCAGGTCTACAGGTATAAACATTCACAAGTCGACAACGCCGTGGCTAAAATAAAATGAAGACCAACAGACAAATGGAAAAAATTATAACACACAACACAAAACATTGAAAACTAAAAAACTCCACCAAACACTTAGGGTGCTCTATGGTGGTTAGGAAGAATAAGCAAATCATGCAGCATATTTGGCACCCGTCGTGTTGCTCATGTTAGGACTTACCCGTAAACCAGTCTCATTTGGTATGTCACATTCTAGAAAAAGGGGTTGGGATTGTAGTTAAGATATAAAGAACATATCCGTTAAAATGGATATTCAATAAGGGTCAGTCAACTAGTGATGGCGTCCGCACAACTTACGTAGGAATGATATGATTTTAAGATGGAAGTTCGTAACATTTATGGGAAAGATAAGATATTGATCAGACAAATATAGTTCTTTTCATTTATATAGCAGGTTGAATCTGCATATTGTCTAAGCCTCCATTATCACTGACCTAGTATACATTTTTGTTTAGGGGCCAGCTGAAACACGCCTCCGAATGCTGGTTTTTTTCGTTGCATTGAAGACTCATTGGTAGCCTTCGGCTTTTGTCTGCTATTTGGTCAGGTTGTTGTTTCTTTGGCACATTCCCCATTCCATTCTCAATTTTATTAATCTAAATTGACAATTTAAGAGTATCGACTAAAATGCAATCAAATATTTTATTCAAAAATAGTTTGAAATTTTGATTAATACATTCCAAACGGTTTGCCGACTAAAAGGTATGTTTTTTAATTGTCAAATAAATATAATGGCTATAGTTGCTGACATCGACCTCATTTGGAATTTGGTGAGTAAAGTACTACTGACTAATCATCCTATATCAATATCCTATTATTTTTATAAAGCTTTATTTCATATGAATATCACTGAAGTGGTCAACTCTCCTAGTTCAAAACACAAAAATACGAAGATTTAATTAAATAGTGTTCCGTTTCATCCAAAAAATAATGTACAATGAATAAAAAAGCGTAAATTGTTAGTACTTATTAATTGCATTACTACAAGTACCATATGGATTTCCAAATTTGATCAT
Source organism: Mytilus galloprovincialis (assembly GCF_965363235.1). Lineage (NCBI taxonomy): Eukaryota > Metazoa > Mollusca > Bivalvia > Mytilida > Mytilidae > Mytilus > Mytilus galloprovincialis. Next base: position 73,835,330 of record NC_134844.1, read on the forward strand.
TGCTTTATGATTGTTTTTTTTATTGTAGTTTATATGTGTAAATATTATAAATTATAATACGAAAAATTCCTTTTAAATCTATATTGCAGGTCTTTCTAGCAGCGTTTTAAAAGACGTAATGGCTCTTTTTAATTCGATAATGGCTATGTTCGAAGGAATACCTTCTGATACAGTTGAAAAAGTTGATGAGCTTAATGCAGGGGATCACATCAAGTTGAGAAGGTATTATATGCTATACGCTCACCATGCTATCGTCACAAATGTGAACATATTGGAAAAAAAAATTTACAGTTATTCACTATATGGATGTAAAAGGAAAAATAGAAGTAGGAGAACAAATTCTGGATTTTAATAAAGAAGGCGAAATTAAAAAAATCAATTATGCAGACAGATTGATGATCACCGAAGGATTAGAACGTCTTCCACCTAACGTAACTGTTGCTATTGCTGAATACTTCAAATGCAATATTAATGCCCGTGAACCATATATGGCATTAATGAATAACTGCGAGCATTTTGCTTTCACTTGCACTTTGGGCTTTGCAATAAGTTTTCAACAACTAAAGGCATTTGTATTAATACTTCTACCTTTTTTAGGCTTTAATTTCATACAGTCTGCAATTGTTTTAGCGTTGACATCAGTCGGTGTGATGAATGTGCAGAGACAAAGAAGAGTTTTGACCATGAGAAAGGTTGTAGCCTATGATAACACAAACAACACCTGCATAGTAATGACAAAAGATCAGGACGTTGTCATTCATTTGTAAGAAGAATTGATAAATTAAAAGAGGATACCACTCATAAAAAACAAGAACACATACATTTTTAAAATTTGTTAGATTAATCATACCAACATATGCAGAAGTGTTGGAATAAAAGAAAGAAGGCTGTCTGCAACTTCAATTTTGTTTTTGTTACTGTAGATATGTCAACGTGTACAAGCAAATAAAATCGACGGATTTGGACGCGAGATAAAACTTAATAAAAGTACCTGTTTTGAGTTTCTATATCAATTAGATTTTTGGGCATCTTTAGAATTATTTTACAAACTACTTGGGCTGGTATGCAAATTTGTGCGATAAAACAAGGACTTTTTCGTCTTCCTGTTTTAATATTTTGTCATTCGATTTAGTTTATATTGTTTAAGTCGACAATGTTGTGAAAACTTCCAGGGGCGTATGACATTTGCGCCGATTTTGAAAATTTTCATTCTTTCATTTGCGCCGATTTCATTTTTTCATTTGCGCCGATTTTATATTTTTCCTAATTGGATTTACAGGTAAGTTGCAGTCCCTGTAACGTAAAAGTTAACACTTATTTCGTTCGGGAATCGTACGTACAGCGTTCGGTAATCGTTCGTATAGAGTTCGGTCATCGTACGTACATCATTCGTATAGCGTCCGTACAACGTTCGGTCAGCGTTCGTTCATCGTTCGTTCATCGTATGGTAAATGTCACCGTTGATGGTATTGTATAACGTATGGTTCATGGTTTCGTTAATCGTTTTATTTGTCGTATGGTTTATGGTACGGTTTAGCGTTTAGCGTTTCATTTATCGTATGGTGTGTGATATCGTTTAGCGTTTCACCAATCGTATGGTATATCGTTTTGTTAAGCGTCTGATATACACGTATGTTAGGGTTTTATTTCAGAAAGTTATTTCAATTATTATAGTTATGAGTTAAAGTGATTTAATATAAAAAGATGCGGGATAAAAAAAAAAAACAATTATTAGTTTGGATTGGATTAAATCTCTAACTAATATCATTATGGAATATATATAAAACGAATGGGAAACGTTTCCTCCTATCACATTTTGACATGAATAACATGAGACCAAATACCGCGATATAAGTCAGGCTCTCTATGTCTCTCTCTCCTCCGCCAAACATTTCTCTGGTCCAAATATTTCCTTGACACAATAAATTATAAAGAATGTTCTATAAATGAGGCTTTATATGAAGTACATGTTTCATATCTAAATGTATTAAAAAAAAAGACAACACATCCATGGTATTTGTTCTCCTCAATGTGAGAGTCTGATATAAACCGAAAACTGCCAGGGGTATATAAAAATTCTTTGAAGATATCTATGGAACCAGCGTCGCTTGTGATTCCTGCTGTCGGTGTTAAAACTGTTTTTTTTTACTGTAAAAAGTGCTTAAGTCCATTATGAGTAAAATACAGAATTAAAAAATAACTCTACCCTTTTTATATTTTTTTTATTTTAGAGGTAACTTAAAGGTTCTGGCCAAGTTCCACTTATTCTGTCGCAAATCATTTACCTAAATAACCAATCAAGTGTATTCTAAAAGAAGTTGATTTGTTCTTTGTACGAATACATGAAATATTTCTCGCTGGACGTTATGTTTGCAATCGATGATCAAATACAAATCTACAGTATTTATATGAAAGAGACTAAATAATATATTTTTTTTATTATTATTCTACACATATTTGAAGGATCGAAATAATCAGTTCTACAAATGGATGTTATTTAAAGACTTGACATTTTACAATTATCACATGCATCCATGATTATTTTATCGACGCACCAAACTTTTCCCTTTCATCGTGCATAGCTCATTTTCCGATTCACTTAAGGTTTCTAACGATCTTCTTACTTGTTCATTAAATTATAAATTTAAAATCCTACACAAATTGCATAAACTTTTATTCTCCGACTAGACTGCGTAAAAGATGAATATTGTTTTGTTTGTGTACACACAATGTTTTGAAGGCCGATATCCAGTTTCGCTAAAAAAGAATTAATTTGTGCCACAAGTTTATTACGCCAATTCCTTTTTTTGCATCACTTTATTGTAAAAACTGCAACATTCATTTGCGCCAATAAAACAATCATTTTTAATTGCGCAAATATCATTGACTTGTTTTCAAATGTTTCTTCTTAGTGAACTGAGGAGGTCCTTTTCTTGTATTTACAGGTACAGATACCGTAAACTGAAAGGGCCTCCTTAGTGCACTTAGAACAAAATAGTGCACTTGGGACCTGATGGAAAGATAGAATTGACACAAAAAACATGGCATACGGAAGGAGAAGTACATAATTTCAAAATTTAGTAATTTTAGTTATTATAAAGTTATTTAACAGTTGAAGTCAGTATTCTAATGTTACATTCACGTGTAAATCGGTTAATCGTTTCGAGTTTACTAGACATTTTCGGAAACTGTTATACACCTACGATTAGGATTACAATTACACTTACAGGTACCATTTAAATCTTGGGTCGTTTCAAAGTGTAAATATAAACCGTCGGTTCAAAACAAAGACTAACTCCTGTGATGTTTTCTATAGTTGAACAACGGTATTTCTACGAAATATCTGTAAAAATGGCTTCTTGGCAGCTTGATGTGGAAACTAGTGATGAAAAGACAACTCGGACCAGTTTGAAACACTTGTCAGACCAGTAGCTTTTCGTGGTTTTTACGTTTAATATAATTTTTGTTTGTTTTTGTCTGGATTTGTTTTCCTCTCAGTTTCCCCTAACCTACCATCTTAGCTAGCTGTGACAACTTGTCAGTTTGATGAATTTCATTAAGTTCTGTTACTATAAATTGTTTTATGACGGCCTAACGCGATCAATAAGAAATATAAAAGAACAAATATCTTTCAATGCAATTAAAATATAAAGCATATATATAGTATATTCTTCTTTACATTTACGAGCCCGTGTTGTAATAAATGATCCTTAAAATCTTTCAAGATGGTTGAAATGCCTTATTGTGGTTTGTCAAATTATCCTTATTTGTCAGAGGTGTCAATCATTTAATTTAAAACGTTACCGTTATAATAATTGGAAAACATATATCATGATTCGTCAAAATCAGTTGATTTTTTTTTATCGTCATCGAGAAATGAACAATATGTTTCTTTATGGAGTTTTTGTGGACTTTTATTTGTCTTTTCGTCGTTTTAATTTTGCCCACGGTGGGGTCTTTTTTTTCTTGATTTATGGGTTCTTAATGCCCCATTTCGTCGTTTTCTTTAAAAAAAAAAAAAAGTAACTTTAGTTGCATTAAACATATATACATTTTAAATTAGATCAAGCATTTCAAAGTATAGATCCCCAAGAATTTCGTTTAAATATTCTTAAAGCACCCAAGTTGTCTTTTAAAGTACGCGGATGTCTGTGACCCAAATTTAAATTTATTGCAAGTCAAAGCACGTAAGTTGTCTTTTAAAGTACACGGATGCTAGCTGTGAACCCAATTTTAGATTTATTGCAAATCAAAGCATCCAAGTGGTTTTTTTTAAAGTACACGGATGTATGTGAACCCATGCAATTCAAGATTTATAGCAAGTCAAACAATTTTCTTAAACGATGATTTTTTTTATATTTCTTTAAATATAAACATGATAAATTAGTAATATGTTATCACATAAAATTATATTACTTCATTCTTGACTTAAATGCTCTTTGCTTGTATAGATATTTGAATGCACACGAATATTAAGTGGATCCGAATCTTAATCCAACACATAACACATCATTTATAACGAGATATTTTCATATTTTATTAAGAATAAATTATAAGCTGATATTTTAAAAAAATCGCTAACGCGTTATTTACTACGTCAAAAACATGTCAAAAACAGTATAAAAATACCGTTTATATAATTATTTGGCAAGATTTGAACGTTTTTGTTAAAACAAACATTCACTATTTAAGTCGTTTAGGAAGCATTTGTTTGTAGATACAAAAGTGTTATTGTATAAAAGACGAACGACGATTTTTTACAATATACCGCTTGATGTTTTAAAGCGATTGAAACTATTAATACGGAAAATGAATATATTATAAGTGTATTTCACGCATTCATTTTATTTTCCTCCTTATGAAGAACACAGGTTTACCATCATGGCAGCTTTATCTGCCCTGATGCAGACTCCACCAGATGATACACATTTCACTCGTCGTATGATTCTTACCCTGGTAGTCCTAGCTTGACCAACGACCAATCTTGTACAATCAGGGAAATATTATAGGCAATGAGGTACACTTTTTGACTGGGAGAGATGTGTTGGTCACTTGTTTTGCAAGCAACCCCGATATTCCTTTTATAAGTGAAACTCCTGAAATGTTACTTCAAATTGAAGCGGATGTTAATGGTCTTTTACGACAGAGAACCGGTCGGGATCATATGCTTTTCCCTGGATTCAAATTTGTTGTGACCATACGTTTCTGCATTTGTGTGTCGTCGAAAAGACTTTACATGATGAAAATATTATTTTTTTATTTTACTATGTGTCTCAATTGGGATTTTTTTAAATTTTGAGAGGACCCCTTGTTTTTCGTCAACTGTAATCGTAAGTCTAAGTGTAATCATAGGTATAGACCTAGTTTCCGCAAATGTCTACTATGACACAATTAATAATATTGAGAATGGCAATGGGGAATGTGTCAAGTTCCATTTATTGGCGCATTTCATATCATAAAAAAAAAAGAGATGAGCGCGATTCAAACCTTTACAATATGACAAATTACACCTAACCGTTTTGACAAACCAGTAAATTCTTCGCCTGGTGATATACACCTGACAGTAATCTTCATTCAGTAACTTTACAATACCCAGCCGTGTCATTTTCGTATATTCAGTGTATGTAAAGTGCGGATCCTGAAATATCATTTTTACTGTATATGCCATAAATGTCTAATGTAGAATGATAAATAAACAGACGAACTTTTTTTTTACTTTCGAAGAAAATGAAGAAAATTAGTTAAAATGTATATGTTCAGAAATACATAATACTAATAAAACAAAGTAAGAGATGCGAGCGGGGTTTTATCGCGCCTAAAGCCATCCAGTTTTGAAATATATACCAAAATAGGTGAATATTTATGACATTTCACGAACAGATCGTGCAGGTGCTTTATAACTAACAGGTAAGATGTTGTTGCAGTACAAAATATTCATTTTAATACAATTAATAAAGTTGTATATTAACGTAGAATATGTTTTGTCATTCAGTTTCTTCATATTTAACTAAATTCCACTATGATGATTTCGTAATGCTAGTCATGTTTACTGTCGAATAATGATACTATTCTTTCATTTTTACTGTGGAGCGAATCATTAGTACTGTATATGCGGTGCATTTTCACTGTATATTTTTTTTTTTTTTTTTTTTTTTATCTATTACAGCTCATTTCTTTAAGCATGTAGAGCAAGACTTTAGTTGACTTGCTTGTTTTTCTTTTATTGGATAATCGTTATGATAACACCCAATTTAATTCAAATATTAAAAATACAGGTTAAACTATCATATGCCTAATCATATTGTTTAAAAATACAAATACAGTTTTCCCATGATCCTTTATTCTACAATAGACATACCCGCATATAACAGTAAAAATGAACTAGCTGGATTCGCACTTTATATACACTGATATTGTACATGTAGATAACACGTGTGATACATGTCTATACACCAGAAATACCCATTCAAGTGATTTTTAATTTTAGAAGAACTCCATATCGGGAACATAAACATAAATTACAATAATATGTTAAAAATGTATTAATAATTTCAAATTGTTATTAAATGCTCCTAGGTATGTATTTGTAAACTTATGTCAATTCGTTATTTCATGTATCTTTTTTTTTTTTTTTTTTTGCTTCAATTACTTTTTTATCTTATTGACTTATTCGTAAATCGAAAAACGCACAAATCTGAAAACTGTGTCAATTTTTGTTTTACATTGTTTACCGGTTAAAGGTCGTATTCATTTAAAGAGCTACTGTATATATTAGCACTTCAACGCAAAGCTAGATGCATGATTAATGTTAGTTTACGCCGTATCTTATTTTTCTCAAGAAACCATTTTTTTTCTTCATCTTTCTCAAGTAAAACCAGACTTTGAGTTTTCTATCCTGAATGACAAAATCTCGGAAAAGTTTGTGTTGCATTCTAATGCAATAATAAATCATTGCGCATTTGCTCTCGTTGTTTTCTACTGTTATGAAGATTTTTAATAAAACGGAAACTTAAGTGAGTATGGTCTAGTAATGTCCAAGATAATTGCAGTTCATTTATAATAGACCAAGAGGACAAAGATATCTTTTAAGTTTTGAGTTCTAGTTCTGTTAATATACTGTATCATATGAGTTTTTTGCCGATTCCTGCCGTACCCTTTCCTTTGAGGAAAGAAACCGCTCTTTCCAGACGGCCATTATGACGTCGTTGAAACACCGTGAAATTACGGGAAACAATAGACGACGGTTACGTTTGTTATTACCTCCCCTGAACTGTTGGATATGCCCTTAAATTATATTTTTCTCGTTGGGTTGCTTGTCCATTAATTGACGTTTACGCTAATTAAGAATCGTGCATAATCATATGGGGACCTTACTTTAACCAAACTTCACAGAAACAATAAATTCAGGATCTTTTGGAATCATAGATAAAGCCAATAATGATTGGCCCGACTATTTACCTTACATGAAATTCATAGGCAGAACTACAAAAGAGAGAATCCCCCCCCCCCCCCCCCCATACCCAAATTCTTTAGAATATTAGAATAAAAAATATTCTGAATCAAATGTATAGTTTTTTTGTTTTTTTTATTAGAATGAGTTCTTTTTCATAAAACAATGTTAGACAATATAATTATTTTAAGACAACTCCTGCTTTATTTAAAACCTTCAAAACACAATGCTATATCGTCATCATTATGATTTTTGGCCGGACAAATAGCGAAAAACCGTTAAAATGCTATTTGTCCGACTTGCCGGATGAATAGACATTTTTGACTATTTGTCCGGCTAGCCGGACGAATAGCCACTGCCTTGTTTAAATGATCAAACAAACTTTCAATCCCCTTTCACTATCAATTCCAAGTGTAATACGCAGCTGTAACTAATAGAAAACAAAAACTAACAGATCTTGGAAAAAGGGGGAGGGCTAAACAAAAATATTGTCCTTAATCTATGGATTCCTTTTTTTTATTTATTTTAAATTCTAGATATTGATTGAACTTAAACATACTTTGGAGTAAAGTTGTTTTGAGATTTTAGCTACCATTTATTTTACTTAAAATGCGGAGTCCTTGGGATTTTTCTACGTGACAATTTCTTTTTGACTTACGGTCTGAGAAAAAAGTTCTCCCTTGATGTCTTTAGCAAAGGTTTCAGGTCCAAAGTTGCATTCAATTTCTCCTGATTATAATTTTGATAGACACCCTTGACCCTAAACAATAAAATCTGGAATAGGTTCAAAATAAAGACTTGCTGACAAGAAACCTGTATTTGAAAGGCAATCTACATTATTTGCAAGTGTTTGAACAACACATTAATGTGTCATTCCACAGCTGACCATTTATTTGGGCTCCTTAATTTCTTTTTTTTGGCATTTCTAAAGATATCTGACATATGTCTTCCTATGTAAGTCAATGAAGGCATATTGCCAATTCCATTTCTACAAAAACTGAGGTAAACATGTCATTTGATAAATAACATGGTGTAGCTTTTGGTGTCATTTCAACGTCGCGCACGCCCTTGTCAAAATCAATTTTATCAAAAGATAAACGAAAAATATTAATTACACCCTCAAATGACTATCCCCCTTTCTCCCCCGTAACAGTACAATGTGTTTATCGATTTCTTCTTTTCCAGCCTGCCCATTAATGCTTGACAATATATCTGAACCTCTTTTTAAAAGTGTGTAATATTTGCTACTGTACATGTGCAAAACAATTAAAATTGCAATACAACTTAATCCCTTTTCAGTTGACATAGAATAAATTAAAGTATAATTATAAATATTTTAATATATTTCTTTTTCCCTATCAACTTCTGATATCAAACTTTCACATATACATTGGCTAGATTTGATTTAGTTAGTTCTATAAATAGAACAGATTTAAGATCTCTATGTCTTAAATGTAAATTAGTCTAATTAATAATAATATATCATGTTGTGAAGCCAAGGTGGTCGAGTGGTATATATATATATATATATATATATATGGTGTACTAAAAAAATATTGACACCGTATGTTTGTGGTATAACATCGACGCCACAAGTTAATTTTTTTCTGTTTAGTATCAAAGTTATATTAAGATCCATTTTGTTACATCTTGTGATCAATTTTATTTGGCAATCGCCAATGGCCGTCAGCAGGGTTAAAGAACATCTGTTGTTCGACCTGTTAGTCAAATGCGTTTTGTTTAAATATACTTTTTCACTTTTTTTGGTCTTTTGGAAAATGTTGTTTGTGCTGTTTTTATACCCTTCTACAACGAAATTTGTTTTACATGCACACGTATAAAAATTGCGGTTTTTATCCAACGCAATCATAGGTTTGAACGTAGTTTTCAATTTAGACTCGTATATATATATATATATATATATATATATATTGATACATTTTATATATACAACTCGTCTAAACATCAACCTAACAATGTTAGATCTGTAAAGGAGTAGGTCCGGTAAGGACCAATTTTGGCCTCAAAGTTCAGATTTATCTGACAAAAGATTTTGACCACTTTTTAAACACTTAAGAGTCTATTTCATTTGAATCAATTAGTTTATGTGAAATATTTGAACTGATTTAGACATTAAAAACGATCCGATTCAAGCTCAAATATGAAAAATCAACCAAATATGCCGAAAAATGTCACTTTTCGGATGTTTTTGTCAAAAATGAAAGTGGCCTCATCCGTGTTCATCCTCAACCTTTATATATGTTATGTATTATCATAAAATACAACTTCCATTTCAATATTAAGGATGAACACGAATGCGGCCACTTTCGTTTTACACGAAAACCGTCTAAAATTTAACTAAAATGCTAGAATTGTGAAGAATTCAGTAATTTAGCATGACTTTAAGGTGCCAGTACCCGATATATGTTCATTGTATTGTCAAAAATAGCCCATATTGATGTAGCAGAAGCACTCTACTGGTCAATAAATAACTAAAAGTTTACATTTTATCAATTTTGTAAAACTGCTATATTTTGAGGCCAAAAAGGGCTCTTACTGGACCTACTCCTTTGCTTTCGCAAATTTTTTGTTCGTCCCTCGCCGGGATTCGAACCCATGCTACTGAGATATCGTGACACCAAATCGCCTGCACTGCAGCCGTCCCGCTAGACCACACGACCACCTGGGCTTCACTATAATAAAGCTTTCGGTGGCCGTGTGTTACCTTTCCTCGTCAGATTTAATCTAGCGGCGTACTACAGTACATGATATATAAGGCATGGAGATGTTTTTGTTACAGATATATAAGTACGTCTGAGTCAGTGACAACTCTACAACAGATTTATCCATTGGATCACCAGCAATGATGGTGATACATGGCTGTGTACATTATTTTGGATCCTTTACTATAGATAATTGAGCTGATCTGTAACAATAACATCTCCATGCCTCATTTTCAAAAATGAAAGTGGCCGCATCTGTGTTCATCCTCAACCTTTATATATGTTATGTATTATCATAAAATACAACTTCCATTTCAATATTAAGGATGAACACGAATGCGGCCACTTTCGTTTTACACGAAAACCGTCTAAAATTTAACTAAAATGCTAGAATTGTGAAGAATTCAGTAATTTAGCATGACTTTAAGGTGCCAGTTCCCGATATACGGGTACATTGAGATATGTTTTAGACTTATCAACCGGTTTGTGCTTACATCAGCAACACGTGATTCATTTGGAGCAGGATATGGTTACCATTCCAAGCACATGGGGTCACCCCTGGTTTTGGTTGGGTTCGGGTGGCTCAGACTTTGGTTTTTTGTATGTTTGGTTTACTGGTGTGTGTCATTTTGTTCTTTATTTTTCGTTTTTTCTCTACGTGTTTGTCCTACTTGTGAATTTAAATAACCTTTTGATATCTTTTAGTTCTCATATCATTTGGAAGGAAATAATAGAACATGCATATTCTAGATGATGTCAGAATATTTATCGCAGTTATGGTTTTGAGATGCACAAACTAATAGTAGTAAGACACAAGTTTAAGTTGAGTCTTTGAGACAGATCAAAGAGAATGAAAATGTTGTTTTACTTAGAATGTTGTACAGTGCAATGTACTTGTTCATAAACATGTCAGAGTTATCTTTCTCTGCACTAGTATAATAGTATTTTATATTTTTATTTGTAGCGTTGTTATTTGAAACTACCGTTATTTGTTTTTGAAGTCCTAAGACCTCTAATTAACAACCCTTACACTATTTACAACCGAGTGCTGTTATATGATGCCTTAGGCTACTTCCACCCGGTTTTAAATATGTATTTGACACACCTTGCTTAATGTGTGTCATACCACATTATATTTACACTTAACAGATTTAAAAGGCAATACCAAAACTGTATCTGAAATAAGCAGCTGGATCGTTATTCGTTATTCGATATTCAATATAGAAGCGGATGCTAACAGTCGGTTTCGATTTTCAAATAAATTAAAAATCAACAAAAAATACATGTATATAAAATTTGATAACATTCAAAGCATGTTTTTCATAGGTAACTGGAGTGAAAAGATACATAGAAAATCGTTTAACGTCCCCTTTAAGCTGTCGTAAATTCTCGTTGTCCTCGAATATAGACCATTATGTAAGTTGTATATTTGTATTTACACGTTGGGTATGGTTGTCCTGCGAGAGAACGTTCTGTGCTGGTGATTCGGTCCTGACGGGTGCTGGTGATCAATGAAAAAATGTAAACAAAGACGAAAATGATGATTTTTGACGTTTTCACTCATAAAAAATGGAAGAAAACAGTTGAGATTTTTCAATTTTGTTTCTTATGGGTTCCTATGTAAACCATTAAAAAGTTGACCCTTTAAACTGTTTCAGTAAGCGTAACACAAAAATGCTCATTTTCAGAAAATCAAGAACTGAAAAAAAGAAACAAAAATGCTCATAAAGTCCGCTTTCTATACCGCAATCCACAGGCCAAAACTATTTTGTGAAAAAACATTGCAATTTATTAAAATTTAGCATTTTCTCAATTTATTCATGTCCTGATACTGTGCTGGTGGGTCCTGTCATTGTGCTGGTGGGTCCTGATACGGTGCTGGTGATTTTGGATAAGAAGTTGGTCATATTTGAAACAAATGTTACAAAATCAATAAAATTGGGCAGATAATTGTTGCCAATAGGATCTATGACTCCTATTTTAGCTCTTGTGCATCCATTTGGCTGTTTAATATGTGTTTTCAAATGATCGTAACTTTTATTACATAATTACATAAAAGGGCAACATCTTTCGTCCAATATCAGATAACAATATATAGTATCTAAAATAAGAATAGTTTTATTAAGATATTAAATGCCCCTTTCATTGATGCTTCAACAATGATCAAAGCCCATGCCGCATAGACATGTTTGTTAGCGCTCCGCATACCCCTCCCCACTTCTACCCAACCAACCCTTCTCATTTCCTCCTTCATTGTTACAGTGGTGTACTAGTAACACAACAATTTATCACATAAAATAATAACACAAGACACACATTATTGAACAACGAATGCTCGCAGGTACTGAAAGCTAGTTCAAAGCCGCATTTTCAACACAATGAATTGAACACATGTTAAAAATTCCACAATACTATATAATTCATTTTATGTGTCAATTTGTTCGAAAAAAGTCGAAAAGAAGAGAGTTTTTTTAATGTCATGATTATCTGTCGCTTTCTAGATCTATGCTTAGCATTTATTTCAGATGACATGGACTCCTCACCCTGGTGACCCTGCTGCCTTTCATAACTTTATCCGTATACATATATTAATAGATAAACAAAAGGCTGCAACTGATATTTTTGTATTTTTAAAAAGTGATTCGTTGTAACGGGAATATTTGTGGTGAATGGGAACTGTGTGGGTCAAAATCTTAAATTGCTTATACATGTTGCTGGACCCAGTTTCTTTATCTGATCTGAATTTTCTGAAATGTGCAAGGTAGATAGACATTTTGATTTTTTTTACTCGGTAAGTTTTGCCCTAATTGCTTGAACTTATGCAATATTAAAGCCGATTTCAATGAGTGTGAAGACAAAGGGAATATCTTTGGTTATCTTGCTTGCTGAACAGAAAAGTCATTGTTAGGTTATGTAAACTACCCTACTTTAAGAGTAGACTAGTCTGGCAAATGACACATCTTTCTGTCTGTAGGACCAGGCTACTTCGAAAGGAGGGTAGTATACCTTACCTAACAATGACTTCACGGTTTAGCTAACAAGCAAGCTAACCAAAGATATTACCTTTGCCTACATTCTCAATGGAATCGGCTGTAACTAAAAACTCGAATACATTTTAACAGACAGTGGTCATGTTTGTTGATGAATATTGTATTTTCTAGATTCACTCTTGATAAATCATTTGGTAACATTTGGTCAAGTAATTTCAGAAAAGATCTTTTTGTAATTGCGGACGCCAAGACAATAAATGAACATCACACGACCCCTCTACACAGGTGAGCTTATATATTATCTTATAGCGATTCGGGTTGATAACCAGTTGAAATTAAGCCAGTTTTTTTTTTTGTGTGTGTAGCTTTGTATTGTTTTGAACTGTTCAGGCCACAGAAGGGGTCATAAACCATACACGAAAAGATAAAATATTAGTTTAAACATATTTATTTATAGTGGATTGGGAAACAAGTTTTGCAACTTATATTAATCCCTTTCCACTTGGCGGGTGCGAGTGCTGCCTTGTAGCGGCATTAGCCTACTCTTTTTTCGAAATCTACAAGGGTGTCTTTAACGTGATAGATGGAAACAAAAATGTTTGATATATCTGGCTTTAGATTCGGTTTTTTTAAATATAAATTAAGGCTACATTTTAATATAATAATACTTAGAATTCACAATATAAAAAAATGTAGAAAAAAAATGGATGAAGTGAAATATCTTAGTAAAGAGTCATTACTACAGAGATGGTGTGTTTGACACACAAAACTTAAAAGCTTAGTGATATTATCAATATTAGAATAAAAGTGTATTTTAGTTGGGTATTTTTTCCATTTACTCATTTTCAAATATAATTATGGCACATTTGATTTTTATTCATAAAAATATTTAAATATAGAAAAGTAGGACACATTGTTCACTTCCTCCCCCGTAATTCTTTATCAAAAATATTTATTTATTTTGGAATTTTGAAATGAAAAAGCGAAGACATCTTAGTTTTGTTAGTGTTCTCTAGGTGATCTCGTCTTCATTCTCTGACATATTCTAGTCTGCCCTTTCATAAAATAGTGATTTTTTTTAGTGTTCTATCGAACTTTCGAAAAAAAAAACCTGATAACCGTTCAGACAAAAAATTATGTTGAAAAAATCTTACAGATACAGCAAATGATTCTTAATAGCTATAAAATACATTTTTCTTTTAAAATACAACTTTTAAATCTTACGGGAAACTATTCCAAGCTTAAAACTTTAACTGTAACCTCACTCTTACTTATCCCCCCCCCCAAAAAAAAAACAAACAAAAAAAACCCAAACAAACAAACCTGCAATACAATTGTCATTCTTATAGTCAGCACTCAAACTCACAAACAAATGTGTTTTAAGCTGCTAAAGACATATGATTCAAACGCTTAGAAAGTCCTTTGTTCTATATTTTTGCTCTCCATTTTTATGCAAAACCTTTTACATTTTTATTTTATGGGTTATTGTTGAAGGTCGTACGATGTTAACACATACTTCCTTTGGTTTCTTATGAAAATTTGTCCATTGACAACAAACATACCACATCATCTACTTTATATAAGTATTGTATAAATTACAACGTATTTTGGTGATCTTGCAAAATGATCGTAATCCCGAAAATCGTAAACTTATTTTCTTATCTTAAAAGGGGGCAAAAAGGGTTCCTTTAACAGGCCAATAAATAAGATTACAGTTAATGTTAAAAAAATAAAAAAAATAGGGGTATTTTTTCTCTCATAATAACAGTAAACAGATTCACAACAATGTCAATTTCAAGAAAGCAGACAACAGTTAATTAGTCAATAACAGTACAGCATCAATGATCTTGAATATATGCCACTTTTAACTAAAATATAAAGGCTCAGAACCAGGACATAGGAGCACAGAACCAGGACCGTTTTTCTTATCACCAGCACAGCGTCAGGACAATTCCGTTTAACGAACTTGCACGACTTTTGCAATATATTATTGTTGTAATATACTTTGCATGGTACTTATGACGCATCAGAGAAAAATTAAGCAACAAAACAGTCGTTTTATTGCCGTTCTGATACAATGTAAACAAACCAACCAGCACAGAATCAGGACCCACCAGCACCTGACAGGACCAAATCACCAGCACAGAACGTTCTCTCGCAGGACAACCATACCCACCGTGATTTAAGTTATATATATTTCGATAAATAAAACGACATCAAATATGTAATTTGATATTTTATACATTGTACAAAAACCAATGAGAATGGAAATGGGAAATGTGTCAAAGAGACAACAACACGATCATAGAGGAAACTCCAGCCGAAGTCCAATGAGTCTTCAATGCAGCGAGAAACTACAGCACCCGGAGGCTTCCTTCAGCTTGCTTCCTAAACAAATATGTATACTTAGATATTGTAATCAAATACAAGTCCTGTAAGTAAATCTCAGACTCAATTCAATACGTTCAAATCCACCAAATCCATCAAGTATCATCAACCATACTTGATATTTACAGTTCAAAGAAAGAAATTCAGTAGTAAGCTCTCTTTTATAATTTAAAAAAATGTTTGTAGAAACATGAATTATTGTCATTGGAGAATAAACTAACAAATTAGTTATTGAGTGTTGTATAATTGTCTTTTGGAGTATTCATAACATCTCAAATATCTTATATAGTTTATAACATATAGTTTATAAAATATCTTATATAGTTTAACACTATCTTATATAGTTTAACACTATCTTATCTAGTTTAACACTATCTTATACAGTTTATAGTATATAGTTTATAACAGATATTTTAAATTAGTCTAATAAATTAAATGAGATATGTTATATAGTTTAAAGTTTCCTTCGGACGTTTTCTTCTCTTTGGTTGAGATGTTGTCTATAGTGTTGAGTTTAGAAAAGAACCAGTTCACCTGTTATTTAAGACTCTCACATTCTATATACATTTTAACATGTTTAAACAAATATAAAAAAAAACTTGCTACTGAAATCTAATAAATTTGTTAATGAGGAAGTGATTAATAAACATTGAATAATAAATTACAGAGTTACAATGGCAATATAAAAATTCATAATCTGCATAATCAATTTGACAAGACAAAGACTGCTACAAATCACATTCGGCAATCCTCGGTAGAATCCGCTACTCTCTAGCAATCTCCCATGCAGAGTTGTCGGTCCTTGCTCTATTGAGAGAGAGCAAGGACCGACAACTCTGCATGGGAGATTGACTCTCTAGATGAGGGTACGGAATCGGCCGAGTTAAGACGAATGCTACAAATCAATAATGCATACCTTGTCAATATGATTGAAGTAATTTAATTTCTGTTTACATGTGAAAAGCTGTAGTTTCTTTTCTTTCATAGGTTACTCTTCTTACATTTTCAAAAATGCGTCGGGGTTAAACATAGTTTTTAAGGTCTCAGCCCTCCCCTATACCTCTATCCAATGTAGCAAAACAATACGTACAACAACACTCAGTTCAAAAGAAGTCCGAGTCCTATGTCAGAATAGGTAACAAAAGAAACTAAACAAAATGACAATGATACTTGTACGACTTTGCCCCCGCAGAGCTATAGAAAAACAGTACATTAACGGGTGTTACACGGACTCTTTTTAGATGATACACGGACTCTTTTTAGTTGTTACACGGACACTTTTTATGAATAGAATCACTCGTGCATGATCAGTAAGTTCATGGGCACTTTACCTTTCAATTAGATTTGAACTTTTTGGTTCACCGACTTATTTCCTGTCTTTTTATTGAACAAAATATTTACGTTAGCATCAATATCTTTTTCAAACATTTCCAGTAAAATACTATTTCATATCAGTACACTAGGGATTAGACATTTAACTTCAAAAGGGGGGGTATGGTTTTCTCCTAAAATAGATATTTTGATCCCAAATTTTATGAGAAAAAAATTATTATGGTCAAGCAGATGACAAATTAATGTTTTCCTTTATTCCTGATTTTTCGAATACCGTAAATAGTGCTAATTTAAACAAAAACATTTGGGTGATTATACTAAAAAAAGAACATACCTTCCCCTTTATGAAGCAAAATATTCGGTCAATAAATGTTTTCTTCGATATATGGACATGAATAGTATTTTGGACAATGCTGAAAGTAAAGAAATGATGATACTGACGTGTATATTTCAATAAAGATAAGACAGGAAATAAGTAAATAAAAATCAAATCTTATCAAAAGATAAAATCCCTATCAACTCACCAATGCACGATTGCTCCTATAAAAAGCGTTCATGTAATACACGTCCAAATAAGCAGCAAATCTAGAAGAAAATCATTCAAGACCTATTCAACTTATGTCATCAATTTTGGGCGGTAAGCTGCGATTGGATCATAATGTAACACGTGTTTAAATCCCGATCAACACTATTGCAGATCTAGAAACGAGCATGAATTTAAAAAAAAATTAAAGTATATGCCTGAATATATATAATATTAAGACAAAATCCATTTTTTCATAAACATTTCATTCACTAATGAAGTAGGAAATTCTTTTTTTTTATATATTTATATTGTTATCGAATTTATATCAGTGGCGGATCCAGGTCCAAATCCAGGACAAAACAGAGGGGTCCAATTTTATGTTCCCATTTAAATGCATTGATCGTCCAAAAAAGGGTTTTTCCAACCCCCGGACCCCCCACCACTGAATATTAAATTCATGTATTTGGCAACAAACGCTCGATTTTTACGATTTTTTTTAAGGGGGAATGGGGGATGGAATGGCACATCCTGCATTTCTTCATCAAAAATAAAGATCACAGCCTGTTTGTTTTAAAATGAATAAGCCCTCCCCCCCCCTTTTTCCCCCGCTTTCCGTTTCATCCATAAAAATCAAACTTTATCCTACATACCACTAAAATATTTCTTTGATATATTACTTTTTTACAAAGTTGAGTTGCATTCTAAAAAGTCTTAAATGTGTACAACATTCATCTTACTTGACCTGACTACTCGTGCAGAAAAACTATCCGGCAACGGTTGTTACCGGCCTGTTTCTTTGTTACCTTTGTATTTTATCTAATACATAAATCAACAAAGTCTACAAGAAGTTACTGACATGCTAGCTCCAGACCGCAATTAAAGTGATCGAAAGATAGTCTTCATCATATGAATATACGTTATGTATCAAATACAACTTACATTTAAATATTAAGAATGAACACAAACGCGGCCATTTCCATTGAAGTCGGAAACCGTCTAAAATAAAACTCAAATGGTAAAGTTCTGAAGATTTCAGTAAAAAGCATGACTAAATGATGCTAGTACCCGATATGTGTGCATAGTATTGTCAAAACTCGCCCATATTTATGTAGCAGAAGTATTTTACTTTCCGATAAACAGCTGAAAGTTTACATTTTAACACTTTTGTAAAACTGCTAAATGTTGGGTCAAAAAGCGGTCTTATAGGGCCTACTCTCAAGAAATTCTTTCAATATGTTTCAAAATGTATACTAAGGTACTTAGGGACAGGATAATTTATTTTAGTACGCCCCTTTCTTTTTCCAAAATCCCTCCCCCCCCCCCTCAATTATTTTCAATTATTTTCGTGTTTAACAGTTTAATATGAACATAACTACACTAGAAATAACTTTTATTTGTTTCTTACTATCAATTTAAAGTTTACTATTCACAGTGGTCACTAAAACATTTTATAGAGAAAAGATATATTTTTCTTCTCGAATTCTAGGAGTAATCTTTCTAATTTATCGGGCATTTGATTTCATTTGGGTCTTAGGTCATGAATCGTTTCCTCTAATTTTCTCTGTTTTAAGTGTCATCATTTTAAATGTATTCGACGTTTAGCGACAGAACGGATCAGTTTTGGTCGTCGTCGTATTTTGATTCTTAATTTACGGAAGAACTGTATGGGCGACAACTCTTAAGGAAAGCAGAGTCTGTGACAAATCATGGTTGCATACCTTGCCAGTATCATTAAAACACTTTTATTTGAGAGTATATCAAAATTCTTGATAATGATATAAAGACAAAAAGACTTTTTAATAAATACAATAAAGATAACAGTTTTGAATGACTTAAATGCGCCAAAAAAAATAAAAGACTTTCGCGGAATTTTATTTTATTTTTATTTTGTTAATTTCTCTGAGCTCTTGTGCATTACTTCTTTATATTATGCATCCGAATAAAAATAATAGGTATTTTGTCTTTTTTTAATTGCACATTTTAAAACAATAAAATTGGCAGATTTTCATATGTATGTCTAGACTACACAGGAACATATATCCTTGCACATTACTCTAAAATCATGGTTGCAAATTTTTTTTTAAATGTTTTTTTTTTTTTACGGTGTTACATGTAAGATACTTGTGGTAGTTGTACATTCTGTTAATTTGTTTATGATATTCTCGTGATCATGTCTTTCATTTTGCCAATGTGCTTTGTCTATATGCCTTTGGGTGTTACTTCGAAAACTTGTTTGTTGCACGTCTTTTATTTTCGCTTTGAGTTTTATCTATATATGCATTTTTTAGTTTCTTCGTTACATATATGACGTTCCTTTGTACTTATACATCCCGTCATTGTATTGTTGTACTGTGGTAGGTCTGTGTATTATTATCTTTATTTGTTTTCTAATATGCTTGATCTTTATGTTATTTTGTGTTTCTTTGTTACAGGCTTGTATGTTTTTGTTAGTGATTGAGGTAGTGGCACAATGTTAAACTGCCGTATTTTTATTTTTTTACCTGTTAAGTCTGTTTGTTTTGTTGGTGCATCGTTGTCAATGTGGTGGAATTTGGTGCGGTTGCATACATGTGAGCAGTTAAGCTATCTAAAAAACAGTTTCTACATAAGAAAATGTCTGTATAAAGTAAGGAATATGACAGTTGTTATCCAGTCCGTTGATGTGTTTGAGCTTTTGATTTTTCCATTTGATTAGGGACTTTCCTTTTTAAATTTTCCTCGGAGTTCAGTATTTTTGTGCTATTACTTTTTGATTTGTGAGTATTACAAAATAAGTTATTAAAATATCAAGGCCAAATGACATATTGATAAATAAAAGAGCAATTACAGTTTAGTTACTATATCCATAACAGGCAAACATATTTGTTTTGATGTTTTAAGAAATTGAGAATGGAAACGGGGAATGTGCCAAAGACCCAACAACCCGACTAAAGAGCAACTAACAGCCGAAGGTTACCAAGGGTCTTCAATGCAGCAAAAAAAAAATCGCATCCGGAGGCGTGTTTCAGCTAGACCCTAATAAAAAATTATACTAGTATATTGTAGCGATCCAGGGGTGACTAATCCAACAGAAAACAAAAATGTAATATCTAAATTCCAACCACTTGGAAAAGAATAAACTCAAGACTATTTCTGACAAGATTATACTTTTTAGGTTGTTCTCCTGCTTTGATAAAAATCCGGACAATCAGATTATGCATGCGTATCCTGGTGAAAAGAACATCAAACAAGTTTCCATTTTTATTTAGTTTTATATACTACAACTCATCATCAAATATGTATTCCACAATACAATATAAGTAAACAGTAATTACATAATAATAAAATTTCTAGCACCTCTCTCAACATCTCTCAACCAGTCTCAGAGCTCCCAAAAAAAATGTCGGAACTCTTATCTTTTGAAAATTTGTCAATTCTAAATAAGGTACACCAAATGCATTATTAAATGTGTTGAAATTCGTGGAAAAATAGCAGGTTGTGATCTAGTCCCACATAATACTGTGTGTATTAAAATATAAAAATTTGTACTGATTTATATGTGAACTTTTACATGTTTGAGTCTTGCTATATAAATTACTAATTTAACTAACATTTCTATAAATATAAAGTTTAATAATTTCAGCAGAAGTTAATCAGAAACCTTTTCTGATTTAGATAAATACGTTTAGGAAAAAGATTCTTTATCAGTTCAAAATATGTTTAATAACTATAAGGCGCTTCCTGATATAGATACAAAAATGTTGTTTAAAGAAATACTTTTCAAGTCCTTCCTTATACAGTATTCCATAAAATCAAGGCAACTAACAGCCGAAGGTTACCAAGGGTCTTCAATGCAGCAAGACAATTCCGCATCCGGAGGCGTGTTTCAGCTAGACCCTAATAAAAAATTATACTAGTATATTGTAGCGAGCCAGGGGTGACTAATCCAACAGAAAACAAAAATGTAATATCTAAATTCCAACCACTTGGAAAAGAATAAACTCAAGACTATTTCTGACAAGTCTGAAGTCTGAACATTTATTTGTATGACTAGATTATAGGTTGTTCTCCTGCTTTGATAAAAATCCGGACAATCAGATTATGCATGCGTATCCTGGTGAAAAGAACATCAAACAAGTTTCCATTTTTATTTAGTTTTATATACTACAACTCCTCATCAAATATGTAATTCACAATACAATATAAGTAAACAGTAATTACATAATAATAAAATTTCTAGCACCTCTCTCAACCTCTCTCAACAAGTCTCAGAGCTCCCAAAAAAATGTAGGAACTCTTATCTTTTGAAAATTTGTCAATTCTAAATAAGGTACACCAAATGCATTATAAAATGTGTTGAAATTCGTGGAAAAATAGCAGGTTGTGATCTAGTCCCACATAATACTGTGTGTAGTAATATATAAAAATTTGTACTGATTTATATGTGAACTTTTACATGTTTGAGTCTTGCTATATAAATTACTAATTTAACTAACATTTCTATAAATATAAAGTTTAATAATTTCAGCAGAAGTTAATCAGAAACCTTTTCTGATTTAGATAAATACGTTTAGGAAACTGATTCTTTATCAGTTCAAAATATGTTTAAATAACTATCAGGCGCTTCCTGATATAGATACAAAAATGTTGTTTAAAGAAATACTGTCAAGTCCTTCCTTATACAGTATTCCATAAAATCAAGGCAACTGCCAGGTCCTTCCTGAAACAGTACCTATTTTAAGATTACTGTTAGATCCTTTCTAACTGTTATCGAATTTAAATATGGTTTCCAAACCTTATGGAAACCGTAATCCCTAATTCCAAATATTGCCTATTTATTCCTTTTTAAAGTAGAGTGTTAAAATTGCAAACATCAAATAAATAACTATTAAACAGATTAACTTCAATATAAACTCGAACTATTATAACTAAACCATTGCCTGCAAAATCCGTAAAATTAACTAAAAAGGTTTGAAAGTATTTGCTACAGTTCTTAAATTTAACTTAACATGACTGATGAGATCAAAAGATCAAAATCTTAAGAAAGCCCGGCTCCTAAAAGTCCACTTAAATAAGGTTTAACTTTAAAAACAAAAAAAACATTGTTTTTACCTTTCTATATTAAATAACTATAAATTTTGTTAAAGTAAATTTGGAATTTTTGTCTTAAATTAACTTGAATCAAACATGATCTGCCTTAACAAGCCAAAGTTTAAATCAAGACTAACGTTTTTAGCGTTTTTAACGTCACTGTTGGATTTTGTTGGAAGTTGGATTTTTAGAGATTGGAACGTAAGAAATTACCGCGGAAGTTAGATTTAAAGAAAATAATTATTTATAAAAAATAATTCGTAAATTCAAATAAAATATATTTCTCATCTTATTTTTATATAAGAGCTTCTACTGTGTTATTTTATTCAATTCTCCTTGGCAACAATAAATAAAGTTACAACTGCGCCACCGGAAGTAGAGGCTTGTCTGTGAGAACAAAATATGTGTGTGTTAACGGCTGACAAAATTACAAAATTTGCCGCTAAAACAACTTGACAGCTTATAAAAACTATGTGAATACTTTATATACAACTCATGGATATACGAAATGCCGGTGAGTACAACTGTGAAAGCGTTAAATTAAAAATCGAACTAATAATCATCAACGATTAGCTTGATATCTTATAACTACTACGCATGAGCAGGAATTTACACATTCATTCATAAAGATCAACACTCAGAACAGGTGCTCGTAATTTACATTTCATAGTCTACAATGGAAAACTTCATATAACAACGATTCAATCAAAAAATCTGATATCAGGAATCACATTTCTTCATACAACAACCACAGTTTATTAACAACACGCATAAAAATATCGTTTTTCTAACAGTAACACTATGTGGATTGACATCAGCACATGTTTAAAAATGCAAATTAATTTTGGAACGAGGCACTGGTAGCAGACGACACTTTAGCCTTATATAACAACATGAAGAAGGACAAAAGTTTCAACAATTTCAAATGAATTAACATGGAAGTTATGTTAAACAAGAGTTTGTGATATAATACAGATATTGGGAAGTATGTGATGCCACTTTATTTTTGTTAATAACAGTTTCAAAGATTTAAACTGTGAAAAGTTAAACTTTATGTGCCATGAATCATTCAAAATGAGAATATTACAGTGATGAAATTTTCTAGTCAATAATAAAATTAAATAAAATATGTTTTATTTCTGTTATGTCACTGTTTGTGTTCTAAAATGAACAATTACAAAAAGACTGGAAATACTTAAAGCTGCATGTCTAAACAACACATTTCATATGGTGAACATTCAAATAAATAACATCATAAATCTATGCACAATTCAAAATATACAATTCATCCACTGCGTGTACTTGTCATATATTACACATAATAATATCAACAACAAAATTCTTATATAAGAATAAGTAGGGGCTGGTGCCTTACATTTTGATAATGACGTCATACTTAATCCGAAATATATAAAAGAAAATAACATTAAAAATCGCACAAGACCAACAAATAATAGGGGCTCCTGACTTGGGACAGAAACAACAATTAGGCGAGGGTAAATAATGTTGAAAATATAGCAAGTTATATGAACAACAAACCGATCAACGTCAGGCCAAATATAATATTCATAAATAAAGGAAAGAACATACTAGTTTCTGTAAACCATACGCTATATCTATAGCAGACTTAAGTATAGTTCTTCCTAAGGACCATGCAGTCGTATAACAAAGGGTGGTAAAGTAAAAATTTCCAAATTTCTTTATTTTTGGTTATTGACTTCCTTTATTATTTTTAGAAATACAAACAATTTTTTTTTTCTTAAAAATGAGGTTTGTAAAATTTTTTGGTCTAAACTTCCCATTACTATCCATTCCAGAGTACTATAAATGCATAGTAATGTGACCCACTTTTTTCATTTCCAATTTTTTTTTTGCAACTGTTAATAAGAAAGTTATAATCTGTATATATAAGAAAAACAATATTTTTTTAAGTTTAAAGAAAAAAAAGTAATGATAATGATCGTGAAATATGAAATATAAGACCTCAGAATATTGAATTAATCATCAGTGAAATTATCCCAATTACCTCCCTTAGAAGAATGTTTACATAGAGGGCGATGTTTTAATGGCTGCCAATGTTGATAAACAGACGACACACTGCCCATTGCAGAAGTTTGCTGGGGGGAGGTGTGGGTTTTCTGCTACATTTTCTAAAGATGAAGAACATGTGAAACTTTCTGAATGTACCAAAAACATTTCAAACCATTTAAAGTTTTGCAAGTTGCCAAGTGGCCACCAATCGAAATGGGAGGCAGACGTATCCAGTGAAGGACATCTCATATCATACAGATGTGGACTTTTTAGGTAAGAAAATAATAATTCTCACTTTGAAAAACGTTATAATTAATGTTTATTACTATCTCCTTTCAGTTAATGCTCTTAAGATTTTTTGAACTTCTCAAAAATAAAAATGTTCCCCTTTTTTATAGATAGTAATATTATTAGTAAATATATATACTTTTGTTTATGCTGATAGTGATACCTGTTATAGGCTGTGTTACATGTATGAATAGTAAAAAAAATGTCGGCTTAGAATGGTTTAAATTCTGAACATAAATAATTAGCAGCTGATATATTGATAAGCATCTGCAAGAATAGATAGGAAAAATATATTTATAACTACATTTGTACATGTACAATGTAGCATCCATTTAAAAAAAATTAAAACGTGCAAAACAATTTTGTTTTCGTCTACTTGCATGTAAAACATGAACCTGAATGTAGGGATAATAACTATCCTTGATAGACAAAATGAGATTTATATTCTTGAATCTAGAGCAAATTTGGAAGAATGTTTACATTTGCATGCCTAGTGACCAGGTGACCAACACATGAAGAAAGCTAAATGATGTTTAGCATGCATAACATGCGTAATGAGGTTGATAATCATACTACAGGTGTTGTTTTTTTTTGTGAACATGAAACTTGTCCTCAACATTCATTACAGTAGTACAAAATGTAAAGTTGTTGTTTTTTAATGCTTAAGCCAAGTTTAATTTTTCTTTATAAAAAAATATTTGATATTGTAGCTTTCAACCAGACTTGAAGGTGTGCCCTGTACATAGGTACAATTTAGGGCTGTTATGGAAACCTTCAAGGTCCTGTGCCAATCCAGACCATAAAGGAAATAAGAAAGTGACCAAAGTGGTGATAACAAAATTAAGCAGGAATTTATTCAGCAGAGAAGGCATCTTTATTCCTGTTGGAGCAGGTAAATTATATTCAAGTTACATTGCTGGATAAGTTAAACTGATTATAAATCAGACCAGTTATGAATGGTTGACTGCAAAAATGGGTGATACATGTACATTTGAAGTCTAAGCATGGTCTTTGTACTTTGACTGAATTGGAATACATGATTTTTTCTTATCATACATGTAACTGTACTTTACTGTCTTCTTGATAAATATGATAAAGAATTGGTTAATGAGGTTTGATGTCCAGTAGCAAATATGACATTTATATCAGGACAAGAACATGTTTACAGTTAATCATGTTAGTTTGTACTAGACTGACAAGCATGACATTTTGAAATGGATTTTTAACATCCTGAGAGGCTAGGAAGCAACCCTCAAACCAAGACTACAATATAAATATAAGGAGGTGTAGAATAACTAACATTCAGACAACTATCAACCAGAGTTTAAATGACTCAAAGATCAGCAGTTTAAAGGTCACATAACAGAACCATTTTATTTGATTTAGTTAAATACATGTTCAAGTTTTCCCATTTTATTCCATTAACAATTTCAATATGCTGAAAAAGGATATTTCAGGGGCTCTTAGAAATTGGTATTGTATATAATACATGTATAATGCAGATATTTAGCATAACTGTTACAAAAAGTTTCCAAAGGAAAAGTGAATTGTAACTTTAACAACTGCAGAGTAATTTATTATATATGTACAACAGTTGTCTATATCATATATATTGTATAGAAATTTAGATGCATTAATGAATTTGTTTGCCTTCATGTATATTTCAGGCTTATGTAGTTCATGCTTTGTAATCTTAAATGGAAAGTACAATGAGGAGCAGATAGAACTAGAAAATGTCAGTCCAGTAAGTTAATAAATATTTGTCTACCATAGAACAAATTTTTAAAATTGCAATATAATCAAAATATATTCATTTTGTCTGTTTGTTGTGGCATAGAGGACTTTTACCTCATTTTCATGGTCTGTCACTAATTTAAAAATACTGGTTGAATTAAATTATTTGTATGGAATTGCAAAATGTAATGTACATTTTTGTTTGGTAGAGATCATTTGACCTTGACCTCCTTTACCTTGATCATTGATTATGTTTATTTGATGTTGGTAGAATAACCTTTTAACAAACAACCCAATCATAATCAGTCTACACCATTAGCCACTAGAATAGTAAAAAATAAAAAAAAAGAAGATGTGGCATGATTGCCACTGAGACAACTCTCCACAAGGGACCAAAATGACACAGAAATTAACAATTACAGGTAACTTTACGGCCTTCAACAATGAGCAAAGCCCATACTGAAGTTAATTTGGAATGGTACATATTTGAAAAATTTTAGTTAGACACAAACACAAAATGTCAGAATATAGCCATTGTTTGTCTTTTGGCTATACATGTATAATGTAGTACATGAAATTGGGAAATATTTTTGTGTAGACTGCTTGGCTTGGTTAGTAAAGTAAACAAGACATTTTAGTGTGTAACACTTTTGTAACACTAATTTTTTTATCTATTTGACCACTAAGTACTGCTTGCCTGGTCAATACTAGCATAGCAATCTGGTTTTTTTTTTAAACCTGGTCTTTAAATAATTCTCTTGTTACAGACTGAGGTAGTTATGAATGATTACAATTTTCTAGAAAAGTCTGATTATTATTTGAGAATTTTAAAATGCAAGCAATCTAAAAAAAAAAAGGGGGGGGGGGGCAACATAAGACCATGGCATAAGTGGTAGCTTACTTATTTCTACTCTTTGACTTTAAACAATATGTATACACATAATAATATTTGAAATTTTATTTTGCAGGACTGTATTGATAAAGAAGAAGAAGAAAGTTTAGACCAGGATTCTGCTTTATATTTACTGAGACCAAGGAAACAGAAGGTAAACATAAGAACAATAGCTGTCAGACATGACATATATGCCATAAAGAAGTATTTGTTCATATAACACAATAGCAAGCTCCTGAAAGTATGAACAAAAGGATAAAAAAATAAAATCAGCTTATATAATCAATTCCTGAAAAATCAAAATAAAAAGGAATTTAAAAGAAAAAATACTAAGAAACAAATAAACAAATACACTCTTGGCCTTTGACATATTCAATACGGCTGTTCCTGGTCTTTGCAAGGTCAAAAATCTTGTAAATTGTTTTAGGCATATAACCATATATGTTCAAAATATAAACTTCATTCTTGGTTCCCATTATATTGTGCTCTTTATCATTATTTGTCACAAATTATTTAAGCTGTATGATTTCTTAGCCATATAGGTTCTAAAGTAAAGGCTTTTAAAAAAGTAATCATTTTGAAAATATAAAAATGAGAGAAAAAAATTACTATTAATGTTACATGTACATTTATCAGAGGTAAAAACATGATTTGCAACCTACAATCTAAATAAAATCAACTAGATATTTTAAAGAAGATGTGGTATGAGTGCCAATCAGATAATTCTCCATCCAAGTCAAATTTGTAAAAGTAAACCATAAAGAGGCTGTATTACTGTCAATTCCTTGATCTAGTACAGTTCTGTGTCAATCACAACACTGCTGTCATATTTATATCACAATTTGGCCAAATAACCATAATTATTATGTCTGTCCATCTTTTCCTGACCAATCCTTTGTCTGACCAAAAACAGTTTCTAGATATTGTTTGCAAAAAAATTATAAGAGAAAGCATTTGGTGTAGTAAGAAGAGCATACAAATCTTAATTGTGTTGTCAGGATGGTCAATTTGGATTTTAGAATGCAAACACCATTTAATTCTGGTTTAAATTAAGAAATAATGAGCTATATTTCAGAGTCCATTAATTATAATATATATATGAAATTGATTCAGATCAGATTAGATAATAAAGAAATACATTTATGACGGTGGTATAAAAACTTTAAATAATAAATACATAGTATTTCTTTATTATTTAAAGTTTTTATACCACCGTCATAAATTTTATGGCCATATACATGTATTGGTATCACATTGTCGTCATCAACATCAGCATCATTTGAAGAAACTAAATTTCCTGACAATAACTTTCGTTTAAGTGAATTGATCTCTATTAAATGGAAACACAAGGTTTGAAACCACAAAAGGAAGGTTGGGATTGATTTTTGGGGTTATAGTTCAAACAGATAAGGAACAAGGGGCCCAAAAGGGGTCAAAGTAAGCATTATATTCTAAGTTTCCAGACAATTACCTGTGTGTAAGTGTATGGCTCTTTCTGAAATTGTACCACAAGGTTCCATACCAAAAAAGGAAGGTTGCATTTGATTTTGGGGGTTATGTCCCATACTGTTAAGGAATAAGGGGCCAAAAACAATACTTTTCTTATAGTTATACTTTCAACTTTGTATAAATTGCTTATTTCTTGACTAATTTCAATGGGGTTTTGTTCTTAAATTCATGGGGTTCTTTAATTTGCTGAATTTAACCGTGTTTCAAGTTTTAGAATTTGGGCCTATTTTAAATTGGTTTACATCAGGTCCAAAGGGCCCAAAATAAAACATTGTTTGATTTCATTCAAAAAATGAATTATAGTTGTTTCTTTTATATGCCGAATCAAACCAAGTATTTTGATTTTTAATTTTGGGTCCTGTTTTTGAATTAATCTACATTAAGGTCCAAAGGGTCCAAAATTAGACTTAGTTTGATATTAACAAAAATTGATTTCTTGAGGTTCTTTGATATCCTTAATCTATACACGTAATTAAAATTTTGATTATGGGCCCAGTTTTTAAAAAGGTCCAATTAGGGGTCCAAAATTAAACTGTTTATGTGTTTGATTTCAACAAAAATTGAGTATATGGGGTTATTTGATATGCTAAATCTAACCATGTATTTAGGTTTTTTCATTTTGGGGACCCGTTATCAAATTGGTCCACTTTCAGGTAAAAAGGACTAAAACAAAACTTTGTTGGTTTTCATAAAAAATAAAATTTTGGGGGTTCTTTGATATGCCAAATCTAACTGTTTTTATACGACCGCAAAATTTGAAAATTTTTTCGTCGTATATTGCTATCACGTTGGCGTCGTCGTCGTCCGAATACTTTTAGTTTTCGCACTCTAACTTTAGTAAAAGTGAATGGAAATCTATGAAATTTTAACACAAGGTTTATGACCACAAAAGGAAGGTTGGTATTGATTTTGGGAGTTTTGGTTCCAACATTTTAGGAATTAGGGGCCAAAAAGGGCCCAAATAAGCATTTTCTTGGTTTTCGCACTATAACTTTAGTTTAAGTGAATAGAAATCTATGAAATTTTGACACAAGGTTTATGACCACAAAAGAACGGTTGGGATTGATTTTGGGAGTTTTGGTTTCAACAGTTTAGGAATTAGGGGCCAAAAAAGGGCCCAAATAAGCATTATTCTTGGTTTTCGCACAATAACTTTAGTTTAAGTAAATAGAAATCAATGAAATTTAAACACAATGATAATGACTACAAAAGGAAGGTTGGTATTGATTTTGGGAGTTTAGGTCCCAACAGTTTAGGAATTAGGGGCCAAAAAGAGACCCAAATAAGCATTTTTCTTGGTTTTCGCACCATAACGTTAGTATAAGTAAATAGAAATCTATGAAATTTAAACACAAGGTTTATGACCATAAAAGGAAGGTTGGTATTGATTTTGGGAGTTTTGGTCCCAACAGAATAAGGGGCCCAAAGGGTCCAAAATTAAACTTTGTTTGATTTCATCAAAATTGAATAATTGGGGTTCTTTGATATGCCGAATCTAACTGTCATGACTGTGTATGTAGATTCTTAACTTTTGGTCCCGTTTTCAAATTGGTCTACATTAATGTCCAAAGGGTCCAAAATTAAACTTAGTTTGATTTTGACAAAAAATGAATCAGTTAGGTTCTTTGATATGCTGAATCTAAAAATGTACTTAGATTCTTGATTATTGGCCCAGTTTTCAAGTTGGTCCAAATCGGGGTCCAAAATTAAACTTTGTTTGATTTCATCAAAAATTGAATAAATGGGGTTCTTTGATATACCAAATCTAACTGTGTATGTAGATTCTTCATTTTTGGTCCTGTTTTCAAATTGGTCTACACTAAAGTCCAAAGGGTCCAAAATTAAACTTAGTCTGATTTTAACAAAAATTGAAATCTTGGGGTTCTTTGATATGCTGAATCCAAAAATGTACTTAGATTTTTTTATTATGGGCCCAGTTTTCAAGTTGGTCCAAATCAGGATCTAAAATTATTATATTAAGTATTGTGCAATAGCAAGTCTTTTCAATTGCACAGTATTGCGCAATGGCAAGAAATTCTAATTGCACAATATTGTGAAATAGCAAATTTTTTTTTAATTAGAGTTATCTTTCTTTCTCCAGAATAGTAAGCAAGAAATATCTAATTGCAAAATATTGTGCAATAGCAAGATTTTTTTTTAATTGGAGTTATCTTTCTTTGTCCAGAATCAACTTAAATCTTTGTTATATACAATATACAATGTATATTCACTTTTTACTACCAACTGATAAATTAAAATAATCTTTACCATTCAGTGATAACAAGCAGTTTTTTTACTTCTTAATATTTTATGATGTATTTAAATGAGTAGTTATTGTTGCAAACTCCATTAGAAATTTTAATTGAGATTAGTTTTGGAATAAGGGAAAGGGAGATGTGATTAAAAAAATTGGGTTCAATTTTTCTCATTTGAAATTTCATAAATAAAAAAGAAAATTTCTTCAAACATTTTTTTGAGAGGATTAATATTCAACAGCATAGTGAATTGCTCTAAGAGAAAACAAAAATTGTAAGTTCATTAGAACACATTCATTCTGTGTCAGAAACCTATGCTGTGTCAACTATTTAATCACAATCCAAATTTAGAGCTGAATCCAGCTTGAATGTTGTGTCCATACTTGCCCCAACCGTTCAGGGTTCAACCTCTGCGGTCGTATAAAGCTACGCCCTGCGGAGCATCTGGTTTTTTTTATGTTTTAGTTTTGTTTTCAAATTGGTCGACTTTAAGGTCATAAGACTTCTTTTGATTAAAAAAAAATAGAATTCTTGGGTTCTCAATTATTATACCACTGCTGAAAAAAGTGAGGTATACTCAGTCATCAATACTGTTTTATCTCTGGCTCAATATGTATGTCCATCCCATGAAAATTTATTGTCCAATCTTTCTCAGGAACTACAATATAAGGATTTCTGAAATTTGGTTTCAGAGGTTATATAAGTCAGTTATACTGTGTGATGTGATTTGAGATTCATCACTCAACAACTTCCTGTTTACGAAAAACTTGTATAATTTCTTGCACATGATAGCTATATATATAGCAAAGTTGAAAATTTTCATCACATCTTCTCATGAACTACAACACAAGGATTTCTGAAATTTGGTTTTAAGCTTTATATTTAATATAAGTCATCTATTACTGTCACTCAACAACAGAAGATCACACTTTCACTTGTTTTTAGTTTTTTTTTCTACATTTCAGGGTGATCATCAATCTGAGTTATTTGATATGGATCAATCTCAATCAACAATAGAAGATTTTGATTCTCAAGTGTCAAACTGGAGTGATGCCTTAACCAAGCCATCAATTGAAAGTTTAAATGAGGCTTTACAAATACTTGGAAAAGGATCAATCAGCCCTTTGAAGAGCCAGCTTAAAACTCCAATAGATGATGCAAGCAGCAGGACAGTAAGGCTGTATAAAAGAAAAGCAGTTCAAGGTATTGATGCATTGATTGAATGTATAGCACCAGGCCAAAGCAGTAAGCTTTTCAAGCATATAACTTCACATGTCAGTAACAATGAAGATACAGATAGTCAGCTGACTCAAATGATTGTAAAGCTTTATAACAGTTCCGATAAAAATAATGAGAAGTTACAGCTGCTCTCAATGATTGCAAATAAATACTCCAAAACACAACTGCAGAATTTGATACCTGGACTTACAGTATGGCGTATAGATCAAGCCAGAAGGCATTTTCAGTTTTATAATAATGGGCCTGGCAGTTTCAGTGTTGATGCAAAAGAAAAACTGCACAGATTGAGAATGGATCCTGTTAAACTGGAACATGCTCTGGATTTTTTTTTTGATCATCAGTTTATACAGGTGTCATCATTTGGAATGAGAACAGTGAAACTAGAACAAGAGACTGTATCTATTCCACAAGTCATAAGAACCTCATGTAACTCTGAGTTAGTCAATATGTATATAACCATTTGCAAGGAGCAAGACTTCTCTCCACTGTCTTCTTCAACACTTTTCAAAATTTTATCTTCATGTTCAGCTGCCAAAAAGACAAATTTACGTGGACTTGATAATATTGCTGCAGATGGAAACACAGCATTTGACCTTTTGATTAATGTAACAAAAGAATTGGTAAACATGGAGGTATTAGACAGAGATGATTCAGATGAAATATTGTCAAAGCTAAAAAAAAGTAAAATCTACCTGAAAACAGACTATAAGCTTCATGTACAAAAGAACGATAGATGTGCTGATCACTGCATTAACTGGGCATTAAGTGATACGAAGGAGAAAGAGTATGCTGTAGAGTGTGACCACCTTCATGATCTAGTGTGTGACAGATGTAACCTGCTACCTGATGTCTTGCAAATGTTGATCGACAGAGTGAATAATACTTCAGGTAAGTGAAAAGTAAAAAAAAAAAAATATTGCTTGAGTTTCAAGTACACATGACTTGCAATGACTTACTGAAAATTCTGAATTGCTTTTATTATGGCAAAAATGTGACCAGTTTAAAATTGTAATAATTTAAAATCACAGTTTGATTTTTTTTATATGAATTAAACAGGATTTTTTTCTCAATATCACAAAAATTTAAATAGAATTTTAATCTAAAATTACAAAATCGCAATAATAAATGCACACAGTAATTCCTGAATTTACAGTAACACTGATAGTACATTTACACACAAGGGGAAAAAGAAAAAGTCACTATCACTGAGGGTTTTGATGGGGTTAAATGATTAAAGAATAATGCCCTTAAGAAATGAAGATTAGAGATTCTAATGCAACAACGTTTGTAACGTTCATTTTGATTGGATAACGTCACTTATTTACATGGCATCAATTGACAATTGATGCTATGGGACGTACGCGCAAGCGCAGAGGATATATGACAGATTTTAAATACATGTTTTAACGTTGTTTTCTGTCAGTTTCATTAGAATGGAGATAACAATATTGTATTTTAAGCTCTGACGGCATCAATTGGGGATTTGATGGTTGCAAATACCTGTTTACTGTCTCCTCTAATGGGTCGCCAGTAAACTTAATTTGCGACCATCAAATCCCCAATTGATGCCGTCGGAGCTAAAAATACAATACAGTTATCTCCTAAATAACGGGCAAAAAAAATGAAGATTAGAGAAAAATGCTACTGGATTTAATGAAATTTTTGGTGTGTGTGAAGAACATATCATGTTAAATTTAATTTTATATATGGATCTCTTATCAACAGAGCTAACCAATGAAGACAAAGAAGAACATTTAAGAGATGTTGAGGCATGTAACTACAAGATAGAACTTTGGAAAGCACATTTATTGAAAACTGTAAACCAAGATGAAGCTAGAACCAAAATTTTTGATGATCTGAATGAAACATCTGCTGTAATTGTTATAGACTGGGCCATGAAATTTCTACCTGCACTACATAGAGAAAAGATGACAGACTTCTTTGGGCAGAAAGGACTATCATGGCATGTTGCTGTGGCAATTTACAAAGATTCTGAACAAAACTTGAAGGTATTATTTATACTTGTACCTAATGTGATCTTTTTTAGGAATTACTGTAATATTGTTTTTGTCTATGAAGAAATAACATAGGGGGTAAAAAGGTAGATTTTGGCTTATAACTCTGAAACCAAAACATTAAGAGCAATTCAGACAGGGGTTAAATTGTTTTGCAAGTCATGAATTAACTGCCCTGATATTTTCAGATGAATCCGACAACTGGTTGTTGGGCTGCTGCCCCCGAATAGGAAATTTTTAAGGAAATTTTGCTGTTTTTGGTTATTATCTTGAATATTATTATAGATAGAGATAAACTGTAAACAGCAATAATGTTCAGCAAAGTAAGATCCCCAAACAAGTCTACATGACCAAAAAGGTCAGTTGACCCCTTAAGGAGTTATTGCCCTTTATAGTAAATTTTAAATAATTTTGTAAATTTTAACAAAATATTTTCCTCTGTAACAAATGGGCCAAATTCATTATAAATTGAGATAATTGTAAGAAGAAAGAATGTTCAGTAAAGTAAGACCTACAAACACATCACCATCACCAAAACACAATTTTGTCATGAATCCATCTGTGTCCATTGTTTAATATGCACATAGACCAAGCGAGCGACACAGAGCCTCTATTTTTATGTTATTTCGAATAGACTGAAAAAATTATACAGTCATTCCTGATAATTTTATTCTAAATTCTATTTAAACCGGCTAAAGTCATGAAAAAATGTGGATGACGTCCCAGTCACATGACATAATTATGTCGATGAGATGATCAACAAAACACGGTCAGCCAATCAGGCGTTACATCCAAAATTAAATTATTTGTAAATGAGAAGTATTGTGAAGTATACATGTTCCATTGAATCAATAAACTACTCCTTAAACTTTTGTAATGCAATACAAGTACTGTAAATTTCAAAGAAATCATTTGGTGTTTTTTTTTGCAATCCTTCAAAAACTGATAAACCCTACAAAATTATTTATTGCAATTACAGGAAATGCTTAAAAAAAGGCAATTACCAACATTAAAGGAATAAAAGTGAACAAACATAAGTTCAAAAAAAGTTAGCTTGTAGGAAGTGATCATAGAGGCATTCTACAAACATTTCAATTTATATATCATCAGGGAACCATTCTATTAAACTAGTGGACATCACATGTTCTGGGAATAAAACAATAAAATCATAATTTAATTTACAACCAGTCACATTAAAATATTTTATAGTCAATAATAATTATAATTATGTTCAATATTTTTCAGCATAACACGTTTGTCCATTGCTTTCACTCTGTGAAGCAGGATTGGTTTACAGTTGCATCAATAATGGAACACCTAATTTCTCATATGAAATCAGTCATAAGGTCATTAAAGGAAGTGTCTGTTAGATCAGATAATGCTGGTTGCTACCATTGTGGTCACTTCTGGTTGTCGTTGAATGGAATAAGTGAACGAACTGGTAAGTGTATTTGGGTGTTATTGAACAAAATTTGTATATGAATTACATCTTATGGCTGTTACAGATTCCAACAGAAATATCGGGAAATTAGGCACTGAATGAAATTAATTTTGTAAGTTAAATTATAATGACATGGGTAAAAGGGGTCTTCCTGTTCTATCTGAGTCAATTAGCCTGGTCACTTCAGCTATAATATCTCTAACCACTTGGATTCAACTCTATAAATGTGCATGTACATTTGTAGTTGTGTTGAAGATAGTATAATGTACATTTTGTACTAAATAGTGCTAAATTAGGACTGTCACATGATCTTTATTTCATGGTTCATTGATGTTTAGGTCGAACTTTGTTGAGGTGAAGTTTATATAACCTCAAAAACTAAGTAACTTTTATTCAGTATATTGGGGGGGGGGGGGGGGGGGGGGGGAGAAAATAGTGCAAACATTCTTTTTTTGTAAATACTTTCCAAAACAAATTTTAAAAAAAAGGAGTTGGTAAATGTTTTTGCATTTTTTGTATGTTATAGTTTTTGAGTGAAAGGATATTATTTAGATGTGCATGGCACATAATTATTTATACACCTCATAAATAACTAAATGACATTCCATGCTAAGCTCATACTTAACTTCAAGAATATGAGACATAAAATATATAAACCCTTTTATTTTTCAGGTGTTAGGATCAGTAGTTATAATTATAGTGAACGACAGTCAGGAAAGTCATATTGTGATAGCAAGATAGCTCACATGAGGTGCAAGATGAGGACGTATGTAGCTAGTGGTGGCAACATTCAAACTGCAAACGACATGAGAGCTGCAATTTGCAGTGGGAAGGCTGTCACAGGATGTCAGTTAGCTGTTGCAAAAATAGACACGTCAAAACATGAGATAAAGAGTCATAAATGGAAGGGTGTCAGCCAAATAAGTAACTTAAAGCTGCATGAAGATGGAAGCATAACTGTCTGGAAAGCGTATGACATCGGAACAGGAAAAACAATATCAAAAGAAGAGGTAATTTTAATATTTGTAAATGTCCAAAATAAGTAGACACAAAGTTATTCATTTACCTGTTTATATCAGCATTTATCTGTTGTCTGAGAGAAGTCAAATCAAACCAGGTCATGGTCATATAAAAAAAGATGTGGTATAATTGCCAATGAGACAACTCTCCACAAGAGACCAAATGACACAGAAATTAACAACTATAGATCACTGTACAGCCTTCAACAAGGAGCAAAGCCTATACCGCATAATATTATTAATTCGTATATTTTAACAAATTTGATTTGTTTAGGGATAGTCACATGTTAAACTATATTTTCGAAGGTATAGAGAAAACAGCGGATAGCAAAACGCATATTGACCTGCAAAAAGCATATTGCACGGTTATTTTTAGAACATCTAAAAACCAATATACTTTGTGACGTCATGTAATGAATTTCAGGATATTGTTTAACGTTTTAAAACACATGATATCTGTGATCCATTATTTGACGTAAAAAATCTTCAAGTACATAAGATGTAAAAAATAAAACCAAGTAAATGAAATAACAACTAATATGTTGTTATTGTCAAGGAGACAATGTAATATCTATAAAATTCCAACAAACATAAATGACGATTTTGATACAAATATGATCAGAAATTAATAATATAACAAATATAGCCTTTGTATGAGGTCAAAACAGGATATATCGACCCAAAGAAGTATATCGACCTCGGACTTCGTCCTCAGTCAACATACTTCTTTCAGGTTAATATATCCTTGTATAGACCTCACACAAAGACTATATTTGTATAGTATTGATATATATATATATATAATATGTAAAAGACTTAACCATCATGAACTTCAACAGTTTATTTATAATATTAATTGTTGATAGTTGACATGTACATGTAATTGTACAAATGTGAAGTATCAACATATTCATACTTCATATTTAGGTTTTACCCTTACCATTCTGTACATAAAAGTATATCCAAAATTTAAATGATTCTTGTTTTGTGTTTATTTGGGGCTTAATGCTATATTAGTAGATTAGAACTTAAACATTTTCTGTTGCAATTAGTTTGAGGTTCAAACTTAGTTTAACTGGACTAAAAGGGATCTGTGTCCCATGACACAATCTTTATGTATTTTAACTTCATTTACATATGAAATTACATGTATATTTGTTTTAGTTGCAGACATATTCCTGTGAGCAAAAGAGTACAGATATCATCATTGAGGAGGATTTTTCAGGTTCTGAGAAAAGTGGAAATATCAATACTAGCAGGAAGACTAACCAAAATGACAATCAACCTACAGATCTAGCTTCAAGTGATTCTCTATGTGAAGGAAATCCAGTGATAACAAATGAATCTTCTTACATGTTTAAGTGCCCAGTAACAGGATGCACTAAAATGTATATGAAGCACCATTCACTAGAAATTCATTTGTTACTTGGAAGGCATGAATTCAAGTTAGAAAGGAAATCCACATATGATGAAATCAAAATCCGTTGGATACAATTATGTAATGATGTATCCACAGATGTAAGAACAACCTCTGAGGGAGCATCTACTGGAATTCAGTCCAGTCCCCTCACTACTTTGTCAAAGGGATGGGCCTTAAAGAAAGACAAGAAAGCTGTTAGATTTTCCTCTGACTTAAAGAGTTTTCTCGCTGAAATGTATGAACATGGAGAAAAAACAGGTGAAAAAGTAACAGCAAGTGATGCTGCTGTGAAAATACGGCAGGCTAGGTTGCCAGACGTTACAAAAAGATTTCAGGTGAATGAATACCTTGATTCATCTCAAATAACATCATTTTTCTCAAGACTAACTGTAGCAGGAAAAAGAACAGAAACAAGAACCGCTAAACTTCTTGTAGACGTGGTAGATGATGAGGATTTAGAAGCTGTTTTAGCTGAAATTGAAAATCAGGAGATAAGAAACATTACTATGTCTGATTGAATGAAATATTTTAAACAAATGTATGATGAAGTATTATTTAGAGACAATATTTTTGAAAATGTGGTTTATTCATGTATTGCTCTTATGGTTCTGCATCTTAATCTCCACTTTATTTTTCATCTATCTGTCTAATTGCCAATATTTATTACTGATAGTATGGGTAGGATGTTTGTGAAATTTCACACAATTATTTACATAATATTGATGTGCATACAGATACATGTATAACATTTCAATGAAATTTGTTAATTTATTTTTGATAAAATCAGGGTTTTTTTTAAATACTTTTAGTAAAGAAAAATCCATTAGAATATAGGGGATGCTGCAGAAATGTTGCATATTTGTTTGGAGCAATGATTTTTTTTTAAAAATAAGTCAGGGGTGTAGCTAGACTAAAATGATGTGTACTTAACACCGGGGAAGAAGTCATTTGGAGAGGAGCTTGGAGTAAATGGTGCGAAATCCTGCATTGTCACAATTTTCTTGAGCTTAAAAGTACCTCACAAAAATCTTAATTTCACAAGTAACCAGTCAAAGTTTTGAAAATGATTGAATTTGAAAAAAAAAGTTATTTAGAGATAACTAATTTCTAATGAGTAGTGGGTTGTGTTTGATATCCCAACTTCCAAAACGTATATGTTATAATTGTGGTCTGACAACTTGAGGAATCGGCCATCTTAATTGTTTGCATCAGCAACGTAATCATCATGCTGATTCTGTAAATCAAAAGACTACACTAGTTTTCAGAAAGGAATATAGCTACAAAGTGATAATTTACATATATTTGTAACATACCTTTTTAATTTTTTTTTATTACTTTAAGTAGCTTTATTCTTACTAGATTTACCATACTTTTATTTTTGTCAAATTCCTGATG
Source organism: Mytilus galloprovincialis (assembly GCF_965363235.1). Lineage (NCBI taxonomy): Eukaryota > Metazoa > Mollusca > Bivalvia > Mytilida > Mytilidae > Mytilus > Mytilus galloprovincialis. Next base: position 73,875,047 of record NC_134844.1, read on the forward strand.
TGTACTTAACTGGGTTTTGGCGTATGGGTTACAACGCGCCTGTAAGTAAGTTTTGTTTATAATAAATCATCATTATTAAACGGAACTATTTTTGTGCTATGTGGTTATTTCAAAAAAGATATATCAAATTAATAACTGTCAAAAATAGAAAGTTTTGATAATTGGGGTGTGGGTGGGATTTGCAGTAAAATGTATTTCATTTGTTGAGAAAAAAAAACATCTTTCTGGGGTACAAGTACAAAATAAAATGAAATTCAAGTACTGTATGAAATGCTAGTATAAATTAAGTTAACATTTTTTGTGTCAAGAATTATATTCTAGCTACCACTTTTTTTTTCAAATTGGTGCACATGCCCATATACATTTACAAACATATAGTGCTTTGATTCTTTTAAGTAAACTTGATATTTATATTAAACATATCTGGTGTCATTTATAAAACCTGATTTAGTGATACATGCATATGTATATGTTAATAGAATTTCATATTATAAAAGATCAAACTTGACTTAAGTTTCGTGTTGTTGATTTTTTAGAAGTATAAGTTAGAGTAATATGTTTGAGACGCTGTAGTTTTGGTTCTTATAAGCAAACTAAATTTCCATGTCTATCTAAATTAGAAATATGGAAACTTTTTTAGACACACCCCGACCAAAGAGCAAAAAACAGCCTTATACCATTAATGTGTCTTCCAAAACAGGTTAGAAAACCCTCTTGAAAACTGTGTTCAGCAAGCACCAGAACAACAATATATATACTAGTTCAGCAAATTAGGCATCACACTAAACTCTGAAACATATTAACATGACTAATGAACCAATATCATTATAAAACACAATAATAACAAAGGCTAGATATTACTGACTTGCAACAGGCGCAAAAATGTGGTGGGGTTAAACATGTGTTGTGAGATCTCAAACCTATACCTCTAGCATATGTGGAATAAACAAATACACAGATCTATTTGCACAGTAAAACTTATTTAAAGAAGGTAAAGTCCAATGTTCAAATGGGTAACAGAAGAAAATAAACAATTGACAATGATAAACACCAATTATAATATGACGACCTATTATCGTCAACCAGTATATTCAAAGTATATATCTTCATAAAGCACAAGCGCATAAATACACAACGTGTCACTTATTTATCATGATTTAAAATACTACTTGTAGCAGATAATCTAAATTTTCAACATCAAAACCCAGTTTACATAGGCAAATACTCAGATACAATGTAGTTATTTATCTCTATATATTCTAATGCCAAATAAAAAAATCCGTCCATTTCAATTTATGTTGAGTGGTAAATTTTCATTAAACGAAAATCCAGAGAAAAGATGTTATCAACTGCATGGCTAGGAAACAAGGTGACATTATTATGTACGTTTTGGTAAACAAAAAAAACAAATGTAAACATTGGGCATTTACACTAGAAGAACATATATGAAAATAAAAAATGTTTTTATTGAATAATATAATATTGCTTATATTATCATAAGTTGGGCATTTATATTCATATTATACCCCTTTGCTCAAAGTAAAATAAATGAATAGTGCTGTTTCAAATTGTCCTCCTCCCCTCCCCACCCCCCAAAAAAAGAGAACTCTCTTTTCTGCATTACATGACGCTGTTGCAAATTGACCCCCCCCCCCCCAAAAAAAAAAAATTTTTTTTGACCCCCACCCCCCTTTTTTCAAAAGATTTTTTTTTTTCAATTTCTAAAATAGTAAGGAGAAAAATTGTTTTTTTTCTATATTGTGCTTATACTCCAGGTTATCTGTGGATTATATATGTTTAAACTGGATAAAAACTGAAAAATAAGGAAAAAAATACCAAATTTGAGCCAAAAGTGAAACGGAATGAGGAACCATAAGACATGATTATCATTACTTTTTATTCTGTAATAATTCTAATCTCATTCTGGACCTTTAAAAAAAGTACACCTATTTCGTTTCCACGGTTGCAAAAAAAAAATTCAGTCTTTTAAAAAAATCACATTTTTTTCATTTTTGAGCTTGTTGCTATGGTGCTGATTTCGTTGCTATGCAAATTGTTTTATCTTTTTTCATTATCATGAAATAATTTTATTCAAATAAATCATTAATACACTTCTTTTAAAAAATACACTGTGTTTTATTGTACTCTTTTTTATATATCTACCAGAGCATATTACTTTCTATCTAATTATTACATCATTTTAGTGGTATTTTGAACCTCAAAAGTGTGTTAACATTGAGTCTTGTTGCTATGGCAACGCATGGGACAAAACAAAAACCACTTGGCAGAAAAAAGTTTTTTATCATATACTACAATATGACAATTGTTTGGAGTGATTTTGAAACAACCCATTTACCACCCCCTGCATGGTCCTTACGAAGAACTGTACTTAAGTGTGTATATCAATAGTAAAACTCGAAAACATCTTCTATAAACCACATGTCCTATGTAAGGACATCATATTATATAACCAACTATAGGTAGAATCACAAGTTCTGAAATATGTGCTCAGTCTATTGAAGAAGCGAATCGATAAAAACTTTTCTTATAACACATAGCGATATTGTCTAATTTCAATTGTATATATACCTGCCAGACATTCCTATTCGGAAAATGTTGTTTTCGAAAAACGAAAAAATAAGAAAATACTAACTTTAAAACTTATTGTTTAAATATAAACATCAATTGAGTCTAAATATACATTCAGAAGTTAGTTAGAAGCAAACGTGTATGTCCGTGTAAAATTTAAAGTGCTATCTTTTTTTCTTATATACATAGATATACAAATGCTAATAGTTCTAATATCAATGCGATACTTTTAAAATATCATAGCGGTGTTTTTGTTATATCAATATTAGTACTTATTAGTATAAATATTTGACTGCTGTACCCATATTTTTACAATTTTAACTATTATATATATAAAAGGAGATGTGGTATGATTGCGAATGAGACAACTGTCCATAAGAGACCAAAATGATAATTTGGTCTTGTTCACGCATCGTTGTAAATATGACAGAATTTGATGAGACTGTCATACACGTGAGAGGTTTAGCGCTATAAAACCAGGTTCAATTCACCCTTTTAAAATTTGAAAATGCCTGTACCGATGGGGTTTAATAAACATTGTCGTAATCAAATAGCTAAGTATCAAAATTATTGTTCACAAACTCATATAACATTTAGCAAATTTTATAATGAACGCACCGAAATAATATATATCTGATATGCTCGCAACGCACGCATGGAAGACTTTCTTTATTGACAACAATGAAACTAACTTGTGACAAAGATGAATCATACTGTCCTCGTTCAGATTGATTCGACAAAATCTGATCTGTACTTTTGAATCTCCCTTTTTTATACAAATTAGACCGTTGGTTTTCCTGTTTGAATGGTTTAACACTAGTATTTTTTGGTTCCTATATAGCTTGGTGTTCGCTGTGAGCCAAGGCTCCGTGTTTAAGGCCCTACTTTGATCTACAAAATGTATAATGGTTTACTTGAAACAAATTATTACTTTGATGGAAAGTTGTCTCATTCGAATTCGTGCACCATCTTCTTATATCTATAAATCTTTAAAATTTCCCCTTATTAATAACTGCCTTCCAGTCCTCCAAAAACGTCATTTGGGTGCTGAATCTTTTGTAAAGTGCAATATGAACTAGCATACTTCTAAAGCTTTAACGGTAACGACAGTTATGATGGTACAAGAACGATTAAAATACCAAATAAACTGCACTGAACGATCTAAATTTATAAATATAGAAAAAGATATATGCACATTTCTAACGTCAACAGACATTTACATCTTATTAATTTGTTTTCTCTAAACATTTTTTTAGTATTCAGTGAAGAAAGCGATTTATAACAAGCGATACGGATTGTTATTTTGCACCAAGAAATCTTCGCGTATTTATACGATCGATTACTAGTCAAAAACGAAAGTCAAATCTCTGTGGCAACAATACATCGGAATGCCCTTACGGTCATCGCGATGTAAAAGAGCTTCCACGCGGCGAGATGATTATGTTCATAGAGATATCGATTTACCAACGGGAAAATTCTTTGATATCCAAAAAGAACTGTTTTCCTTCTCAATATTTTTATTCTATGTTAATAATAAATACATTTTCTGTTAGACAAGATTTTTGATTTTCAATTTATAGTCTGAGGCTACTCAGTTGGTATCTTTAAACTTCGGGACATCAGCATTTGTACATTTTAATTTTTTTGGAATATTTGTTTTACCATTTGAAAATTCATTGTTTTTGGAGCTGTTTGAATGAATGTTTTTTCTTTTTCTTTTAAGTAATGATATTTTTTGTCTATTTCGATATTACCCATGTGAAAAGGCCATAGCAGTGTGACCTCAAGGGCGGATCCAGCCGTTTTCAAAAGGGGGGTCCAAACACAAGATAAAGGGGGGGGGGTTCCAACCACATGTCCCCATTCATATGCATTGATCGGCAAAAAAGGGGGGTTTCCAACATCCGCCCCCTCCCCACCTGGATCCGCAACTGGACCGATGTTAGAATCTAATAGGTCGGTAAACTATTTACAACCGCATTTAAATTCCGCCATTGGATCATCACTTCAAATAGAATTAGTCGGTTAAACCATGTGATTGAAAACAAAAGACTGAACAGGTTGTTAACACTTTTAACTATCAATAGAGTCAAGCAACATTTTCGAAATGATAAGTTCATGTAACCGTTAATTTTGTTACAGATACGAAATTTTAGTGATATTGATCCTCAAACATTAAGCCGGTCATGAACTAAGTTTGTGAATTATGTTTGCGGTTTTCTTGACATGCATTGTAACGTGTCATCGTATTCATTTTATATTAGAAAACTATAGCAGTTATATTAGAAAAGTATCGCATTCATAAATTTTTGATATGAAAAAAACATCGCTATGATATAAGACAAACATCGAATTGATATAATAAAATATAGCAGTATCTTTGACTTATAGGTGATTTTGGCTTAGCAAACAATTGAATTCATCTCTATTGCATTCCACTGAATTTGCTACATGATATTCATTGGATGTGTACATCTACAAATGATAAATCGTGCATTTATGTTTCATTTATTCAACAATTCAATTTTCTCGTTTAAATACACCTTGTTTTTTATTACATAAAATAATTCATGGAAATTATACAGCAGACGTATGTCGTGTTAAATTTCACCCTGTTTTACGAAAAGAGTCATTACTTTATACCGAGAAATCTGCCTTTCTTTGTACAAATGCTAACATTCGTCTAAAATTTCCCACAATGCAACTCGTTGATATTATTAGTTACATAGTGTGCTAGTGACCTAATACGGTATATATGGGGTCAGTAAATTCCATATGGGGATTCGAGCTATTTACTGACCCCATATATACCGTATTAGGTCACTAGCACACTATGTAACGAATTTATCTTACCGACTATCTTAACGTGTGAAAGTAAGACTAGTGATTCTCAAAATGAGCAAGTCTTCAATACTGTTAGCACTTAGAAAATACTTCCATTGATCCTACAAAAACAGATGCCAACAATAACGACTTGTAAGGTTTAAATGTGTTTTTATTTCAAACTTAATCATCAATTTATTCGTCTGTTGGAACTTTAAAGATTTTTTCTCAGTACCGTTTTGTTTTTTATAAAGGGACATAACACCATTACTAACCGTGTATGAAATAAGCCCCGCCCCCTTCTTACCTAATAAGGAATATAAAGGGACGTAACTCCACTACTAACCGTGTATGAGATAAGCCCCGCCTCCCTACTAACCTAATATCAAATATACACGGTTTGCACGCGGACGCTTTTAACCAATCATATTCCTGGAAATGTATAGGAGGTAAGATAAAAGACAATATCGCTCGTTGATATAAAAAAAGTTTATTTATCGATTGGCTTCTTCCATAGACTGGTGCTGTATACCTTGTATCATCAACAGACATTTCATTTCATAATCAAATAATAGAATATCAAAAATTAAATTACTCATTGCGTTGATATACGAATTAAAAGATTTCATATTTCACAGAAAAAAATATCATTACCCTTTACATATACATTTATTTTATTGACTCTTTAAAAGAGACATGTAAACATTTGCTGACTCTTTTCATCAAATAAGATATTCAACAATTTGTACTTGTCTAGACTATACTATTTGTAATTTGTAGTTGTAACAAGTGCAATGTCCGAATGTATATTATTTGCATAATCAATTTGATAAACGAAGAAAAACATATCATGTTACAAATCATATTTGAATTCCTTGTCAATATCATTGAAAATATTTAATGAGCTTTAATTCACAATTATAACAAAACACTCTATAAAAATATAAGGACACAATGATATACTACTAAATTAACGAAAGAGCACAGTTTCTGTAAACAATACTCAATATCTGTATCTGGCAAATACGTTTGTTATAATGATCAATATAAAATAAGAAGATTTGGTGTAATAGACACATAAAAAATATTAGACAACAATCAACCAGATACCAACATATATAGACGCTTACAACTAGAAGTCACCGTACAACCGTCCACAATGAGCAAAACCCATACCGCATATTGAAGCAGCTATAACAGGCTTTCAAATTTATTAAAAGAATGGTGAAAATTTGTGTAAACCACTATTTCCTATCCGTTATGGCACAATACATTAGGTTTTTTTTTTTATTTTCTTTAAACCCTTACTATAAGTAACAAAAAAGTAAAATCAAAAGGAACCAGGCTTATAATTTGATATTTATTGACAATTTAAGACGCGCGTTTCGTCTACATAAAACTCATCAGTGACGCTCAGATTAAAATAGTTATGAAGCCAAAGAAATACAAGGTTGAGGAGCATTGAGGACCCACAATTCACAAACGTTATACAAAATACAGCTAAAGTAATATTTGCCTAGGATAAGAAAATCCTTTTTTTTTTATCTTTTATTTGTTTTTCAATAGTCAGGATTTTACAATACCCCTACAATCACCACCTGACTATGGTTTTTGGGGTAAATATTGAAAGTTATATACAAGACTATCCATTTTGTTTTTTTTTAAATTTATCTTCATAATACAAGAATATAGTATTTAAAAAACAATCATAATTTTGTAAACAAGAAATTTATGAAAATGACAATATAAATATCATTCATGTCAACACCAAAACACTGACTACTGGGCTGGTAATACCTTCGGGGACGAAACATCCACCAGTAGTGGCATCGACCCAGTAGTTTTGATAGTTATCAAAGGTACCATGCTTATAATCTAATACGCCAGACGCGCGTTTCGTCTACACAAGACTCATCAGTGACGCTTATATATATACACATACAAACATAAAAAAATGATTAAATCTTTAAACATGTCAAATAAAGGCAAAAGTAGTATACCGCTGTTCGAAACTCATAAATCGATTGAGTGAAAAAAAAAATCTGGGTAACGAACTAAAACTGAGGGAAACGCATCAACTATATGAGGAGAACAACGACACAACAATAAAATGTAACACACAGAGAAACGATATATGATAAAACTATTGCCATATTCCTGACTTGGTACATAATGACTCAACACATAATGATGATAAATTCTACATATAGCATCATTTTCCCCAATATAAGGAAAAAATATTGTTTCGAAGGATAAAGGAAATATCAGTTTCTGTAAACCATACTCATTATCAATATCTGGCAAATATTTTTGTATTAACATAGAAAATGTTAAAAGAATGATCTTCACTTAACCCCATGTTCTTTGAATGCAAGCTCAACATATTATATTACTGAATAAAGTATGGTTCAGAAATATGTGGTCTATACCTTGTATCATCGACAAACACTTTTTGTCAAATAGGAGTACTAAAAATTGTTTGAACCACTACGTATACTAATTTGAAGACTTGCTATTGTATATCATAATGATTATTCAAGATTTTACATGTACAACATCAAAAAGTACATATTTTGCATAATCAACTTGAAAATCGAAGAAAGTCCGTTACAAATCATATTTGCATAACATGTCAGTAGCATTGAAGTACTTTATTGTGCTTTAATTTACGAATAAACCAACAAATTTACAAACATTTCAGGACACACTCATATATTAATAAAATCATAGAAGGATAACAGTTTCTTGAAACTATTTTCATATCTATAACAGGCAAAAATATTTGAATCGATGGCTAAACATGGAAACAGCATTACACAACTTCTATAAATCACATCTCGCTGAATGTAAGGTCAACGTATAATATCAATAAATAAAGGAAATATCTCTGCTTAAGAATTCCTTTGTGTATACGCTATGTATATCTACAGTGGAGATCACTTCTAACCTCTCATTAGAACTGTCAGAATAGTCTGTCATAGAACTGTTCTAACCTGTCCTAGAACAGTTCTACCCTAGAACTGTTCTAAGTAGAACTGTCAGAATCAGTTCTTGGTAGTACTGACTAAATCAGTTCTAGGTAGAACTGTCAGGATCAGTTCTAAGGTAGAACTGTCTAAAACTGTTCTAGGTAGAACTGTCCAAATCAGTTCTAACCGTAGAACTGTCAGCAGAACTGACTAAGTCAGTCAGGACTGTAGAACAGTTTTAAATGACGTCACTGCAGTAAGGGCACTTTAGAATTTAGAAGAAAAAATTAGTTCCAATTACTTTTACTATTTAATCATGTTAATAGCAGATTTTCTATATTTTTTACTGATCAAACGTTATGAATGTTCGTACAAATATCGAAGTGGATAGAAAGGTTATCCAACTCATCGGAGAAATATTTTTATAAGATTGTATATAAACATCGTGGTTTACGTTGCTTCGTTCCCCGTTTTTAACAGTCTCTTCCTAAAAATAACTGCATTTAATTCATGGAATTTTAATCGTAATTTGCCTTGTTTGCCTTGGATTTACATTCATGATTTAAGATTCTGTTTTGACAAATGTTCAAACGAAAATTGTACAATGGATGAATTATTGGATATTAATGAAAAAAAGTGTGGTTTAACGTAAAAAAAAACTATGTACATTTGCTCGGCCATCTTATCAATAAGTTATTAACGATTATAAATGATATCTGGGAGTCTGGAACCGTTACGTCAGAAAAATATACTCGATCTGATTATGAATGAAACATTTGCCCCTGGACGTTAGGCTACAGACAAAATCAATCAATTTTCGTTGCCTTCTTCAAATGATATTAACAGTATACATTTACTATTCCAAGAAGAAAACTTCTCATACATGTACATGATGTACTTTTCAAATAAAGTATATGAATCAGTCATGTGAGTGTTGGATGATGCTGTTGAATAGTTTTGTTTAAAAAAACAAACCGTCACGAACTACTGACTTAAAAAGTCATTTTAGTGACGGTTCATTATTATTGATACAGAGAGGAAATAATGGCACGCTAAATTGATGTGGAATTTTTTTTTAGATATGGTATACATTGTGTCCAAAGTTGGTGTCATTTTTATCATACGATCCGTCCTGACCATTGGCGGATCCAGGGGGAGGGTTCCGGGGGTTGGAACCCCCCCTTTTTTGACGATCAATGCATTTGAATGGGAGCATATAGTTGGAACCCCCACTTTACTCTAGCTGGGTTGGGAACCCCCCTTTTTAAAATGGCTGTATCCGCCCCTGATGACATAGAAATATGGCGCCTAGAAATATTATTGGTTTACAATGAGGCTATATATATTTACATGATAAAGTGTAATGTTCAGTTTTGCATGGTTGATGCGGTCAAATAATTTTGTTAAAACGACTCAATCTAATATATCGAAACTACTGAAATTTGTTTACGATTCAATATTTTGGATAAAAAGAGGACATGCTGGTACTCTAAATTGATGTGGAAATTTTTTTGTAGTCAATGTGTTCATTGGTGTTCCAATATTGCTGTCATTTGAATTATACAATCCATCGTGATATGTAACTATAAGTGATTTACTATGCGGCTATGTATTTATGTGAAGATTTACATAATAAAGTGCAAATATTGTCAGTTTTGGTTGATGCTGTCACATATGGTCAGTTTTGGTTAATGCTGTCAAATATGGTCAGTTTTGGTTGATGCGGACAAATAATTTTGTTATATGAGTCAGTCTGAGATATTAAAACTACTAAAATTAGTTTACGATTCAAAATATTGAATAAAAAGAGGACATGCTGGCACTATAAACTGATGCGAGCATAATTTTGTAGTCATTGTAGAACGCATCAACCAAAACTGACCATATTTGCTCTTTTTTTATGTAACTCTCATATGCTCATAGTCGCATAGTAAATCTGTAATATTTTTATGTAAGGATGGATTGTATAATACAAATGATAGAAATATTGGAACACAATGCTTTTTATTCAAAATATTGCTAGTACTATAAATTGAGTGCAAACAAAATTTTGAAGTCATTGTTTTCCAATATAATTGCTGTCATTTGTTCAATACATCCTTGCCTAAAAATATAACTGGATTACTGCAGTGTGCGGCTAAATGTATATAGATTTACATGATGAAGAGCAAATATGGTCAGTTTAATTTAGTTATTACATTTGGTTATTGAGGTCAGATAATTTTGTTATACTAGCCATCCTGACTCCCGTAATGACAAATATAAAACAATTCAAATAATAACCCCCCCCCCTTCCCTAATACTAACGGCCTAATTTATGTACAAAAAATGAACGAAAAACAAATAATATATGTAACACATCAACAAAAAAAAATCACTGAATTACAGGCTCCTGACTTGGAACAGGCACATACATTCAGAATATGGCGGGGTACGAGTTGGTAAAAATAAGATACGACTTGGTGGAGTACGAGTTGCCGAAAGTACCAGTTGTCGTGTACCTGTTATCTTCATTAAAATCTGAAATAAAACCGGCAAAATAGCAAAACTCTATATAATAATCATCGCTATTTTGCCGAAAGCTTATATTTAGACAAAGAGTTCTTTTAAAAAACTTATAAATCAATTCTAGCCATAGAATTTATAAATCAATTCTAGCCGTAGAATTTATAAATCAATTCTAACCGTAGAATTTATAAATCAGTTCTAGCCGTATAATTTGTAATCAATTCTAACCGTAGAACTGTTCTAGAAGTAGAACTGTCTAAAACTGTTCTAGGGTAGAACTGTTAGGATCAGTTCTAGGTAGAACTGTCCAAATCAGTTCTAGGTAGAACTGACCAAATCAGTTCTAGGTTAGAACTGTTCTAGCTAGAACTGACTAAAAGGTGTCAGGCTGAGAGTTCTACGTACTGTCCTAGAACAGTTCTCCTGACAGATTCTGACAGATTTAATGAGAGGTTAGAAGTGATGTCCACTGTATGTATATCTTCGAGAGGACTAACACTATTTATTTTAAGCAGATCTTAAGGAGCATAAGAAATTGAGTTCTATGCTACGTTTACTTTTTTTATACTTGAGACACACTATCAAGCATAAACAATTAAAGAATGGCGATTAACCAGATAACCAGATAAAGTAGTAATATTTATTTCGTTGTCGCTTATTTCAGCTTTTGAAATACATGGTAAATGGAAATACTATTGCATTTTTATATCGAAAATCATAACTAAGATTATCCTAGTTTTATCATATCTAACAATGTAGAAGATGTAGATCAACTACTGCATCAATAGCCTTTTAACATTGAATTAAACGTTTTGAGCTCAATCCCTCATGTGCCAGCTACGCTTGACTCCAAATTTTTCACTAGGACTGTCAGTTTTACATACCGCATGTCCATAGTCAAAAGCCACGATTAAACAAAATAATGTTGAAAGTGGAGCTGAATACCAATCAGACAATCACATTATGTAGAGAGGTAAACGTATTTTCAACAACGACCCTTAAAACGTAACATCGGTTACAATTGAATGCACATTTTATAGACATTGAATAAAGAATTTATAATTGTTTTTTTCTGGTTTGAAAGACTTCACGCAAAGGCAATAATTAGCTGATGTGAAATATATTTTTAGAAGTGCAAATGTTTAACTTAAGATGAAAGATTTTGCACGCCTTAACAATGTTTGCATATTCAGTAAAATTTAACAAAACAAAACACCGTATGTCAGGGAAACGGGAAAAAATTGGGGTGAAAACAGATTTGAGAAAAAAAAATTGAGGAAATTTTTTTTGGAGGAAAATGTTTTTTTCAGGAGAATTTTTTTTTTAGGATAAACAAAGTTTATAGCTGGGGGCCTTTTATAGCTGACTATGCGGTATGGCCTTTCTTCATTGTTGAAGGCCGTACGATGACCTATAGTTGTTAATGTCTATGTCATTTTTGTCTCTTGTGGACAGTTGTCTCATTGGCAATCATACCACATCTTCTTTTTTAAAGTTTTTGTGTTTCAATTTAGACTTATAATAGTTTTCTAAATCTGAAAATCGAATAAGGAAAAAGAACCGGAATAAGGAAATGGAAACCGAACAAGGAATGAAAATCAAAAAAGGAAATAGAAACCGAATAAGGAAATGAAAATCGAATAAGGAAACAGAACCGAATAAGGAAACGAAAATCGAATAAGGAAAAAGAAACCAAATAAGGAAATGAAAATAGAATGAAAAGAACGGGAAAACAAATTCGAGAAGAAAAATTTTGAGGAAAAAAAAATTATTTGGGGAAATAAAAATTTCAAGGAAAAAAAATAAGGGAAAACAAATTTTAAGGAAAAAAGGAAACGTATCAACTATAAGAGGAGAACAACGACACAACAGAAACACAACATTAAAATGTAACACACAGAGAAACGATCTATGATATAACGTTTACCATATTCCTGACTTGGTACATAATGACTCAACACATAATGATTATAAATTCTGCATATAGCATCATTTTCTGCAATATAGAAAACAAATATTGTATTGAAGGATAAAAGAAAAATCAGTTTCTGTAATCCATACTTTATATCAATATCTGGCAAATATTTTTGTTTAAAAGATGCCACAAAACCAGGTTCAACCCACCATTTTTTTCTTTAAAATCTGTCCTGTACCAAGTCAGGAATATGGTCATTTTTATATTAAAGTTCGTTTTTGTATGTGTTACATTTTAACGTCGTGTTTCTTTTGTGCCGTTTGTTTCCTCTTATATTTGAGTGTGAATTCACATTATTATAAGACGTGTAACGGTACTTTTCTATCTTAAATTCATTTATTAAGTTTTTATGTTATATTTGTTATTCTCATTGGATTTTGTCTAATGCTTAGTTCGTTTCTGTGTGTGTTACATTTTAATGTTGTGTCGTCATTCTCTTATATTTAATGCGTTTCCCTCGGTTTTTGTTTGTGACCCGGATTTGCTTTTTTTCTATCGATTTATGAGTTTTTAACATCGGTATACTACTGTTGCCTTCATTTAAAAGAATGATCTTCCATTAATCCTATGTTCTTTTACACCACTGGGTCGATGCCACTGCTGGTGGACGTTTCGTCCCCGAGGGTATCACCAGCCCAGTAGTCAGCACTTCGGTGTTGACATGAATATCAATTATATGGTCATTTTCATAAATTTTCTGTTAACAAAACTTTGAATTTTTCGAAAAACTAAGGATTTTCTTACCCCCAGGAGTAGATTACCTTAGCCGTATTTGGCACAACTTTGGAATTTTGGGTCCTCAATGCTCTTTAACTTTATATTTGTTTGGCTTTTTAACTGTTTTGATCAGAGCGTCACTGATGAGTCTTATGTAGACGAAACGCGCGTCTGGCGTATTAAAATAAAATCCTGGTACCTTTGATAACTATTCTTTGAATGCAAGCTCAACATATTATATTACCGAATAAAATATGGTTCAGAAATCTGTGGTCTCATCGACAAACACATTTTTTGTTAAATAGGAGTACTAAAAATTAATTTTTGAACCACTACGTTTACTAATTTGAAAGCTTGCTATTGTATATCATAATGATTATTCAAGATTTTACATGTACAACATCAAAAAGTACATAATTTGCGTAATTAACTTGATAATCGAAGAAAACCAAATTCTGTTACAAATCATATTTGCATAATATGTCAGTATCATTGAAGTACTTTACTGAGCTTTAATTTACGAATAAACCAACAAATTTACAAACATTTCAGGACACATTTATATATTAATGAAATCATAGAAGGATCAAAGTTTCTTGAAACTATTTTCATATCTATAATAGGTAAACATATTTGAATAGATGGCTAAACATGGGAACAGCATTACACAACTCCTATAAATCATATCTCGCTAAATGTAAGGTCAACGTATAATATCAATGAATAAAGGAAATACCTCTGCTTCAGAATTCATTGGTCTAAACGCTATGTATATCTATGTATATCTTCGAGAGAGGACTAACACTATTTATTTTAAGCAGATCTTAAGGAGTATAAGAAATTGAGTTATATGCTACGTTTACCTTTTTATATTTGAGACACACTATCAAGCATAAACAATTAAAGAATGGCGAATAACCAGATAATCAGATAAAGTAGTAGTATTTATTTCGTTGTGGCTTATTTCAGCTTTTGAAATACATGGTATGTTAGATATAGATCAATTCCAGTAAAATACCAATGAATCAAATTTCATGCAAACACTGTACCAATAGGATGAATTAAAACAACTCACTCACAACAAAGGTCAAGGACGACAGTAGTCCCGTCGATTCCTGAACATGTATAATGTAGATTTTACATAAATACTAGTGTAATACACATGTTACATGTGTAAGATTGCACAATGGACCAAACATAGAAATAAATATACTATTGCATTGTTGTATCGAAAATCATAACTCAGATTATCCTAGTTTAGTCTTATCTAACAATGTAGAAGATGTAGATCATCTACTGCATCAATAGCCTTTCAACATTGATTTAAACGTTTTAAGCTCAATCCCTCATGTGCCAGCTACGCTTGACTCCAAATTTTTCACTAGGGCTGTCAGTTTTACATACCGCATGTCGATAGTCAAAGGCACGATTAAACAAAATAATGCTAAAAGTGGAGCTGAATACCAATCAGACAATCACATTATGTAGAGAGGTAAACGTTTTTTAAACAATGACTCTTAAAACGTAAAATCGGTTACAATTAAATCCACATGTTATAGATATTGAATATAGAATTTATAATTGTTTAATTTCTGGTTTGAAAGACTACACGCAAAGGCAATGATTAGCTGATGTGAAATATATTTTTAGAAGTGCAAATGTTTAACTTAAGATGAAAGATTTTGCACTCCTTAACAATGTTTGCATATTCAGTAAAATTGAACAAAACAAAACACCATATGTCAGGGAAACAGGAAAAAATTGGGGTGAAAACAGATTTGAGAAAAAAAAATTTGAGGAAATTTTTTTTGGAGGAAAATGTTTTTTTCAGGAGAATTTTTTTTTTTTAGGATAAACAAAGTTTATAGCTGGGGGCCTTTTATAGCTGACTATGCGGTATGGCCTTTCTTCATTGTTGAAGGCCGTACGATGACCTATAGTTGTTAATGTCTGTGTCATTTTTGTCTCTTGTGGACAGTTGTCTCATTGGCAATCATACCACATCTTCTTTTTTAAAGTTTTTGTGTTTCAATTTAGACTTATAATATTTTTCTAAATCTGAAAATCGAATAAGGAAAAAGAACCGGAATAAGGAAATGGAAACCGAACAAGGAATGAAAATCAAAAAAGGAAATAGAAACCAAATAAGGAACTGAACATCGAATAAGGAAATAGAAACCGAATAAGGAAATGAAAATCGAATAAAGAAATAGAAACCGAATAAGGAAATGAAAATCGAATAAGGAAACAGAACCGAATAAGGAAACGAAAATCGAATAAGGAAGCGAAAATCGAATAAGGAAAAAGAAACCAAATAAGGAAACGAAAATAGAATAAAAAGAACGGGAAAACAAATTCGAGAAGAAAAATTTTGAGGAAAAAACAATTATTTGGGGAAATAAAAATTTCAAGGAAAAAAAATTAAGGGAAAAAAAAAATTTAAGGAAAAAAGGAAACGTATCAACTATAAGAGGAGACCAACGACACAACAGAAACACAACATTAAAATGTAACACATAGAGAAACGATCTATGATATAACGTTTACCATATTCCTGACTTGGTACATAATGACTCAACACATAATGATTATAAATTCTGCATATAGCATCATTTTCTGCAATATAGAAAACAAATATTGTATTGAAGGATAAAAGAAATATCAGTTTCTGTAATCCATACTTTATATCAATATCTGGCAAATATTTTTGTTTAAAAGATGCCACAAAACCAGGTTCAACCCACCATTTTTTTTTTCTTTAAAATCTGTTCTGTACCAAGTCAGGAATATGGTCATTTTTATATTAAAGTTCGTTTTTGTATGTGTTATATTTTAACGTTGTGTTTCTTTTGTGCCGTTTGTTTCCTCTTATATTTGAGTGTGAATTCACATTATTATAAGACGTGTAACGGTACTTTTCTATCTTAAATTCATTTATTAAGTTTTTATGTTATATTTGTTATTCTCATTGGATTTTGTCTAATGCTTAGTTCGTTTCTGTGTGTGTTACATTTTAATGTTGTGTCGTCATTCTCTTATATTTAATGCGTTTCCCTCGGTTTTTGTTTGTGACCCGGATTTGCTTTTTTTCTATCGATTTATGAGTTTTTAACATCGGTATACTACTGTTGCCTTCATTTAAAAAAATGATCTTCCATTAATCCTATGTTCTTTTACATCACTGGGTCGATGCCACTGCTGGTGGACGTTTCGTCCGCGAGGGTATCACCAGCCCAGTAGTCAGCACTTCGGTGTTGACATGAATATCAATTATATGGTCATTTTTATAAATTTTTTGTTTACAAAACTTTGAATTTTTCGAAAAAACTAAGGATTTTCTTACCCCCAGGAGTAGATTACCTTAGCCGTATTTGGCACAACTTTTTGGGAATTTTGGGTCCTCAATGCTCTTTAACTTTATATTTGTTTGGCTTTTTAACTGTTTTGATCTGAGCGTCACTGATGAGTCTTATGTAGACGAAACGCGCGTCTGGCGTATTAAATTATAATCCTGGTACCTTTGATAACTATTCTTTGAATGCAAGCTCAATATAATATATTACCGAATAAAGTATGGTTCAGAAATATGTGGTCTATACCTTGTATCATCGACAAACACATTTTGTTCAAATAAGAGTATTACAAATTGTTTGAACCACTACGTATACTAATTTGAAAGCTTGCTATTGTATATCATAATGATTATTCAAGATTTTACATGTACAACATCAAAAAGTACATATTTTGCATAATCAACTTGATAATCGAAGAAAGTCTGTTACAAACCATACATTTGTATTTGCATAACATGTTAGAAGCATGGAAGTACTTTACTGAGCTTTAATTTACGAATAAACCAACAAATTTACAAACATTTCAGGACACATTTATATATTAATGAAATCATAGAAGCATCAAAGTTTCTTGAAACTATTTTCATATCTATAACAGGTAAACATATTTGAATAGATGGCTAAACATGGGAACAGCATTACACAACATCTATAAATCATATCTCGCTAAATGTAAGGTCAACGTATAATATCGATGAATAAAGGAAATACCTCTGCTTCAGAATTCATTGGTCTAAACGCTATGTATATCTATGTATATCTTCGAGAGGACTAACACTATTTATTTTAAGCAGATCTTAAGGAGTATGAGAAATTGAGTTATATGCTACGTTTACTTTTTTATATTTGAGACACACTATCAAGCATAAACAATTACAGAATGGCGAATAACCAGATAATCAGATAAAGTAGTAGTATTTATTTCGTTGTGGCTTATTTCAGCTTTTGAAATACATGGTATGTTAGATATAGATCAATTCCAGTAAAATACCAATGAATCAAATTGCACGCAGACACTGTACCAATAGGATGAATTAAAACAACTCACTCACAACAAAGGTCAAGGACGACAGTAGTCCCGTCGATTCCTGAACATGTGTAAAGTAAATTTCACATACATACCAGTGTAATACACACGTAAGACTGCACAATGGACCAAACACAGAAAAAAATAGACTATTGCATTGATACATCGAAAATCATAACAGTTTAAGATTATCCTTGTTTAATCTTATCTAACAATGTAGAAGATGTAGATCAACTACTGCATCAATAGCCTTTCAACATTGAATTAAACGTTTTGAGCTCAATCCCTCATGTGCCAGCTACGGTCGACTCCAAAATTTTTATTAGGGCTGTCAGTTTTACATACCGCATGTCGATAGTCGAAAGCCACGATTAAACAAAATAATCATGATAATGCTGAAAGTGAATCTGAATACCAATCAGACAATCGTATTATGTAGAGAGTTTAACGTTTTTTAAACAACGACCCTTAAAACGTAAAATCGGTTACAATTGTGTCCACATTTTATAGATATTGAATATATAATTTATAATTGCTTTTTTTTTTTTTTGGTTTGAAAGACTACACGTAAAGGAAATAATTAGCTGAATGTGAAATATATTTTTTAAAAGTGAAAATATTTAACTTAACATGAAAGATGTTGCACGCCTAAACAATATTTGCATCATTAGTAACATTGAACAAAGCAAAACAACATATGTTGCTAATGATTTGTTTACACCTACAACATTCCTCGGTTGAATACTTTAATTGCCTGTGTTATTTAAGTAGCCACTTCGTTTAAAAAGTTATCTTATTATCATTAGGTCTGCTATTACAGAGTGTGGTAAGTGTTCATTTATTTTCATAGAAATGAAAATACGTCTGATCTGAAAATGTCAGCTTTTGTTGTTTGTCAATGAATTTAAGTTGTTTGACACAATTGATACTTTATTTAAATTGATGGTATATGTATTATATATAATCCATTGTGTAGCTCGTGGAATATGATGAATATTCCCAACTCTACTCCTCGACGTAGACGCAGTCATGGTCATCGTCATTATACATCACCTGCTCTGCATGATGTATCTATTAATGATTTGCTGCCATATGAATACAAGCGGTTAGATACCTTAATTATTACTCCTTTCAAAACATGTGTTTCTGTTGTGTCGTTGTTCTCCTCTTATATTTGATGTGTTTCCCTCAGTTTTAGTTTGTAACACGGATTTGTTTTTATCTCAATCGATTTATGCATTTCGAAAAGCGGTATACTACTGTTGCCTTTATTTATACCCTCTCGACATTTACCAAAGTGGAAATCCTGGATAATCATATGTTTGTTATATGTTCTTTTGGAATTGCAACCAAAGACAAAGAACTGGATCTTCCATCACTGTATTGAAACCTAAACAACTTAAATGTCCTTACAAACAACGGTATATTTCTGGTCTTCCAAGTGCTCCACGAAACATTTTTATCTAAATTGATAACATCTGTTTTATCAGTAATCAAAACTTGACTTCAAAGTTATTGTGAAACTGCCTATTCCAGAGGTGGCGTTAATCAGATACTCAAAGATCTTGTACACACAATCTAAGACTCTTTCATCTTGCAGTAGTAATAAAACTTTTGACTTTTCTTACCGATTCCAAACTCAAGGACAAATTGAAAGAGTTGGTTTTGCTGTTTTTCATAAAAAGGAAAGACCAATGTAGATACAAGTATCTATTCTTAAGGAGGGATGCATCCTACTTTGTACATGATCACTCTGATTCAACAAAATATTTTCTGAAACTTAAGTTATCAAGATGCTTGATTTCTTGATAGACAACATATTTGTTACTTTTGGAGGACATGTTTTTGATCAGACTGTCGGCATTCCAATGGGAACAAATTGTGCTCCTCTTCTTGCCAACTTGTTTCTTTACTAATCTACATAGGAAGAAAGATAAGAAGTAAGCAATATCCCTTAATTTTACCTTTCACTGTAAAGATAATGTTCTCTCACTAAATGATTCAAAAATTGGTGACTTTGTTTAACGCATCTATCCCATCGAACAAGAGATAAAGGATACAACTGATACAGTTAAGTCGACCTCATATCTTGACTTACATAAAGTTACGACAAAAGAAATGATTTCAGTTTCCCAATTGTGAACTTTCCAAATCTAAATAACAACATTCCTGCAGCGCCTGCATACGGAGTATATATCTCCAATTGATACGATATACCCGTGCTTGTATGTGCTATTATGATTTCGTTGATAGCAGGTTGATGCTCACAAGAAATCTATTAACCCAAGAGTTCCAAATGGTGAAAATGAAATCATCCCTTCGTAAATTATAAGGAAGCCATCACGAGTTGGTTGACTACTATGGAATAACCGTTTCACAGATAAGATCGGAAATGTTTCTCACGTCGTATTTTCACACCTCTCCCTCGTGAATGTGACCTACCAAGTAGACTATTTACCGGTATTGTAATAACATAAGCAACACGACGTGTGCCACATGAAAAGCAGGATCTGTTTACCCTTCCGAGCACCTGAAAACACCCTGATTTTTTGGTGGAGTTTATGTTGCTTAGTCTATCGTTTTCTTTGTTTTTTTCATGTGTACTATTATTTGTGTTTGTCTGTTTCATTTTTGGCAATGGAAATTTTCAATCTATGAGGTTGACCGTCCCTCTGGTATCTTTCGCCTCTCTTTGACTTCCAGTATTATTCACTGTTGTCAAATCTAAAGTTTCTCTATTTTGTTAACAATTTCTGTTTGTTTGATTTCAATGTATTTTGGTTTATGTACTGATGGTATCTGATTTCATTGGTTTGTATAGAAAGTTGATTTGACTCTTTCCTTTTTACACCTTGGTAGACGATGCATTATTTTCTGAACGTTCCATGATTTATTTGATTGTTTACAAGTGTTTATACTGAAATAAGAAGATGTGGTATGATTGCCAATGATTCTGTCCACCAACATTATCCACCACAAAAAAAAAATCCATACCGTATAGTCAGCTATTAAAGAATTCGAAATGAACATAAGTCAAATTTGACGTGTTTCGTGATTTGATTTTGCCATGTAGTTATGTACTTTTTTATTAGATTTTCCTCTGATTTGAGTATTTTTATGATTTTACTTTTTACATTAGAATTCTTTTACTTATAACAAAGATATAAATAAGAATAAAAAAACTCTAAGACTGATATACATGAACTAAAGTAGGTACATTGAAGAGAACTCAGGAAAAAGTGATTTTGAAATAATCCTACAAAATTACATCACAATGATTTTTTTTCTAATAAAGCGGACAGAAAAAAAAATAATTCAATGCATTTGTTTTAAGCAGTGAGTAATATGAAGTTGAAAAAAAAGTCAAATTCAAATTTCAGCAACAACATATAGTACTGTTCTAGGTATCCCTGAAAACAATGCAAATTCTGAATCAACTCCATCCTCAAGCATACATGTAAGCTGTCTTTTTAAAATACTAAACCTGTCTGTTTGGCTGTTTTCGAACTTATGTTTTAACATATTTTAGGAACCTGAAGCTTACAGTCAAAATTTATCTTTTAATGCATTCAAGTAAAAAAGCAAATGTTACTGAGTGCCAATTCCCCTCTAAATAACCTTGAAAATATAATCAATGTTTACAAATTGCCGTTTCAGTATTACAGTATCATGATGAAATTTTGTTGCTTGATTGTAATCATCCTCTGCACAATTCATGTTTCTACTGGCGAAAGCAAGTATTCTTTATGTTTTATGTATGAAATAAACTCATCATAGATAGCAGGACTAAATTTTGTATATACGCCAGACGCGTGTTTCGTCTACAAAATACTCATCAGTGACGCTCGAATCCAAAAAAGTTCAAAAGGCCAAATAAAGTACGCAGTTGAAGAAATGCTTGTATCAAGTCTGGAATATGACAGTTGTTGTCCTTCGTTTGATGCATTTTTTCCTTGATTTTGCCATTTGATTTTCGAATTTTCCGTTTTGAATTTTCCTCGGATTTCAGTATTTTTGTGATTTCCCTTTTTACTACTGTTGCATTTATTTAGTTACCGGTATCTGGATATGGGCCAGGCTGAATCTAAGACAATGAATGCTCCCTTAATTTAAATTCGAGTAAAATATATAAATAACTTTATCTAATGTTTCTTTGAATAAAATCTATTATATGAAACATTCACCTCACGTTAAAAATAAAATTCGGTTATCATGAGAGGTTTGGTTTCCAATTGATATGAACCTATTTTACTTTCCATAAACTCATTACTGCAATGAAGAATTTAACTTTAAGAGTATGACTAAATCAGGTTATTTTCCTAATAAAAGTTCTTATTGTATAATGCAGAGATTGGAGCTCATAATGTCACATTGTATTAAGAACTTTACTCTTTAGGACTTACTCGAAATTGTCTTGCTTCAAATGGGACATGTGGACAGAAAGGTCTTACTTGCAATGATACGTTTGGTAAAAATTGGATCAAAAACGGAAGATGTTGCAATGGAGGACCATGTTGTAAATGTAAGTAGACACATAAAGCATGATCGATAGTTCTTGTCCCTTCTATTCAAAAATGAAACATAGGCAAAAGATCATGTTGTAAAATAAAATTAAACAATTTAAAAAGTAGCATATTGTAATAAAATTCATAATATTTAATAAAATGTGTAGATTTAGCTAACAAAGTGCTTATATTTGTATAAAGTAACATTCGTTTATAGTGGAAAATTGTTTAAACGTTAAATAAGCTTCAATTAAAAATTGCTTGCTAGTCCATCTCTGTGATTACTATTAGATAACTCTGGCTAATTTACCAATGAATCTATCATGAAGGGGACTTTCATTTATAGTCTTTTTCAAAAATGATGAACGGTTCTTTATATTGGTATGTAATCATTTTAAACGTTTCAAATTTATGAAATTATATTCGTACATCAATGTTTTTGATACACCAATAACAAAAAATAAAATATACTGAATTGATACATTTTGTAATAATTCAAAATTATATCAGAAACCTATACTAAATTATAAAATAATGAACTTGTTAAAGGGAAACAATACTTGCATAACTTTTTTTCGAATCAGCACATAATTCAAGGAATGTCACTCTTGCGTACAAATGAAACATCAGTATAGTTAATTAATTGTGAATTCGTGCTCCACCTTAAATGAAGATTCTAAATTATAAATATAACCAAAAGTTGTTAATCTATAGGATAGTGAAGACGGATGAAAGCTAACCGACTGTAGAAAATATTTCTTTGAAATTTTTTTTAACTTCCTCAGAAAAATGCTCGAGCAATTTGACTTTCAAAGCTCATAATTAACGTTTTTACACAATATTTTAATAAAGTATTTGAAGATTATTTTCTTCTCAAAGTGTAAGACGCAATGAAAATCGTATGCTTGCATCATCTTACCAAAAAACAGATTTAAAAGTCCTGAACATTTCGACATATGTTTGTTTATTTTCATCAATACCAGTTTGTAAACAAATCACAATTACATGTTGAAATCCGACTAAATACTTATATCCCGTTATCGTCAGGTAAATATGCTATAAAAAGCAATATATTATTGTCTTTGAATAAAACGTACATAATTGACACCATTTGTCAAAGTATGTTAACAACAAAATATAATAAAATTATTAAGGTGCTCAAACAATGGCGATATAATACACTAATTTTTACACTTTTATGGAAAAAAACATGGGCGATAATGTATACACTTGCTTGAGAATTAATTAAATTGGAGTCATCATGATGGATACACCAGACGAATATAATTGAGTTGCAAGAAGTTAATTTCTAATTTCGGCTAAGTTTCAGAGATCAATGCCCGTAACGTTATAAACATATTTTTGAAAATAACGATTTAAACACGTCACGATTTGTTTTATGTGATCTTGAAAAAGTTAATAAATGGAATCATTTAGCAACTAGTCCTATTGTTGCCTACTTTTTCTGCAGTTTCGCCTGCGTGACAGATTTGTAATGTGATTCTTATGACCAATCTCTCGGTTCGAGACAACAGCCGACATGCTCTTTCCCAATAATATGTTTACAGTATGTTGTACAACTTTTGGGATAAATTATATCAAAATAATTGAAAATATCATCTGCTCTTGTTCAAAATATGGACAATTTGAACAGTTATGTTAAAGGGATCTAGAAAACTTTAGACAGCTTCTGAAATTCTTATTTTTAACCATTTTCAGCTGAACCAAATCACTACTCTTGAACAAAAACTTCGATATATAAACTTTAGTCATATCATTTTTATTAATTAAGTCTAAAAATAAATATTTTACTTAATATACATATCGATAACGCAGATACAAATACATGTAGTTTCAAAGCATGTCCACTTGACATAGTTCTTTTGTTTGTTGCTACTTAAAAATGAAATATAAAAGAATTTGAACATATGTATTCGTAATCTGACATTTAAATGCCCAATTAATTTTTTCTTAATACCAATATTAGGCAAAGTGGTATAGAGGGTAGAAAATCAAAAGTTTGAACAGATTCAAAGTCACCAATATATGCATGCAATTTCTCAAATACTTCCAACGAATTTTGTACACTCCAAAAGTAATTAATTCCACTATTTTCAAAGGCCTTCTTTGAACAATTTATTATCAGGTGTTTGATTGTACCAAGTGTACTTATAAGTAGAATAGACAATTTAGTACTGAAACAATGGCTTGAAGATGAAATTAATCTATATTTGTAAGGTGTTTTGTGTAGCTTCGGAAGCCATTCCATAGTTGGGACTTTCATTGTATTGGGTTCTGCTTGTAAAGAAGTAGCTAAATATTAGTGTTTGTTACAGATGTCTGTTTCTGAAAATGAAGTCATTTGGAATGTTAACCCACATATATTCTGCAATGAAAAAACCATAGATACAAGAGGTAAAACTCAAAGTTGCAACACCTGCGGCATTCTCTAAATTAGCCAATCCCGTTGCTGCATTTGAAATTTCACGAAATCTGATGACGTTTGTGGAAAAATAGTTTCACCGCGGTCCAATAGTTGGAAAGTATTCACCGGTCCAATAGTCCGACGCTTACAATTTAAATCAAATAATTAAAATGTTGTGTACTTATCTTATATATACTAATATCATGTGTTCCAACTAATAATCAACTCATATTGTGTCATATTAATAGTTTCATGTGTTCCAACTAATCATCAACTCACATTTGTGTCGTATTAATAGTACCATGTGTTCCATTTAATAATCAACTCATATTGTGTCATATCATCAGTACTACCATGTGTTCCAACTAGTTGCCCTGAAGGATACATCATTTCAAATGACTTAACAGCCAGTACTAATTGTTACTTCTACAGTGGAGATAATAAGCAGAACTGGACTAATGCTTTGGTGAGTATATTTTATCTGATATCAGATAAGATAATAAGTAAAATTACAAAAAAAACTGAACTTCGAGGAAAATTCAAAACGGAAAGTCTGTGGTAAAATGGCAAAATCAAAAGCACAAAAAACAACAAAAGAATAAACATCAACACCTTATCAGAGTATGTTTGATCTGAGATTATAAAAGATGGTTCACGAAATATTTACAATCAATTAATTGCAAAGCATCAATTATTAATTGAGGCATATTTGTTGCCGTTTTAAAGACCTTCATTTGATACACGACGGGTGCCACATATGGAACAGGATCTGCTTACCCTTCCCGAGAACCTGAGATCACCCCTAGTTTTTGGTGGGGCTCGTTTTGTTTATTCTTTAGTTTTCTATGTTGTGTCGTGTGTACTATTGTGTGTCTGTTTGTCCTTTTCATTTTTAGCCATTTTATATTTAAAAAAATCTTAAAATCTAATCCTACACATTTTTACACGAAGATAATTGATGGAGGTACTTACAAAGTCTAAAATACTTCCATGTCTAAGAGAAAAACTCACAAATCGAAAAAGCAATGGCTAGAAAAAAATACAAACAGACAAATAGACAAACAATAGTAAATAAAACTTTATATATTAAAAATAAAAACAATGCTCGATAACCCAACCAAATACTTGAGGTGATCTAAGATACTCCGAAAGGGTAAGCGGATCCTGCTCGATATGTTGCACCCGTCGTGCTGCGTTATCGTGCTTTTCTATTTTGAAGGCATCAAGTAAAATCAAATCAACAATTGTTGACGGTTGCTATTAGTCATAACTATTTTAAGCGAAAACAAAACACAGCAAATATAAGAGGGATATAACTTAACAACACAAACACTGAACTACTACAAAAACATAACGTATAATGGTATATTAACTAGAATTATGATATAAATGCAGATATTAGATATGTTTCTTGTTTTGCAATTTTAGAATATATGTAGGATGAAAGGTGCCTACCTATGGAAGCCAAATACCGCAGCAGAAGCTATTGCTGTTAAGAGTACGACGGGTTTCAGTAAGGAATGAGTTATTAAGTAATTTGTTATTGTGCAATGTTAAGTAGATATAGAAAGATGTGGTGTGAGTGCCAATTGGACAACTCTCCAGCTAAATAAAAATTTATAAAAGTAAACCATTATAAGTCAATGTACGGCCTTCAACACGGATCCTTGGCTCACACCGAACAAAAGGCTATAAAGGGCCCCAAAATTACTAGACTAAGTGTAAAAACATTCAAAGTGAAAAACCAACGGTCTATTCTATATAAAAAACGAAAGACGAAAAACACGTATGAATTACATAAACAAACGACAACTACTGTACATCAGATTCCTGACTTAGGACAGGTGCAAACATTTGCAGCGGCATTAAACGTTTTAATGGTACCAAACCGTCTCCCCTTTTCTAAAACAATAGCATAGCATCACAACATAGAAAAACACACGATAAAATATCAATTGGCAGGCTTAACTCAATCAAAAAACGTACATTAACACACTATGAACGAATAAATTTGATCTGTGATATCTGTATGCAAATGCACAGTTAATAAAATATTAGGGACAGACATTCAAGGATAAAAAGCAAACAAACAAGTTCAAACAAAATAAGTGCATTGTTGTAATTTAAAGAAAAATGACTATTCATTGACAAACACATCGGTTATTACTTGTTCTTAGTAAGCGTGTAAATTGTTCTGAATCCGTTTTGATTCGTTATTCTTTAAATAACATGTATCGAGACAAATATTATTTTATTGGCAGTGGGCAAAAATGCCATAATATAGCAGATAAAGATTTAGTTACCCTTTTCTTTAAAATAGTAGGAAAACTGTACGAACTTCAAAGGAGCTTTAATAATTAATAGAAGATGCAATTCAATTACGATATATGTTTGAGTTCATATCGTTGAATGTATCCTACTACTTACAGTTGAATATCTAAGCTAATGACAGTCTTTTTTTAATGTTGCAGTATGATTTAAAAAACTCAAAAATCTGGAAAAATCAGTATTGGACGCGCAATTACTTAGTATGTTTGAAGTTAAATGAATCATCGCGGAAAAGGGTGGGTTTTTTTGTAACAATTGGGTCTACCATAACAACGTCCGACCACCTTCCCGCCCTTTACAATATTATGTGCCGGTGTTGCATTTCATCCGATTGAAAATTCTGATTCTAGTTTTGATAGAACTACTTCAATAAAAAATAAGTACGTTAACGTCCCGATCCACATCACCCAAATCATACTTTCGTAAATCTAGAACCTATATTTAAACTACATCACCTCTGTATCGAAGGTTTTCAAAGGGGATGCGAAATTTCAATAAACAAATTAGCCATAACTTCGCTAATAAAAGCTCATAATCCTATCTGATAAAAAAATTGTGCAACTAAATAAAGCCATTTACAAACGAATCTCATAGCAAGATCTATTGATTCAACAGGCTAAGTGTCTTCTTCCATCAGAACCCATATTTAAGCAGAATTTTTCAATCGTTAATATGTGACATAACCAGTCACCGAATTTCGGGATGTCGGGATTTAAATTTATTTAAAATCAGGACCTCGTGATTTCGTGTTTTTGAGCCCGGGATTTCGGGAGCAGACCCCTCATACCCCCCCCCCTTTTCTCAGTGCAGACAACTTATACACTGATTTAAATGTGTATAATAACTCACCGAAGGATTTTTTATCCATTTACATTTCTAACTGTTTTGTCTGTTTGTTTTGGTCCCGCATCGTTGTCAATATAATGGAATTTGATGCGACTGTCATACAAGTGAGAGGTTAAGCTAGCTATCAAACTAGATGCAATCCACCTTTTTTTTACATAAGAATATGTCTGTACCAAGTCAGGAATATGACAATTGTTTTCCATTCGTCTGATGTGTTTGAGCTTTTGATTTTGTCATTTTAAAATGGACTTTCCTTTTTGAGTTTTCCAAGCAGTTCAGTTTTTTTGGTGATTTTACTTTTTACTGTTGT
The DNA here is from genome assembly GCF_965363235.1 of Mytilus galloprovincialis. Classification (NCBI taxonomy): domain Eukaryota; kingdom Metazoa; phylum Mollusca; class Bivalvia; order Mytilida; family Mytilidae; genus Mytilus; species Mytilus galloprovincialis. The sequence continues at coordinate 73,903,422 of NC_134844.1, forward strand.
ATTAAAATAAATAAACTCTAGCAAAATAAAATTATCACTCATAATCGAACATTTAAAGAAAGAAAAAAATTGACAGTGATAACAAACCAATTCTTTTTAAGGAGACAATCTAGAAATATGGACAGGTCTTTATAGTCCTACAAGTGACGAGAACTTTGAATTTGTCGATGCTGGTGGTGCTTTTACATTGGATACTCTCCCATTTGGATTACGTAAGTGTGTCCTTTTGAGATAGTTATTAGGTAGTAAATTATGACTGTAATGGGCTCTTTTGTAGGGTTGTTGTCTCTTTGACATATTCCCCATTTTGATTATCAATTTCATGATTTTTTATGAATATTTACCGAGTTTGCAATTACATGAGCAACACGAAATATATAGGAATCAAACAAACACTGAGAGAATCGAATGGTCAACAATGAACAGGCCGGTTGCGTGTACTACCATACATGCATAATCCATCGTGCAAATTCATACTCAGTTCAAATTCCCAACCGGGAAAATGACGAAACCGCTGAAAAACAGATTGGACGAGTATTTTGTTATTTAAAGATCAAAGATTACAAAGATATCGCTAATGAAGAGGTCCTCTACTGAAACACTGGTGCAGATAATATGTAATTAGAACTATCCTGCCAGTTCCTATACTGATATACTTGTGCAGTTTATATGCAATTAGAACACTTCAGCTCGTCCCTCTACTGAAACACTGGTGCAGTTTATATGCAATTAGAACACTCCTGCTCGTCCCTCTACTGAAACACTGGTGCAGTTTATATGCAATTAGAACACTCCTGCTCGTCCCTCTACTGAAACACTGGTGCAGTTTATATGCAACTAGAACACTCCTGTTCGTAGCTCTACTGAAACACTTGAGTGGTTTATATTTAATTAGAACACTCCTGTTCGTACCTCTACAGAAACACTTCAACGGTTTATATGTAATTAGTACACTCCTGCTCGTCCCTCTACTGAAACACTGATGCAGTTTATATGTAATTAGAACACTCCTGCAAGTAAATTCTGTAATATTGGTCGAGTTTTGAGAAAGAGGCTAGATACCAAAGGAGGCTTCAAACTCATCAGTCGACTATAAGTTGACTATGTCATGAAACAAAAACAAAAAAACTAACATCAAAATAAACACAACATTATAGACTAAGACGGAAAAACACGAACTCTACCAAAAATCCGTAGGTGGAGCCATATTCTGTACATATGTGTCTGTCCAAAGTCAGGAGCCTGTCACTCAGTGGTTGTCGTTTGTTTATGTGTTACATATTTGTTTGTCGTTCATTATTTGTACATAAATTAGGCCGTTAGTTTTCTAGTTCGAATTATTTAACATTGTCATTTGAGAGCATTTGATATTTGACTATGCGGAAATGGCTTTGCTCATTGTTAAAGGCCGGACGGTGACCTATAATTTCTTTTTTATTTGGTCTCTTGTGAAGAGTTGTCTCATTTGCACCATACCACATCTTCTTTTTTTATACATTTCCTTTTTATGAGTTTCCAAGCAATCGTGATTCATCAATGATTTTCTATTGAGTTGTTTTTATCATGACCTTCTATTCAGTCGTTATTTATCATTATTTTCTATTATGCCTGAACCAGTCAGGAATAATAAAAATTGTCTCTCATTCGTTTGGTGTGTTTGAAATTTTTATTTTGTAATTTGATAAAAGGCCTTCTGTATTTTTTTTTTTTTTTTTTTTTGGTTGTTATAATGTTATTTCACATTGATTTTCAGGTGATACAATAGATAACGACGACTGTGTGGAATTTCAGTTAAGAGGTAATCACTGGAGCTGGGATGATGATCCGTGTCGTTGGACACACCACTATATGTGCGAATTTCCAATGGTTAGTATGAACAACCTTTTGGGAATGTTGTTTTTAGAAAACTGCATACCTTTTGTAAATATCAAACCGAATCAATCAGAATCAAGTACGCGCATTTAAACTGATTTCAATTCTAATTTCAAGATGGCCGCCGGGAAGAAATACTGAATATGATGTCTACCCTTCTGATATGCTTAAGGACACTATAAAGAACGGTTGTGCCAAATCCTATGTGTGTATTTGCACGATAATGTCAAATCCCTGTACCAAGCCTCCACACTACATGACGAAAAATCATACACATCGTAATATTATTTTGTGTATTGTGTTTTTTGGTTGTCGTTTTTGTTAAATAGTACTTACGACAAAATTTAAATAAAACATCATTGCATAATAGAAAAAAAACCTTCACTGGAAGTTTTCTAATCAAACATTCGCCTTTCTTTTCTTGTGTACTAGCTTGATCAATCATGGAACCTCAACTTTCCAAAATATTCTACAGAAACACCAAATAAAAAAATGATGGTGCGTTGGAACACCTAAGATATATGTTTATGACTCAGCACATTTTCCTGCAATGAAATGTATGATTTTTTCTACAACTGTCAAATTCAAGGGCACATTTTTTCAACCCTTTTTCATTTGTAACCGGATGTGACGTTCTGTGATTTGTTGGTATGTAACCTATTACATTAATCAAATAACTTATATTAAGGATAACTAACAATTACAAAAACAAATCCTTTCATGTAATATTTTTGTGAACAGTTGCATTTTGCGTCTGTGAAAATAAAAAAGTCGAAAGGAGATTTTACGAATTCCAAACATATTGAAGCCACTGCTGGTGGAAGTTTTGTCCCGGAGGGTATCACCAGCCCAGTAGTCAGCAATTCGGTGTTGAAAGAAATATCAATTATTTGGTCATTTTTATAAATTTCCTGTTACAAATCTTTTCGAAAGACTAGGGATGTTCTTATCCGAGTAATATATTACCTTAGTCGTATTTGGCACAACTTTTGGAGTTTTGGGTCCTCAATGCTCTTCAACATTATACCTGCTCGGCTTTATGACTATTTTGATATCAGTGTCATTGATGAGTCTTATGTAGACGAAACGCGAGTCTGGCATATCAAATTATAATCCTGGTATCTTTGATAACTATTTTGGTTATAAGATTCGGGGGAGAAATTCCATAACAGCAAAAGATATAGAACAGCATACAAAACGTATAAGAAAACTAATTACAATACAATATACAATATGCTTTATTTAAAAAAAAAACTCCGCCACATTGACATCTGAAACAAGAGGTAAAAAGAGGTAATTAACATAAAACGGAACGATATATGATATTTCTTACGAGTAAACAGATCCTGCTCAACGTGTGACATCCATCATATTAATTATATGTTATTGATTCAGACGTTGCAGCGGTATATGCCATCGATTGGAATAAGTTTTCCAGTAAATTTTAGTTTGATTAAGTTGACCAAGCATTTAATTTCAATTTTATCATATGATCTTATGATATGTATTTTACTATATATATAGACTAATCTTTATCATGTCATTTTTTTAGAAAACTTGTCCGTAGAAAGAAACGTGGTATATATGGTTGTCATTATGTTCTAATGGATGGAGATTTCTTCTTCTTGGCGCCAAAAAAAAATTATAATCAAATTTGTGTTGTTTATTTTTTATTTGTTTTGGCCTTGATGGATCAAAAGCAGATATTCCTAGGCTCTCTTAAGAATAAGGAGATGTTGTATGATTGTCCATGCGACAACTGTCTACCAAAGTTCAAACCAAAAGTGGATGCTTGCCATAATAGACAACTGTAGCGCTTTCAACAATGTGACAATATCCGTACCGTATATTTAGCTATTATAGGTATCGATGTGGAATATAAAACAATTCAGATGAGAAAACCAATGGCTATTTTGCACTTCCTATCATGATTTTCTTGATAGAGGGTTACTGCTCACAAGGAAGCTATTAAACCAAGAGTTCCAAATGGTGAAGTTGAAATCATCCCTTCGTAAATTTTACGGACGCCATCACGAGTTGGTTGACCGTAATGGAATAACCGTTTCACAAATGATATCGGATATGTTCCTTACGTCGTAACTACAATCCCCTTCCCTTTCATGAATTTGACCTACCGAATTAGACTATTTACCGGATTTGTAATCACATAAGCAACACGACGGGTGCCGCATGTGGAGCAGGATCTGCTTACCCTTCCGGAGCACCTGAGATCACCCCTAGTTTTTGTTGGGGTTCGTGTTGTTTATTCTTTAGTTTTCTATGTTGTGTCATGTGTACTATTGTTTTTCTGTTTGTCTTTTTCATTTTTAGCCATGGCGTTGTCAGCTTGTTTTAGATTTATGAGTTTGACTGTCCCTTTGGTATCTTTCGTCCCTCTTTTGAGCATATTTAAAAAATGTGATAAGATTGTAAACACCATCGATAATAAATTACAAGTAGTTTCATGGTTTCTTGAGGCGGATTTACTGCACACATGGCACGTAACATATGGTTTCAAATCGACAAAAAGCAGTGAAATAACACAAATACCTAACACCAAGCAAGAAACACAACGGAATTAGGTGGCAAAATCAAAAATCTAACACAAGAAATGAATAGAAAATAAATTTCATATTCCTGACTTCTGACAGACATTTCATGATGTAGAAATGGTGGATTAAATCTGGTTTAATAGCTGACTAAACTCCTCACTTGAAAGACAGTCCCATTGAACGCCATTTTATTGACGACAATGAGTGGGTGCATTACTTAAGTCATACGCATACACACATTTATGTTTTTATATCCATCCGCATTTTTATGCCCTGCAATCACAGCATAGGGACATTTTATTTTCGTCGATCTATAAGCCTTTCTGTCAGTCTTAGTCCTTCTCAGTTCTTGCTACATTTGTTTGGTTAGGATGGGTCACCAGAAGGTTACAGTAAAATCAACTTAAATATAATAGTAAGCATATGTCTATCGTCATGATAATTCAAACGAAAGCAAATTGAGTAAATATTTTTGATATTTGAACAATATTTATATTCAATATCACATTGGGTGATTCTTTACGTAAGCATGGCCATTTCATTTCATCTTCCATTTATATAAAGATATTTGACATGGAATAATGTTGCCAAACTTTTGTAAATTAAGCTGGCCAAAATAAAATACCAATTCACTATGCTGAGTGACAAACTCGTACGGTTCTAGGACATGCGTGTAATATGACATTTTATACGCCGGAATCAATGCTTCGTGGAGAATCTCTTAGTTCGGCAATTGTAAAGTTGGACTAGGTGAAATATCAGGTACCCTACTATATGCTTATAACTCGTACAGGTCCAGGGCATTAGTGAAAATGGCCATTTAAGAGATTTTTTATAATTTTCTATAGATTGAGAAAAAGAATTTAATTTAATGAAATTAGCTTGTTTTTTATTCAAATCATTCAAAAATATTTGATAGATTCATGTGTAAATAGTTATCAAAGGTACCAGGATTATAATTTAGTACGCCAGACGCGCGTTTCGTGTAACACAGTTTGACCTCCAAAACGTTGTCTCAAATTTTTCATATTGTATTTCATTTTCTTATAAACCTTCAATGACGTTTGCAACTTCAATTCATAAGAGATCACTAAATGTAATTGGGTATGATATTTGTTCTATTGATAATTTGGGATATCTGAGACACCCTTTGGAAGATAACTGGTCAAGGAACAACATGTGTGATATCAGGCATATAGGGGCACCCATATTGGAGCTAAATTCATTTAAAACTTCTTTATCATGACAAAAATGAATGTGACAGAGTTCATCAAGAGATTTCTAAAAGACAAAAAGAAAACACCTTGCGAAATTCTTTAATTTTTTTCTTTTATATATATATTGATGATGTCCTTGTACTTAATAATCAATATTCCAGCCAATAATGGCATCTCATATATCCCAGTAAACTTTAAATTAATAAGGAATAAAACTGATACTAGAATGACTGTTTCATCTTGTTCATACCTTCATCTGTTTTTCAATATTGACACAGATGGACGACTTCACAGTCAAATTTATGACAAACCGGACGATTTCAACTTCCCAATTATCACGTTCCCATTTGTCAGTAGTAGCATAACCGTCGTGTGGTGTTAACATATCTGAGTTGATAAGTTATGCTCGAGAATGTTTGCACTATAAGGACCACATATACAGGAATATACTCCTTTAGCAGAAACTGCTCCAACAAAGTTATAAAGAGAAAAGATTATAAATGATACACCGTAAATTTTATGGACACTACACGCATTAGTTGATCCATACAATGTGGCTTTCTCTAAATTAACTAAGGACATTTTACAACGTCTCATATAAAGGTATGTTACGGAACATGATCTATTCTCGAATATGAGTGTTTTCCTGAGTGTGAATTCGCATTGATATAAGACGTGTCACGGTTTTTGATATCCAGCATGCATGTAATTGGTTATGATGATGTATTTGTAATTCTGATCGAATATTGTTAAATGTTTCATTGTTTGAAGTTGTAGCTCCAATCTTTTTTATTCGTATGTTAAAGTATACAATTCTATAATTAATCACCAAGTTCAATTGTAGGATTTTAGTTTAAAGCAATAAAACGTACAGGATTTTTTGTTTGTTTCACAGTTGAATTCAGAAGCATACCTAGATAGCTAAATAATACAATTAATCATAAAATTACATTGTAATTGTTATAAAATACATCACATACCTTATCTTGATATACATTTTATATATAAATTATTTGGAAATTTGCATGTGACGGCACTTTTGTTGCGTCGATCTGGTGGTGTGATAGACAATGAGTGGTTCTGTTTTGCTGTTTTATGTGCTGCCCTAGGTTGTTTAACGTGTTATTTTTTTATTCTGTGGTTATACTTCGCTGTTGATATGAATATCAATGGTCTGGTCATTTTTTTTTATAAATTTGCTGTTTGCAAGGTTATGTATTGTTCTAAATACCAGGGATGTTCTTATCCCAGGCATATTTAACCTAAGCCGTGTTTTGCACAAAAGAGGGACGAAAGATACCAAAGGGACAGTCAAACTCATAAATCGAAAACAAACTGACAACGCCATGGCTAAAATTGAAAAAGACAAACAGGCAAACAAAAGTACACATGACACAACATAGAAAACTAAAGAATAAACAACACGAACCCCACCAAAGACTAGGAGTATCCGTGTTTAGCACAACCGTTTTGAATTTTGGGTTATTAATGATATTTAACTTGTTATTAGTTTGGCTTTCTGACTGTTTTGATCTGGATGTAACTGTTGGGTCTTAAAATGTAATATAATGTATATCTCTATGTTGACATGTTATGATATTATTTCAAGGTGACACCAATTGCATTTGTTTGCGCCTATTTGACGTTAGGTGGAACCTGATGTTTAGTAGTTGTCGTTTGTTGATGTTTATAGTTTCTCGTTTTTATATTAGATTACACCATTGGTATGCCTGTTTGCATTGTTTTACACAGTCTAGTCATTTTGATGCTTTCTATAACTTGTTTGCTGTGAGCAAAAACTACGTGTTGAAGGCTGTACTATGACCTATAATTGTATATTTTGCACACATTATGACTTGGATGGAGAGTTGTCTCGTTGTCACTCATACCAAAAACCACTTACCTTTAAAATGACATGCTATGTAAGATAGGAGACTACTCCGACAAATCAGCGGATTAAAGACAAATGACAAATGGATGAATTGCCCTAGTTCAAAGACATGTTGGCTAAAAATTGATATGAATAAACATTTCTGCTGTTTACACAAAACAACATAACGCAAGATGTCTATAAATCAAGTGCACATGGAAACAAGTGGTTAAAACTCTCTTGTCTTCTAAAAAAAATAAGCAAAGGATTGAGAATGAAAACGGGTGATGTTTCAAAGAGACAACAACCCTTCCAAAGTCCAGAGTCACCAAGAGATCTATAACTCATGAAAATTCAGCACTTAAGGGCGGACCTAAAGTAGACGAAACGCGCGTCTGGCGTACTAAATTATAATCCTGGTACCTTTGATAACTAATTAAACTGCCTCCTAAACAATAACGATCACTGTCCGACTTTAGAAACTCAACGTTAAATTATTCTTTTAAATTCCCATTTAGTCCTGGTATCTATAATGAGTTTATTTTCAATTATGCATTTTTCTTGAAAAAAATCATGATTAACATAATTCATTCATCACTTCATTGTCTAGGTATGCACTGAAACCCTGTTCTCCCCCTTATCAAAAAATGTGTCACCGTAGAATGTAATGACTGTCTGTAACTAACGCGAATTGTTGAAATGTCAACCAATACTTTTGAGTTCTGTTTGTACCTTCTGATTTTGCCTTTATCCCACCAATTTCAATATCTGTTTGCAATTATGCAGTTTAAACTTTAAGGCTTTAAATGTTTTTTTCTGAAGTCAATTCTTTGGCATTTTAGTTAGAATAGAAAAGCATTGGTTGTCAACCAAAAAAGGGGGTTCCAACCACTGGACCCCCTTTTTTTGCAATCTCAACTGTGACATAACTTTGTTTTGATTTTTGTAGATGTGCTTTATCCTTTTGAGGTTTGGTGTATGGATTCACATATGATAATACCATATCTGCTTTAATTAAACATATTAAAGGATCAATTACAATTATGCAGGAATGTTTCAGAAGAGCTTTTTGAAAGCATAAATGTAAAGAAATGTAATTTTTTTATAAGGGAGGATACTTATAGCTGGTGTTATGTAGACTTTTAATTAAGTGATATAAAATTAAAGACTTATAGTTAAATGGTCAGCTAATTTTTGAAATGTGGATAAATGATACATGTACAGATAATAAAATATTAGTTTATATTGTTTTGGATTCTTATACAAACACAGATAAATAATTACATGTATGTATATAATTAGGTATCAGTTGTTTTTGGACACCTTGACAGTAGAATCACTCGTTGTCGTTAAGCTTCTCAGTTGGTGTCACTGCGGACTTCAGAAATGTAAAATTGACAGCTTGCTTTGATGGAGTTTGAGACTTTTCGGTTGATTCGTGTGTCCTCTGGTCATTACCTGACATGAATGAGTTACTAGCTTTTGAGCTTGACTTTGATCACTATTTTATTTTACTGTTTCTTTATTTTTTCTTTCTTATGGATAAGCTACGGGATTAATAATAGATTGCGACTGTCCGTTGTCATCTTCACATCCAATAGTTGATACACCTTCACGCTCAGCATCTGATGAACCTTCGCGTCCGGTAGGTGATGCACTTGCACATGTTGTAGCATTATTTGTGTTGCATCGGTGCCAGTTTCAGATTCGGAAGTTTCATCATCTGCATCACATGTTTCATTGCTTTGTTTATTGTTTTTATTATCTGATTGTTCAGGTACGTTTGAGAAAGTATCTTTGGTAGATGCATTTTGTTTGTGTCCTTTTTGTCCGAATGACCTACATACCCAATAATTTGTACAATCTTTTGTTAGATGATCTTCCTGCAGACATTTCGAACATTCCTTAGTTCGAGAGTTGTTCATATGCTGTTCACGATAGATGATGGTGGCTCTATATTTGCCAATGTGAATGAATCGTAGGATGTGATCTGTTAGCGGTCAATCAAAAATTATGATCCTGTCCCCTGTTAGGCAGTTTGTCAGCTTGCTGTTGTTCGACTTTCAACGTATTCAAAATCGTGTCGCCTGACATTTTTTTATTCACATGTCTAGATTTTGACAAAGGCAAATAAATTCGACCACGATGTTTCAGTTTTACTTCCTCGCCTTGATAAAAATCTACCGTTAGGTGAAATCATCCAATGTTCATGTTTTCATGCAGACGATATCGTACTGATCCCAACGCATTGGTTTCTGGCGTTATCGCGTGATGTGTATGCGTAAAATCGAACAGTTACACGGTATTTAAAACGTACGATCTTGGAATTATAGTATAGAGATAATCCAACAACCATTAAACATTTTTGCATAAATATCTATTTCAAAATCTTGTATGCATCACAAAACATCGAAATGTAAAATGAAATTAGACAGGGTTAAACGGACTATCTTGGAGTGAAGGCCGTAAACTGTTATTTGGATGGAGAGGTGTCTCATTGGCACTCATACCACATCTTCCTATATCTATAAAGTATAGAGATAATGCAGCAACCATTTAACATTTTTGCATAAATATTTATTTCAAAATCTTTTATACATGAAAAAAAAACATCGATATATTTCCATTCACAGTCAGTCCAGTCAAAAGGCCCTTTTTCACAGATTCACATTCAAATAATTATAATGTTCAGTATACTGTGTACTGTGTTCGTCGTAGAGGCCGGATACACATTGTACGTGCATGTCACGTGGTATACATCCACGTGACGCATGTCACATGGTATATATATCCACGTGACATATGTGTCGATTTCCTGTATTTAAATAACACTGAAAAATTAAAACAAAGAAATCATGTTTACAAAAGAACAATCATAACTAAACAATGTGTTTATATTCTAAAATGTTTTTGTCATTTGCTTTGTGTATTTTTTGGTGTAGAGTAAAATTTGTAAAACAAAACACCAATCCAATTGGACGAAAAAACACAATGTGCAAAACTATAAACAACAAAAAATTACCTAACCTGCCGTAAAATAAGTGCAATTTCAAGCATTATTTTCTTTAACTTGGAACTTACAGCGATAAAGGTTACATAAACGTGACTAAATCGACGCTTAAAGTCAGCATTCCATCCACAAATTTGCTTATTAAGTCCTTATGAAGTTTGAAAAACGTTTGTTTGTTTTAAATCTTATCAATCGACGAATTTTCAACTAACTCAGTTACCCGTATGCTCCAAGCCTAAATTTGACTTGACAAGCATGGCATCCTGACCCAATATCGTCTTTAAATCGGAAAGTTGGCTGTCGAGCAGTGAGTATGGATGTCATGCATACTGTGTATGCAACATCTTTAATTTCAGTACAAAATAGTTTCGAGTTTATAAATTACACAATTGAAACATGACATGGGAGCTTGTCCTTTATTGAAAAATCGAATTTTGATATTTTGAGGTATTTTGGAGTGTATGGCATTGTTATGTTTAGGTGTTTCATCAACGTAAACTGGCACGTTTCGTTGACGTAAACTGGCTTGTTTCATTGACGTAAAATCCAAGGTCGTCTTTTATTTTATTAAAGACACGTACAATTCTATTAAGTTAAACAAAATGAAGATTGAAACATCATCTTTTCATTCAAGGACACTCTAAGGTTAAGAATAAAAAAAACAGCTTTAACTATGCTTACCGTATCATGTACGATATCTTAATCAATCAGACTAAGTCTACGCCCATTCTTTTTAACGCAAGCATTGCATTGACAGCTCTCTAAAAAGAAAATTGAAAAGTAGTAGTTGTTTATTGCAATGTAAATTGTCATCATTATTACTCTTTGATTTCTCCCGAGAAGCATGAAACAGATATTAAAAAATCAGCCTGTTTGTCAATTTAGTGCGTAAACAAAAGTAAAAATAGACATAATGACATCTTAAAACATTACAGAAATATGATGGAGTGACCAGAACAAAAATATAATGTAGTCTTCTAACTGGTTCAACATTTGTTTTTTCAATGCATAAAAAGATTTTTTAGAAAATGCAAGAAAAAAAGTAAATAACTATGTTTTACGACTTATGTGACCTTGATGAATTCGATTGCGCAAACAATGTGGTTTATATTATTTCCAAGGACTATAACTCTGCACAAAATCAGACCAGAACAAAATTCGAGCTTGTACAATGTACATTGTAAATTTTTATGATATAATTTTACACCAATTTTTAAATCAAAATCTTCAAGCATGGCATAAAAAAGTTGCGGGAAACAGATAATTTAAGTGAATTGTTTGCGTCCAAGGACCATAAAGTTCAAACTAAGTCTCCTCATGATCAAACTGTATACCAATTTTCAAATTATTTTTTCAAGCATGGCAAAAAAAGTACAGAAAAATGACTATTTGAGTTAATTTCTAAGTCCAATGACCATTACAGTTACTCTGCACAAAATCATCAGACCGGAACAAAATTCATACTTGATCTGTAACTTGTAATGATAAAACAACACACCAAAATTAACATCTTCAAGCATGAAGAAAATTGCTGTGGAAAACTGATTTGTCGTACTGACAGATGGACACAGACGGACGGATTACAAACCTAAAATCCCCTTCGACTTCGTCGGGAGGGAACTAATTAGCAGAGGGTCCGTAGTTGACCTGTCGCAGGCAATTGTTCTAAAATCCTTTGTACCCTCGTTTATGAATGGCCATCCACATTTCCCGCCTGTATTCCCGATCGAACTTTTATCAAGTGTGAACTGGGGTAAATGTTTCGAGTAATTCAACCCGGGTTCGAATCTGGTGCATATTTTTATAGTGTGAACACGGTACTAGCTTGCAGAACCTACTTTTCGTATTAACTGTTATTTTCCAGCTTGAAATATTTGCCACTTGACGTAAAGCAAACAATATCTTTTCAACCAATCAATTGATATGATTTGATGAGGAATTCTTCCTAATCTTAAGCATGTGCTGAGTTCATTATTAACGGCTAATTATGCTTCTAATTATACCCCTTTGACTGGTTTTGACATATTGTTTTTTTTTCTTTTAACTTTTTTGAGTCGGATTCCTTTTTCGAGTTTAGTTTTATTTTGATCCTGTTTGACGTTTGAGCATCTCGTCATCATTCGTATAATTGATTTTTCGATATATTGGTCTCGAGCGTCACTTATGACCCTAAATGTCTGGTAAAGAAAAATAGGTACCGTTTATGTTATTTCAAGAATATTATGTATAATAATAGTCACGCAATCATGTTCAAAGGGAGACAATTCAATCAGTTTCTCACTGAACACATCCAGTATAAAGTAAGACAATATCGCGATTTTTAACGAACGAATGACTAGTCTGTGAAATTATTGCTTAAGTAGGTGTAATGACCTGTAATATTCAAGTAATGTCCGACTTTCTTTTTTGACAAATGATAGTTGTGCTTAATCACAGGAACACATTCACCAATAAAATTGCGAATACACTTTGTTTTATTACATCATAGACTTAAAGCTTTCAAATATTTTAATGATACATATGATCGCCAATAAAATGGGTTTTTTTTTCCAAAATTAAAAAAAAAAAACATTGTAAATAGAGCAAATCTCTCCGAATGTATTGTTTGAAAGTAAGACCAATTTGCCAAAAATTATTACCTGCCATTTTCTCCGATAAACAAACTTTCTTAAACGTTTAGTAGACAGGGTCCTCTGTACAGCTTTAGTGGCCCTTTGGATCTGTTTCTGAAATGACACAGTGATAACTTAAGAATTAACTGAAAGAAGGCTCTCTGACCCGAACTTCCATGAAGTTAACAAGTTTGGTTTAATCAAATTGAGATTGTTTAAATGGAGATCTAATTTTTCCATAATAATAACAACTAAAAACCACTTTCAAATTTCACTTTTAATATTCTTTTTGTCGAATTCAATTCCATTCCGAAGCTTACAAAACATTGAATACATTGTACGTCTGACAGTGGCTGATACAGGAGGGGAGGGGTCCAAGATTAAGAACTCTATTTTTGTTTTACGACCAACGCTTTTGACTGGGGACTCTCCACGCCTACCCACCCATCCCCATCTTTAAAAAATAGCTAGATTCGCCCCTGCGTCATTATTACAGACTAACACGATCCAATTCCCCAATACAGTAATCTTGAATTAATTACGAACATGTTTTCTCTGAAGATAAGAAAGATAAAATACTCACCCTTAACCATTTATGTTCAAGGCACTCTCTGCAACTCATTCTTTTACTGCAAGAAAGGAACAAAATTTGATAATTATGGGTCTTGATAATATCAAAAAATGATATACAGTAAAGACAAATGCGTTATTCGGTGTTAATGCGAAACAGTCGCGATTAGGTTCCTTAAACATGTATAGTGTAAATAACTTTTCTACTGACGTCACACATTCGCATAAACAACATTGAAGTTTGGATTTATAGTACCAATCTGACTGTAACTTATTAAACCAGGTTTAATCAACCATTTTCTACATAAGAAAATACCAGTACCAAGTCAGGAATATGACAGTTGTTATCCGTTCGTGTTTGAGCCTTGAATTTTGCCATTTCCTTAAGAACTTTCCGTTTAGAATTTTCCACGGAGTTCGGTATGTTTTTTATGTTTTCCTTTTTAGTAATTATGAATATTTGTTTTGTCAAAGCCTTTCGTTCCGATGTTAATTATTATTAACAAGTGAAGCATATCTGTCTTTTTTTTATTGCCATGGTACATGTGACTAAATGATTGATTTCTTTGACAGAATCATTTTTTTAAATTCTACTCCATTGATAAAGTCTTCAATTAATTGTTTGGCGTGATCGTCAGTTTTGAAAGAATTTCTATAAACATCACCCGTCTTTTTTAGCATGCAAGTGATGACGTAGTCGCGCTGGTACATCTTAAAGTGCATGCAAAACATCTTATTAATAAGTTCTAAAATTTCCTGCAATAAGTTGATAAACAAAACAAAACACGATAACAAATATTGGCAAAAAAATAAGTCATGGAATTTATGTTAATTTGCTTTCTTTTTTTATTTTAATGCAATAGGCGCCGGAGGAGATTATAGATTCTTTGTTTCATTGAGAACATTTCTTATTTACACTGTAAGTTTAATTTCATTAATCATAAAACATGTATTGATGTAAGTAAACAAGATATGGAATATAAATATAAGAATGTAATCACTTGAAGAATAAAAGATCTGATAATTATGCATGTCGCCATTTTTGTTTAAAGAGTTGATAATATTACATCTGATTGGGTTTTTATGTTAAAGCTTTTGGTATGAATTACACGTAACATTAAAATGAATTCGCTTTTATATTTGTTAAATTGATAACAAAGTTAATTAAATATAATATTACTCAATATGTTTTCTAATTGCGTCAACAAATATGTCTTCAATGTTAGAGAGTTTTCAACTAAAACATGTATACTCAAAGCATGATACATGTAAGTATGCTAAATATGCGACATAAATAAGCTTTGTTATGCTTAAAATTAAAATCTGATGGTCTTGTAATATATTTTAGAAGTTAATATGTATACAATTAGCGTCATTAAAACGAGGAGGAATCTAGTTCGTATAGTTTTAATCGAAAATCATTTTTTATACGTTTACTAATAACGCAAGTGTCACTTCTGTTACTAGATCTTCTGATTCTTCCGGAGCAATCAAGTTCTATCCGGTTTTTGTTACGATTTCAGTAATCGTAGTGTTTGTTTGGACTATTAATCATTCGTTACAACTCGGCCGATTCCGTACCTTCAAAAGTAGCGGATTTCCCCGTGGATTGCCGATTGGACTATTAATGTTCTTGTCCTTTTTTATTGCCATGAAGATATCTCTCCTTCATCACCTTACATATGATTTGGACTTGTTATCAATTGAAATTATGCCAGGTATCTTGATACATTAACAATTGTCTTAATTTTAATTTATTACAGTCCTTGAATGGTGTAAAATTTCCCAAAAAACGTGTATGGTGCTCGTATGGTGTAATGGTGTATGGCATGTGGTGCAATGATAGAAGGTGTATGGTGTAAGGGGAACGTGTAATTTTTTTTAATAAATAAATAATTTTGTAGTCGCACGCTTCCTTTGAAATTAAATTTCATCATGGTGTAATGTGTATGGTGCAAAGGTGTATGGTGCAAAGGTGTATAGTGCAAAGGTGTAAATGTGTATGGTTTAATGACACAGGGTGTATGGTGTAAACCGTGTATTGGTGTATGGTGAAGGGGGTAATGGTGTATCGTGTTATTGGGAAATTTACATCATACAAGGCCTGTAGAAGTATTGACTACGTGTATACGACGATGAAGTAAATTAATTATCTTTTTGAACTCATATTTCAAAATTCTACAATTTCCAGACACCTACATTTCCTCTGTTTTGGGTTGTAGATTTTTTTATTATTATACATTGTTTCATTCTCTTTTTTTGACACGAAATAGTATATGGCTATAGACAGGTACCTTGGGTCTTTTACTAAAAGGTTTGATATAAAATCTTTGGCATCGCTTGATATACACTCGAACTCTTCTGCACTAAAGTCCCATTTCGCTGTCGTTATATTGCAAAGAGTTTCTGGTTCCGTTGTTCCTTGAAAGGGGGATAATCCTGATAATCTAAAACACATGAAAGAAAACTCAGTAGAAAATTGATATTCTTTCATTTTTGCTGAAACTCATACTTTTTTATGGTTTCTTATTACATAGGAGAATTGGCCAAAAAAATGTTACCTGGTATTATCTTGTTCGGCAATACGACCTTCAGGTATGCTAGTAGAGCATGAGTCTTTTTTTTTTTTTTTTTTTGCTTTGTTAATTGTTTTAAATTGGAATGAGTAGACTCGGAATGAATAAATATGGGATGTATAAATACGGGATTAAAACAGTTTATCCACGTCTGGGTGGAATGAGGATGTGAAATGCGTTTCACCATGTTCAAATGTTAAATACTACATGAAAGAGCACTAGCTAGGACTCTTTATAATGTAAAAATATGCCTCTTATTCAACAAATCTTTCCATCACATTGCAATATCTGCTCTTTCTCCCGGTAGACCTACAAAATGTATTTGTTTCATGTGTGACTATTAGACGTGTTAGGAAAGTCGATACTACTGTTGGCGCTCGTGTTGGATGGAAGGTGAATATAAAATGATTTGGGGACCAACTCTAAAAGTACAAATACTTAATATTTTTGTTACCTGTATTGGCGTGTTTGATACTGCTGAAATCGTTTTTTTTAAATACCAGAAAATGTTTAATAAATTTATTTTTAGATGAATGTATATCAATCATGAGAATAATCTTCTTTTTTTATATATATATTATATATTATAATCAAGCGTCTTTGATAAGATAACTTTTCTAGTGATTTTGATTTTAGAAATAAAAAAGTTTGCAAGACATTAAAAAAAAAGAAAAAAAAGTTAGCCTCAGCTGACATTGTTTCTCGTAGTTGCAATCTCATTCCCTATAACGGGCTTTCCTTAATGAAATTTAATCTACCCTTCTTGCCCCCGGCTCATTGCCATCGTGTAAAATAACACTTGTCTGCATGTCCGATTCAAATGAATTTTATCATCTCGTCAACAAAATGGAGGGGGACTCGTGTAACGGTACCGTCTTTCCGTTCTTCCGTCCGTCTTTCCATCGCTACACCCTTGATAAAGGATGGTTGAAAGATACCAGTGAGGCATTCAAACTCATAAATCGAAAATAAACAACACCATAGTTAAAGAAGAAAAAGACAAACTGACAAGAAATAGTACACAACCACCACATAGAAAATTAAAGATTAAGCAACCCGAACCCCACCAAAAACTGGGGATGATCTCAGATGCTCCGAAAGGGTAAGCAGATCCTTCTCGACATGTGGTACCCGTCGAGTCGCTCATGTTAGTGTAAAAGGGAACAGGATTTGGAACATATCCGCTATCATCTGTGAAATGGATATTCCGTATAAAACGGCCAACCAGCTCGTGATGGCGTCCGTAAAATTTACGATGGGATGGTTTCAACTTCACCATTTGGAACTCTTGATTTAATAGCCTCCTTGTGATAACGTCATAGTTCGACATATATTGACCTAACTTGGCATAGTTCGACATATATTGACCAAACTTAACCCGTATGAATATCTAGAACCCAATTCATTTTCAAGTTAATAAGTCAACGGTAAATTGACCACCAATTGTTACACCATAACATAAGCATACTCGTGTGTATCTTGATCACGCAATAAGACGTGTATATAGACATTCAGGATAGTTTGGAATGTTATGGAGAAAGCATTGGAACTAACTAAATCAAATAGTTGAATTGTGTGCTTTAACTCATTTTCGTATTAAACAAATGCTTCCCAATCATACAATGATTATGCTTTTAGGCAAATGAACACAAAATCCCAAATTTGCATCTTTAAAATAAATCATCAAGCAATTATCTGGTGTAACAGGGGTCTTGTGATTTCCAAAATAAATTGTTTAAATCTTTTTTCTTTTCAAAATCGTTCCAGAATGAAAGTCAAACGATAGTTTGTTTCCATTGGGAGATATGGCGGGAATAAAACTGTTGTTCCTTTTTTTTTTGCAAGAATTTGTTGATTCTGAAAATCAGATAAAAACATGTCACCCCTTTTTCCATAAAAGGTAAATATTTGCCTCATTTTTTTTTTATTTTTTTTTTTACCTTTTGCATTCCGTAATCAAATAATTGAAACTACATGTATGGGTTATAATTATCTTCAATATACCACGTAATTGATTTGAAATTCACATTTAGAAATTAATTTTGGGTCTTTGAAAAATGCTCGATTGATTATTACGAATACAATAAATAACGTATTTCAGTGGTCATACAGGTAATAAAAAAACGATAAAGTATTTATACTTTTGGAGATGACCCCCAAATCATATTGTATTCATCTTCCGTCCAACACGAGCGCCAACAGTATAGTATCGACTTTCCTAACACGTCTATTTATAAACTTGTTCTCGACCTTTAATTTGTATAATATACGGTAGTTGCCAACTTGCCACTGGACGTTAGTGAAACACGTATACAATCTATGCATGCATTACATTTAAACGTGATAGAAATATAGATTACTCGCGTTCCGCTTGTTAAAAAAACCTTGCTAAAATGGGATGTCCGGGTTTTGTATATATTTAAAGCCCTATCGTTTGGAATAACGACGTCCAATCCGTTGCCTCGTGTAGGGCGAGTTTCACGCTCTCTGTATGTTAAATAAACTATTTAAATTAAAACGTTTATCGTCCAGTGGCAAATATTGTATGCATATTCACGAGAGGAACAGATTTTCAATCTAAATATAATAGTTAGGCCATGATAAAGTGTTTGAAGTGCCTCTGGAAAATACAAATTTGTTGCATGGATAGGAGCAAAACTTTTGCCATGCATCAAGCACGCGTAAGTTGTTATCCAGGTTCGTCTACGTGCACTCTTTATTCTCGGATATCGAGGTAAACATCACCCTTCCGACTGGACGTCCACAAAAGGACTAAGTTCACATTTTGACAAATTATGGCATGATATTTCAACTTTGATCATTATCAAAAAATATCGAAGAGGCCACACATTGGTTCTTAAAGTTTATTCAATTATTAAATGAAATTTGTTGATAGGAGTGC
Source organism: Mytilus galloprovincialis (assembly GCF_965363235.1). Classification (NCBI taxonomy): domain Eukaryota; kingdom Metazoa; phylum Mollusca; class Bivalvia; order Mytilida; family Mytilidae; genus Mytilus; species Mytilus galloprovincialis. The sequence continues at coordinate 73,922,603 of NC_134844.1, forward strand.
ATTCATTTATTAACTTCTATTCGACATTTGGTTTCCTATGGAGAGATGTCTCATTGGCAATCATATATATCACATTTTTAAAGTATAAGCTCATTTAAATTGTGTCAAATTACGATGTTTTTCTGCATTTATAAATCGGTCCTAAAAACTTATAAAAAATTTCACCGCAACCGACGGTAAAATTATTCTGTCACCAAAAGATACCAAGGTTTAATTAACTTAAGTCCCTAGACACGAACTGTTCATGAATCAGAGGTTGCTGCCAGAGTCGAGAATGCTTAAAATGCTATCAATAAATATGAACAAATTGGGCATAACTGATATTGCAACAAAATTCAGTAGTATCAACTAGTTTTAGTAAATTTTGTAGTATTTTGGTTAGATTAAAAAAAAAAATTTGGAAAAATTATAGCCCTTATATATACATGTTCATTTGTAACATTTACTCTTTATTTTATTCATGCTGTTGACGCCATGTTCAAAAAGTAGAAAGTAAATGAAAGAAATGAGAATCTGTAAGTTCGTGTTCAGGTTTCAAAATGCCTTCAATAAAATTACTTTTATTTTCTAATTTTAAAACATAAGTATAGATATATTCTAATTGAATTTAAGCTTTTTTTCTTTTAGAAAGGATAAGTAAGCAATGCTTACATGTGGTTTATTGAAATGTCAGTTCAGATTAGATGATTGAAATAGAAAAGATTTTTTTCAATTAAATTTAACTTTCAGTAAACTAAATTGATAAATAAAATGCCCGACAAAAGCTGATAAGTGCCATTTTTGATCGATTACAAAATTTCTCATTAAAAGAATTGTAAATTTTGACATTAAATTTTGGCAAAACGATGAAATGGATATAGACCGAAATATGATTCCATGATTGCCTGCATGTAACGATCTTGAATAATGTCTTTCAGAAAAAGACGTATGCGTATATCGCCTTTTTCATGTTTTTCGTTAACATGTATACCTTTAACACGGAGCAAAAGTACACACACATACCACCGCAATTTCAAGATTTACCCAGTGCCGGTTTGAAAATTATACTTTTTATATTATATGAGCTACAAAAAATGTACATGTATTCACATCTTTGCTCTAGGTTAAAAGGACGCACTTTAACATATAATGGTTTACTTTTACAAATTGTGACTTGGATAGAGAGTTGTCTCATTGGCACTCATACCATGTCTCCTTATATCTGAATCACAAGTTCAAAATGGGTCAAATTTTCTGTTACAGCCGAATATTTTTGTGTAATATATTTTATTTCGTTTGAAATTAGTGTTTTCTCGTTTGCTCTTAGTGGTAATTATTTATAGATGGGAACTAGTATAACCAGTTCTGCAACAGTATGTACTATTTATAGAGTTTGATGTCAGGTGTATAATGCACGAGGAAAGTTTTGGCGGTTTCTACGGGTGGGATTTAATGGTACTATATAAAGTTTGGCATTTAAATGTAATATTATCGAAGGTGCTCGCAGTTGCGTCGAATTGAAGTTGGTCACATTGGTAAATTGACAGTTGCTGCTAATCAGCCTATGTTTATTACATACGTACAGGCGTTGGAGGTATTAACCGAGGAAAAAGAAAAGATGCGAATGAGAAACAATGTTACTCAATTTATTTCACTTGACTGGGCGGAGTTTAACCGTTTCGCTCATAATAAACCATTCCATCTATAGGTGTTTTAGGATAAACTCATCAATGAAGTGTCCAGTTATTCTTTTGTAAATTCATTTGATGGCAGTGTTAGGTGATTAGAAATCAGTAATAATTATAACGGCAATCATCCTAATCACACACATCTTTAAATAGACTGTCCTTATGCAAATTAAAACGTAAGCTCCGCCCGATCAGTTGAAATGACATTGGTAATATATGTCATGGATTTATATGTCAGTGGTTTGAATCGAAGAAATATGTAGAAGAAAGTAAAATAAAATATTGTATCGCAATAGAAAATGATATGTTACTGCGAGCAACTAATCCTATATCTGTGTTTGTTTTGTTTATAGCCTATTGAATTTAGAGATTAAATACTTCAAATTCGGACGAGCAGGGCGAGGGAGAATTTAATAATTATTAATCTGTTTGTCGTTTTCTTTTTAAGCCATGACGTTGTCAATGTAAAAAAAAAGAATATGTGGTATGATTGCCAATGGGACAACTCTCCACAAGAGACCAAATGTCAGTTTATTTTCGATCTATGAGTTTAAATGTCCATCAAGTAGCTTTCGCCCCTCATTTAGGAATCTGCATTTTTTTTTAACTAAATAGTTTTTAGGCATTATCGGTGAAAAGTACACGTTTTTGTACTTTATGTTAGATATGATTGTTTAAGTACATTTTGATGTCAGATAAAATGATATTGACTCGACGTACTTGATACAAAATTAAAAGTTTTTTTATCACAATTTTAAATTTAAAAAAGAAGATGAGGTATGACTGCCTATCCTATCAGACATCTTCTTCCTAGAGACCAAATGACATAGTAATTAACTACTATTTTTAAAAAAGGCTCCGAAATAAAATGTAAAACGATTCAAACGAGAAAACTTAAACGGCTAGCTTAATTCAGGTGCAAAACAATGAACGAAAAACAAATATGTAACACATCAACAAACGACAACCAATCCCCTGACTAGGGACAGGCACATACAGAATATTGAGGCTTTGAATTATCACTATTTAAGTGGTCGCTCAACATTCTTGGATAGCGGTGGGACAGAACAATACAAGAACTGTAAAAAAAAATTAATAAACAAACAACGCATATGATCAAAAGCAACAAACAACAACCACTCAATAACAGGCTACTGACTTGGGACAGGCACATGTATAATGTCTGGCTTTGGTTTTAACATTTTTGCTTTCTTTTTGTCCCACAATATTTTAAGTCTTAATAAATCGAACAAACAGTTAAGCCTGCTAGTATGTGTAACTATAAAACTCTTCTCTCATGCAAGTTGGTTAATATCGATGTTTAGGAACTGTAAGACCTTAGTTTTGGTCCTTTCGCATAATTTATATAGCTGGTTTTTTTTTTTTCTAAAATTTGAAAAATCGGAAGTAGCTGTTACAGTAGTCAGATGACATTGAATGTTTTTATTTACCGATCCTCCTCTTATACTATTTCATGTATATCATTCTTTAAATACTTTGATAGAAAAAACAAAGGATACTGTTTACTAACCCATGACACAAAATCAGTACAGACCTTCTAAAATTCAAAACTGACCACACGCACGATACATGCACGATACACGCACGGTGAATGCACGATACACGATACACGCACGATGAGCGTTACATGAAGGATTAACGCAAAATGAATGATGAATGATGAACGCACGATACACGCACGATGCATGATGAATGATAAATACACGATACACGCACGATCGATACAAACACGATACACGCACGATACACGCACGTTTTTGGCTTTTTTTTTAATTTTCCTGATAATTGGATATCTTTCCAACGAACACATTGAAGGAATAATGGTAATATTTGTTTGTCTATGGAAAATTAACATCAAACATGTGGTGCACACTGAATAACCCACATAGTGTGTTACTTAAAGGTTTACACCACAATATTTTTGTTCAAATAGACAGAAAAAAAATTCAGTCATTCCATGTTACTTAACTTCAAATTCAAATTTCAAGATAAAAAAAAAACGTTGAAAGTATGAGCTAATAGACGACAAAAATTCAGCCAATCAGAAGACGTGTTACATTAACAAGTAAATTATTAATCTTAAACTTACAATATGTAACATATCACACCAATGCTCCACATGTCTGTTGATGGGTAAACAGGGTCAAAGTTTACAACTTCCGGAGCCATAAACTCCGGCGTACCGAATAGAATTTTCAATTCACTTTTCGGATTGTACTTTCGTGCCAATCCGAAATCTATAATTTTTATTCTGTTCCCTTGTCTTGATAAACAAAGAATGTTTTCAGGCTGAAATAAAACATGAATGCAAAATTAAAACATTCCACTATAGTTGATGTGAAATCAAAGTTATGTTTTAAATTATTTTCTATTTATAGTTATTTTCCTAATACATTTAGTTTAAAGGTTTGGTTGGCTTCCTTGCTTTGTTTTTATAAATGTTTCCTCAAGCATTGTAATTCAGATTGACATTTTCAATCGATACTAAGTAGATATTAGGGACTTCAGCTAGAATAATGTCTTTGGATGCTTAGACCAACATTTATCCAAACAAAGCAAGCAAGCCAGTCAAACCTTTAAACAACATGCATTAGGAAAATTGCTCTAACAAAGGTATTACTCAATTTATTTCACTTGACTGGGCGGAGTTTAACCGTTTCGCTCATAATAAACCATTCCATCTATAGATAGGTGTTTTAGGATAAACTCATCAATGAAGTGTCCAGTTATTCTTTTGTAAATTCCTTTGATGGCAGTGTTAGGTGATTAGAAATCAGTAATAATTATAACGGCAATCATCCTAATCACACACATCTTTAAATAGACTGTCCTTATGCAAATTAAAACGTAAGCTCCGCCCGATCAGTTGAAATGACATTGGTAATATATGTCATGGATTTATATGTCAGTGGTTTGAATCGAAGAAATATGTAGAAGAAAGTAAAATAAAATATTGTATCGCAATAGAAAATGATATGTTACTGCGAGCAACTAATCCTATATCTGTGTTTGTTTTGTTTATAGCCTATTGAATTTAGAGATTAAATACTTCAAATTCGGACGAGCAGGGCGAGGGAGAATTTAATAATTATTAATCTGTTTGTCGTTTTCTTTTTAAGCCATGACGTTGTCAATGTAAAAAAAAAGAATATGTGGTATGATTGCCAATGGGACAACTCTCCACAAGAGACCAAATGTCAGTTTATTTTCGATCTATGAGTTTAAATGTCCATCAAGTAGCTTTCGCCCCTCATTTAGGAATCTGCATTTTTTTTTAACTAAATAGTTTTTAGGCATTATCGGTGAAAAGTACACGTTTTTGTACTTTATGTTAGATATGATTGTTTAAGTACATTTTGATGTCAGATAAAATGATATTGACTCGACGTACTTGATACAAAATTAAAGGTTTTTTTATCACAATTTTAAATTTAAAAAAGAAGATGAGGTATGACTGCCTATCCTATCAGACATCTTCTTCCTAGAGACCAAATGACATAGTAATTAACTACTATTTTTAAAAAAGGCTCCGAAATAAAATGTAAAACGATTCAAACGAGAAAACTTAAACGGCTAGCTTAATTCAGGTGCAAAACAATGAACGAAAAACAAATATGTAACACATCAACAAACGACAACCAATCCCCTGACTAGGGACAGGCACATACAGAATATTGAGGCTTTGAATTATCACTATTTAAGTGGTCGCTCAACATTCTTGGATAGCGGTGGGACAGAACAATACAAGAACTGTAAAAAAATATTAATAAACAAACAACGCATATGATCAAAAGCAACAAACAACAACCACTCAATAACAGGCTACTGACTTGGGACAGGCACATGTATAATGTCTGGCTTTGGTTTTAACATTTTTGCTTTCTTTTTGTCCCACAATATTTTAAGTCTTAATAAATCGAACAAACAGTTAAGCCTGCTAGTATGTGTAACTATAAAACTCTTCTCTCATCTTTAAATAGACTGTCCTTATGCAAATTAAAACGTAAGCTCCGCCCGATCAGTTGAAATGACATTGGTAATACATTTGATGTATAAGTCATTTCACCTATTTGTGAAATGTTGGCAACTTTCAATGAAATTGTTGATAAAAGTTATTGAAATCGGGAAAGCTATATTTTCTAGGTTTGTGTTTATGTTTCTACTTTAATTTAGTATTGGCCTCGCCTATAGGTATCAATGTACCAAATGAAAATCAATGGGCGCAGCCATCTTGGTGAAGGGAACATGACATAGAGAAGAAAAATGGTAAGTCTTTGTGATTGGTTGTTATATTAAATGGATATTTTTTTTCTGGAAAGCCTCTTTAGTATGAATACAGTTAAGCATAGTTTTCTTGTAAAATTATTATTAGAATTTTTTTCACTAGTTGAGGTGAAGTGCTAAAAATCAGTGACATTTTTCTGCGGGATTGTCATGCGTTCTTGACAACCCAAAAATTCATCCGTAATATAATATAATTTTTTGTGTTGTATTTTGATGACAATAAATTGTTCTTTCTTTTGATAACACTATCAACCACAAAATTTCAGATGTAATTAAACAAAAGGCTAACATTGTCGGCAATGGAAAACTATATAGTACTTTTATTCGGCGAGTCGGCATCATCAGTAAGAAATTTACCCTAGTCCGTTTGTGCGTCCGTTCCGACGTCTATCCCTCGCAATATATAATCATAATAAAACATTATCGTTTTCTTACACAATTTATCCTGACTGTATCTTAAACGCTAAACGGTCGGAACGAACACACTTTTTCCTCACGAAGGTGAACCTAATGTTGTAGGAGTAAACATTTGTGACAGGCAGACAATATGTAATGTCAAAGCTGTTTAATGAAGCAAAATCCACCGAAGCCCAAAAGAGTAACATGATCGAGACCATTTATATTCTAGTATCCATGACAACACTATGGTAGGAAATTTACCAGTTGAATGAATATACTGTACATGGTTGGAGACTCTCTTTTAAGTTGTATCACGAGTAATGAATGTCTATAGCCCATTTTGCAGGCTGACATTGATGAGGACGGGAGGACCAGATGGGTAACGATATTACGCTGCTTGTATATTTGTGCGTCCGTGATTCTCTAAATTGTGGCCTTACATCATTGGTACCTCAGTTTTGCGATTTGATGTTTTATGAGCGGATCCTTTTGCCAAAAATTAGGGCTCGTCCGGGAGTCGAACCCGGGACCTCTCGCACCCGAAGCGAGAATCATACCACTAGACCAACGAGCCTGACACTGCTTAGTGAAATTAAATAGATTATAAATAATTTCATATCACATAGTACCAAGACAGTGAACAAGTATTCCAATCTCTAGAATATGTTATTTTCATTGACAAATTGTAGCTATCGATTGCAAATTAAGAACGGTTTCTATGTGAGAGGAATAACTAAAAATTAAAGTTTACACTAGATTTCGAATACAAAAGAAAGACGACATATGTTAAAATAGCGTTTGTCTGCCGGCAGAAGTTTATAAGTTATCCATAAATTAGGTCAACTGTTGATATGCCGGAGCTGCAATGCTGTGCCGTTGATTTCCGCCATGGTTTTAAGCTTAAATTCACACTTAGATCCCTAAGGTTTCTATTTTTGCTGTCTTTAAGAGTCCAATTTTAAATGGCATCAACGTTCAAACAGTTTGCTGTCTGTTTTACTTGTTTCAAGATTACTACAGTTAGTGTCAAAAGTTGTTCAGCACTACTGGTCCAAATGGTTAAGTTGTATCAACTTGGATTGGTAAAGTTATGAAATTAATGCCGGTATGCCGAGTAGTCCGAAATTTGAAATCACTGGGGTGCTTCTATTAAAAAGTTGTGGAAGCACTGAGACAACATGAATCGGACATGTCACATAAATTCCTCATATGCATGGTAGGAAAATATCTTATATCTTGTGAAGTATTCCAGAGAGAGAGCGACGGAAGGAGAGAGATATATATTTGTTATAACAATCATTATAATCAATCGTTGATTTAATGTTTTAACAAGAAAGCTAACTGAAAGATATTCCAGTAAAAGGATCAAAAGTAATTTACGCTGAATCATTTCTGCAGAGTTATCCGCTGAAACAATCCGATAACAGAACCAGCATACATATTTTGTCTGTAAATTGCAGGATGCAATAAACCCCACTGATTTAAACAAAGAAAAATACCCCGACGAGGTTATGATCCAAATTTTTGACTTTTTGATTGACCTATTGATTGTTGTGTTTGTCAGATTAGTTCCCGAATAGACAGTCATTTATTCAAATGGTTCTAATTGTGTGTCTCTAAAGGCCTCTTTGACTATATGGCTATAAATCACGTCTTGATGTCTTGTCATTCAATATCCCACATTTCTTTGAATATTTGCATCTCATATATCATAGCGAATTAGAGATAAAAGGATACTAAAAGACAAGAAGGATGACGTAACCGGTCACTGTTATTAAATAAAATATGTTATTCAAAAAATATGAACAAAGTGTCATGACTATTATTTAATCTTATTTCCATGAGAAAACGATGTATATGTCCTTGCTGCAATTTTATTATACTATTTCTAAGAACATTTTCCCGCAAGACCCAGTGTAGGCAATAGAGTCAATAACGTCGTAAAAGTCAGCACTATAGATTAAAATGGAACCGGATTCGTTACCAGAATTGTCACTGAATTGTGATGATTATCGTGAAATCGATTCATTTTAAAAAGATTTCTAGGTGACGCTTAAGTCGTACTTGTGTAACAGAGGTTTCTCAACATCTTACGAACGGACGAAACTCTACGAACGTATCGTTATGGAGCAGTAATTTTGTTATAATAAAATCCATAATAAATGTCTTCCGATACTGCAGTGTGTTTAAAAGACAACAGTAAACAACTCAATATCCTTTTTTTGCAACCTTGCATTTTATTGTTATCATTAAACATCCGTGTTCCAATTTATTTTCTGTTGTTGACTGATTCGTTTTCTTACGTCGAGTTCCGTTTGTTGACATGTCGTATATATGCGTTCGATTTATCTCCCTTATTTATTCAAAAAGAACATTTTTTTATGTCCTTGATTAAAAAATCAAAACATCTAGTTTGCAATTGGTTGATTGATTGTTTGGTGTTTAAAGTTCATTGGAAAATATTCCATTCACTTCATTGCGAATTTAGCGTTTGATAAAGGATTGATAAGTGATTGAGTAACACAACTTTAATATATTTCATATATCCACACGTCCCTGCTATGGGTCCAATTGGTTTGAGTTACTATGAGTTTCATTCTTTCGTGTCGGAGAGTATCTTGGATAGATACGTCGTAACATAGCTTTTTTATTTCTGATATTTATTGGGAATCAGTTTAAGAAATTTAAAGGTGCACTCTATCTATCGTTAGAAATAGAGTTTTGTGTGTTTTTGTTGAAATTATGAGTGCTACAGACCTAACAAATCTAGAAGTCGCATAGTTATCAAAATATATATATCTATATATTACACCCCTAACTAAAAAGAAAAATGAGAAATATGAAAAACAGAGGAAATATGCACAGTATGCCATAGAAGCTTAACGGAAACAATAAACAAGAAAAAAAAATATGTATATACTTATAATTATACTATAAAGGAAGCTTACACACATATAATAAGAAAGGCCATGATAACAAAAAAAGACACAATATATAAGTTTAAATATGTATTTCAATATTTTCCTTTATTTTTCTTGTTAAGTCTACCAATTTATAACAATATATAAATAAGAAGAGATCATTTGGATTTTAGTGGTTGGGGCAAAGAAGTTATCCCGGAACTTATTGGGATGTTTTCTTTTCAAATTTAAATCGAAAGGCGTTCACTTCTAGATTTATTTTACCTCATGTCCACGAAAGAAATTTTACCGTTAATCAACTTCTATATATCTAAGATTCAAAAAGATTCTTATCCCTTTCCATCCACAGATCTATATTTACCTTTTTCACATATACTAAATAGTGATGTTGTCATCATGTTTATTAAAATTTCTTGTACGATTACTGTCCTTTGATTAAATATTATATATTCTTCGTTTAAATTTATAGATCAGTAAGACTTTCAACTGTGTTGATTGAACAGTAACTTGTATATTATATATTATATAATATCAAATAAATATAATATGTGTTTGATTCAAAATGTTTTTAAAAAATCAAGCATGCATATTTTACATATAAAAGACATTTCAAAGGGAAGAAGAGCACAGCCGATAATCCAATATTTTAAGATAAATTACTGCTCCCTCTTTTCTCGTTACGGCAAGTTACGTCAAGTTAGGGCGATTTTCGTTCGTTCGTAAGATGTTGAGAAACCTCTAGTAAACCACACATGTATCTTAAACGTTAAACATGTTAAACGGTCAGAACGAACGCAATTTGTCCTCACGAAGGTGAACCAAATGTTGTAGGAGTAAATATTTGTAGAAGAAGGAAGGCAATATTTAATATCAAAGCTATTTAATAAACTACACCTGTATCTTAAACTTTAAACGGTCGGAACGAACACAAGTTTTCCTCCCGAACGTGAACCAAATGCTGTAGGAGTAAATATTTGTAGAAGGAAAGCAATATTTAATATCAAAGCTGTTTAATAAACCACACCTGTATCTTAAACGTTAAACGGTCGGAACGAACACAGTTTGTCCTCACGAAGGTGAACCAAGTGTTGTAGGAGTAAATATTTGTAGAAGGAAAGCAATATTTAATATCAAAGCTGTTTAATAAACCACACCTTTATCTTAAACGTTAAAAGCTCGTTCCATTTGACTAACACTTACAAACTAAGGTGATAAAAGATCATAAAACAGTACAAGTCAATTAACATTCCTTGTTAGTAATTAAAACATTATCAACACCATATGTTTTATATTAGACCAATCAGAAGTGATATCTATTTCCTGAATAGTAGACAAACAACTAGCACCACTTCTTAAGTGTTGATTCTTCTTAATTGATATTCTTAAGTATTCGAATAGGTTGGTAATTGCTATCGCGATGAATTAACAATGGCAGCTTGTCTTTTTCTAAGTTTAGGTTGTTTTGATTCATGCGATATGAAAAAAATGAAACATGTTTCATATCTGCCAGATATTTTTTATCTAAAGGTAAAACAATACTTAAATTATATAAACTTGGATATTAGAAACTTACATGAATTAATTTTGACAGGAGTTCTATTTTGAGATGTTAAAGCACGATTTTACATCATTTTAGGATGTTACGATTATTTAATTTATTTATGCGCAAGATTGGATCGTTTAAAAATATTATCCGCGCATGAACAAAAATGTAGGCTTACCGTTAATGGGGTACCACAATACAAATGAATGATTTTTATTGATTGTGTTATGGTGATTTACGTCACTTTTATAACTGTTGGCCCTATCAAAGCGATCAGTTTTCAAATCAAGAAAGACTCAAGGGGGACTGGTACATAGTTGGCAATACCGATATTCGCCACAAAAATTGGCAATCAATCTAGAATTTTTCATAAGTGGGGGCCCATCCCCCCCCCCCCTTTAATCCGCCTCTGTATATGGTCAATAATGATCGCCGGTGGACAACGACCGGACAGGATAAAACTTATTTTATGAAGGAACTTTCTTTATATATTAAAAGAGAGTGAAGTTTTATACATATTTTCTTAAAAATATGTCGAATCGACTAAATCATGAGCCTGTTATTCAGTAGTTGTCGTTTAATTGTTGCTGTGTAACATATTTGTTTTTGGTTCATTATTTTCTTCATAAAATTAGGCCGTAAGATTTCACGTTTTCTCGTTTGAATTGTTTTACATTTGTCACTTTTATAGCTAACTATGTGGTATGGGCTTTGTTTTTTGTTTAAAGCCGATCCGTTGTTAATTTCTGTGTCGTTTGGTCACTTGTGAAGAGTTGTCTCATTGGCAATCATACCACATCTTTTTTATATATTTTAGTGGTATCAGCTCATACAGCTTATATACATGATATATTGAGGTTTTTTTTTTCATCATATGTTAGACTTTTGATTCTGTAGTAAGTTTACATTTTTTCGACAGGTTACCTTCTCTGTGGTTGGACATCCTGGTACCCGGTTAATTTCGAACAATTTAAAAAGAAAAATTGAAATCGAGCTGACAATCGGTACTATTACTGTTTTATGTGTTCTATGCAGGACAAAATCATCGGAAAACAGTTTTCGAATAATTCTGCGCCCTCAAGCAGCCTATTATAGCCTATCATTAATGTAGCAATCGTAGATTCGTCGGAATTTGGGTTAGGGAGCTACCATTTGATTTTTATGTGGGGGCTAGGATGAAATTTGAAAAAAATAGGCAGGACAGGAGTTTTGAGTAAAAACAAAGGCAGGATGAGCAACATGGTAAAAAAAAAGGCAGGATGAGCAACATGGTAAAAAAAAAAAGGCAGGATGACAATTTGTGTAAAAAAAGGCAGGATAAACTAGTAAAAAAAAAGGCAGGACCGAATAGAGTAAAAAATAAAAAGGCAGGACAGAGATTTCAACTAAAAAAAAAAGCAGGACAAAATTTTTCATCCTAGCTCCCCCCCCCCCCCCATAAAAATCAAATGGTAGCTCCCTTACGGAAAACAGTAAAGTTATCTCCCAATATAGAACGTTTTATTTTTGTTCTTTTCGGTTGCTTTTAATAGACCAAAAACTGGAATGTCCTATCACAGATCCTGTCGAAAAATTATAAAATAATCTGGAGTCAAAAGTAAATTATAGATTAAAATATGAAAATAGTATAAAACCAATCACTACATTGTGCATCTCTTATGCCAAACCAAAAGTATGTGTGTTTACTGTACCCCTACCTACCCTAATTGTTATCCCCTACCCTAAAGTTTTTTGGGTCATTTTTTATTAAGCACTGTTAAAGTCACAACATTGCTCCAATAGACTCAAAGTAAAAAAAAAAATCCTAAATAGTTACTACCCTATTTTTATCAGCATGTGAGCATGTGACAGTAAACACACATACTTTTTGTTTGGCCTTAGCCACTGCCGTAGCTTTCAAACAGCAGACACTTTTACAATAAAAGAATTCAAACTTTACTGGTTTTTTTTTAAGTTTTTACGTCATAACTAACCTTCATATCTAAATGAAGAATGTGTCTGGAATGCATAAAACTAACACCGTCACAAATCTGGCGCATGAACATCACGGATGCTTTTTCTGTCAACACGAAATCATCGTTGATAACTCGCTCGAACAGTTCTCCACCTGTAACTCTAAAGAAACATCAATCAAACAATATTGTATTATCAAAACTTTGGCAGTATTATTGTTAAACAATACTCGAAGGGTCTGGATGGGGTTTACAGAAAAAACGAATCAATTTTAGAGAAAACGAACCAAATCTACAGGAAAACGGATCAAATCTATAGAAATACGATTCAAATCTACAGAAAAATGGATAAAAAATAAAGAACAGCGAAAAATAGTATAAAAAATAAAGAATCCGGAATAATGGTCAAAAATTGAAAAGAAGAGAAAAACATACTTTAAATACAAAAGTACTTAAAAAAAAACAAAAAAAAAGGTATAATACTCAAAACTTTGGCAGTATCACTATAAAACTGTACTCGAAGGATGTTGATTGGGTTTACGGGAAAACGGATCAAATCGACTAAAAACGGATCAAATCTACAGAAAAACGGATCAAATCTACAGAAAAACGGATCAAATCTACAGAAAAACGGTTCAAATCTACCATAAATCGGACCAAATTTACAGAAAAACGAACCAAATCTTCAGAAAAACGGTTCAAATCTACCATAAATCGGACCAAATCTACAGAAAAACGGACCAAATTTACAGAAAAACGGTTCAAATCAACGGTAAAACGGTTCAAATCTACGGTAAAACGGACCAAATCTACAGAAAAACGGTTCAAATCTACCATAAATCGTACCAAATCTACAGAAAAACGGACCAAATTTACAGAAAAACGGTTCAAATCAACGGTAAAACGGTTCAAATCTACGGTAAAACGGACCAAATCTACAGAAAAACGGACCAAATTTACAGAAAAACGAACTGAACACAAAAAACGAAGAAAAAAAGGACAAAACTAAAGAATCGTGAATAATGACAAAAATAGAAAAAATAGAAAAAAAAACACTTTAAAATAAAATAGATACAAAAACGAAGGACCCCTATCAAGACCATCATTAATTTTTATACTTTCTAGAGCAACTTTCCACCTGCCATTGTTAAGATGTATCCATCAAACAGCAGAGGCTAATCAACAATTTTGGCATATCAATTAGTCTTATACAAATATAAGAAAAATGTGAGAACAATAATGTTCATTGTTATCTATTGTAGTATGTGATCATTGCCTGTTGTTAACGCTTAGCAAGTACATTGTAGAAGTACATTAGAGGATCAATACGGGAGGTCCTTCAATTCTGTATTTCGTTCATAACTGTTTTTTTTAACCCTAAGTATAGAATACCAAGCAAGCGAAATTAGCTGGCAGTTTATGGCATCGGCAAACGTGTTGCATCCTTGAAATTAGGCGACAAGTCTTTGTCTATAAGAGAACTCGGAAATCGAGTTAAGTCAGGATATAGTAGGAATCAAACATATAGAACATATAGAACAACATATTGTGACTTTTTGCCTTCTATATATTGTCATGGAAACAAGGGACTATATACATGATATACTTTCAAAGAATGGAAGGTGCTGTTGTTTGGGTTTTTTTTATTAACTATACAAGTGTTTGGGTAAAAAAGAAAATGTAAAATAACAAAAAAATACAGAACTCCAATGCAAGAACAATTCAAAACGGAAAAAACCTTATCAAGCGGCAAACGTACTTATAGCTATTTTAGCAGTCGTGTAATCCTTATAGTGTGTAAAATTTAGAAAATAATACTTACAACTCTGTTACAATACAAAATGCGCTTTTATTTTCAAACGCGTCATAAATCTGTAATAGTCTAGGGTGCTGGAGACTTCTCATGACCTCCACCTCGTTTGTAACATCTTTACGTTCTTGTGGTCCACTAAATTCTATAAACTTAGCTGCTAACTGACGCCCAGAACGCTTCTCACGGCATGGTTTTACTTCGCCAAACTTCCCTCTGAATAAAATTATATGTATATTAAATGTTAGAAGATCTTAGAAAATATTGTGTTTTGACATACAAAAAAGAAAAATGAAGTATGATTGCCAATGACGCAACTCTCTGCAAGTCTTAGAGACGCTGAGAATTAACAACTATAGGTTATCGTACGGCCTTCAACAATGTGCAAAGGCCCCGAAATGACATATGTAAAACTAACGTCCAATTTTCGTGCAATATGATATTAAAACAAAAAATAAATATGTAACATAGCAACAAATGACAACGACTGAATTACATGCCCCTGACTTGAGAGAGTTACATACAGAAACCAGATGATCCACAGGGCGCAGCTTTATACCAGAGTTCGAACCCTAAACAGTTGGGGCAAGTATGGACACAACATTCAAGCTTGATACAGCTCTGAATTTGGATTGTGATTAAATAGTTGACACAAAATAGGTTTCTGACACAGAATGAATGTTGTCTAAGAATTTAAACTTAAAAACTTAAAAAAAAATTAATTGGGCATTTACCAATATCAAAAATCTAAATACATGTCTAGATATCAAAGAACCCAAATAATTCATTTTTTGTTGAAATCAAACAAAGTTTAAATTTGACCCCGATTTGGACCAACTTGAAAACTGGGCCCATAATCAAAAATCTAAGTACATGTTTAGATTCAACATATTATCAAAGAACCCAAGAATTCATTTTTTGTTAAAATCAAACTAAGTTTAATTTTGGACCCTTTGGGCCCCTAATTCCTAAACTGTTTGGACCAAAACTCCCAAAATCAATCCCAACCTTCCTTTTATGGTCATAAACCTTGTGTTTTTAAAAATTTCATAGAATTCTATTTACTTATACTAAAGATATTGTCCCAAAAAACTAGAAAAATGCTTATTTGGGCCCTTTTTTTATCCTAATTCATAAACTGTTGGGACCAAAACTCCCAAAATCAATTCCAACCTTCCTTTTGTAGTCATAAAATCTTATGTTTAAATTTTATAGATTTCTATAAACTTAAACTAAAATTATAGTGCGAAAACCAATGTGTCTTCGGACGACGAGACGATGACGACGCCAACGTCATACCAATAAACGGCTGCAAAATAATTTTGCGGTCGTATAAAAAGCAATAAAAGATTTTCAAAAAACCATATTCAAATTTAACTATTTGTAAAAAAAAATGAGATAACAGTAGGGTTGAGCGGTCAAAATTATAATGTCACTTTATGGATAAAACCAGAGGATTTCAATGTCAGATCTTTCATGATCCAGTCGTACAAAATGTATTACTTGACCATTTTTACTTATTTTTTTTGTGTCCGAACGATTGTTTTGTACAAAGCAATCAATATATAAACTTTCCTAGCCGATTAATATCGATATAAAAAGGGAACCATTTCATCTGCATTGCGCCTCATCCTCATATATGTATGTATACCTGTAATGTATGTTTGTATTTGTGTATAATAATATATTTTGTCAAAAAAGCAATGATTTTTCTTATTTGTATGTTTTGACAGTAGAAGTGCTATTCTCTTCACACGACATATATCATCATTATTTAAGATTTACCTTTAACGTTGTGATGTTTCTGTTTTGTTTATTAGATATATAGATGCAAGGTTTTGCCATTATATCATCAATTATTAGTAATATTTCATCTACGTTATGATTATATCATTAACACAAATTGAGCACGTGCTAGAAAGATCCTTACAATCAGGTCAAATTATGTTCTATAATGAAATCATCGGCAAACTTTACGCTGGATGATGAATTTTCTATTTCTTACGCCATTTTATCAAGCAACATGTGCACTCTCAAGGGTTTATGGTTATAAAGCCGTTAGTTTAGTTTGGTTAAAACATATTTATCTATAGTGGATTGGGGAACAAGTTTTACAACTTATATTAATCCCTTTCAACTTTGCAGGTGCGAGTGCTGCCTTGTAGCGGCATTAGCCTGGTCTTTTTCGAAATCTACAAAGGTGTCTTTTACGTGCACAAAAAATTGGCTCTGTCTTAACACATTATAAAGCCGTGGGTATCAATGCATTGATGCATGTATGGCCGAGTGGTCTTATTATTTTATCTATTCTATAACTAGCCCTTCAACACTAAGTGGGTTCGTGTTGCTTCAGTCTTAAGTTTTCTATGTTGTGTGTTTTGTACTATTATTTGTCTGTTTGTCTTTTTGGTTTTTAGTCATGGTGTTGTCAATTTATTTCCGACCTATGAGTTTGAATATCCATCTGCATGATATATTTCGTTCCTCTTTTACAAGTTCGAATCAAATATTTTTTACTAGTATTACAAGCTTTCTAGCTGAAGATCAGAGGTTATCTACGGGCACTCCGCGGCTTCCTACACCAATAAAACTGACCGCCTCGAAAAAAAACAATAGGGCTGAAATTCGCGTAAAATACTAAAAACATTATCAATAAATACTACATTGTAGATAACTGAATTTGTTTTATTTATGAAGTTGATTTTTTAACGCAAAGTGTTCATTCGATTTATTGCTATAACCATTGATAACCAATTAATTTTTTGTTTACTTTTCCTCGCTAAAAATACGATATTTTTTTTCAGTTTGAAAATGTTCAGTTAAAAAAATATAATGTCTTGGTGATCTCAATAATATTCGTGAGAGGAAGAAATGTTCGTTTAAGGATTATCAGATTTCATTTTTTATCTTTAATATGTCAAAATATTTACATTGAATTTCGAATGGGTGATTGTAAAACGTCCTGTAGCGCCAAGTATACATGAATCCCCCCCCCCATAACCCCCTTTCCCCCGTGCATATACCTGCTTCCTTGTAAACGTTTGATTTTACATTTTATCCTTTTGGATTTAATCAGCTCTCCAACATTATTTTTTGGGGGGTTTTCAAATATATTGGCCCCAATGATCACTGAAGATATAGAGATTATCGAAATGAGCATCTGGTGCCATAGGCGGATCCAGGGGGCCCTGGGGGGCCCGGGCCCCCCCCCCTTTCGTGGGAAAAATTTGGTTGATTATATAGGGAATCACTGAAGCATGACTGGAGCGCCCCCCCCCCTTTAGGTCAGTCAGCGCCCCCCCCCCCCCCCATTAGGCAAAGTTCTGGATCCGCCACTGGGTGCAAGAAAATTAGTCCCGTTAACCGTTAATGTTATTAAAGATACAAAATGCTGTTAGCAATACAATGCACTCAAGAACATGTGTATATCCTCATTGATAACGGTAAGGTTTAAATCTGATTTGTTAATGACATTGCACACTTAAACATCCCATATTTTCTTGAACTTTGCAAAGTGGTACTAGCTAGTATAATCAAATGAATGGATAAAATCTGTTAACGTAATTCTTTATTGTCTCTGAATGTATCGAATGCACCCTTGGCGACTAATTTTTATTTCAAGAGAGAGGTCAAATGTAACACATTCAGTCCGTATGCATTTTAAACAATAAACAAAATTCATATTGGAAACATTTTTTAATCTGTAGCCCTTTTCACAAAAAATCGTAAGTGTAAAATTTATCGTAAGTCTAAAATATTCCTGAACAAATCAACTAAATAGAATCTAGAATGAAATTCAAAACAGTGTGGCTGTGGCCATTGATTGACACATTAAATTCATCCATTGACTGGGACAATTTAGGTGAACGTTTGTATGTAACGATCACTGCTCACTATGTACTTTTTAAAGACACTTAAACTATGGGGTCACCAAAGGTTCTCAACACCTTAATAAAGTAATTCGAAAAATTAATCAGAAATAACACGATGTTTTGATTTATAACAATTATATAAATCAAAACATAAAGGTTATTCCTGATTAATTTTTCGAATTATTTTATAATTAAAGGCGTTAAGAAACCTTTGGTGACCCCACAGTTTAAATGTCTATCGTAGGTACGTTGTGAACAGTGGTCGTTACAGACAAACGTTCACGTAAATTGTCCCAGTCAATGGATGAATTTAATGTGTCAATCAATGGCCACAGCCACACTGTTTTGAATTTCATTCTATTTTCATTATAAGATTAATTTTACACTTTAAGATTTTTTGTGAAATGGACTACAGGTTTACACCATACAGCAAATTCAATGACTATAATTTTCTCTTCACAGCAATATCCCGTTTGTAGTTTTTTAATAGAACTTTCAATTAATCTATAGTTGGTCTGTTTGAAAATGATCAAACTAAGTGTACTTAAACCTCCCGCGCTATGCAATTCCGACATGCTTGAGTTTGGGCCAATGACCAATTTTGCATGAACTGTCATGATTAATTGGGGAAAAAATAGAAAAAAAAAGCTGACAGCAAGGGGAATTCATACATATGCTGGCAGCATTTCATAAAACATATGGATGCGTCAATTATTGAGTTCCTCTAAGTGACACTTTTATTTGGAATATTCGCACTCACATTTATACATTCTATAGACGTCTGGTTATGTGTCACGCGGTACGCACTTAACCCGTAAACACCACGTGATGTGCTACGATATAAACTTTTTGTTTAAAGGCTATTTGCAATTTTTTGAATTATTTTCGCATTCCTGGCTTGAAACTTATATTTATACAGTACAATGTGAAGGAATCTCGTTCAAAATTGACTACATAATCATTGAAAATTGTCCAGGTCAACTAAGCAAAGCCAAATTTAACCTATGAAAATATTACAACGGAAACTGTTCGTATTAAGAGAAAGTTTGTAAAAGGTTTTTACTATAATTGTTCCTTCTTTTGAACAAAATAATATAAATAAAAGTTGAATTGAGTTTTTTTTTCATACGCACTTGGCACAATCTATGCAAAGTGACGTTACTTATTTTGATGTTTTTCATTTTTTCAAGTACATACAAATGTATCTCAGGAATAATTACACCATGATGCATGGTTACTTTTCATTCAAAATTGATCAACTAATCAGAAAATAAGCGACCTGTCATTGGGTAATACCTGTTTGAAATAAGGTTCATATAAGGACAAGAGAGCCTTACCTCCCAAGTAGATTATTATGGATATCATATTCATCAGTCACCCATTTTGATTTCTTCACAGTGACGTAACGTGGTTCAAATGGTGGTTCATCACCTGAAATGTACAATCGAATGGTCAAATTGTTTACATGATACACCTTCTCAAAATTCAATCATTATGCTACATGTAGATTTAATAATGTGACGATTTCGAAGCTTTTTCTAGACTTATATGGCGATTCCAAAACGAAGCTCGCTGGTCATGTTTTGGAATTTTAGTCAGATTTTCGGAATCCTCTGATTTTATCCATCTGCATGCCTTAACAAATTTTGCCCGGTGACCCCCATTTTTCTTTTTATGATTATTTCACACGCATTATGATAAGCTGTCTGTTAATTATTTTGAAACTGAGAAGCGAACTCCCTTAACTAGATCGACGGAATTTCAATTTAATTTTTTTAATGACTTACCGGTATAGCAAGGATTTATATAGTAATAAAATGGCTTCCTGTTTCGTTTCATATAAGTTGTGGTGCGTTGTCAGATGATGAAGGTGAGAGGATTGTTAGAATGCTGAAGCTGATCTTTGACTTGTCTTGTGTCAAAAATCTCGTTAGTGGTTTTTAGTCATAACTTAGGTTTTTTGTCTAGGGTAGTTACTGCTTTGGTGTTTATGGCTTATCTTCGATAGTCTCTTTTTATTCGTGACTTTTCTAGACGTATGACGAGATCAAAACTTGTTCGTCTTATGGCAATATTGAAATGTTTCTAGACTCATTATGCATGGTTATTGAAACTTTTCAAGACTTATGTCAATATTGAAATTATTCTACACTTAAGGCAATATTGAAACTTTTCTAGACTTATGACAATATTAAATCTTTTCTAGACTTATGGCAATATTGAAACTTTTCTAGATCTATGGCGATATCAAAACCTTTTTTTTTTTTTTAGACTTATGGCGATATCAAAACTTTTCTAAACTTCTGTCGATTTCAAAACTTTTCTTTACCTACTGCAATTTCATTCTTTATTTTACTAATGGGGTATCAAAGTTATCTAGATGTCGATTAAGAGACGGACATATTGTTAAGGATGTTCGCTGCTCAGTTTCAAAATAAATAACTTTTCATAAAACTAGTATGTATTGACATGATTGATAGGGAATGAATTGATGAATGCAAAAAGCAAAAAAAAAATAGGGGTCAATGTTCTTGTTTTCGAGATATTAGCCATTGGAATTTTGGCTGGAAAATGTTCTCTTTTGATTTTTCCGATAGCTTTATCATTGACCAGTTAAAGTTCTCAAATACTATTAGAAAATAAATAAAGTTTTATAAGACAAATGACTTATAATTATACATGTTAAAGATTTATAAAAAGAAAAATGGGGTTCATGGGGATTTTTTTTTAAGGCATTCAAATCGATAAAACCAGAGGATTCTGAAAATCTGACAAAAATTCCAAAACACGACAAGCAGACATCCTTAATACATTATTGCCTTTTGTTAAATCCACGTGTTGACATCTGAATGTTATTTGAATTTTGGTAGTTGCACTGTGAGACATTGGTCGCATAAATCACAGCAATTCAAATGATGGCTATATAAGGAGTCGGGTAAAGTACCCGATTCATAAGCTAGCTTTCTCGTTACTGCCATCCTTTTTTGATATATGATTGAAATGTGCATTTAACTGTGTTTTCGTTCAATTTTTTCCGTTATAACTGAGTTTAATGCTTTGTCGTAACTTTACATTTATTTATTTATTTTTTCTATTGGTGGTCGGAATGAGTTATTTCCCTTGAAGAGTTATCGTACTTACCACCTGCTGGTTCGGTTTCATCTACAATAACACGGTGACTAGTCATATTCTAATACCATCTATAACTACCATTTAATAATCTGTAAACAAAGAAATAAACACTCAAAATTTAAAAAAAAATGCAGTGGTGGAGCTCATCGAAAGGCTCTTAAGGTGGTATTTCCCTTCAGTCTTTATTAAAACGAACAACATGGCAACGAAGGAAATTTAAAGACACTTAAAAGGGTTTCAAGTTGCAGGGATCACCGAACGGCTCTTTTCCATGTTTTCTGGTTATATTTGTACGGTATGAGCAAATGAAATACTGTGAATTCATTTATTTTCGTGGATACAATGTACCAATTTCCTTGGATTGAAGAAAACTTTTTTACATCAAAATACATTGCAACATTCAATCAAATTTTAGTATACTGTGGATTCATTATGTTCGTGGGACACTGTACCAATTTTCGTAAATTTCGTTGTTATAGTTGAACCACGAAATTAAATGTTTAACATATAACAAATTTCATATAGTCTTATATACAGAATTTAGAAAAACCGCGAAATCAAATATCCACAAAAAACGGAAATTAGTACCCACGAAATAAATGAAATCACAGTAATGAGTACAGGATTAAATCCGCCTATGTATTGTTTGTAGCGAACAATGCTTGCGCAAGCATTAAAACAAACAAAACAAGCAAGCCAATCAAAGTCTTAATATGTACAAGCATCAGGAAATTAGCTCTTAGCTTCATTACAGTGAAATAACAGTTGTTCTCCATCTGAACTAAGTCAGACATATACCCTGTCTGGCTTGTACCGTGTAACACTATCAGGTAAATTATATCGTAGATGATTACACTGTAAACATAGTGTTTAGATCTTTATAAAAAGACAATTGTAAGCACATATTTTGTGCACTTTTTTTTACATGTTTTGGTCTGATTGCGCATATATACATGTATGGCATAATATATTATATACGAAATACTACTAAGAGAAGTTTTTCGTCCATTTGATAAATGCGGGTCAACCTTTGAGTTGTAATATCTTTGAAGAAAATGCCCAAGACGGTCTGAAGTCAACAGCATTCCTGTTTTTAAAGACCTAGGATTGACAAAAAGTCAATTATGAGGATACCGACTTTGAAAAAGGGATGGGGGATAAAACGTGACTCTTCCAATTGTTTTATCCTTTTTTTTGGAAGACAATATTAGTTTCTTTTCAAACGTAATAAATTATGCCATAATAAGATTACCCACTTCGTCAATTTTGTGCGCTGTGAGTGTATAACCCTAATAAACAGGCAAAATAATGGTTAACTTAAAACAGTTATTTAATTACAAATATCTTCTGTGAACCGAACTGTTTTGTCTTTGGAAATCGTTTAGAGATTAAGAATACGACTTAATTTAAATTTAAGAATTTGTTATCTGAAAATGTGTTTAATCGCATCTACCAACTCGAAATATATCAACCCCCAGCTGCTTATCTTTTTTTTTCAAATACATAAACCACAAAAATTATAAAAATGCAAATAGGTATTTAAAATAACAACGTTCATTCCTGATTTTTTACGGCAACGACAACGTGCCGTAAAAGCACTACCACCATGACCACGTGACTACCAGTGTGGTTTTCTGGAGAATTCTAAATATTTGGTAATCGATCAAGGTACATGAAAACTTCAAATGCCTCAAATTGAAGTTTTAAAGGAATTTGGTTACCATATGTCTCTCATCAATTCAGCATGTTTACGATACACGTAGAAGAAACTGCGCATTAAAAAGGTTCAATTGAAAATGGAACATCTGTATAAGATTTAATTTATTCTTCATAAAGAGGAAGCTAAAGACAATTAACTTCACGGCCGCTGTGAGACAATGGTGAAACACAGGTTGTTGGAGTTATTACATAATTTTTATCGGAGCGTATTCTTTTAACAAAATCGAGCAGTATTTTTTGCCCCTCTAATCTAATGTAACATAATCAAGAACAGTATAAGATTTGTCGATATTCTATTTTCATGGAGCGTAAACTGCAGCTAACTTTTTTTTCAAATTCTTAATTTACACTAAGCATGCTTAGTGCTGATTTTGAATTTCACGATAAAGTATCATCCTTAACAAATACCAGATTAGAAAATCGGTCAAACAAGTTGCACGAATACACAACAAATATGTATACACTAGTCAACAAAAGAAACGCTACACAAATTTAAATATGAATAACTGTTAAATGATCCAATGAAAAACATTCATTCACCATTCGACTGTCATACAAGTGAGAGGTTTAGTTAGCTATAAAACCAGGTTCAATCCACCATTTTCTACATTTGAAAATGCCTGTACCAAGTCAGGAATATGACAGTTCTTGTCCATTCGTTTTTGATGTGTTTTGTTATTTGATTTTGCCATGTGATTATAGACTTTACGAATTGATTTTCCGCTGAGTTCAGTATTTTTGTGATTTTACTTTTTACTAAGCAAATGCATATGATTAAAAGAATCTGACCAAATTTGAAAGTTAAAAAATACCGAGTTTTTTAACACATGGGGCAAATTCATTTTGCAGAAGATGATGATAAAAGTCTGCACTTATTTCGAAGATGAGAATCAAGTATTTACATACCTGCAAAGGCATTCTAATTTCAAGCAGACCATGTTTAATTTTTTTAATTTTAAGTTCTAATATCGATTTTTAATTTTTGTAAAAAATACGATTTTCGAAATAACAAAAATTCATCAGAATTATTTTTTTGCATTTTTTGCATGAAATCTATGTCTATAAAGAAAATAACACTCTGTAAAATATAGACCAATTGGACAATTATTTACCTTAGGACAGTGTATGATTTCATTATATACGTGATATATGGAAAATACATTGCCTTGTATCGTTTCTTGGGGTGTTTAGTATATTACACCTTCAGGGCGTGTGTTTAATTTACATCAATATATTATTTATTGCCAATGAAGAATGGTATTTTTCAAATTTTGTATAACCGACTTTTGACTTCAAAGTATATATATATTTGTTCGTCGGGTTACCTACTTTGTGATAGTAAGATTGTTTGGTACGATCAACTAAGCATGCTGAAAGAAGAAAAAAGTTTTCAATGCGTAAAATTTTGGGGGAAAATTAAACGTTTCAGGATGATTTTTCTTAAACATAATGCAATGAATCCCCCTCCCTCCACCGATTGTAAGCTTGGTTTATTTCTTCGTACTCGCTAGTGGATAGTTGTCTCATTGGTATAAATCATACCAGATCTATTTATTTTTTTAAAGTGAAAAATAGTCTATAATAGACCATACGATGTATTTATATGGAACGCCATCACTGCCTTATAAGAAGAAACTACTATGACATGATGCAAATGTTGCTTACATGATGTGAATTTTCCTTTACATGATGTGATTTCTTCTTTACATGATGTGAATTCTTCTTTACATGATATGAATTTTTCATTACATGATGTGAATTCTTCTTTACATGGTGTGAATTCTTCTTTACATGATGTGAATTCTTCTTTACATTATGTAAATTCTTCTTTACATGATGTGAAAACTTCATAACATGATGTGAAAACTTTATTACATGATGTGAAAACTTCATTACATGATGTGAAAACTTCATTACATGATGTGAAAACTTCTTTACGTGATGTGTTTCATTACATGATGCGAAACTTTCCTTACGTGCTGTTAAAATAAAAACCCTTGTATTTGATGCGAATACTTTAGTATATGATGTGAATATTGCAGTACGTGATGCTAGAAAAGCATTACGTGATGTGAACGTCGCCTAAAGCCTCGGTCACACCTTACCGGATAGCACGAACGGACGTCTACCGGATGAAAATAAAAGTTGTCCGTTGACAAAATTGTTATCCGTTGCATGGGAGTCCGTTGATGTACTGACGAACGGACGCATAAAGGACACACACCGGATATGATGCAACGTACGAAAAACGGAAACGTACCGGACAGAACAGATATCGAACGTACATCCAACGGACGAAGTCCGCATAAAACGGACACCTAACGGAAGCGTAGCGGATAAAACGGATGAACAAGACTAAACGGAAAAATTAAAGGCGACAATAATAATACATGCAGATCGTATATGTATTCGAAAAAATTCTGTGTAACTGGTTTGGTTTGTTCTTCAAAATGCCGCAAATGGGTAGTGTCTGGCCTGCATAAGAGCTGCTTGTCCTTACTTAGATCAAACGGATGAAAATAAATGTTGTCCGTTGACGAAATTGGTATCCTTTGGGAGTCCGTTGATATACTGACCAAATAAAACGGACGCGTAATGAATGCATAACGGACACACACCGGATATGCAACGTGCGAGAAACGGAAACGTACCGGACAGAACAGATGTCGAACGTACATCCAACGGACGAGTACCGCGTAAAACGGACACCTAACGGAAGCGTTCCGGATAAAACGGATGAACAAGATATAAGGGAAAATTAAAGACGACAATAATAATACATGTAAATCGTTTCTGTGTAACTGGTTTTGGTTTGTTCTTCAAAATGCCGCCAAAGGGCAGTGTCTGGCCTGAATAAGAGCTGCTTGATAGTGAAGACGTGCCCTTAATCTAAGATCGATCATGAATTATAACAATTCACGAATCTCAATATGCATTGCCATGCAATACTCTCAGAATGCTGGTCTGTGTCCACACTTGTTATCTCTGTCTTTTACTTCTTAGCCGTTTTTTATGTATTTATTTTTTTTTAAGTTTACATAAATTAATAAATGAATAAATTTGAAAGTGAGATATGAAACAAAGTAAGCGAGACAATTGTACATGTTCCGTATACTAAGTAGCTTCTGGATGTAGGAGAATTATTTTTTGGTAGGGGTTTGCCAACATTGCCTCTCAAAATTACAATTTTCATATAAAATTCACTTGAATTAGGTTCCTATATTTATATACATAATATATTAAAAAAATTACTTATACTTAAAAACAAAATTTAAAATATGACACGACAGTGCTTATATAAGCTCTAAAAAATTGAGATAATTTCATGCGTCCGAAGCACTTTTCAAGATTTACCTATATTCGGAACGCTCAAAGCAAAACCTTTGATATCCGAAGATGTATAAGTACCGAAAAGGTTGAAGAGCTATATAACAAAAA
Source organism: Mytilus galloprovincialis (assembly GCF_965363235.1). NCBI lineage: Eukaryota > Metazoa > Mollusca > Bivalvia > Mytilida > Mytilidae > Mytilus > Mytilus galloprovincialis. Next base: position 73,949,361 of record NC_134844.1, read on the forward strand.
TGCCTAATATAAATAGCTAAATTCATCTAAAGTCAACTTTGCCTGAGGGAGTTGAAACCTTAGTTTCTTAATAATTTCAAAATTTATAAACGGACAATTTTAGAAAAGTTTGTTAAATCATAAGAGTACCGAAGTACTGACTACTGAGCTGATGATACACTCGGGGACTGATAGTCTCTAAATGTACACTCATAATTTACAAAATTTTATATACAATTCCCTTTAAAATGCATTTAAATACCACAATAAGTCATTACTATATGATTTTCAATAGCATATTTATATAAAATATGTAGAGCATACCATTACCCTTAACAGTTATCTAATCATAATGTATTTTAATATAGAATTTCGTATAAAAAAAGAAGGGTCATTTGATTTCTATATAAAATCTAGCAAAATTATGACCTATCTTTTTGGCACATCCAATTCATATAGATATCAAAGTTATTCAATTTGGTAAACTTGAATAGCGAAAAGTGAGAAAAAAAGCCACTATTCACTTTTCATGAATTTGAATAGTAAAAAGTGTAAAGTGTCTGGTAATAAACTTAAGAAATGACGAACAAAATGACTGATATTACGTTATAATTTAATTTTGGATGTAACGTGTCTTCTGATTGGCTGACGTTATTTTGTTATGAGCCCATAGACATAATTTAGTCATGTGACCGTGACGTCATCAACGTTTTTTCATGGTTTTCTACGGTTTAAAATGGAATTTAGAATGAAATTATAAGAAATGACTGTAATATTTTTTCTGTCTATTCGAAATAACATAAAAAAAGTGGTGCACTCTGTTAAATAACCCGCTACGCGCGTTATTCAGTGTGTACTAAATTTTTTAATGTTATTTCTTCATAGACAGAAAAAATATTACAGTCATTCCTTAATTAATTTTTTTTCAAAATTTGAATTACATCCGCTATGCCTACTTTTTTGTGCCTTTTACATTCTATAAACGCCATGCGTAATAACTTCCGAGAGGTCCCGTGTTCTTATAAAGATGTTTTGACATAATGAAGTGTTCACATAACGTCATATATGTTTCTTACCTCGTAGTACCATTTGACATAGAAATACGACATAATGTTTTTTTATCATAACGTCAAGAAACTTTTAGATTAGGTAATGGAGTTTTCACATCATGTAAAGAGGAAATCACATCATGTAATGAAGTTTTCACGTCATGTAATGAAGTTTTCACATCATGTAAAGAAGAATTCACATCATGTAAAGAAGAATTCACATCATGTAATGAAGAATTCACATCATGTAAAGAAGAATTCGCATCATGTAAAGAAGAAATTACATCATGTAAGCAACATTTGCATTATGTCAAAGTAGTTTCTTCCTATAAGGCAGTGATGGCGTTCCATATATTTAACAATTACACACTATTGTTATTATTGCGTAATTCAATCTTACTGGTACAATTATACTGAATGACACGTTTATAAAATTCTAGATGAGGGTCCTTCATTTCTGTATTTTTTTTATTTAAAATAGTTTTCTCTATTATTTATCCCCTCTATAATTCTATATAATATATAATTCAGTACCCAATTATTTTCACACAAAGGATGTAACTTTATAAATGTAGATAATTCAATGCAGTTTTTTTGCACACATATTTACTGTTTTATTTTTTTGAAATTGACATTGTGGACCAATGACCTTCACTAGGGTCACAAAGTCAAAAGTCAAGGTCATAAATAGCGAATATTTATTTTATTTTTGTCATATTTTTACTGAGTTGTATGTGTGTTTACGAGCTTTTCAATGCATGCTATTGGAACATATATTTTACATTACGAAAAGGAAAGACCTCTCGATTGTTCATTATCATTTTAATTGTTCCTACTGTATATTATCTTCAAGTTTGATATAGACACAATCATACCTGTCAACTGACCCGTATTTTGCGGGTGTGACCCGAGATTTTAACAATTCTGATGGATCACCCGGGACACTCCCCCGGGAATTCCGAAAATGACCCGCTTTCACCTGGATTTCTAAGTCTAAAGAATGATTTCATAAGTGATTTTTCTTTAAAATACCGGCAAATTCGTAATTCTTCCATCAACAGAAGTTCAGCTACCTGTGTAAACTGTCAAATTAAGTGACCCATCAAGTGCATGGCTTCACATGACAGCTTTGGTGTCAAACACACTGTTAATTAACACCAATTACCTTAGCTTTAGGTCGTTAATAAATTTCACTGTTGTCACGTTTTACAAACATTTTTCAACTGAGTTACTTCCCCTTTTTTGTCACCATTCAAATTTGTTCCTTGTAGTTACGTTTTTTTTGGGGGGGTAAAAAAGATCAAATCTACTACAAATAGAATTTAAATACATATTGAAATATAACTTTTCATTTAATTCATACCTTAATACAATTATAAAAATAAAGTTGAAAATAATTTTTTTTCATCTATACTTCCTTTAACTGTTTAACTTTATTTTACTATACTCTAATTGTGCATATATTTCACCTGGAACAGTTAATGTGTTAAGACTGTTTAGCCAGTCACAATTTTCTAACCAGATGCTCCGCAGGGCGTAGCTTTATACGACCGCAGAGGTTGAACCCTGAACGGTTAGGGCAAGTATGGACACAACATTCAAGCTGGATTCAGCTCTAAATTTGGATTGTGATTAAATAGTTGACACAGCATAGGTTTCTGACACAGAATGAATGTGTTCTAATGAACTTAAAATTTTTGTTTCTCTTAGAGCAATTCACTATGCTGTTGAATATTAATCCTCTCAAAAAAATGTTTGAAGAAATTTTCTTTTTTATTTATGAAATTTCAAATGAGAAAAATTGAACCCAATTTTTTTAATCACATCCCCCTTTCCCTTATTCCAAAACTAATCTCAATTAAAATTTCTAATGGAGTTTGCAACAATAACTACTCATTTAAATACATCATCAAATATTAAGATGTAAAAAAACTGCTTGTTATCACTGAATGGTAAAGATTATTTTAATTTATCAGTTGGTAGTAAAAAGTGAATATACATTGTATATTGTATATAACAAAGATTTAAGTTGATTCTGGACAAAGAAAGATAACTCCAATTAAAAAAAAATCTTGCTATTGCACAATATTTTGCAATTAGATATTTCTTGCGTACTATTCTGGACAAAGAAAGATAACTCTAATTAAAAAAAAATTTGATATTTCACAATATTGTGCAATTAGATATTTCTTGCCATTGCGCAATACTGTGCAATTGAAAAGACTTGCTATTGCACAATACTTAATATAATAATTTTAGATCCTGATTTGGACCAACTTGAAAACTGGGCCCATAATAAAAAATCTAAGTACATTTTTGGATTCAGCATATCAAAGAACTTCAAGATTTCAATTTTTGTTAAAATCAGACTAAGTTTAATTTTGGACCCTTTGGACTTTAGTGTAGACCAATTTGAAAACAGGACCAAAAATGAAGAATCTACATACACAGTTAGATTTGGTATATCAAAGAACCCCATTTATTCAATTTTTGATGAAATCAAACAAAGTTTAATTTTGGACCCCGATTTGGACCAACTTGAAAACTGGGCCAATAATCAAGAATCTAAGTACATTTTTAGATTCAGCATATCAAAGAACCTAACTGATTCATTTTTTGTCAAAATCAAACTAAGTTTAATTTTGGACCCTTTGGACCTTAATGTAGACCAATTTGAAAACGGGACCAAAAGTTAAGAATCTACATACACAGTCATGACAGTTAGATTCAGCATATCAAAGAACCCCAATTATTCAATTTTGATGAAATCAAACAAAAGTTTAATTTTGGACCCTTTGGGCCCCTTATTATGTTGGGACCAAAACTCCCAAAATCAAACCCAACCTTTCTTTTATGGTCATAAACCTTGTGTTTAAATTTCATAGATTTCTATTTACTTATACTAACGTTATGGTGCGAAAACCAAGAAAAATGCTTATTTGGGTCCCTTTTTGGCCCCTAATTCCTAAACTGTTGGGACCTAAACTCCCAAAATCAATACCAACCTTCCTTTTGTAGTCATTAACATTGTGTTTAAATTTCATTGATTTCTATTTACTTAAACTAATGTTATTGTGCGAAAACCAAGAATAATGCTTATTTGGGCCCTTTTTTGGCCCCTAATTCCTAAACTGTTGAGACCAAAACTCCCAAAATCAATCCCAACCGTTCTTTTGTGGTCATAAACCTTGTGTCAAAATTTCATAGATTTCTATTAACTTAAACTAAAGTTATAGTGCGAAAACCAAGAAAATGCTTATTTGGGCCCTTTTTGGCCCCTAATTCCTAAAATGTTGGGACCAAAACTCCCAAAATCAATACCAACCTTCCTTTTGTGGTCATAAACCTTGTGTTAAAATTTCATAGATTTCCATTCACTTTTACTAAAGTTAGAGTGCGAAAACTAAAAGTATTCGGACGCCGGACGACGACGACGACGACGACGACGACGACGACGACGACGCCGACGCCAACGTGATAGCAATATACGACGAAAATTTTTTCAAAATTTGCGGTCGTATAAAAATAGTTTAAAAAAAAAAAGAGCTAGTCATATTTGAGGGTGAAATACTATACATATAGAACGAAGTAGAAATGTGAATAATAAAATGAACCAAAGAGGAGAAAGTGTCACAAAGTTATCAAAAGCTTTTCAAAGTGCAATGAAATAATGATTAATAAAGTGAACATGTTTTGGAAACTTTTATTTAAATTATAAAAAACGTGTCCCCTAATTACTGAAATTCAGCTCGAAAAAGTTCGTACGCATTATGACCTGAGATTTCATTCTTCAATGCAGGTCATGACCTGCATTTTCATAGTCACAGGTTGACAGGTATGCACAATGAATGTATTATAGGAAAATACATAGATTTTTATGAGCGTTTCTTGGATTGTTTGATCATAAGTATCACGTTTCCGGCAATAACTATTAAAAAAAATGTACTTTGTTCTGATTTGGCAGTACACAAGGCCTGAGAACACATTCATGTCATAGTGCATTTCTTTAAAACAATATTTATAAATTAAACAACTCGCACACGTTAAATCCGTATACGATTTTGACAAAGTTGTTTACTACTTTAAAACAAATTATATCAAAATTATAAAATATTCTATCAAGCTCTTACTCAAAATTAAACATGGACAATTTTAATATGTAAAATTCATTTTGACAGCTTTGACAAATATACTTTTTTTTGTCTTTTTTAACTGGTTCAAATCACTACTTCACATAACAAATTCATACACCAAATATGTTTTAATACATGTAATTTCAGGCCCTACTTATATATTGACTTGCTAGTCTATCCATTTATTCATTCAACAATAAGAAATAGATTTGGAAGATGCGTAGAAAAAAGTACAAGCTATGATACTCTGTCAACACTAAGGAATATTTGTTGTCCACGGTCAACCAGTTAAATTACTGATCAAAGATTGGTAGATAGCAGTATCTTGAGAAAAGAACATATTAATAAGTCTTTTGGTAAATGTAGACTTAGTTCACATCACATCATATCAAACTTTCCCTGTTTCCTTCTTTTAAGAGCTAATTTCCACTCTGGAATATTGCCATAAGATAAATAGTGCTTGTAAAATGCAAAGAACATGTAAACAATTCAAGCTTAAACGCTAGGAAGGCTAAATGAATATTCTTGTAGATTTCTGATACGAATCATATGTTTCACAACAAAATGAACATGTTTAGATTCAGTTCTTATTTATCTATTATTTTATCATAATCATAATGATATTAGCGGAATTTCGTATTATTAGTGTCTGGTGTATTCTATATTCATTTTATTTTTTTATTATTTTTTTCGTGGTGGGGGTGGTCATTTGCTTGCAACATTTTTCATTTTGTTGCTAATTATTCGTCATTGTTTAGCCTTGCCTATTTTTCTTCATTTTTGTCACATACTCTCTATTCTGAAACCCCTTAAGTACCCTCTAGCATGGCTCAAAGCAAACGCATGCACACATGCAAGAATGAATTCTCAGAATCTAGAAATCATATAATGGGTCATTACCGACATTGTGATATCATTATGAAATATGATATTTTAATGCGACTTATACATGTGCTGAAGCACGCCTCAAGGTGCGGGAGTTTCTCGCTGCATTGAAGACCCAATGGTGGCCCTCGGGTGTTTTTTATTGTAATATTTTATTATTATTTTTATTTGTAATGCAATGTATAAAAGTATTGTTATATATATGCTTGTATCAATTTACAGCACGTTTGAAATGCAATTGAAAATTCATAATCATTTTTCTTTAAATAAATAAAAACTCACTTTATGTATATGCATTTTCATGTAAAGGACCTAGAATAGTGCTGTAGTTTTAATTGGAAGTTGACAGCATCGTAGTTGGTGAAGTGTAACGATCCAGTACTCTCCCCACCACGCCTCTCACGTGGGGAAGAGATGACTGGGCGATTACCCTCGGGTATGTAGAGAAGTTGGCTTACATCATCGTAGCTAGTCAAGTGAAACGATCCAGTACTCTCCCCACCACCCCATGCAAGTGGGGAAGAGAGGACTGGGCGGCTACCCTCAGGTATGTAGAGAAGTTGGCTTACATCATCGTAGCTAGTCAAGTGTAACGATCCAGTACTCTCCCAACCACACCATGCAAGTGGGGAAGAGAGGACTGGCGTACCCTCAGGTATGTAGAGACGTTGGCTTACATCATCGTAGCTAGTCAAGTGTAACGATCCAGTACTCTCCCAACCACACCATGCAAGTGGGGAAGAGAGGACTGGCGTACCCTCGGGTATGTAGAGACGTTGGCTTACATCATCGTAGCTAGTCAAGTGTAACGATCCAGTACTCTCCCCACCACGCCATGCAAGTGGGGAAGAGAGGACTGGGGTAACCCTCGGGTATGTAGAGACGTTGGCTTACACCATCGTAGCTAGTCAAGTGTAACGATCCAGTACTCTCCCCAACACACCATGCACGAGGGGAGGAGAGAGCTGGGTGGTAAACCTTGGGTGGGGACGTTGGTTTACAGTATCAGATTTGATTTGACAATTTTAATCTTATGCATATTTGAGGAACTCAATGTGCAAAATTAGCTAAGTGAGTTCAACGTTTAATACACTCGAGACACATTTTGCTTACTTTCAAATTGGTGGTGTTTTAAAACGCAGTGTTTACTGTTTTCCCCATTTTTTCATATTTTGTGATAAATTAGACTTCAAACTTGTTTATCATTTCTTTTATTGACTAGTGTAGTTATGAAGAGGCATATCTTGTTTTATACTCATCATATATATTGCCAATGAGAAGTTCGTTGCATGTACAAACCCACAGCAAAAATATTGTTATTGACATACATGTATTGTCAGTGGTTGAGTAATAAAGACACATTCCTGCATGTCCTTCGGTGCCGGATGGATGCATGTAGTTGCTAACCATGATTACGATTCCACATCTCCTTATTATAATTAATTCAACACATTGAGGATTTTAGCTTTATAAAAAATATATGTAAACAATAGTTTCTCTGTTTTAAATAATAAAATATAGAAGACGTGAACAATTTAAATGGCTGCCGAAATGGCTAGTTGGACCACTTTCTTGGAAAAAAAAACATGTTTGTTTTTCCTTTAAATTAATGTTCATATTCTATACTATTAAACGAGAAGACCTCATTTTGTGTGTCGCTTCTCTTTCTTCCACAATAAATCAATCATCATGCCTCTGTGTCCTATAGGTAACATGCATAGTCGCATTTGTCATCCATTCTTCTGATTATTCAGATTGCGTTATTTTGGGAGAAAAACGACAAAAAAAGAGTCCGGATATGATTTCGTCATCAGACAGACTTTTAGTCATAGATAAGACTTCCGGTTTGAAACATGCACAAATACAACCAATCGTATGATAGATAACAAAAAATAAATAAGCCAATCAGAGCGTTCTCCATATCATGGTGTTTAGATCGCAAGGCCCAAAACTATTATACCTCCTTATAGAGGACAATTATTTTTCGCGTTTATCTACATGTAAACTACGATTATACTACTTTAATATATTGTCTAAGAGACTCTCTGTATTCTGTCTACTGTTTTCTTTGAAATGTTTACTATTGAAGGGGTCATACCAGTTGCATATATATTAAAATAAGTAAAACATGTGACACAATAACAACCAATCGTATGACAAATGTATGATAGATAACAAAAATGAAAAATAAATAAGCCATTCAGAGCGTTCTCCATATCATGGTGTTTAGATCGCAAGAATCATATTATACCTCCTTATAGAGAGGACAATTATTTTTTCGCGTTTATCTACATGTAAACTACGATTATACTACTTTAATATATATGTCAGGGACTTTCTATGTTAGTATAGAAAGTCCCTGATTCTGTCTACTAATTTCTTTGAAATGTTTACTATTTTTAAAAGGGGTCATGCCACTTGCATATATATTAAAACAAGTAAAACATGTTCAACGTCACCTAAAACTACCTCGATCAAAAACTTTAACCTGAAACGCGAAAGACGGACGAAGGACGACCGAACAAACGAACGAACGCACGGATGTACAGACTAGGAAACATAATACCCATAAATGGGCCATACAAATTTATTGTTGAAAGGGAAAATAGTGATTTGGCAAAAATGAAAGTAAGGTAGAGATTAGGGGACCTTTTTGGGGGCGTCGGGATCGGGTGTTTTTAAGCTCCTGATTTTGAGATTAATCCTTACATGATCCGGGAAAATATTTTTTATTGATTTCGGGATTTCGGGATATGAAGTTTCTTTAAAATTCTACATCTCGGGATTTCATGGTTTTAAGCCTTGGATTTCGGGATCAGGATCCCTCCGACCACCCCTCAAATTAGCCTTAGTCGGTCTTGGTCATTTATACAAGATTCATATCCTACCATTGGCATGTTAATAAGGCTCTCAAAAGAAAAAGCACTGATGGATTGTCCTAGAAGCATATTTTATTAGACTAATAATGGTCTATATGTAAGCAGTTACATTTATTTCATGTTTGAAACGGTGCAAATTTTTAATTTGATTTGACTTTTACCAAAAGAAGTATTGTAGCAAAGGAGAAGAATAATTGTGGTCTGAGGCCATAAACACGAAATAATTGAATTTAACAGAAAGGAAACATATATCGGACTTTGGAAAAAGGGAGAGAGCTTTTCATACCTTTTATGAAATTCTCCATACATCATGTACATAATATCTTTGACAAAAAATCATCCTACAATAGTTCACAAGCTGTATATGCCCGCGATTTCGCGGGTGTGTTCTAGTAGATTTTGAAACAAAGCAAATACACCTCCTTACATATGAAAAGACATATCAACGGTCTAACGTCAGACTCGTCAACTTGTGATCATTTATAATTATCTGTTTTATTTCTGTGGATTTGTTCTTTTACTCAATACGGTCTTTGGAATTTAATGTCCTAATAAATTTCTGACAACCGTGTCTGATTGGAGTAAAATAAACTACAAAGACAGCCATAAATCATGATATATCATGTTTTAAGCGTGCTCGTTAATATTGAGTCACTGATAAGGTCTTTGCATCGGAACTAAACACATTTATTCTAAAAACAGTTGTTGGCATGACACGGGTTATGTTCTTCTCCTATATGTTATGATGGTATGATACTAAACCCCTAACGGGAAGGCAAGGATTGTGCCTGATGTTCATATGATGAAATCATAATCTTTCAGTCAGTTTAATTGAAGTCTGGAGCTGGCATGTCAGTTAACTGCTAGTAGTCTGTTGTTATTTATGTATTATTGTCGTTTTGTTTATTTTCTTTGGTTACATCTTCTGACATCAGACTCGGACTTCTCTTGAACTGAATTTTAATGTGCGTATTGTTATGCGTTTACTTTTCTACATTGGTTAGAGGTATAGGGGGAGGGTTGAGATCTCACAAACATGTTTAACCCCGCCGCATTTTTGCGCCTGTCCCAAGTCAGGAGCCTCTGGCCTTTGTTAGTCTTGGATTATTTTAATTTTAGTTTCTTGTGTACAATTTGGAAATTAGTATGGCGTTCATTATCACTGGACTAGTATATATTTGTTCAGGGGCCAGCTGAAGGACGCCTCCGGGTGCGGGAATTTCTCGCTACATTGAAGACCTGTTGGTGACCCTCTGCTGTTGTTTTTTATTTGGTCGGGTTGTCTCTTTGACACATTCCCCATTTCCATTCTCAATTTTATCTCTATATTTGTTAACTCGTAAATATAAAGAAACTATTAAATTTCAGTTTTCTTACTTAATATCTATGAAAACGTTCAGAGGTTTATAGTTCTTTCACTCTACTCGCGAGCTATCCATGTAGACAGTAGCTCACTACTTCTAATCATAAATTCCATCTGATGGAATTCCATTCATAAAAACGATTACAAGATAAGAAGAAAAGTCAGACTGGCGACCGGAACGGCCAATGTAGTTCTAATATAAATTAAATCAATAAAAAATAAACCTACCTCTATTTTTATCATGAAATTGGTCCCATGTCGTAGAATCCAAAGCAATGAAGTGTTTAATGTGCTCTTTGTTGTGTAATGAAATCGTAGTAATGTGTGTAGAGAGAATTATCTTCTGCTACTGTCTTGATATTATGCACGTGCTATCGCCATGATCACGTGATCAGAACCATTCCCAAAGTTAATTGCAGACGATGAGAAGATGCCTCAACTTCTGTCCAAAAACAACAGAGATGCTCAACAGATAAACACTTAAGAATCTGTTAGTAAGTCTTTGATCAATAGTGTGTATTTGTTCATTTTGAAGGAGTTATAACGTTTTGTAAATTATTAATTTTTAGTTTCGGAAATCATCAAAAGGAATTATTGTTCTCTTCGGTTCTCTGAGTGCAAGAGTGAATTAACAATTGACAGGATGCCGAGTAGGTGTTAAATGCATGAAATCAAATAAAACTTCTAGAAAAACATAATATTATGAGATCATTATCTGGAAATCCACTCGAACAGTATAGTTATTAAAGTTCATTACATAGCCTTTCTTTGTCAATTGTACTACTGGTAGACAAAGATAAACAAAGAAATATTATACATCTTATGAAAGCGATCCTCAACTAGACATGAAACTGATTATTTGTGTATAGAAATAGATAGCGCGTATACTTTCGGTTGAGATGGGGATGTCAAATCCACAGCATCGTGTAAGGAGGAGATTGTCATGCTTAACAAATAAAGGCAACAGTAGTATACCGCTGTTCAAAACTCATAAATCCATGGACAAAAAACAAAATCGGGATAACAAACTAAAACCGAGGGAAACGCATTAAATATAAGAGGAGAACAACGACATAACACTAAAATGTAACACATATAGACAAAATCCCACGAGAATAACAAATATAACATATATATATAACATCAAAACCAAATACATGAATTTGGGATAGACAAGTACCGTGACACGTCTTATCGCAATGTGAATTTACACTCAAAAATAAGAGAAAACAAACGACACAACGTTATAATGTAATACACACAGAAACGAACTATAATATAACAATGACCATATTCCTGACTTGGTACAGGGCATTTTTAAAGGAAAAAATGGTGGGTTGAACCTGGTTTTGTGGCATGCCAAACCTCGCACTTTTATGGCCATGTGAAATATAACATCAAAATGACAACACAGGACTACAATATAAATAAATTGGAGAACATTAACGTTTGTTTATACGTTGTTGGACTACTGTAACAGTTCTTTGAGGCTTTTGGGGTGATCTCTATCGTTATGATCATTGTTAAGAAAAAACTTATTCAATATATGTACCTTTCAAACAAATAAACATACAGTGTAGTATATTAAAGACTTTAAATATTCGTTCTAAAAAGAAGCGTACCGGTGTACAAGAGGACAACATATTTGCAAACATTGTTTAAATCGAATTATTTTCGTTGTTATTTTTTCAATTGGTTTCGAACGCAAGTGATTGAAATATATTCTTTTCTTTCAAGAACAAAAAAAAATCTAAATCCAAGATTTCATCTCATTTGTGTACCTTATCTTATATTAATATGATTATATGAAGCATTTAGTCTTACTCCATCGACTAATCAATATGTTATATTGATTAATTATTGGTGTTTTAACTCCACTTTTGGGCTATTTCGTGCCGGTCAGTTTTGATGAGTAGAGGAAGACGGAAACCACCAACCTTTGATAGGACAACTGAGAATCCGAGTCAATTAAGATAAGAGTCAAGTGCACCTGCACGAGCTGGGATCGAACACACAACCTCAGTAACACTAGCTGTTGCCTGATACATATAAGTGATTACAGTAATAGAATTACTTCGACCACTGGGCCACCGAGGCCCTTTCAATATGTTATAGACGTTGCGCACGATATTGGTGTCACTTTGGAAATATGGGTTAGAAGGTGGGTTATTCAAATTCAAGCTCTTATCCTATACAATAAATATCCATGTTATGCATATAATTCGAAAGGAAATAAACCACAGAAATCAATAACATAGATGATTTTGTGCTTTGTCTATTCTTTAATGAAAAACTTTGCTCATTTCGATGCCTATAACGTTATTTTAAGGGTGTCCCGCTGTTACAATTTTGTTTTATGCGAGTCTTTAAAATCCCAGTGCGGATTCATTAGTAAGTAGAATGGTTAAAAATTTTGCAATTGTTTTGTATACATTTAACTTAAAATGAAGTAGCAGACGTTTTTAACTTTCAGAGAAGGAAGATCGTCAAAAGAGTTTAAATAAAAAAGAGAAAAAATGTCCCAATTAGCTGCTCAACCCGTAATTTTTTTTTCTGTCTTCACTTTCATAAGATATAACGGACGAAAATGGGTTTTAATGATATCAGAAATATTATACATGTCCCGAAGAAGCTATCTGAAGTCATCATTAAGTAACTGCAGTCTTATTTTAAAAACATCGCAATTTTTCCCGTGTCCAATAAAATGTCCCGATGGACAAAATAACACAAAGAATAATTCAGAGGCTTTTTATCAAACGAGATTCTACTATATCTCGATTTTTTAACACCTATTAACTGATATGAATGGAAAATACATTTAATTTCCTATAAAATGATATGATATGTACTTTTGTTTGAGTTACAGTTAGAAAATCCGAAACGATCTAAGATGTCCAATGAAATGTGCCCGTAACCGTAATTTGACGTTCGCGTTATAATAACGTTAAACAGTATACGAATTTTCTTGCATATTTGGCATAACATAATTTCATGTTATGGTCTGATCTATATAAAATAAAGTTCTCGTTTAATATGCATTAAAATACAGATCTGCATTAATTCATGCATATAAGATGTCGAAATATTTAACTCGGATATTTCATTAAGACAAGGTCCCGGAGGTATAACAAAGAGATAACTTACTAATAACCACACTCCCACTTTATAAAAGCAAGAT